>NW_024097215.1:4042500-4774228 GCF_016545835.1 Crotalus tigris | reverse complement strand
ATTCTATGGTAGCAAAAGATCAGGAGTCTGGTGACAACTCACACCTTTTAGTCTAAGCTATTAGTTTCACTTCCATAGATGCCTTTAAATAAAATTTGTTGCTCCAAAAAGGTGCTACCAGTTTCTTTCTGATTTTCTCCTTCCCTCCTGAAATGAGAAAAAAAAAGTTGATGGATTCAATAACTGCATTTCCACTCTGGCAGCTATGTGGCAACTTTCAATTAATGAGCATCTGGACTGGTTTCATTAATACTTTTCTAAAAAGAAAAGGCATGTTGCACAAATTGATAGCTAATGTGATGAAGACGACAGCAATCGGAATTAATTAGAGATAGAGGTTTTCTGTAGAGTCAACCACTCTTCTTTCCACTATCTCCTTCCCTTTCCTCTTTTCAAGACAGCAGTTGTCTCAAGGGAAGCTCTTCAATTCAAAGAAATGCAGATAATAATTAAGGATGTCTCAAGTGGCAGTGATGTCCAGCTGGATGTTTCACTACAGAGAACGATAAAATAATAATGGCTAATTAGTAATACCAGGGTAAGCACACAAAGGTGCCAATCACGTGCCTAGACTCAGAAGTAGTGACAAGGTGGACTTTTCCAAAACACAGGTTCGATTTTCCCAAGAAGCAAACTGGTTGTAGCTAAAAATGCTCCGATAAACTGATTCTAAACCAGCTCCCAAATTCCAGCAGCCTCAGATTCTTTCTTTATGTCACCTTCACTTGCTGAATAAACAGAAGTCTACATAAATTTGAAATTCATGCTTGGAAAAGGTTGTTCTAGGACTTTAGAAGAAGAGAACCGTCTGCACATTTCCTTTGAAAAATTCAAAATCTAAGCATAAATAAAATAAAATATGCTGACTGAGGACAACCCAGAAAGGTTCCACTGATGGTGACGTGGCAGATAACACAATTTCTCACCTTCCTTCTTTTGAGTTTTCTTCCTCACCACTTTCCTTGGAACATTTAGCCCCAACACAAAATGTTATTATTTTGCCCTAATTCTCCTGTTCTTTAGGGACAGAAAATATGATTTGCACGCAGAAGAACACTGCATGTTCATTTATGATCCCAGAACAAGATGCTGCCACTGACCTATAAACTGTGAAGGCTGAACCTGACAAGACCAAAAATGAATTTAAAATCAGACAGGATCATTATAAAAACATTGTTCAAGTACCTTTAACATCCAAGGCTGAGAAACAACAAAAAATATGTTGCCACATAAGGTGGAGAAAGAGACATATGAATTAAACTCTGGCTAGGTTTCTAGAGTCTGCAGTAGCTATTCTTCATCCATATAATGTCTTCTCTCTCATCTGCAACGAAGACAACTTATCTATCTAAGCCACCTCCTGGAATATTTTGCTGCAAAGGCTCCTGAGTACATTCCAAAGAGGCAGATAGATAAGTATGTCCTGCCCAGAAGAAGAAGGCTCTGACAATAGGACCTTCACAGTTTAGCATCACAATATCTAAATTATCACTTATTATTATTATTATTATTATTATCATTATTATTATTGATCATCTCACAGTCAGCCAGATGTTCAGACTGGATTTGGCATTTTGTCTACCTATCGAGTCCTAACCCAGGACCTGGGAGAGGCAGATGTGGATGTTCGATGGTATTACAGATATCGTCGCAGGATGGAAGCAGTTCCTAGTAAGGCCGCCTTTTCCAACTGACTAATGGCAAAATTATTGTTGTTGTTGTTGTTGTTGTTAACAATAACAATAATATGTTGTTGTTGTCATCACGTGACTTTGTTACATTAGCCAAGGGACCACAGTGCTATTGCAGAGTAGTATTTTGGCTGCCAAAAAAGCAACTCTGTTGTAGGAAGTGCTTGCACACTTCTCAAGGTGTGCCACGGAAGGGCAAGCTGGCTTTGCACTGGAAAGAAAGACTGCAGCTCTTCCTGCAGCAGCATCCTAGGCCCTCTACCTTCCCCAAAGCTACCTCGTAAACAGGCACTGCAACCGAGAAGGTTCAAAGCCAGCAGGAATCTGACTGCCTGCACAGAGCACCAACTCATCCCCCCCACCAAAGTGGTACCTATTTATGTATTTGCATAGAACGTGCTTTTGAAATGTTAGGTGGACAGAAGCTGAGGTGAGTGACGGGAGCTCACCCTGCCATGCAGTGCTAGGACTTGAACTGCTAGAGCAGAGACCATCTCCAGCATCATTAAGCCATGGAGTCACCACATTTTCACTTCTTCTCACTCATAGCCTGATAATCTTCAAAAGCTCTGTTCCATGTGCCTCTCCCTCCCCCCCCCAAAAAAAAACACAGAGGCATGACAAGATGCTATCCAAGAGCAGACCTTTTCAGGGAAAGTCCCAGTATTTCTAGAACTCTCTGAGTCTTCTTTGGCTATTGCCTAATTCTCTTTCTAAGCAAGATTCTCATGGACATCTCTTTGATAAAATGCACTGGATGGATTTCAAGAAATAGCCTTTTTATGTTGCAGCCAGGAGACAAGTCTTTTCACTGATCATGGAGAAGCTTGTAACTGGGTGACTACGTAAGGATCTCCTGAAACTTTATCAATCTGGAAATCAGTCATTACTGGAACATCCTCTCCACCTCATTTTTCCTTCATCTAGCAAGAAGAGTTTTAGTCTTGATGGATATTAATCATTTTAATCAGCTTGCTGATTTTCTGCTGAGGCTGATGCTTCTCTTGCTTTCATGTACTGTACTAGATTTTAATTATTGTGTTTTATTTCACATTCTAATTTATTTAGAACTTTATGTGATTTTAAGCAAATTGCCTTGGGAAAATCTAATTTTGAAGGGCAGGCAACAGAGTTTAATTTTATTCCTACGCTAGTGGCCATCTCTCACTCTGTAGAACTGTGATGAGCTGTTTGTTGTTCATCTTTGCAGGCTAGAAGTCTGTTCTGCTCCTAACTCTATAGAAACGAGACAAAAATTCTCCCTTTGTATCCTTTTTAAACAACTGCTAACAGCCATACTTGCAATGGAAGGGAATGTAGTATATAGAAATATAGTATATAGAACACGGTATATAGAATAGAGTAATTGCAATACCAACACCAGTTGCAAAATCATAGTATGGCCTGGACCTTGGTGATACCCTTAGTACAGTCTTTTGTCCAGTGCATTAATCTACTAGCATCCCTAGGAGAGGACCTTCCAGCCTGCATTTATACCACAAACCTTCTTCCATCCAAAATCTGCTTCCTTCTAATTTTAGCTTTTAGTCCATTGATTCTTTTTATATCTTGTAGAACAGCCCCATCTTCTATGGGTCACCTATTTAAATACAGCTATCCTGCCTCTCCATAGTCTTCGTCATAGAGAAGACCATGGCGAGGCAGGATAGCTGTATTTAAATAGATGATCCATAGAAGCATAGCTGGTGTTTCCTCCAATTCCTTATGAGTTTTTCCTGCCCAGGCTCCTTCTCTTCTTGGTTGTTCTCCTTCTTATAATCTGGTCCCCAGAATTGAATGCAGTAGTCTAGGAGGTGATGCTGATCAATGGAAAATAGAAAACAACAATGACTTAGGTTGATTCTGATTATGCCATTTCTGCTGGTGCAACCTAGGATTATATTTGTGTCTTTGTTTTATAGCTGCATCCTGCTTTCTGCTGTTTATCAAGACACATATTATTTTCGCACACATATCACAAGGCAGTGTGGTTTCTCCTATCCTAAATTCAGGCCTATATGCCAAACGTAGGACGCTGCATTTTGAAATTCGTCTTGTTGGTTTCTGCATGTTGCTCTGGGTTGTCAACACCTTCCTGAATCTTTATTTTGTGCTGTTTTTGCGTTGCGCGCATATTTGATGTTCCTATTTTCTAAGCCCTCATCCGAGTCGTTTAAAATATGTTGAACAGCATGAGACTCAGGACAAATGATATTCCATTTGACAGTTCCTTCCGATCTGATGCCAACCCATGGGCACGTTCCCATGTTAACCAGCAGCTTCTTTAAAAATTCAGAGGGAGGAAAATCAAAATTAAAAAATACATCACAATTCAAATCCATATTGAGCGGATAACGTCATTCGTCTTCTCTCACATGTTCCTTCTCCCCTTCTCCCCGTCTCCTTATGGTCCTTGAATGGGGACATGATGAGTTGCCATCATTTTGCCATGTTACATATGTTAAGAGCTGATACTTATTTCTATTCATCAGAGTCTCCAATCCAGTTCTACTCTTTAATGAGCTGGGAACCAATCAATAATTCATTACTACATGAATAACTGGGAGATGATAGCTACTTATTTAGAAAGATGTAATCAGAACTCATTCTCTCTTTTACTTACCAGCTCCTCCTAATTCCTGGGTAATCCAATAGACTTGAAGTAAGCATCAAAGGAAAGCTTAAACAAGAAGGTAGTAGGCTGCATCAGCACGTAGGAGAAAAACTACAATCATTCCTCATGGCACAAAGCTTTTTTTTTTTTTTTAAATGTTATGAAGTTGCAGAATTCCTACAGCGGTGATAGGCTGGGAAGCTACTTTTAAAAATCCATATTATTAATCTTGGTGACATGTGTGTAAGGGGGAAGGCAGGAATGCTTTGAGGAACAAGGTCATTACTGCATAGTGATTTACATTCTTTCACATTAAGACAATTTAATCTGAAGTCTTTTCAGATTATGCTTCAAGCTGCATTGTGGGGATGGATTATGTGAAACCATCCCAATTTGTTCGACCAGTTCAAGTTTTTCCATACTTATTAAAAGTATGTACATTTTTTAGAATCTCTCAAAGTCAGCTTGACCTATGGTAACCCAAGCAAATAAGCCAATGAAATTCTGCAGAGAAGATGATCTGCTATCCGCCATGTTTTGAGAAGACAATAGACATGAATTTCCTTCATCCTAATATCCCCCAGATCTCTAAAATATTGGTTCCCATAACCCCCTTTTGGCTATAGTATTCAGATTTATGAAAGCCACAGTCCCAATATAGCTTGGATTATGTAAAGTTGAAAAACATTGGTATGCCCCCCTCTTTACTTTAACCATAACCATAAAAAGAGTCCTGCTAAATCAAATACATTTAGTTCAACACTGAGAATCAAGTGCTAATCATACATAGACACTCTAATTTACATGACATTCAAAACTATAGTGTCTCTAAGGAAAGGATAATAATAATAATAATAATAATAATAATAATAATAATAATAATAACAACAACAATAATAATAATGTACCAATAGTAATAGGCACCTTGGGTGCAATCCCAAAACAACTGGAGCACCACTTGAACACCACTGGCATTGACAAATTTGCCATTAGTCAATTGCAAAAGGTGGCCTTACTAGGAACTGCTTCCATCCTGCGACAATATCTGTAATACCATCAAACATCCACATCTGCCTATGCCAGGTCCTGGGTAAGGACTCGATAGGTAGACAAAATGCCAAATCCAGTCTGAACATCTGTGCAATGATCAATAATAATAAAGTCTTTTGCATCCTAATGGTTGAGCAGTTTAATATTCTGTAAGATTTCTAGACTTAAACTTATGAAGTCTTATCCTAAGAGAGGAAACTGTCTATCTATCTCTCTATCACTGTCCCTGTCCCTGTCTGTCTCTGTCTGTCTGGATGTCTATCTATCTTGTCGTCTATTTCTGTCTGTTGTCTGTCTGTCCGTCCATCCATACATCCATACATACACATGTACATAATTTATATTGATAAAATGATGAACATGTAGAGCGTGGTTAGAGAAAAAACAACCACCACCATAATCACTATTTAATCAATGAGTTATTTAAATCTTCTAAAGAATTCTAGCTTTGTGGTCCATAATGAAATGGGCCTGTGGATTTTTTTCAAAATTGGCTCCTTTGAGATTAGTAAAAAGAGTATCTTGAGGAATGTCTATGGAGATTCTCAGTCATCTAGGTCATGGTTGTCCCAAAGGCAACTGGTCTTTCTTGGGGTTTTTTCCTTGAAAACGTTTTGCTTCTCAGAACTTAAGAAGCTTCTTGGATGAGAAGCAAAATCTTTTCAAGGAAAAAAACCAAGAAAGTCCAGTTGCCTTTTAAAAAAACACCTTTGGAATTATCTTGAGGAATGGAAGCATTTCCGTCCCAGCTTTTGGATATTGCTATTTATAATACCCAATCTCTATCCTTTGATTCTTTTGCACATGGACTAATTACATTTTTCAGGATGATCCATTGAATCACCCTGGCTGATTTCCATAACTAGGCCTTCATTTTTATATCATTTAATTCCACTCCCTTGTGAAGCTATTTCAACTACTATCACATAACTTCCATTAGTAAATTCCAATTTCCTCAGGTGGCTTTTTACTTTTGAGTGCTTACGAGTTGTGCTGAATTAGGAGCCCTGGTGGTTAGAATGCAGTATTGCTGGCTAACTCTGCCCACTGCCAGGAGTTCGATCCTGACTGGCTCAAGGTTGACTCAGCCTTCCATCCTTCTGAGGTTGGTAAAATGAGGACCCAGATTGTTGGGGGCAAGATGCTGACTCTGTAAATTACTTAGAGAGTGTTGTAAAACACTATAAAGTTGTTTTACTTAAGTCTAAGTGCTATTGTTGTTAATCTTTTGCGTCTGTGTTCAAAATTATCAAGGGGAAGGGAATAGAAGACTTTTCTGTTGAGCCTGACTGTGCCTCAGAATTTTCTGTGCTTTTGTGCAATTACTTTCTTGTCTTGACTGCGTCCTTCTGCCATCACTGTCTCTTGTGACTCATAAAATGGATCTAACTCTGTAGCCACATTTTGTAAAATGATGTGCGCAAAGCTTTTTAGAAATCCTCTTAAGAGGAAACTAAATATTGATTATTATTCATACAGCAATTATTGTACCTTTTAAGGAATAAGATTTTTGGTGTCATTGAAATTGCTAGCAGCATCTAAGTACTTATATTTAAAGACTTGAAGAAGGTCTGTTGGTTGGATCAACATTCTTTTTAATGATAGTTTGCATTTAGTTTGTTTTCTTAGCATCCCAGTCCTCATCCCTGAAAACTATTTTTCTATTAAGGAACAAGCAATTCTTCTGAGACTCACACAGGGAATTCTCTACTTTCTAACTACTGAGCCATGGTGGTGCAGTGGTTAGAGTGCAGTATTGCAAGCTAACGCTGCTCACTGCCAGGAGTTCAGTTCTGACCAGTTCAAGATTGACTTAGCCAACCGTTCTTCCAAGGTCAGTAAAATGAAGACTCAGATTGTTGAGGCCCATATGCTGATGTTGCAAGCCCCTCAGAGAGTGCTATAAAGCATTGTGGAGAAATATATAACTCTTAAGTGCTATTGCTTGCCCAATTATCCTTGTCCAAAGTAGAGTTCTATACAAAGAGCTTCTCAAAATTATTCTTCCTTTTTGTGGAACAGAAATTTGATGAGACAATTTAACGACTCTAAAGTGAGAGGACGTTCTCTGACAGCTTATTGGAGCCGATGATCACCATGAGCATTTATGCAATGTTATTTTATAGCATATATTCTACATATAGACATGTTGATAAGAGAAAGGATCACTCTGGATTTTTTTGCATCAAGGATGCTTTTATACAATTTGCTTATGGGTAATTGTTAAGGAAGAATGAGAAAGTTTATAACTATTTGCAGACCTGTTATGTAAGGGGAGGAAAATTTAACAATTTTTTAATTTTCATTTTCAACATCCAGCCAGGGTAGGGTTTTTTTATGTTTAGTGTTGGAAAAAGACAGTGGATTTTTTATTTTTAACAAAAAAATGGAGAACTAATATCAAATGGAAGGATATGTAGGCATGCAGACTGACATAAACTAGAATCTGTTAGGAGTAACTGGGGTGGAGCAACTAAAGATATAGTAAAATATCAGTGTTCTTTTTTCCTCTAGTCTTCCTTGAGAAAACATATAGAGGAGGAATCTAGTTGTGTGTGTGTGTGTGTGTGTGTGTGTGTGTGTTTCCCCATTTTTTTTTTTTTTGATGTAATGGGTTAAGAGAAACCACAGGCAATATACCCATCACTAATTTTATGAATTTAGACTATTTTTACCCTGTAGCTGCCTTCTTTGAGCCTATGTGGATAATAAATTTTAAAATATGCAGTTATGTTACAGTGAAAGAATTTAGTGACTCTGGGGTGCTATAGAAATTGTGCAGGCCTGTAATGATGGGCATATCCACTTGTGAAGATGCAAACACACACACTCGCGCGTACCCCAAATCAAGTCTTTTGCCAGGTGTCAATTTGCATGACGGAAATTCTCAGCCCAAAGTAAGCTATCTGATGCCACTGAAGTAAAATGCTCTCAAATCTTTCCTTGATAATAGGAAGATACCTGATAATTCTCTCTTGAGTTGAAGGTTTCAAGAAGTACTTGGCAGATAAAAAGTAATTTTCCTCCAATAAGGGAAAAAAAATAGAGGGCTTTGAAAAGGAACTTCTTTCTGAAACACAATTGGTTTATTCATTTTAAGAATTCCTTTCCTATCAGTTATCATCTCTGCCTGTCAGGCTTAGCTCTGAGGAATCCTTGATCAGAGCAATCCTCAAGCTGGGGTGAAACACAGTGGAAATCTGAGGCAAAAGTGTTGCAAGATTAACATGTGGAACATCATGTCCCTTGAGGTGAGATCCACACCCAGCCTTTTGGCCTTCTGTAGGGGCCTTAACATCTGGCTTTGCTAATTGACCTGGGGGATGTGGACAGGTCATACTGCAGGTAATTGATGGATGGAGAGAAGACTCTACCTCCACCCTGTTTGTACGTTGCTCCCTCCTTGTCATCTTTGTTAATTGTAATGTTAATATTTACAATATTAATGTTTTAATGTTTTACCTTGTTGTTTTTACTCTGTTGCAAGCCATCTTGAGTTGTCTCTAGGTGATATGGGCAGCATATAAATTTAATAATAAATAAAAATAAGGATCCTGCCAAGTCTTGGGACAGCTATCAGAAGTTGGGCTCAAGTCAAGAAGAATAACAGAGTTGTTCAAGCAGAAAACCCTATACCATTTCAGACAAATGGTTGTCCAATCTCTTCTTAAAAGCCTCCAGTGTTGGAACACCCACAACTTTTGAAGGCAAGTCACTTCACTGATTTTTTTTTTTAACTGTCAGGAAAATTCTCCTTAGTTCTAGGTTGCTTCTCTCCTTGATTAGTTTCCATCCATTGCTTCTTAACCTGCCTTCAGGTTGACCCCCTCTTCTTTGTGGCAGCTTTTAGATATTGGAAGACTGCTATCATTTCACCCCTAGTCCTTCTTTTGATTAAACTAGACATACCCAATGCCTGTTAAGCCTCCACCTGGTATTCTTTCAGTGTGTCCAGTGCCTTTTGGCTCATGTTGTGTTGCTCATAACCATATCTGACTGTGATCTTGTTGCTTCCTTCTGGATCTTGTGACTCTTAAGTTTTATTTTGGATTTCAGCATACCACCTCTTTGTACTGAATGAAAAAAAAAGCCTACTAACTGTTCTTAGTACTGAATTTGATTTGGAATAGACTTTTTCTTTCCCCTTCAGCTCTTTTGTTTGAAGAGTGATTTATAGGCACTAAGATAAGATAGAATAGTACTCTGGATTGCTTATTTTAAATTAGATCATTGGTTCATCTAAATCAATATTGTCAACACCAACTGGCAATCTTCCTTGGGGATTAAGACAAGAATTCTCTCAGCTCTAACCAGATAAATTGATGTTTCTTTTTAAACCAGGCAATGCTGCTCCTTTGCTTCATGTTTTCTGCAACTCTCAGGTTTCAGCCAAAAAGGCCAGTCTTTCTTTTTGTTTCTAGAAACAGCTTTATTCTGAGTTAAATTGGTGGGAACCATCTGACTTTGCTAATTGAAGGAATTCTTGAGGGTTCATAATGCTTTCTATGCATGTGTGAGTTAGGAATTAGGGCTGTCAGAGGCTTCCTTATCAGTTATGTGAGGAGAGCAGAGGACAAGACCCCAAAACACAAAAGGCTGGGTCTGGATCTGGATCTATCCAAATATGGATTTTGTTCAGTATTCTGTATCACACAAGGAGATTCAGTTTGGTCTAGTGGTTAAGCCACCAGGCTAAAAACTAGTAGATTGTGAGTTCTAGTCCCAACCTACCCATGAAAGTTGCTAGGTGACTTTGGGCCAGTCACCAGGGGACTGTGAGTTCTAGTCCTGCATTAGACATGAGAGCCAGTTGGGTGACTTTGGGCCAATCACCAGTAGACAGTGAGCCCTAATCAGATTTTAGACATGAGAGCCAGTTGGGTGACTTTGGGCCAATCATAAGGAGACTGCAGGTTGTGGTCCCTCCTTAGGCAGGAAAGCTGGCTGGGATGATATTGGAGGCCTCAGTCGGTCTCAGCCCATGCCATCAAGCTTAGGTGACAAGTCAATTGGCCAATTCCTGTCACAACCAATGGATCAATACTTGGGTAGTCTGAAGGAAGCGGACCCTGCATTAGCAGGAAAAGGACAGGATCAAAAAAGAACAATTCTGTGTCACTCAGTGACATATCTAATCTATTTGTACCTCATAAGCAGATCATGAAAGAATATCGCTCTTCCTAACCCCAGCTGTAATCCTCGATTCAGAATGTAGCAGAAAGTCATCAAAACTAAGTCACTAATGAATTTATCTTAATCCCTTTTGAAAGCTACAGAACTAAATCATTAGCAGAAATATATATTTTAAAAAAAAATCTGTAAAAATTCATTCCTGTCTGTTGTGCCGTGGGTATTCCCCTCTCTGCTGAAACACCCAGAAAGCCTGAGCTATGTGAGAATTCTGAAATGACAGCCATCAGTTAGTGGTC
Organism: Crotalus tigris; assembly: GCF_016545835.1. Classification (NCBI taxonomy): domain Eukaryota; kingdom Metazoa; phylum Chordata; class Lepidosauria; order Squamata; family Viperidae; genus Crotalus; species Crotalus tigris. The sequence goes on along the minus strand of NW_024097215.1, from coordinate 4,763,444 downwards.
TGATTTATGTATCAAATTGGTTGAATTTATCCTGTTCCCTCCATATTTTGTTTAGACCAAATCTGTTGCTTTGCATTGTAGGCTGAATGAAGGCAGCTGCCTCCAGCTTTCATAACATAAGATGTGCATATCTCCCAGTAGGAGACCTCCGTTAGCGATGCAGTAAATAAATAAACTGAAGGAAATATGTTATTGCTTTCATATCTAGTGTCTAAACCCATTTCAGACAATGAAAGCTGAATACAGGGAGAAACACACACACACACACACACCAGAACCTAAATGGTCTGTCTGCCACCTAGAGATGCCACCAAGGTTTAGCATGCAAGCATCAATAGAAGGGCTTCGGAAGAACTTAGTGCATTGAATAAAATCTCACAAGCAACCATGAAAAAAAAAAAAAGCTTTTGATTCAACATATCTAGCAGGGGATCCTTGAAATTTCTTTGTTCTTAAATATAATTGATTCCAACCCATAGCACTGAAAAAGCCTGTCCATCTGAAGACCTCCATCCCTCTTCTTAAAAAAAAAAAATACACTTTTGTATTAAAAACACAGGGGACGTTATTTTGGGCTTTACAATAAACAAAGGCAGTGTTCTATAGAGGTGAAAAGATTCACAAATGCCCACAACTGAAGAACAGTTTTTGAAATTAATGGAATTGTCAGAAATAGCAAAACTAACTACTCTGAGGAAAGACGAAAGCCCATTTAGATTTATTTCTATTCAGAGGCCACTTTTGGATTGCTTACTTGAGAAAGATAAAAATGAGGTTTCAGCTTCACTATTCAGGGTTCAGGATTCGATTATTTGATTTCTTATGGTCACAGAAATGTTGTATATTTTGCTATTATTAGAAATGCACACTATATATTTATGTGTTTGTGTTTAAACCTAGAGTAAGAGGATGCATACATACATGCGTACAGATATACATATGCATATACATATACATATACATGTATTTATATATACATACATATATACATACACACATTAACATAGACATTCATTCATTCATTCATTCATTCCTTGTCTGGGGAATTCTGGGAGCTAAAGTCAAGTTGTTAAGATTGAGAAACAGTGGTCTAAACTCTAGTCCCTGAATCAACTGTATTGTTGTGTTTAGAGACAATGATAGCCTTGTCTATGTAGGAGAAAAAGAGGCTGAGATGGAAGGCAGGGTTAAATATGTCATAATTTTGGAATCATTACATTGTCACAAAAGACCTAAGTCCAGCCCCTCCCCAGTGAATTCCATTGCCCCCTATATAGCACCAATTTTGCTTTGACCATTTCATTGACAAGATTATTTTATTAGAAGTAACAATAATAAACTCTTCTGTGCAAATGTTCCTGGTTATTCCCCCCCCCCCAACAGTCTACCTATCACCACTGTGTTAAAAGCACCCTATAGTCTCAAACATTACATTTGGTAATCTATCTCATCAAATGTGGTTCAGTTTGATTTGAGGATCACAGCTACAGCTAAGCAAAGCAACCATCTAACTTACCACCCAAATCTGCAGAGTACTTTTTACACAGCATATAAGAAGCAGAAATAAATCCTTTTTGTGAACACTACCTCTTCACTTACCTTATAGTAACACTTAAAGTCATCCCCATAAAATAGTTATGACTGCATTTTATTTTGCTTTCATATAAAAAAAAATTTAGATTGGTTTGCTCTAAAGGGAAACCCTGCATGAGTAGCTAAACATTAGAAAGATGAGCGAAGAAGCAAGCTAATTTGTATTTAATTCCACTTCCATGATGTCGTATCCAAAAATCACATGAAATTTCAATTAATTCTCCAGGTAATATCCAAGAACAGTTTTCTCTGGAATAAAGGCTACACCTGGGTTCTGATTTACAAAGCAGGAATAGATTTTAAAATAACCTCAACAGACGTAAACAGGCATTGAGCTGGGAGGAAAGAAAGCAACCTTTTAATCAATCTTTAACCAAACATCCTGTTCTGTATGAACAAGTGTGCCATCAAAGAAGGTTAACTAATCAGCATTCAGTCCTCTTGTATAAGCCATGTTATTTGGTTATAGCTAATTCTCCTTGTACAATGCACACCGTTCTGACAATAATTCAATGCAGCTTGGTTAGGAAGCATCTTGTTATTGACAAAAGAACAGTTACTACTATAAGCAGATCTCTAAAAAACAACAACTTGGTAGATTTGCAGTGCCAAACCAGGCATGGATTTCTGCAAGTTGTATCCACTGTTCGTTTGTTTTTTTGTTTTGTTTTGTTTTTTGCAGTCTGTCTAACTCAGTGGTTCTCAATCTGTGGGTCGGGACCCCATTTGGGGTCGAACGACCATTTCATGGGGGTCGCCAAATGACGCAGTCCGCCATTTTCTTTTCCCCTTTTCCTTAGCTGTGCTACTCCCTTTTATTCTATTGTCTTGAATAGAGTCTAATTCTATTGGCTTTCAAAAGCCAATAGGAATTGTCCAGGCTGTCTCTGCCCTGCTGATCCCGCCAAAAGTCCCATTCTGCAAACAGTGCTGCACCAGTTGAGTAGTCCTCGACTTACGACTGGTTGGGGGTCGCGGCATTAAAAAGGTTGAGAACCACTGGTCTAACTAATTTCCTAACGGTCTCTTGAATTGGTGTATAAAATTAGGTTATATTGTTTGGGGAACCTTTGTGTTTCCTAGCAGGATTGCTGATTTGGTGAATCATTTTCACCACAAAGAAGAGGGGGCTCAACCTATTCTCCAAAGCACCTGAAGGCAGGACGAGGAGCAATGAATGGAAACTAATCAAGGAGCGAAGCGACCTAGAACTAAGGACAAATTTCTTGACAGTTAGAACAATTAATTAGTAGAACAGCTTGCTTTCAGAAGTTGTGAGTGCTCCATCACTGGAGGCTTTTAAGGAGAGACTGGACAGGCACTTGTCTGAAATGGTGTAGGGTCTCCTGCCCGAGCAGAGGAGTTGGACTATAAGACCTCCAAGGTCCCTTCCAACTTTGTTATTCTGATATTCTATTATAATTTATTTTGATGCTCCTGAATCTCATCATACTCTATTTCCTTCACAGTACCTCCGGATGATCCAATCATTATTGGAGGACCGATCATCAGTCTGCGAGCTGGTGACCCCCTGAATCTTACCTGTCATGCTGACAATGCCAAACCAGCAGCATCTATCATCTGGATGAGGAGGGGAGAAGTCATCAATGGAGCAACCTATTCCAAGGTAAGCAGATCTGACACCTGGAAGGGAGCAAGCAAAGATAGTTTGGGTTTACAGAGTTTGCCACCAGGAGCTTTTGAATGAAGTATAGGTAGTCCTCCACTTACGACCACAATTTTTGTTGCTAAGCAAGGCAGTTTTGCTAAGTGGCTCAGGCCTGGTTTTACAACCTTTTTTATCACTATTGTTTGTCACAAATGGCATGACCTCAGGATTCAGCCATTGTAAATACATGCCAGTTGTCAGTGGCCAAGCACCCAAATTTGATCACGTGATTGTGGGGATGTGTAACCCTTGTAAGTGGTAAGGATCAGTGGTAAGTCACTTTTTTCAGTGCTGTTGTCATATTGAACAGTCACTAAATTAGTGGTTGTAAGCAGTGGTGGGATTCAAATATATGAACAACCGGTTCTCTGTGTGGATCACACTTCCGGATGTCCATTCTGAGCCTGGGCAAGAAAAAATTAGCTACCAGTTCTGCCAAACTGGTGCAAACTGGCTGAATCCCACCACTGGTTGTAAGTTGAGAACTGCCTTTGTTCAGATGCCTTCTTCTTGGAGATTTCAGCCCACATTCTTTCTGTCATACAACTCATGTCGTCACATCTGGCATTCCATCCCAGCACTGAATCCAGACCTACTTAGTTTTAGAAAAGAGGGGGAGTTATGTGCTTTTGTACAATGCTCTGGGATCTTCTTTTTGAAGAACAATAGAAGTAGAATAAGTAGTCGGGATAATGCTCTTTTCTCTAAATCGTAATATAAGAAGCTCAAGTGATATGGGGTAGGTGCTCAGCAGGGAAGCCAGAATGGATAAATATACTATTGTTTCATATACTACATAGCGTTGTATGAAATCCAAATGACCAATAGGCACCCACAACCTGGATCCCACAGAGGTTGAGATAATACCAAGCCACTTTGCAAAATGGGGGGAAGAGACCCAAACATGGAGACAAGCAAAGACAGAACTGTAAAACCAAGGATTTGGAGCAAAACAAACTTTATTCAGGGCAAATTGTCCCCCTGCAGCTGGAGAGACCAGAAGCTAGGCTGTACACCATCCTTTGGTCTCCAGCTGAGCATTTTGCCAATATGACACCGGGCTATAATTTCTGAAAGAGCGCTCGGTGCCTGAGTGCAGCATTATATTAGTTTCTAAGAGTTTTATTTCCACTGTAAAGAAAACTCTGCTGCTGAAAACACCACCAAAGGTGCCTCACAGGCAAGCAAAAAGCAGGAGACTTCAGGAAGCAAAGGCTGTGGAAAGTAATAGCTCTCACCTCTGCATATTATAAGCTGCCATCTTGAAGATGTCAGCCTCACCTTCGTGCCTCTTGGCACAACTTTTATCTTGGGCTGCCTTGAAGTTTTATTATTATTATTGCAGGAGTGGAAATCTAGGTTCATATGATTTTGTTGTATGTTTGTATTTGGATGGCAAGAAGATGCCACTTTCCTGATGATTGATCCTTGCTGGTGTGGCTGATTGAAAGTGAGAAGGCAGAAGGAAGGAGCTTAGATACCCAGCAACAGACATGATGGTGAAGAATGCTTAGTAGGTAGGCTCAGCTGTGAAGACCAAAGACTATCCTGAACATAATCTGATCTGAATCTGTAGTCCAATACAGTTTTGAGATGATGTGAAGCATCCATTTGGAGAGAACTGGTCTATTCTTGTTAGTCCATACTTGCTGGCTTTAGGCTTCTGGCAAAAGGTTTTCCCCTCCTCACCACAAATCTTAAGAATCTGGAACTTCCCATTGACACAGCTGCAATGAGATTCAGAACTCACAACCAAGGAAGGTCAAGTCCAGAATCAAGGAAGGTTTGATTGCCCATGATGAGATTGTTCAAGTAAAGTCCCAGCTTGGTCAGGAATAGAATAGAATAGAATAGAATAGAATAGAATAGAATAGAATAGAATAGAATAGAATAGAATAGAACAGACCTTGACGGTCTTCTAGTCCAGCCCCCTGCTCAGGCAGGAAACCTTATACCATTTCAGACAGGTGATTGTCTAGTCTCTTCTTAAAAATCTCCAGTGATGGAGCACCCACGATTTCTGGAGGCAAGCTGTTCCACTGGTTAATTGTCCTCACTGTTAGGAACTTTCTCCTTAATTCCAGGTTGATTCTCTCTTTGATCAGTTTCCAACCATTGTTTCTCGTCCTTCCCTCTGCTGCTCTGGTGAACAACCTGACCCCCTCTTCTTTGTGGCAGCCCCTCAGATACTAGGACACTGCTATCATGTCTCCCCTATTCTTTTCTTTAGACTAGCCAAACCCAAGTCCCGCAGCCATTCTTCATATGTTTTCGCCTCCAGGCCTTTGATCATCTTAGTTGCCCTTCTCTGAATTTTTTCCAAACTCTCAACATCTTTTTTGTGATATGGTGACCAAACTTGGCTGCAGTATTCCAGGTGTGGTCTTAGTAGGGCTTTGTAAAGCGGTACTAATACTTCGCGTGATCTTGATTCTGCGCCTCTGTTTATACAACCCAGGATTGTGATCTGCTTGGTTCTTGTTGAAAAGAGCCAATCACCACTCTAATTGATGTCTGGAACTAATCCAGGACCTAGGAAATCTTAACAGATGGGAAAGATTGTTTTCCCAACAGAGGTTTCACTACATGTGGCAATTGCAGACCAGTCTGGGACCAGCCCCACATTCACACCATATCTATGCACAGGAACTGCATGTCTCAATCCTTTGAATGGCAGATAGTCATTTCTCTGAATTGATTGTTTACTTGCTTGCTTGCTTTTGTTTGCTCAGGACAAAGTGCTTCTGCTTTTGTGAACATCATATCTGATGTTGTTTGGAAGCGATCCAAAGAAAACTACTGCATACACAGATTCTTTGTGTACAATTTATAATTTAGTGGCAAAACATCAGATTTGCATGCAAATGTTTTCAGGTTCAGTGGTTAGCACCTACAGTAAACTCTTGCACAAAGCTCAGAAACTGGAAAATGGCTGCCGTTGAGACTGACAGCATTAGGCTGAACGGCCAACAGTCTGGCTTAGCGTAAAGGCAACTTCTAATATTCTTATGGAGACCTATGCAGCTTCTGTTCCAAAAACGCTTGGAGGCCCATGCTGATATTGTCCCTTATTCCACAGTTTCATAACCACAGATATGGTCTTCTGAATGCTCCCAGAAGACAGGCCTATTCCTCTCCCATCAATGAGCACAAACTGAAGAAGTATTGACATGTTGATCAGTGTACACTAGCAAGATCAGGAACAGAAGAAGGCAGAAATAATATCGAACAATATTGCCTTACAGACAGAGCCAGTTTGGCGTTGTGGTTAAGGAGCCAAAATAGAAATTAGGAGTTCAAACTCCATCTTAAGCACATATCCAGCTGGATGTCCTCAAGCTAGCCACACACTCTCAGCCCTGGGAAGAAAAAGGCAAGTGCAAAACACTTCAGAAAATCTTGCTCAGAAGACGTAGGGAGTAATGCAGAATCTAGAGCAGGCAGTCGCTAGGAGTCAACCCTGATTTTTGAAGACCACCCCAAAATTTTCCTTCTATGTAAAATACAGCCATTTATTTAGTGACCATTCAAAGTTACAACGGCACTGAAAAACATGACAGTCACACTTATGACCATTGCAGCATCCCCATGGTCATAGGATTAAAATTTGGATGCTTGGCAACTGGTTCATATTTGTGATGGTTGCCGTGTCCTGGGGTCATGTGATTTTTTCCCTTTTGTGGCCCTTCTGGCAAGCAAAGTCAATGCAAAAGCCAGATTCATTTTACAGTTGTGTTACTAACTTAACAACTGCAGTGATTCACTTAACAGCTGTGGCAGGAAAGGTCCTAAAATGGGGCTGAATTGACTTGACTGTCCCACTTATCAACAGAAATCTTGGGCTCAATTGTGGTGGTAAGTCGAGGACTACCTATACAGAGAGTCCCTCTTTTTTGACTTTCTGTGACCTTGGTTAGTTAAAATATCTTTGGGGCTAGGCTGCCTTCTGCTCTCTGCCTTCACCCCCCTTTACAAACTCCATCCTTCGGGCCCTGTTCTGCTATCGTGGAATGAGCCCAGCCTCTGATTTATTCTGATTTATTCTGACCCGTTTCTCGAGGCCACCTGATTTGCCTGCAATCTCACCAGAAGATTCTTGCTTTATTACACCCAAACCCTAAGACAGTGTTTCTCAACCTTGACAATTTTAAGGCATGTGGACGTCAACTCCCAGAATTCCACAGCCAGCATTGCTGGCTGTGGAATTCTGGGAGTTGACATCCACATGCCTTAAAATTGTCAAGGTTGAGAAACACTGCCCTAAGACATTTAATTCTTCCTAAACACAAGCCATCGTTTCGGAAAGAACCTTTGGGAGACCAAAGTTGCAAGAGAAAAAGAAAATGGGAGAAGAAAAGACAAGGCATGGATTTCGGAAAGCCCAACACAGATGGTGCTATTTGCACCTTGGTGTGCTGAAATAATCCCTTCTCTGAATTCTCCTGTTTCTTTTAGATGCCTTTGCTCACTCTTCCTACTCCCCTTCTTTTTTTTTTTAATTAAAATTTTTATAAACATTTTACAATAAAATCCCTCCCCCCTCCCATTAACCCTCCCCCCCTTCCCAGAGCTGAGTACAGAGCTAAAAACAACAAAAAAAGAACATAAAAAATTAAATAAAAATCAATCAATTATACATAAATCCTAAAAAAAATTAAAACCCCTTTAACTCCATTACAATAAAATCAACAAATCTAACCAAAACAATTTTATACAATAAGTTATTCAAAAGCTAAATAATACTTTCTAATCCCATATTTGTTCTGAACAAAATTTACCCATCTTTTCCATACAGAGTTGTATCTCTCTTGTGAATGGTCTTTCAGATAAGCCGATGTTTTTGCCATTTCTTTACTCCCCTTCTATGGGTCGTCACCATCGACACAAGAAGCACACACTCTCATTTTTCAGAATACCGTGAGAATGCAGAAGAGGAATTAAGTCAGGGGCTTAACTTTGCCTCCCAAAATTCCAGCCAAGACTAATTAGAACCAGTGCTCCCTACCCTCATTTTGTGTTGAATGAATTCCAGTCTGGTCCATTCATAAGACATTCTGCCTGCAGATTTTTTTCTGAGCCTGGTACAAAAATCTGCTTGCCCTCTCCTATTTATAAGTCTACTCCCTTATGTAAAAGAAAAAGAAAAGAGTAGAATGCATCAAATCTCTTTCTATCCTACCTATACCCAATTCCAGATTAGGGAAAGCTATTCAATCCCAGAATGAGGTTGCTAAATTGCTAAAACAAATACTGGTATTCCAGTAAAGTAGTCCTCGGCTTATAACAGTTCGTTTAGTGACCGTTCAGAGTTAACAACGGCACTGAAAAAAGTGACTTACGACTGTTTTTCACACTTACGACCGTTGCAGCATCCCCAAGGTCAAGTGATCAAAATTTGGATGCTTTGCAACTGATTCATATTTATGACGGTTGCAGCGTCCCGGGATCATGGGATCCCCTTTTGCGTTCTTCAGACAAGCGAAGTCAACGGGGAAGCCAGACTAACTTAACAACTGCAGTGATTCACTTAACAACTGTGGCAAGAAAGGTTGTAAAAGGAGGCAAAATTCATTTAACAAGTGTTTCACTTACCAACATAAATTTTGGGCTCAAATGTGGCCGTAAGTCAAGGACTTCCTGTATTTGTTTTCCTAAGCTGATGAATTCCACCTGGATGAGGTTTCCAGTCCATATGTCCAACCTATCTGAAAAGATGCAGAATAATGTTCTTCAATGGTCTCCTTTTGCAAAGCTTGCTACAAGTACGTTCTATAGCGCTCTACATACGTTCATTTGGAATTACTTCAGATCTTCCTTAAGGATCCGTTCAAAACAAAACAGGGATTTCTGTTTAGATAAAAAAAAATACTTTAACCTGCCAAAGCAAACCTCACTGTAACCTGGACAGTAGCAAAATGAATTCTGCCTTTGTCTCTTATTTGTCCTTGGGTGGGGTAGGCATAAAATTGGCATAATAATATTGTGCTTTTTAAGAAAGTTATATTATAAATAAATAATAAAATTTTAATTATAATTTTAAATTTTATATAGGTAGGTAGGTAGGTAGGTAGGTAGGTAGGTAGGTAGGTAGGTAGGTAGGTAGATAGATAGATAGATAGATAGATAGATAGATAGATAGATAGATAGATAGATAGATAGATAGATAGATAGATAGATAGATATACAATTTTAGAAGCTGGGTCTTTTTTAAATACACCTAGACAAACAGATTCAGATTTGTCTAAATGTTTATTGTTTGGCAAGGTTTTGGGGGGTGTTTTTTTTTTTAAGATTTGGTATATATAATATTTTTTTAGATTTGTTATGTATTTTTTTTTCCAGTACTGAAAGATATATGGAGAGACAGATTTGGACTGACCACAATTTTCTACTTTTAAACTCTGTTCCCATTATGTTACTTCATTATCAAAAGCTTAAGAGAGATAATGAGGGTAATAGAAGAATGTTCAGTATTAATTCTAAGTATGAAAAAACAGGTTTTTAAAAGTGCTATGAAAAATCTATTAAAATTAATTAAAATCCAATTAATTAAAATCCACAACCCACCTTCCACTGCCTGAATCCCAAAACCAACCCAAATAGAAAGACTATAAGAAAATAGGAATTAATTTCTTATTTCAGGGGAGGATTAACAAATATAACTGAACAGCCAAAGGAGAACATGGACAATTGGAAAAGAGGACAGAATAACTGTCATTTTCTTGGCATCTACAGCAAAACCTACAATGGAAAACTGCAAAAAAATATACAGTGGTATCTTGATATGCATCACTAATTAGTTCTGGGAGATGTGATGAGTACCAAACATTTTTTTCCCATAAGGAATAATGTACTGAGTCACAAGGCAGCTGACAACAACATGTTCTAGCTTGTTCATTGAGTACTAAACAAACAATGAGTACTGGGACAAAATTTTCATGTCAAAATGTGTTGAGTATCAATTTTGATGAAAACAGTTGAGTACCAAAGCACAATGTACTTAGGTCTACGGGTATATGAAATTAGTTGTTCCAGAATTTTTTTTTCAGTTGCAATTCTTTTCCAACAAAGCTTTATTTTCAAGACCCCATGCTAGCAATAATAGACAATCAACGATGGTGCAATTTCCAAATTTCACCATAGAATGTATGAGTTGTATGACCTCCGAGTTCTGGAAGTACAAGGATGTAAAGAGCAAAGTCCTTCACAGCTAAAGTTAAAACTCGGGAAAAACTCTTGAGCACAAAAGACATTCTAGATTTGTCTCCGATTGAAAATTGTGTCAAGAAGAAATCTAGACTTGATTACTTTGCAGGAGACCTAGAGAACTCAGTAAATATCTACTTCTGAGTCATATCATCATCAGCATCAAAAAAAAAGAGTGCCATTCTTGAATTTCATATCTTGCTGAGGAATGGGCTGATTTATTAGAATCCCACTCCCTGTAGAATAGGATTTCTGAAATTCTGGCTATTTAATGCTCTTAAATAAAAGGATGGTGGGCGAATGGACATACACCAGGTATCTCTTGGAGTGAAGAGCATATCTCAATTCTTAAAGACCCCATAAAAGCAAGCAAAAGATTCAGATCAGGTATGACAAGAGATTAATTCTGAGACAAACTGCATTTGCACCCTTCTCATGATACATTACAAAAAGCTTTAAACTTTTGAATGGGATCTCTCCAGTGTCTGCACCTGGGCACCTTTGGTATTTAGCAGTGTGGAGGGTTGGCAATGAAGTGCCATAAGGCTGGTGCCCTTTTGAGATGCATACAAAAACATTTTCAGTTCTGCATGGTAATCAGCTTTGAAATATTCTATTTTATTAATATGCATGGCTTGTCTAACGAGATAGAATTAAACATGCTGACTGAAAGAACTGATGGAAAAAAATGATAAATATTATAAATTTAGATAAGCAAGCAGGTCCAGATCCAGAATGGCAGATTTGGCATTTTGCAAGGCACAAAATGTTCACTTCCCTTGGTTCTAGATTTATTTATTGCTTTGCTGAGGATCTCTGATACCCAAAGTCCCTTGTTTCTAGATTTATTTATTGATTTGCTAAAGACCTTTGATATCCAACTTCCCTTGGTTCTAGATTTATTTACTGCTTTGCTAAGACCTCTGATACCCAATGTACCTTGGTTCTAGATTTATTGCTTTGCAGAGGACCTCTGATACCCAACAGATTGCTATCCATAACTTGCTTTTGTTCTGTGCACTTTGGATTGGAAATAGGCACTTTGTGCCTATTTCACCAAAGATTTCCACATGGCTCACAGTTCATTGAAAGCTCAACACTATAACAGAGGCTTAACACTCAGGGATGACTGACACAACCACAAAACCCCACAAATTATTTACTGAAATATCTATAATCATTTCCTAAAGCACCTTAGCACAAGGTACAATCAATGAAATAAAGCAATGATCAATATCAATTATGCATCTGTTTTTGCAACCAAAAACTTTGGTCAATTCACTTGGTGTAGAAACTGAAATCAGTGATGAAACCATTCAAGCTCTTGGCAGGAGTGCATTAATATGTCTGGGTAGGACAACCAAAAATTCTTGATTTGTATCTCCAGCTAAAACGGTGCTCCCATTTTCTCTTGACAGATCTTAACTCTTGGGAAGAGATGCAACCATTGAGGTTCCGTTCAAGACTTTGAATGCCATCACTGATATTTTCTCTCAGACTAAAAGCCTATTGGTGGCTGGTACAGTTTCTTTAAATCTTTGAGCCAGCAATATGGAAATTGAAATAGATTTCAAGCTCTTTCCTCTGTATTTTATTGTTGACCTTGTTAGCTTCAGTTTGTTCCTCCCTTTTAATGCAGGATCAGTTAGTTTGCATAGTTTCAGTGCTAAAGGCTGATCCTATTCAAATGTTCTATCCTTTTTCAAAACTTAATAATGTGTTGACACTTGCCCTTCCATTTCCTAAACATTTCTCTCCCTGCAAAAGAATACTTTTTTTCAATTGTATTCCTCCAGATGCTTCAGGATGTCCTTTAATGTTGTCTGAGGGTTACTATTTTTTCCTAGGAGTAGAAGATACTGACACTTTTATTATTTCATTAAAAACTTCCTCACTCTGACGTCTCCTCTCCTTGTCCTGCTAACGCAAGAAATACCCTTAGGGTGTTTCCCATTGGGAAAACATGGAAGCTGCAGGGCAAGGAAGCTACAGTGAAAGAAAGTTCAGACTCAAATTCCTTCTTACTTAGCACAAGGATCCTGAACCCTCGTCGTCCTTTGAGAATCTCACCCATGTTTCCTTTAATCTTCAGGAAAAAGATATAAAGCAATTTCTTTCCTCTCCAATTAAAGCAGAAGGGTTGGCGAAGGGCAGGAGATACGTTCAGCAGAACACCAAAAGTAGTAACTGGTTCTTCACTTTCTTCTGTAGACTGTAGTTCGTGATGGCAAGAGAGAAAGCATCATCAGCACCCTGTTCGTCTCTCCATCCGACATTGAGAATGGCCAAAGCATCGTCTGCCGAGCTACCAACAAAGCAGTTCCAAGTGGAAAAGAGACTTCAGTCACCATTGACATCCAACGTGAGTGTGTTGGCAGGTCCTTTCGCCGTTTTCTTCCACACAACATTCCCACTGTATCAAAAGTGCTTTTTTCGAAAGCCAAGTGGACTTTCTTTCTTTGTTTGTTTTTAATTGGAAGACGTTTCGCTTCTCATCCAAGAAGCTCCATCGGTTTCACGCCCCCATTTTGCACACTGATTCCACACCCATTTACACACGGGTTCAAGTGGCCTCAACAGAATGATAACAACCAGATGACTGCAAAGAAATATGATCCTTCCATTCCCCTCCCACCCCTCAGTCCTATCACAACTAAGCCTTCCATCTCACCCACCATCCAATGAAGCTTCTTGGATGAGAAATGAAATGTCTTCAAATAAAAACAAAGAAAGAAAGTCCACTTGCCTTTCGAAAAAGCACCTTTGAGACTACCATGACCAGGATGATTGAAAATCTCCATAGATATTCACACTGTATGGAGAAGGAGTCAGAAATGAGATTACCTATACATTCATTGTGGTCTATCCTCTTTACCTAATCCAATTACCATAAAAAGCTATTGGAGAATTGCTACCACCCTCAACCATCTGTAACTCCAGGATATTTGGGAGGGGGTGGGAAGAGAAGGGAGCCTGGCAGTTAAACTGGGACACCAAATCTATGTGAATGTGATTCTGTATGCACACTCTAGTTTAGTTGTCTCTTTGTTGGCTTGTTCAATGTTGAAATTGATCAGCAGAAAAGACAGCATTGAGGTGACAATATTGCCAAATTTCCCTTTTTTGTGGTTGGGGAATGGTACTATAAGAGAAAGTTGATGAATTCTCAGGGGTTTTCAGTAATGTAAGAGGCAGAGAGTAGAAATAAGGAATGTTGTTTTTTGCCATGGTGGAAAAGAAACGTAGATTTCCACATCTAGTAAGAATAAGGCTTCAGAAGATGCCAGAACATGTCTCATATTACTGAACACCCAACAACTAGCAAACTTTTGATGTTATTATAGCATTCTGTAGTTTGCCCAGGAGGAATGTTTACAGTGCACATATTCTTAGGGCATTCATGATACATATGCTGTAGCAATAGATGGGAGAGCATGACAAATTGCCTGTGTTTGTTTACTTGAAGAATTGAAGAAATTGAATGTGTTGTACCTCTCCTCTCCCTCCCCCCCCAAAAAAATCCCAAAAATAACATAGGGACATTTGAATCTATTTACTCTTATTTACTCCTATTTGAATTGATTTACTCCTAGTGAGCAGTCTTTCACTGGTCAGTCATTAAGGCCAAACGAGTCTTCTCATCCGCATCGAAATGCAAGTCAGTTGTAGCCTAAATAATTTAGTGTTTGCAATGGCTAGCAGTTATTGCCAGATGAATTGTCAAGATTCAAAGCATCCTGAAAATGAAAGTCTAGGGAAACACGGAAAAGGCAAAGGGGAAGGTATGTTGCTGAGTTAACATGTCTTGATGGAGCTGATGTTCCGGTGTTATTAAAGTGAGGAAAACTTACAGAGAGGGGTTAATAATGTAATTTAGCTGGCTGGAGCTTAAATTGCTGAAAAGTGGTCTCAGCTCATCTGTTGAGAGAGGAACAACATAGTAGCTTCTAAGTGGAGTGAATAGGGTATCAGTCCAAAACAAGGGACACAGGCACGGGAAGTGTGTTGGAGAAAATTATGGATGTACGGCATTATTGAATGCTAAGTTGTAAATGAGAAGACATGAAACTCTTTTTAAGCAGTAAACAAGCTTTGCTTTAATGGTTATAACTTGTGGACAGACTATATTTGCATCGCAAGTAAATAAGCAGACTTTTTACTAAGTTCAATTCAATTTAATTTAAAATTTAGTAAAATTTTATGCTTTACAAAATTTGCATAACATTCAAAAACAAGCAACAATATTAAAAAAAACACAGAAACAATACAAAACAAAGGAACAGTGACACCAAAGGAAAACATATTCAGAGAAGTTTCTGCCCTGAAAGTAGTCCATGTTGAACTGTCTGGCACTGTCAACTAACAGGAACTGATCACAGGAAATGTTTAATGACATTTTGTATTAAGCCATAAAATGTTCCATGGTCATTTTTACGTCATAAAATGTTTTCTAAAACTTGGCCAAATTTCAGTTCCACAGGAATGTGTCCTGGATTTGGGGTGCATTCTGTAAGTTAGCTAATTTGAAAATGTTGGTTGAAAATATTTTGCACCATTTCGCCCAGTTAGAGGTTATAGACACAAAAGTGCTTTTTTTAAAAAGGCAACCGGCCTTATACTGCTTATTCTTATCTGTGCCCTCCAAGTGGCCTGAGGGACTCTCAGAGAGAGTGCTAATGAACAGATGATTACAAGGAGCATAAATCCTTTCATCCTCCACCCTTCAGTCAGAACTGAAGAAGCTTCTTGGTTGAGAAGTGAAATATCATCAAGGACAAGCAAAGAATGTCCAGTTGCCTCTTAAAAGAAGCACCTTTGGGACAACCACACTCTGGATGACTTAGAATCTCCATAGACCAGTGGTTCTCAACCTTTTTAATGCCGCGACCCCAACCGGTTGTAAGTCGAGGACTACTCAACCGGTCGTAAGTCGAGGACTACTCAACCAGTCGTAAGTCGAGGACTACTCAACTGGTGCAGCATCGTTTGCAGAATGGGACTTTTGGCGGCCTCAGCAGGGCAGAGACAGCCTGGACAATTCCTATTGGCTTTTGAAAGCCAATAGAATTAGACTCTATTCAAGAGAGTCTATTCTATTGGCTTTCAAAAGCCAATAGAATAAAAGGGAGTAGCACAGCTTAGGAAAAGGGGGAAAAAATGGCGGACTGCGTTGTTTGGCTATCCGCGTGAAATGGTCGTTCGACCCCAAATGGGGTCCCAATCCACAGGTTGAGAACCACTGCCATAGACAGTCGCAGACACAAGAAATTTTAGCAGTATATAAATTCTAGGGAAGCATTCCAGTTTGAAAATGAAGCAGGGTTGCTGAACCAGAAGCAGGCAGTCCTGATGTTCACATGTCAACTACTGTCCAAAATGAAGACAGTGCTTCCATAAAAACTTCCAGATGTAATGAATGAAATTTATTCATTGGAGGACCTTGACTCTTTTAGCAGCTTAAACTTTCTGCAAAATTGGCCATTCTTCTTTAGATCAATGGAAACAACTATAGCATTGTCATTCTAGCTTTTTCCATACATGCCGTTTCAAATATTGGTAGTCTCCGTTTTGAACTGATGTTGCTTTTAAGTAGCAATGCTGCAAGAGATGAATGGTGTGAGAGCTGAATTAGTTCTGTGAACCAATCACCGCCCTCGTTGCTTTACAGAAATAATATTTCTTCATGGCTGAAAGGACATCATAAATATCTACACTTACTAATACAAGTCACCTACTTTTTGCATCTTTCAAGGAGGACAGATTAAGGGGAAATCCATTTTATATAAATGCAACATGGGTGGCTGAAATAAATCACTGGGGCTCAAGAAGAAAATAGCCAATACGAGCCCTTACCTGTCATTAAACAGCAGAGGACCTCCAGCTCTTTGTGTCCCACCCAGCTCTCAAAAAAAGAAACCTTGGTTTTGTTACAGAGAGTGAGCAACTCCAGCTGAAACATCTGTTCAAAGTGATTTTCATACCATCAGCCACATCAAAGCAGGCTCCTGTGAGGAATGTGCCAAACATCACAAGTGGGATTAAAATCATGTTTAATGGCTTGATATGCCATAAGCTATTTATATATCTAAGGCCCAGGGGCTATATGGAAATCGCATTCTGTGTGGATGCCAGGATGGAGTAAACTGGAGGAAAACAATTTTTGGGTTTTTTTTTTAGTCTTCGTGCACCAGAAGCTTTCTTCTACTCTGCTCACAACTCAGTGCTTAAGTTTGTAACTTTGGGATATCTTCGGAAATCAGGAGGGAGGGAGAAATAGTAAATCTACTCCATTGTCTATGCCACAAAACATCGGCAGTGTGATTGCTTGAACTTGGCAATGTGATTTCCTTTAAGTCAAAGCAAAAAGCATTCAAAATACATAATGTAATCCCTGAAATAGGCTAAATACAAATAGAAAGTTCCAGCTTTGTCCCTTTCATTGCATCACTCTGTCTAGTATGATTGTCAGTTCTATCCTCAAAATATTAAGAACAGGCCCAAGCTGAGTTTGCATTCCGTTTTATATTTCCACCAACTAAACATTTCCAAGAAGAAGAATGGATTGGGGCTTTCATTCCATTTCAAGGGAAAATTTAAAAAGTGTTTTGTGGCTACGGTGGTTTATAAGCAGCCCCTTTCATGAGCTAAAATGCAGGGGCAGTTCCTTCTGTGGCTTTATTACTTACAAAAGGCTTACACAAATGATCAATTGCTGATAAATAAAAATTCCATTATGTTGAATAAATATTTCTCTGCATTTATGCAAATTTTACTTGATTTCTAGGTTAGGAATCTCTAGCTTGCCTTTATAAGGCCATTAGGAAGCAGGATGGGTGCTTTGATTTTCACAGAGAAAATCAAAATACTTTTTTTACTTGTCCTTAATCTAAGGTAGAATTTGTTAAACTACTATAGGGGGAAAACATACATCCAACAGCCGAAAGGACTCTGATTTCTATGAGTACTAAGAGGATCCGTTTATACATCCTAAGCACAACTACTGTATTGTCAAACAATGGGGGAACTATCAAGAGAAGCTTGATTCATACATAATAAAGGAAGGTGATTAGCTGTTGTTGTCTAACAATAGAGAAGTGTCAAGATGCCTGCAAATGAATTAAGAGTGTACTGGATGTCTCTGGGCTGTGGCGGGAGCACACCTCATTTAAATTCCAACCTGTGCTTTCCCTGATTGTAATTCGGATTGCACATTTTAAAACGAGATTAAAGCAAATTGAAAATATCTATAATTTCTCATCATAACTTCCCAGCCAGAAGACCGTGGCTACACTCCTAACAAGGCGTTCATCCCAGCTTGGTAAAATCCTCACTACTACAAGGGGGAAGTCAGCAAGGAATAATTTACCCCAAGCAATTTTGAGTACTACTAACTAGGCCTTTATTTATTTATGGCTTTTCTTTCGTTCTTCCATCCAATCTGCTTTTGCTAAGTGAGTTTCATTAGTTTCAAAAAACCCACATTTCTTTGTGGGTTTTTTTTTTCCAGTTCATTCTACAGAATCTTGCAGTTCTTCAAACAATACGATGTGTCGTAGTGAGCCTTGCTATAAAAAAAACAAAAACAAAACAAAACAAAAAACAAGTTGCCTATGTACAGCTAGGCTTCTCTTATAACAGGATGTGGGGATTATAGGGATTAAGGTATCCATTTTAGGTCCAAAGTTTCTGGGGTGAATATCAGTCTCCAGCAATGAAGTTTCAGGCTGTGTTCTTTTTAATAAGGGACACGAATGCCATTGATCTCAGGGATTTGTCTAAACTGACCTATCTCCTGCTCTTTATTAAGTGACATTTTTGCAAAAGCTCTCCTTTTCTTGATGATGCTATGACTGTTTTCAAAACATTTAAGATATAGTCCACTCGCATGGTCTACTGCTAGAGAAAGAGATGGAGGCTACTTGCTCCTGTTCTTAAACACTTGTGTGGAGTTGGTATTTCTGTGCAGTTTAGTCATCCTTTGCATTTAAATTCTTTTGAGCGAGAAACTCCAAGCATCAAAGAAGAACTCAAATTCCTGCCACCGATCATCCCTTGGAGAGAACCAACCTAGAACTAAGGAGGAATTTCCTGACAATTAGAACAATTAATCATTGGAACGATTTGCCTCCAGAAGTTGTGGGTGCTCTAACACTGGGAGTTTTTAAGAAGCGATTGGGCAACCATTAGTCTGGAATGGTATAGGGTTTGCTGCTCAAGCAGGGGGTTGGACTAGAAAACCTCCAAGGTCCCTTCCAACTTTGTTATTCTGTTTTTCTGTTATGTCTGTTCCCACTGCCATTAAAGCTTCTGGGAGTACCATCAGAGACTGTAATTCTACATCATACCAGGGACTAGAGGCTGCGCAACCACCTGTTTTATATTCATGAGAAGCAGATGGCAGTTGGGCCATCCAGAAA
The DNA here is from genome assembly GCF_016545835.1 of Crotalus tigris. Taxonomy (NCBI): domain Eukaryota; kingdom Metazoa; phylum Chordata; class Lepidosauria; order Squamata; family Viperidae; genus Crotalus; species Crotalus tigris. The sequence goes on along the minus strand of NW_024097215.1, from coordinate 4,744,559 downwards.
AGTCTACTTCTCCATCTGGCCCATGGAAATTTTGGAACAGATGATACTTATTCTCTGCTAAGCAAGGTTATGGAATACTGATACTGAGAAGGCTCACCATTAGCAGGGAAGAACAAAACAAATGGAGCCATAATTGATGGTTGCAGATTCAAACACAATGTTGGGCCTCCAATATGTTTGAAATTTGCACTCAGTAATGTAACAGAATGTCTCTCTCCTTATTCAGGATGTCTTAAATTTGTGAGTGATGAATTAAATAAATTTTATACATTTTGAAGGCAATATCTTCTTCCCAATTGCTCCACAGGCATTTGGGTTGGCTCCCAGCATGAATAATGTTGATTACATCACAACAGATGCTTGCTTTTAGACTGTCACCCTGTATTTACTTTCCTGGAAGAAAAATTGCTTGAACATATTTGGAATTTACTTCTAGGTAACTTCACCCAAAAACACATTGCTGTAATAGTACTGAGCCCAAAGACTAATTATGTGAAGTTTTTTTTTCCTGTTTTATTTCCTAAAATGTTTAACCAGTAGGTTCAACTGATTTAAAAAATCATAACAGAATAATGACTCCCAGTAAACACCAGAAATCTGGAAAACAAATAATATACAGATAACATAAACCAGCTGAACAAGTGTAGGGACTGCAATGACAATTTTCTTTAAGTTCTATTTACCAAAGGCTCAAGAAATGGAATTATTCTATGGCAAATGACAGAAAATGAAAATGGTATTTGATGAATGAATTCCACAATCAGGCCACAGCCACAGAAATTTGGCTCGCTCTTCCTCTTGCAAGTACTCCAGAGTGGTTGACATGATTCCTTTTCTTGTTTGATTCACAACAGAAACCCATGGAGATGAGTTAAAGGCAGATAGAGGTGATGGAAGATACAAAGATTTGGCACTGTAGAATGTTGTTGTCATAGGCAGGTCACTTTATGGAAGATTTAAAACATTTGACACTGCAAAAATGGTGTGGTCATAGCCTGGCACAAAATTAAGATCTGGGAAGAGGAAGGTAGAAATTTGAGTGATAGAAACTTGAGAACTTATCTTTAATGAATCATCGTCATTCTTTACTACTGAAACAAAAGTTCTGGTGAACAACAAACATTATGTTGTTTCAAAGGATAGAATCCTATCCATTCTTTACTGTTTCTAAACACCCAGTACTGTAGTTGCTAGCTGATCACTTCACTGTTGACTTGGCCTCTCCTGCCCAACCCACTCTTTCTCTTGGTTCTGTGTATCTGGGAACAATCATGGGAGATCTTGAACTGCTCAGAAACCCAGGCACCTGTTTAAAGTGACAGAAGATCCTCATTTCACAGTTTTGTCAGTCTTGCTAGCAATGCATGACTCTGCTGAGGATCCTGATGAATCCTTAAATCCCCGGTCTTCCTCTTCACCGCACCAACCTTCACACCTAACTCCTACCCCATTCCTTAACATTCACCTAGTTCCTGCATTTCTTTTACCTTTTCCTTGACTTTGGGTGTCTTCCGTTTGGACCTCAAGCCCAAGCTGCTTCAGCAGTGTCATGCTCAGAAAAGTTTTCTACATCACATTGCAAGAACATGATAGGCTTTGTCAGGTGCTTTAAGTCTGCTTTTTCAGGTTGATTCTTCCTGACCCACCCACTAGCAGGGCACATGCCTGTATCGCAGCCTGAGCTGCCAAGTGGAGCATAATGGAGCACCCGCCTCCAGCAAATCTGTGTCAGCCAGAACACAGTTGGGAAATAGAAGCAATCTGGCACAGGCAGAACAGAAGGAACCGATCTGCTAGATGACAAGGGCCTCCTGTTTCAAATGTGACTGTATGACAACTTAATTTGCAGTACAAGAATTAACCCCATTCTCAAAACTGTCCTGGATTAGTTTAATTAATGACTTATTTGCAGGCTGATGGGCTCTGTGTTGAAATCGCTGGTGACTGGGTTCATAAAGGAAGCCCCCCTCCCCGTAAAATTGTGGAAATTTTCTTGCTTATAAACAAGTTCATAGGCAATTTAAAACTGGCCTTTGATGTCCGGAATGTGCCATAGCTAATGAGTGCATGTAAAACTCCATTTAAGTAACCGTTCTAGAAACGGTTTTGTGTCAGTTTACATTTACAAATATTACAGTACAAACAATAAAAACTCTTCCCAACGTGTGCCTGGTAAAAAGCTTGGGAAAACTCTTTCATTCTCTAGGTATGTGAAGATTCATATCATCCCATATCTGTAACTATATTGAGTTTTAACAATTCACTCACCGAGTAATTGTGCGGATGACATTTTAATAATTCCTTGTAAAATGTGTGAAATCTCTCTCACACACATATACATCTTTTTCACTCTATCACAGAGAGAGAGAGAGAGACAGAGACAGAGACAGACAGACAGACAGACAGACAGACAGACACAGACAGACAGACAGAGAATCCAATATTTTTTCCTGGATTTTTGTGAAATCTTTTCTTACTATTATATGGGTCTTCAAATAGTTCTGGATCCCATGGAAGAGAAAAGATGAATCTCTTTGAACAGCAGATCCGTGATTTTGATGGAATTTTGTCATAGTTCTACAGATATATTCTGTGTCTCCAAAAACTATCAGTTCTTGGGTTCCTATATAAGGACCATACACATAATTCAAGTGAAATCAGGCTACGATTAGGCTTTGTAAGGAAACCGGTGATGCACGACATAAGAAAATAGACCATGTCTGCAAACCACCAATTACTTTTGTATTTTGCTTCTCTTCTGAGAAAGAGGAGAAAGAAAATATTGGAGCTGGGAGGCTGGCAGGTTTACGTTTATTAGGAGTCTTCTTGGGCTTTGACAAAAGCCACTTGCGTCCTATGCCTTGAGATGCTTAATTTGCTCCAACCCCAAAATGCATGTGCAAATGGTTCTGGGTTATTTTTTTTTTCTAAAAAAGAAAGTAATACAGCTAAAGAAGCCTGCATTGAGGATCAAGAATTGCAAAATAATTCTTCCCTGAAACTATCAAGAGGATTATAGAAGGTTGCTCTTATTAAGCACCATGATAATAGAGCCCCTGAAATTTGTCAGTTCAAATGCCTTAATAAAATAGTAAAAAAATGCTTGCAAGAGTCATATCCCTCAGGCAGAAAATGGCCTCAGATGTCCCTAATCTGTGCATTTTTTATTTTATTTTTTTTGCTGTAAAGAAGATAAGTAAGGATGCCTTTGGCTTCCTTACTTATCTATTCTGCTCAACAAATCCTTTGGATCTATCCTGATATGGAAACAGAGATACATGGCAAATGAATGACCTTTCCACAGTCACTTGGGGAAGAAATTGCCAAACAAGTAGTAATTGCTCCCCGATTTACCCTGCCTTTAGAGCTATCATTCCTTCAAGAAAAGGAATTTCATTGTTGGGCCATTAGATTTTAGACACTGAAGGTCAAATAGGTATCTTGGCTAGTTACCACACATCCATACATCACAACAGCAGAGCAAACGGGAACCTTTCTTCAGAAAGACACATTTCTGTACACAAAACCATGAAAGCTAATAAATTGGCCATTGTGCTTTTTTTTACAGATCCACCTCTCGTCAATCTGTCAGTAGAACCTCAGCCTGTCCTTGAAGACAATACAGTAAAGTTTCACTGTTCTGCCAAAGCCAATCCAGCAGTTACCCAGTACAGGTAAATTCGTAAGTTTGTAAGTTCGTCTGGAAATAACCATCATTTATCCTTGCTTGTCTAAATGTTTTAAACTGCTTACAACCATAGAAATGCTTGCTAACTTTCTGTTCCCTTGAGTGTGTAAAACAAAACTGGTTAATAATTAAGCCAACTCAATCACTGCATTTGACTTAAACATTAGCTGGGCTAAGAAGTTATAGTTTTCACTGGATGTTAGTCTACTTGCAGGCAACAATAGGAAACATAAGGAGCAGGTGGGTTGAGTTGCTGGGATGATACTATTTCCAAGAAAATTAACAGTATTTTTTTTCTTCTATATCTGTTTGTTAGTAGACATTTTGGAGAAAAAAGTATCCACAAGTATATATTCCAGGAACTGAGAATCAGTATTAAGCTTAAGCTAACAATGTGCATCAAGAGTCATGGTCAACACTATATAAATCATGGAATAGATTCTACTCAATTCAGGCCATATGACCCAAAAACTATTCTGATTATGTAATTGGAAAAATGAAATGTCGATTCTATGCATAGATAAACTCAGATCTTGGGTACAGTAAAAACCTGGACTTCAGTTCCTAGATTCTTAGCATTGTTCATGCTAAGTGGGATTCTTTTTGATGGTTACACAACTGGAAGGCACAGATTAGGTAATGTTGCTTTAACGGGGCAAGGAACATTAGCAGATATTATCCTCTTTGAATCAAGGATACCCATCAACAATACTCAATTTTCCTATTTTTTTCATCTAAATTTCTTGCAGCTTTGGTACATCCTGGTGGTCTCTCTTTCGAGCATAACTATATTTGATTTTGTTGAGTTTGTGGAGTTCAGCCAAGGTTAGTTAGATGCTGCTTCAAGATGAAAAATGTTTTTTTTTCAAGCTTAGTGAAGTAGATGACCAGGCTGAGTCCAAGGAAGGGGTCAACCACATCATCAGTCATGAGTCCCTTCACGCCCACAAGAGATCTACCGCCATTTTGTTCAGGCCATTGTAGAGAGCTTAAGCTTGCAAAAAATCTTTATACCCATTTGCACTGCTTGGATCTCCTGATTTCTCTTGACAGTTGGGAGTTCTTCACTATTAAGATAAACTTTCACTTGTAAGCCCCATTGCCCTATTCACTACATGCCTCACCAAGTCTAAAGCTCCTGACACCACTTCTATGGATCATCCATTGAAAGTTGGAGGTGCTTAACTGGTTGGGAATGTCTCTGTTTTCATCCAGACATTCTTTGAGTACTGCTTTATTAAACCATTTATAAGTACAGACTGTAAAAGAGCAGATGTAGTGGGGGTCTGTTGCTTTAGTCCAATTAACTGCGTGGAGTATGGAAGACATGCTCTTCTCCAGCAGAACACAACACACTTCTGCTGATTTCTCACTTCTGTCCCTAGGCTGAGCAGATAAAGCTGGTGACAGGTCCACCAAATGTTGCAGTGGAAATTCTTTGTGTTGATGATGTTGTTAATTCAGTAATGAACTCCAGTTGTCTCAGCTTGGTAACAGTCTGTGCATTTTGTTGAAGCTGCCACTGTAATACATGTGGCAGCTTCTTCCTGATCTAACATACTGGGGCTGTTTAGAGAGCAGTGAGTGATGGTGGACAAGCAGAACCATCTGTTCAGGGATGTAACTTACAGAGTTCACACGCTGAATGTGGGCTCTGTTTTGGAGAGGATTGCTTTATTATATGTTTCCTGCATAACCTTTGACTTCATGATTTGGACTTCATTTTATTTGATCACAGCTTTCAGTGTTGTTTCTAGTACCTACAAAGTGGCTTTTAAACTTTTCTCCCAGACTATTAGATCCTGTTATTACCTCTGGGAAATCCAGATCTATGACTCTTCAGAAGCTTAATAGCTGGAGCTCTTTCTTATGGTAGAACAAGGATATGAATTTGGCCAATGGTGAAGGACAGCAACCACACACAATATCTTCTTGCTGTCTGGAGCTCCAGTCCCATTCACATAAAAGGTCCAAGTATCACTTAGGAAGGTACATACCTTAAGAGAAGAAGTAACTTGCTAAGTTTGGTTTATCCATTGCTTGCCTGACTCCTTGATGATGAAACAAAGAATAATTATGGCAGTGGTTTATATATGTTTCAGCCTGGCCACCAGCAGTTACATTCATTAGCTTGCTTTCTTCTAAGAAGGCTTCTTGAGAGGTGACAACAGTGGCTCTCATATTCCTGGGCCTCAGTTCTACAATTTCATGAATCTGCATTTATCAAACGGAGTCAGTCAGTATCTTAGGAGAGCACATGGTATTCTTTTGCTCACCTAGATGCTATGTAAAGTATTTAGTAACTTCAAATATTCTTGCCAATGTCTTTTTAGGATCCATTTTATTTTATACTTAAAAAAAAGGAATATGTATGAACTTGGGCCCTTTTAAATTGTTGGAGCACTTGATCCAGTTTCTGTTCCTCGATATCAGTTGCCTTAGCAATACTGTTGAAACTGGCTAGCAGAGTCAAAGAAAATGGCAAGAATCAGAGAGAGAAGATTCGATGGGAAATGTAGCATGGGTGGGTTTGTTGTATTTCACTAAAATTAGAAAGTAACGATAGTTGTTGAGTCTTAGCTGCTCTGGTGGAATTGCAAAACAAGTAACCTGAGTTAAGGGAAATACATCAATCAAGGTCCTTCTTTATTTTTTTGGGGGGGGGGGAAGACTTGCCAGGAATTTGCCTTATGTCAAGAATATAATCGTATTTTTTCATATAAGCTAGATGAATGCTATAGGTTGTGGAGAGAGAAGGGATTGAACAATGCTGAATGGATTTCTGCTGTAGCATAACAAGTTCATTAAATTTTGTGGGCATATGGATATGATAGATAAACTAAGCCAACGGAATCTGCCAACTGTTTCAATTAATTTAAATAGGGCAGCTCTTGAATGTATGAAAATGACAGAGTACCAACAGACACTATTCCTTTAACACCGTTATCGGTATGTAATACATTTGAAGATTGCCTAGGCAAGACTCTTGCCATGAGTCAAGATTTCTGACATCTAAACAAAATAACATCAAACCTCCATCCTGTAGGTAGAATAATTGGAAATAAAAAAAAACAATGTGTTTGTGAGATTTAATGTTATCTAGTAGTAACTAGATGAAAAAAATGTTTAAATAATTATGGATCAGAATATTTCTCTGCTAATGTGGACAATAAAATAGACTGGACCTACGTTGATTTATTGATTATTATGCTTTGCTGTTCATATTCAGAAGCAGCATAGGTTTTAATTCATGGAAGCTGGTTTCATCCTTTCTATATAAGGATGGTATAGAGAGCAAGCAAAGCCTCCCCAGATCTTGGTCACATCAGTTGATGACTCATTCTTGTTAAGCTTTCCCCATCCTTTCCTTCAGCATAGCTACAGTATACATGCTTGTGTCTTCCCCTGCTTTGTGATGTGCAGAAGATTTCATGCAGAGTCTGTGCTTGTGTTTGCAATGAGGTTGAGGTGCTTAATTGTTGCTTATTCAAGTGCATCAGAGCATTAGCTCCAAAGGTCAGGACATATTAGAGAGACATATTAGTGAAGAATGTAGTCTAAACCTGTGGTGTTGTGGCTGCTCCAAAAATGGAAACCTTGGTGTAGCACATCCTCCAGCTGCATGTTGCTAGAGGGACTAACTTTCCCAGAAGTCTGCGGGAGACTTCACAAATGTTATTCTTGAAATGCCCTGGGTCCTTTTTCAACTATCTTGGAAGAGCTGAGGTCAAGAACTACCAAACTGAATGTGTGAGGAGATGGGTGGTAGTGACTCAGGATGATTGAAAATAGTTGCAGGCAGAGCAGTGGAAAAGAAATTGCTCTTTGCTTTGGAGAATCTCTCTGTGCTGGGGGAGAAAAAAATCACATAGCTGTATTCTAAGAAGTGGATAAATTGACTGTTTGGTATTCTTTAATTCCCCAAATCAAAGAAAGTTTAAGGATTTGATGGAGGTCTGCTGCTAGTTGATTTCAGAAGCTGTAGTTGGGCTCTCAAGAGGCGAGTCATGGGTTTCCTGTGATCTCCTGCTACTTGCTGCAAGGTCACTTAAGGACTCCTTGAGTAGCCATATGACCCTAATAGTGCTCTGGATCTCAGCTCTAATCTCAAGCCTACCTGTCCTACCATGTCCCCATTTAGAATGAGTTACAGCCCATTTGCAAGTCCTATAAAGGAGTGAAAGGAATTTTCACATGCAAATTGGTTACAAGAGCTTAAAGAAGATCTGGGGGAGAAGGAAAGATTAAAAGAAGAAAGAATTAAAATAAGAACACACATTGGTAACTTAGGCGGAGGAACATGGAAGTAGAAAACAGGGATAGAAATGTATAGATTAAAATAAAAATAGTCATAGAATAGTAGTCAACTTAGCATAGTAAGTTCTCAAATTGCAAACATCCGTTTAATGACAAATCAAAGTTATAGTCACTTATGACCAGCCCTTGTACTTATTTATTTATTTATTTATTTTATTTATGAGACTTATATACCGCTTTAAGTGCAAGCACTCTCTAAGCGGTGTACACCAGTAAGCAATGTATATATATATTTACATTGCCCCCAACAATCTGGGTCCTCATTTTACCTACCTCGGAAGGATGGAAGGCTGAGTCAACCTTGAGCCAGTGAGATTTGAACCTCTGACCTGCTGAACACAGTCAGCTAAAGTGGCCTGCAGTACTGCACTCTAACTGCTGCGCCACCTCGGCTTATTACCACTTATTACCATCGTGGCATTCCCCACAGTCATCTGATCAAAATTTGAACATTACAACCATTGCAGCATCTGGCCTTGCAATTTGCTATTTTCCAGGGGGCATCCAACAATCAAAGTCCTTGTGTGACTCACCTGTATGTCTGTGCAGATTCTCAGTCATCCAGGTCATGGGTGACCCAAAGGTGTTTTTTCAAGAGGCAGCTGGAGTTTGTTCTTCCTAGAAGACATTTTACTTGCCTCTGTATGCTTTGCATACTCAGCTCAGGATGATGGGATTGCAGTCCAAAGAATCTAGGGTATAGGACTGAGTAAGGCTGGTTCATGCTAGTGATGTACTGGAATTTCTGGCAAGAATTTTTGTTACCAGGAAATTTGAAGACAAGATAAAGTATAAATAAAATATAAAAATATAAAAGAGATAAAAGATAAAGCCACACAATTGATGGTTCGCCCTCCCCTTCTTTCCCCCACCAGTCTTCTCTCAGTGTCTTCAGTTGCAGTAATGTTCCTAAGACACTGTAGAAAAATATTTGTGGATTTTATACTGCCAGCATGTGCTCTACTAGTTTTGTCTAATTTCAGATAGGTCAAGAGACAAAGAATCCAGCAGTATTACAATAAGGTATGGATAAGAGATATTATCTTCTGACAACACCTTTAAGAACACTGCCTGAGTTATTTGAAGAGACAGCATCTTTAACAACAACAACACCTGTTTAAAATCAAGACCTTACTTTCGAGCTGCAAATCTCACTTCTGTTTCTATGGCATATTCAGCCAGATTTGGGCCTCTGTTCTGCAAAGACTCCGTTAGTCTCGGCAAAACATTAATCTGTTGTGACTGGGTCACCTCCAAATGAAATGCTTCTTGTACAAATGTAGTCACCTTCTTGAATCAAGAGCTTATTGTGGCCGTGTCTTCTCTGGAATACTTCATGAAGGGCTAAAGAAGACTTGTCTATCATAGAAGAAGGTAGCAAATCACAGATTTCTGTCAGATCAAATCCTAAAAATTTACCAAAATAGATTCAGTCATTTTCTGGTCATCAATCTTCACAAAACATTCTTTAGAACAACTGGAAATGAGTATATATTTTGGGAAATTACTATATAAACACATATAGTAGTGGTGCTAGGGTTTTGTAGACTCTCAAAAATAAACATGTTCTTAATTTACAGTCCCAACTTAGTGCAATGGTTAGAATGCATACTGCAGGCTAACTCTGCACACTGCCAGGAGTTCGATCCTGACCAGCTGAAGGTTGACTCAGCCTTCCATCCTTCCAAGATCAGTAAAATGAAGACACAGATTGTTGGGGGCAATATGGTGACTCTGTAAAGCTCTTAGAGAGTGCTGTAAAGCACTATGAAGTGGTATATAAGTCTAAGTACTATTGCTATTGCTATTGACTTTACCTGTCTTCTCATCCACATGGCATGCCATCTTTTACAAGTTGGCAAAAAGAGGCTATGAAGGCAAATCAAAACTGAAGATCCTGATTTTTGAAAATTCATTTTAAATATTAAATCAAGAAAGAGGGAGGAACAAGGGAGGACAAAACAGGGAACGTCCTACTGGCGATAAGGAGGTTGCATAAAAATCAGGAAAGCGCCACTTAGTAAATGAAAAAGCATCTAGAGAGGTTCTCCAACATAATCCAGCTAATCCACGTGTGGTGCTGAGAGAACAGGAGCTTAGTTTGCTAGCTAGCCGGGGAGTGCAATAACCCGCAAAGCCTTCTGGCCATTAGTGGCTAGTTAATCTCCATGGTGGAGATCATCTGAGAAGAGCCAGCATCTGTACGCTGTTGATTCACGTCAGCCAAGGACAAATTCATTTTCTGCTACTAGCTTAACATTTTCTTCCACTCCTTGGATTACAAACTACTTATTATAGCAGGCAGGCCCAAGGAGCTGAAACAGCTGCTGCTGTTAGATAAGAAGGCAATTTTGGCTGTCTGTAGCATCCTTGCCTGCTTCTGCACTGTTACGTAGGGAAGGGGAAAAGTGTTTGGGGTAGAGGAGTCCTAAGGATGATAAAAGGGAATGCTGGAAGGAAGATGTTGTCACTTCCTGGGCTTAATCAAGGCGTGAAGCTTGCATAAATTCAGAGAGTTAGCCCGTATCTACCATCATTTCTAAAAGATGAAAATCCATGAATTTGTTTTCCAGCCTGTGAAAGAGCAGAAAACCAGATCAACATATTATTTCCAGGAAACTAGCATTCTTTCTAAAGAATTTTGGAGCTAAATCTGAGGGCATTTGTATACAATCAAAAATTCACATTTTTGCAGTAGAAATTTGGTTTAAGATACTACGAAAGTCTGAATTTCAGCTAACTATGATTGGAGGGGGCAGGTGTTTCCCCAAAATATAATTTGCTACATCTCATGTTGATTCCATTTCCATAGAGTATATCTTAGGTTCAAGATCCATGCTTCAGGATCTCTTTGCGACTATTTAGTTTAGTCTAAATATTTAAATAGGAGCCCTGGTAGCACAGTGGTAAGAATGCAATATTGCAGGCTAACTCTGCACACAGCCTGGAGTTCAATCCTGACTGGTTCAAGGTTGACTCAGTCTTCCATCCATCCAAGGTCAATAAAATGAGGAGCCATAATATTGGGGGCAAGATTCTGGCATTTGTAAACTGCCTAGAGAGTGCTGCAAAGCACTATGGGGCAGTACTTATGACTAAATCTAGTGCTATTGCTATTACTCTGCTCACTATTATCTTCAATGAACCATATTGTCTTTGCTCAAGTAAATTAAATTCTTACTTGTGGGGTGAATAGCCCACAAGTGGTCTCTGCCCCATATCTCAACATATCTACTGGGTATGCTTTTGTTTGCTCTGAATACTGGGAGTTATAGCTGAACATCTAAAAGGATGTAGCCTTAAACCTTAAAGAAGACCTTCTATCAATATAAAGCTGCTTTGAATTTCACAGTTGCCTCCCCAAAGATGTGATTTATAAGTATCATATATATTAGTCTTGTTCCATTATCAAACACATGGCCCAATTAGTGATAGGTCATTTAATTTTCTTTTATACTGTTTGCAAGCTTGACTTTCTTTCTGCTTTGTGTCATTCTCTGCTATGTGTAATACCTAATCATTACACTTTCTCTGCTGTGTATCATATCTAATTATTGTATGTTCTCTGCTGTGTACAATATCTAATTATTGCATTTAATGAATGAATAATTGTAATGGATAGGAAACAGGCATATTTAGGGGTCCAGTGTGTCTCAGTGCACATTCCACACAGTATCATCTCATGCAGAATTCTATATGACAGTGGCAGGGAACACCCGTTTGCAAAAAAAAAAAAGCCACGATAGGGGTCTTTTTTTTTTAAAAAAAAAAAAAAAGGAAAGGCCTTTTATTTTCTCTCCATGAAAGTGAAAGGCAAATCGGAGGATGCAAACGATTGTCACTGGATCATCACTGAGATAGGAGAAAACCCATGCGAGGGTCTCCTAGCATTGATATCTACTTTGGCCCTTCCATCTCCCCAGTCCCCAACAAAAGCCTTATTTGACAGCAACAATCAATTATGGAAAGCTGCCTGCATTTGAAATTGCCCATAAGGCAGCGGTATGGTGGGAAATTTAAGATGGTTGGCAGTTTTTCAGGCAAAACCCTTGCCACTAGCTAAAGCCATGTTCATTTCATGGGTTGGGTGACAGGAAGAGAGAAGTACCTTACTGGATATATGTTCAGCCAGTGTCGGCAGAGGATTAAATCAATAATGTCTCAAGCTGTTGAGCAGCATCCAGCCATAACTTGTTTGGGCTCCTTCTAGATTCTGTGTCTTGACCATGCTTCAACTTATGACAGGGCTAGGGAATCTTTTTGGGAGGTTGAGGACCAAGTCACTTCTGGACCTTGATGGTCAGGGACTAATGGTTAACAGGGCACAGACATAGACAAAAGGGGAAGCAGAGAAATCAGAGTAAAAATCACCACTTTCCCCAGTTTTGTTTTGTTTGTTTGTTTTTTTTTGTCTTCCTTTAGCTCACTCTTCTTCTACTGAAATGATATTCATGTGTCTAAGTAATACTTCTGGGGCTGATTCTTGGGAAAAAAAAATTAATGATGCTCATCTAAGAACTGCAAGCAACCTTGAATAAAATGGTGATAGAACAAAACCCAGGCTACAGAGTAGCCAAAAAGGAGAAGACTGGGAAAACCTGATGGCAATTTTCTCAAATTGGCCAAACAGGACAGAATTCCTTAAAAAATGGACTTGACTGACTAACTATTTGGTGACTTATTTATACTTTGACAAACTCATTGGGCATTGTGAGTCAAGAAACGCTCTAGAAAATGCATTACTAAAACCTACTAGGCTTGAGGGTTTTTTAGTTTGGCATGTTATGTGAACTCAGCTAGTTAGAAATGTTTTATAGTTGAATGTCTTGTTTGCTCCTAGACCATGTATTAACTCAGTAACCAAGTTAAGCAAAGCTCTGTGAACAAAACCACTGGTTGCTTTGCTTTTTCTGTGGGATTAGCCTCCAAAATGGGATGGACAAAAATTTGCCAATGATGCAAAAGAGAGAGAGAGAGAGAGAGAGAGAGAGAGAGAGAGAGAGAGAGAGAGAGAAAACAAAGAGTAATTAGCTGCTGCTATCATTCCATCACCTCTGAGTTTGGGCAAAATTAATGTGAAGCAACAGAATCAGAGCTACATGAAATGATTGTCAATTAGACTCTCCTCATCAGTTTTATTTGTCAATCATCTAGAACCTTTTTGATGTCAGCAATGTATCGGGGATGTTTCCCCTCTCCCTTCCCCTGTGTTATTTGTTGCTCACAACCAGAAAGAGAGCCTTTAAAGTGAAAAGTTATACAGATATAATAGCAAAAAGATCTATAATTCATCACCATGGGCTGGTTTTGCTGAGAGTCTGTGGCAAATACATGTGATCAGTAAATAAATACAAAAAAACTTTTGAAAGATGGAAAGTCCTTTAGCTTTTACTTCTTTGTCCTGTGTTTCCACCAGGGTCCTGTTGTTCCCGGATAATGGCATATGAGAGTGTGTATAATGTTAATGAGATTTTAGAAGGAACAGTAATAAATGCCTCCAATCTCATACTGATATGCTGCTCCTCCCGTACAGAAGTTTGCTTGTTTTTTTTTGTTTTTTTTAAATAACTTCTACAACCAACAGCAGAAGCACAAATATGTTGGAGCAAAAACAAATATCAATTAGAAAAAAAAAGTCAGGACTACTGGTATAATGAATGCTTGACCCTGTTGAACAAAGGGTAATGGAGGAATACGGTGACCTTTTAAAGAGATCCACAATCAAGAATTGTATAGAAAATAATAAAATGTTCTAATTCTTGTTATAATGCGTAAGAGCATTGGCAATATATGAAGTTTCTAAGGAGAGAAGAAACACCAGAAATAATGTGTTGACTTCTGCAGTCAGCAAGAAGCAGACCAGGTAGCTCTTATTTAAAGACCTAAACCAAATAGGAATTGCAGCATCCCTTAATCATCTATGACAGTTCAATTAGTCAGTAGAGCACTGTTAATAGGGAAGAGGTTGGTGCACAGACAGTCCCCAAAAGGGGTAAAATTTGATCCCAGATTCAATCTAATCTCCCCACCACCACCAAGGCTCTTGTGCTACTAACTGTTTCCTGAGTTTTCTCTTTCTCTCCTTCTCTTCCTCGAACTTGTCTAAATCAGAAAGGCACCTGATGAACATCAAGTTTTCTTTGAGAAATTGGGAATGGCAAGGAAAGTCTCTTGAGAATGACGAGCAATAAGCATCGAAGAGAGAAGATTGTCTCAAATACTACTATTGCAAGTCCATTTCAGAGCTGCAGTGAGGACCATACTGTATTTGTTATCTCTGCTTGGGAGAAGATGGAGAGTTACTAGGTTTACTGGAACTGTGATGGCACAGTGGTTAGAATGCAGTATTGCAGGCTAACTCTGCTGACTGCCAGCAGTTCGATTCTGACCGGCTCAAGGTTGACCTTCCGAGGTAAAATGAGGACCCAGATTGTTGGGGGACAATATGCTGACTCTGTAAACCACTTAGAGAGGGCTGTAAAGCACTGTGAAGCGGTATGTAAGTCTAAGTGCTATTGCTATTTACACATTAGGCTAAATTGTCATCTGCTTTAGGTGGCTTACATCTGCATCACAACTGGATAAATTGCCACAATATCCTAAGCTCTAAATCATGTACTGTTTGGGCTCACACATCATGCTAAATCACAGGCAGATCTACTATGTGGCCCAAATCTCTTTGTGAGACATGTTGAACATAAGAACGAACTGTGTTTTAAGAATTAATCAGGCAAAAGAATAGAAGATCTTGTATGTTACTAATTATATTCCAAACAGCCTTCCTTAACCCGCAAACAACTCCCAGAACTGGCTTTTGGTCACAGTGCTTGAGATTTTAGGGAGCTGTCAACCAGCACATATGGAGGACACCAGGTGGATAAAGCTATTTTAGAGTATATTTAGTGATCCACACATTGGCTTCCTCTACTTTGCAGCTGAAAACTAGGACAGCTACTCTCATTCCAAACATTACTTCATGAGCTTCGTCTCATATCGTATGGCACATTGTCAACAGCTTTGCCATGCCTGCTATCTCACTGTGCACCACACTAGTCACATTCTGCTGATTTAAAAGCCAGTAGACAATTGATACAAATACACAATAGGAACCTGATGGAAATACATAAGCAATATCCATACATGTTTAAGCCCAGAACTAATTTGATGCTAAGATGCTCATTTGCATTTTCTTGGCAATCATTCACCCTCATTGATTGTATAAGTTCAGGTAGTGTTTCCCAAGCCTGAGTAAACTACCCAAAATTGGTTTAAAAAAAATATCATTTTTCATTGGGTAACCACACACAAACCCATTACTTATCACAACAGGGATATTTAAATTGACTTAAAGATTGCCAGGTGTACTAAAATGTATTCAAAAATTTCCTAAAGTATTCCTATCCAGATTGTTGGGGGCAATATGCTGACTCTGTAAACCGCTTAGAGAGGGCTGTAAAGCACTTTGAAGTGGTATATAAATCTAACTGCTGATGCTATATCACCCATAGGGGTGAGAAAAGAATTTTCATTTTTACGTTATATTCTCCTTTGCATGGCATGCATTAAGTGGGTTCTGCTCCATTAAGCTCCTTTTGAATAACAAACCCAGCTACATCGATGTTTTTAAAAAGGATCCTCTCAAAAATGTCTTAGAAAAAGCAGATGGAGACCATAGTCCCAAGTCAGTGAGAGCCACACACACGCATGTTCACTCTCACCCACACTAACACATACACAGAGAGAAAGAGAGATCTGACTTCAAAAGGTAGTGTAACCATTAATTGCCAACAGTTCTGGAGTGTGCATAGCTCAACATGCAAACTCCCAGCTTGAGGCATTAAAATCTAATCACTGCAACAGCTGGTTTTACTTTGCAGCACACCCGCCCTGAACAGCGAAAAGAAAGTCCCGTGGTTCAGCCGAGGGTGGAGTAACAAAAAGGAGATGGAGCTCTGATTTTGGCTACCAAGCAAGCTCAGCAAACTATGGCTAAAAATATGAGAGTGGGTGGAACACGGCTTATTTTACTTCACTGCTGAATAGGCTGCTAGCCTATCAGAGGAAGCGTGCACATTCTGAGCATTATTTAAGAAAGGAGGTATGTGTGAAATAATACAGACTTGTACGCCTGCTTCAAAGACATGCAGTGAATTGATTCAAGCCATGTAACTTCATGAATCCAATTTTTTTTTTTTTTTTTTTTTTAAAAAGGCCTTTCTGAATGGATAACATAGCCAGCACTAAACTTACATTCCCCCTGCCAGAATGGGACAACTTGCTAAGACAACTCTTAACGGCCAACTCACCACAGTCAATTCGCCATGGCCAATTCACTGTGGGACAATTCAACAGTTCAATTGAATTATTTAAAATAATTAAAAAATGTTTTAATTTTTGTCATTCACATTTCATTTTGTCCATCCTTTGGCATTCTTTCTTTAAGGATTCTGTTCCACTCTTTCTTCGATATTAGTGCAACTCTTGTCCCATGGCAAGTTGGCATGATGAGGTGTCCTGCAGTGAGTTGGCCATGTCGAGTTGTCTCAGACCCTCCCACTTCTATCCTCTCCTTTGTTCATTCTTCCTTTTCATATCTTAATATAGCTTCAGGTTTTAAAGTCCGGTTAAGTAGTGCATCTGCCCAACCTTGGCTGCTCTTCAAGAGCTAAGCGCATTACTACTGTGGTGGAAGATTCATAGTAAACTAGACTGTGAAATTGAAAAAGACATCCAGGAAAGAAGAAAGGAAGAGAGGGAGGAAGGAAGGAAAGGAAAGGAAGGAAAGGAAGGAAGGAAGGAAGGAAGGAAGGAAGGAAGGAAGGAAGGAAGGAAGGAAGGAAGGAAGGAAGGACCCTTTCATAATTCATCAAGAAAGCATGGATATATCCAAGACGTCACCAGGAATTATGCTCAACCCCAGGGAAATTTGAACCTTTTGTACCACTCCTAAGATAAATCACAAAACTGGAGTTGGTCCAAATAAGAGGCACTGCTTTGGCTCTTGTTAATTTTAGTGAACCAAAAAGAGGGACAAAGTTGGTTGCTGGCCGACCAAAATCTATCACAGCCCAAATGGATGTGCAGATGCCAAGGTCAACTTTCATCAGCCTGAGTGAATATGAAGAAAAATTTCATGCAAAAAAGTAAACCATGGGGAAAGTTACCTACATTGTGTGCATACCATAGAAAGTTACATTTCAGATGCATGCATGAGCGTTTGATACAGCAAAGTATATGAAAAAAAATGCAGATTTATTTTAAAAAATTAGTTGAATAATAGTTGAATAAATGTGAAGCTGAGATGCACTAGAGATAGACTGAGCTATACATGTCTTTTCCGCTTGCTCAGATCCATTGCACTACACATATTGTTCCTACTTTTAATCTCCACATGTGTCAGGCTTCATGCCAGACATAGCAATAAATCTCATCTGTCCAGTCTCTTATCCCCACATTCAGGCACTTACTTATGGCAGATGCTCAAAGGCACAACATGGCTAGATTAATTGCTTTACTGCAGATAAGAATGAAGTCATATATCATATATGAACAAGAGATCTGCTTTCAGAAGCACAGAAATTGCATATAGATACGTGCTTCAGAGTTTTGGTTCCAAGACTTTGCTTCTTGTCTTTTTCAGTTGGTGGAAATTTAGCTATTCTTCTTAATGTCCAAGATTGGAAAGCACCTCCTCAAGGATTTATTTAATGGTCCTGAGGATTATTTCTTTCTTGCTTGCTAGCTTCCTTTCTTAGAATCTGTTTGAAACAGAATCTGCAGATTGCCTTATGGAGATATGCTTACCTGGCACACAATGAATGGCACTGTGGTATACCTGTACAATTATTGTTATTGTTATTATTGTTAATTGCATTGTGGGTAATAGCAAGAGCACTTAGATTTATATACCACTTCATAAAGCAGCCCTCTCTAAGCAGTTTACAGAGTCAACATATTGCCCCCAACAATCTGGGTCCTCGTTTTACCAACCTTGGAAGGATGGAAGGCTGAATCAACCCTGAGCCAGTCAGGATCGAACTGCTGGCAGTGGGCAAAGTTAGCCTGCAATATTGCATTCTAATCACTGCACCACCACAGCTTTTAGTATTGCTGTTATAGTCCAACATTACTACGTACTAATGCTGTCCATTAAGAATCAACATGAAAGCTCTGAAATTAAGGCCTTTTTAACATTTTTAGATTGACTTGGGAGAACTTGATGAGCTTTTCAAAGGTGCTAGAACAAAGAACGTGCAACTAGAAATGCTAGGATCACACGAGGCTTGAGCAAACCCCTGGACATGACTTCTAAGATCTTCCTGTTGATTTTGCTGGACTATAATTATTTTTAATAGTAATTTTATTAAAAATTATAAAAACAAAAATTTTAAAAAGTAGAATCAAAAATAGAAAAGGAAAAATCTGAAAAAATGGGCATATTAGAAATACAGTGAGGAGTAGCTCAATGGGAATAGAACCCTCCAGTCTTAAAAAAAAAAAAAAAAAACTATTTTCCTACTTTGATCTCTCTTTCTGCCTGACACTGGCTCACAGACATACTCACAACCTATTTTCTCCTCTCTTTTTCCTCACCCAGCAGGCTGTGTGAGTTACGAACAATGACAGTTACTAATTGCTCTTCCAAAGCTAACTGTAGGTTAAGGGTCAGGGATCAAGGGTCAAAGATAATAGACTACCACATTTGATTGCTCACCTACTGTCAGCCTTCCAAGGTAGACCAAACAGGAAACAGACCAGATAAGTTAATTCTATTTTATTGTAAGGCTACATTAAAGTTACATTACATTACAGAATCTTGTAAATCCGAAAGTACAAATCTCCTTCTGTCTCCTTTTACACCTGATAAAGCAGAGATGTTCCTGTCTGAGTTACTTTCTCTACCTGTTATGCAGCTCGGGACTACGTCCTCTCTTATCTGATAATTCCCTCAGCATCATCTCTTCCTCCATCTCCCAAGTCATTCCCACATACCATCACGCATACTTCTTGCTTTAGCAACCATTAAAACCCAGCGATCTACAAACATGTGCAAATCATCTATGTAACAGAGCTGCAACTTCCCTTGGCGCAGCATCAGTGCAGTTGAAAACTGTTAGAAGATGATTAGGGAATGTTGTATTAACACGATGGGCTTTTAATGCCTTTATAGGCTCTGAATGGAAGCTTGCAGCGAGCATCTTTGAAAGAGACAATGCAACACTGCTGCTTTCCCTCAGGGAAAAGGAGACTCAGTGGGAATGGCTATTTTGTTCCTGCATCTTCCCTTGCAGTTGTCCCTTAGCAGCTAGAAAAGGCCAGCTCCAAATTGATGCACAGAATTATTATCTCTCAATTGCAGGCAAGGATTAGGGATCCTATTGTGAATTTCTGTTACTCTCCACATGAGGGGGGAGACCCTAAAATCTAATTTAGCTGTCTTTAATCAAAGTTATTCCACCCCAACCTTGCTAACTCCTTCATGCCTTCCTGAGGAACAACAAGCTGATTTTATAGAAGGAGAACCTTAAACATAACATGTCACATAAAAAAATGGATTTTTGAAAATGGACTTTCACAGGGCTACTGCCTTTTCAAGCCCCTCTGTCTATAATTAGTCATCATTTATACAGAGAGAGACAGAGACAGAGACAGAGAGACATACAAAAACCCTTTCCATCCCATATCATTTCTATGATGCCTCACAAGGCACCTTCAGATCCAAGGAGAATAGAGTTTATTATTACTAAACTGAAAATGTCAAAGACAAGGACAACATTATGATCAGCAAGATGGCCACCATATGAATATCATCATCATCATCATGTTTTTCCCTCAGGTGCAGGGCCCATTTTCTGGATCAATTTATAAATTTAATTGAATAGTATAAATAAATAAGCAAGTAAGTAAGTAAGTAAAATTATGCTTCTCTGCTTCTGATTTTTTGAACAATTGCTTTTATACATGTCGTGTTATAGGCTGTTAGTTTGATCACCAAGCTTGGTGATTTGGCTGCAAACATTTCATCTCCATTCAGGGGGGACATCTTCAGTACACTTTGAAGATGCCCCCCCCCCAAATGGAGACAAAGCATTTGCAGCCAAATTGCCAAGCTCGGTGATCAAACCAACAGCCCAACTACCTACCCAAGCTACTAATATTCAAACATATCTCAACCATGTTGTGTTATGTCCTAAGCCAGTGTTTCTCGACCTTGGCAACTTTAAGGCATATTGACTACAATTCCCAGAATTCCCCAGGCAGCATGGATATGTTGAACTTCACATTTAACCCATGTGGAGTTGAAGTCCACATGCGTTAAAGCTGCCAAAGTTGAGAAACCCTGCCCTAAATTATTCTACTTTCCCTTGCTAGCTTGCTCCAGGATTTTCAACTCTGCATGGCAGATCATTTCTGGAATTATCACTACAGTTTTATTTTCTTCTTTGAAGCAGATTATACTGCAATGTGCAGACTCAGTTCAGTATCAGTAGATAGGTTCTTGGGGCTGCTTAAAAAGCTTTTCTGGTTGGGTGGTGTTTTTGGATTCATCTTATTGTTGTGAGTGGTTAAGTGCATGAACTTACAACTATCTACATACAACTATCCATTTTGTTTCTTAAATTTCTATTTCTTCCATTTTTAATATTGATTCTCTTCATTGACATAGCAACATGGTGTTCTTGTACAAAAAAAAAAATACAATGGAGGACAGCGTTAAATACAGAATACTCATGCAGCTGCTGATAATGAAAAAGTATTCAAGAAGCAGTGCCCAACATGGTTTTCCTGTTTTTGATACAGCACTAACATCATGTATTTGGTCACACCCAGCTTTCAATAGAGTGCCTGTTTCTAAGTGTCCCTTTAAGAAAAGTTCAGACAAAATAAAATGTGTTCATAGAAGGACATTGAGGAATGAGCAAGGAACTATAAACCAAGTCATAGGAAGGAAGATAGATGTATATTTAGCTCTAGAAGAAAACATACATTGTAGAAAAATAAGCAGGGTTTAACACCAGAGAAACAATTAAGCAGAAAACAATAATCAAGAAAACGCCAAGGATAAAACAATACCCCCACTAATACTAGCAGAGCAAGCTAAGGGGATATGGAGCTAACCCCACACTCGCTAGCTCTGATGATGTTACCTAGTTGGGTAATGAAATGTCTGCAAGCTCAGAGAGCACCAAGGACTCCACAGTTCAACCCCGAGTATGTACTCTCTTCTATTGGATACCATGAAATTCTTCAGATACCTGATGAGATGTTCCACAGAAGAATCCATAATGTGTTGTATCTATGCCCAGTGTGCAGGACTAAACAATGGCCTGGAAAAGAAGGAAGCAGATTACAGTTGAATGTTCAGAAAACCTTCCTAACAATACGAGCAATACAACAATGGAGCCAATTACCTAGAATGGTGATGGGCTCCCCTTCACTGCATACATTCAAGCTGCGGCTGCATAGCCATCTGTCAGATGTGAAATAATTGGGTTCCTACATTGAACAGGAAATTGAACTCAGTGGACTAAATAGCCTTTCCCAGTTGTGTTTTTTTTTTGTCTCTCAGAGGAAGAGTGTGACTTGAGAAAGTCAAATCTCATTAGAGAAATCATAGACCTGCATTGTTTTCTTTCCTTTCTGCTTCAGAAGAGTTAGTTCCAAGACATCTCCCTGTGTTTTAATTCATTTGTTCTTCTACAAAATGGAGAAAGATCGGACTGTAGGCATGTCAGACAGCTTTAAATATGCTAAGCTTTTGCTTGTTACTGCAATATAAATCCCCTTAGACTTAGAGCTTCAAGAGATAAAATGAAACATTGATTTGGAATAGAGTAGATCCTTCTTTCCCTCCTTCCCTCCCTCCCTCCTCCATTCTCTTTCTCCCTCCCTCTCCCTTTCTCCTCCCTCCCTCCCTCCCTCTCTCCTTCCCTTCCCCTGAAAAGAGTTCTAGCAATGCATTATGGAGACAAGAGAAGGGGCATTGGTCTTACCTGAACGCCTTTTCTCAGTACAGAGACGGAGAATCCACCAATGGTCTCTTGCAAGACTTCTGTGACTTGGCTCTCAATCAATTGCAGGTTAGATAGGGAAAATACATTGGTGGATTCTTGCCATTTGTTACAGCAATTTGTCTCTGCAATTGCCTTCTCACACCCCCCCCACCCCACCCAGGGCCCTGGAAAAGAAAGAGGTGAAAGGCAAAGGGGATAATATGGGAAAATTTCCCCACACACACACACACACACCTCCCAGATGGGGTAGGGAACAGGGCTGATCCCAGCCCTGATGGGAAATTGATCAGGAAAACAATTTAGAGTTTCCAATAATAACAAATGGCAAGAATCCACCAATGTATTTCCCTATCTAACCTGCAACTGATTGAGAGCCAAGTCACAGAAGTCTTGCAAGAGACCATTGGTGGAGTCTCCATCTCCTGTACTGGAGGAAGGGGGAAAAGGCTGCTAAAATCGAATACAGATGGTTAGAAGGATTTTTGAGAACTGCAAGTAGCCCAAGGAGGAAAGAATATCTTCAATCTTTGGCACCGGTCCTAAAACACTAGATGTTTCACTCCCTCACAACTTTATGCGTCCATAGTAGAAAGGTGGGCAATGTTGTGATGAAAACTTGAATGAGATCAGCACTGGAGAGGGCAGGGGAGATACTCCTATTCTCTGAACCTTTTCTTGACATTCTCTGCTATCATTTGCTACTACCATATTTAATTCTGCTGATGTGGTCTGCATACCACTGCAAAAGCCATCTGATAAATCTGAGGACAATTGGAGAGGTGCAAAATTCACCTGGGGATCCATGGTTCTTATGGATTGCAGACCAGTAAAGAGCTGTTAGGTGCAAGGAACTAGAAATGACACGAGCAGTTTGATCAGAGTGGTATGTTTATTCCTACAGACAGGAATCTCACCAGACTAAAGCATGCACTACACAACTACTAGAACTAGATGAACATTGCAAAGTTTTAGGGAGGATCTCTTTTCAGCTGCTTCCTCCCCACCAGTGACTCAAGACTAGCCAGTCTTTTTCACTTTTTCCTTCAAGTCAGCTCCAGATTCCACCACAAGAGCATTTCTCAAGGCTGTCCCTTCTTCTTGTTCTTTGCACTATTCCCTTCATATCACAGGCTCCACAGTTTTGCCATTTGCCCACTACTTCTTCCAGTCTGCAGCATCACCAGGGCATATGTCTTCATGCAGGCAGTCATCCATCCATCACTTTTTCAGTCATCCTTGGGGCCTGCTGGCCATCAAGGGGCTGACTCATGATGGTTTCCACCTCAGCTCTGACCCCATGTCCATCTCACCACAGCCTCTCTTCTCTCATTTCATCTGGAAGGCCAAGTTCTCACTTACTTATTTGCTTACTTATGGATGTCCTAGTACTTAACACCACCCAAATTTCCTAGTAGGAGGATTTGATTCAGTTGAGAGCCTTGCAAACTCTCAATCATCCACCTCTCTTTAACCACGTCAATCGCCTCTGGCACTTCTGACTCTTAATTTGTTTACACTACAGTGTAACCCCATAGCTGTGATCTATTTCAGTGTTTGCCCATGGCCGATCAGAGTTAGTAAATCAAGGCAAATAAGGAGACTTGGCAGGAAAATAATCTGACAAGCAGTCAGCATGAGGAGCAGGAAACAGATAGGCATAACAGTGATATAAAATCAAACTTTCAAAAGCTGGGTTTATATTCAAAAGATAAGATGCTCAGCCTGAAAGGAATGGCCAGAGTCAGATTTGACAGAATTGGCCAAAATCTTTTGCCCTTTTTCATGACTGACTCTTCTCAGCATTCAACTCCAATATCTGGCTTCTGACTGTTTTGTTTAAACAAAGCATAATTTATTGGGAAGTAGAGAAGATACTTCTTTTTTTTCCGTGCACTTTTTAACAGGAATATGTACAAATTCAGAAATAAATGTGGACCTAAATGCATGCAGCAAGGCAAAGTACTTACCCCAAAAACGTGATTAGGAGAAATGTGTTCAGGAAATTTGGATGGCTATGACAGCTGTCTGACTAGACAGATGCTACCGCTGCCTTGTACGTCTCTCAGATGAGCCTCTCGGAATGAGGCATAAAGAGTGGACAGGCAGATAACAGGATGCTTTGAACAACAGTGTGCCCTGGGCTCATTAAAAAGGATGTTCTGGGCTGTAGGCCAGCAGAAAAGAAGCAAAGGCTATCCTCAGTTTACTGCTCCTCCTAAGTTGCCACCTGAAACACCTGCTCCGTTTTACCTAAAGTTATGTCCGACTCTAGAAATACCTTTATCAGAGCAATTCTCCGGGTAAAATAGGGTCCACGAGTTCTCCAGAACTCTCTCTCAAGCAAGATGGTACCGTGTTTCACTGAAAATAAGACAGGGTCTTGCATTAATTTTTGCTTCAAAAGAC
This sequence comes from Crotalus tigris, assembly GCF_016545835.1. Classification (NCBI taxonomy): domain Eukaryota; kingdom Metazoa; phylum Chordata; class Lepidosauria; order Squamata; family Viperidae; genus Crotalus; species Crotalus tigris. The sequence continues at coordinate 4,720,133 of NW_024097215.1, read as the reverse complement.
GCATTAGGGCTTATTTTCGGGGAAATACGGTACTAAATGTGTCTGTCTGGTTGACGATCTTAACTGGGGCTTATTTGGGGGGTGGGGCTTATATTACGAGCATCCTGAAAAATCATGCTGGGGCTTATTTTCCGGTTGGGTCTGATTTGGGGGGGAAATACGGTAAAAGAGCAGAGATATGGGAAGGCGGAGAACTAAGGAGAAGCTTCCTGACATTTAGAACAAGTGGAACAACCTGTCTCCAGAAGCGGTGAATGCTCCAACACTGGAAGTTTTCAAAAAGAGACTGGACAGCCATTTGTCTGAAATGGTATAGGGTTTCCTGCCTGAGCAGGGGTTTGGATTAGATGACCTCCAAGGTCCTTCCAACTTTATTATTATTATTATTATTATTATTATTATTATTATTATTATTATTATTATTACGCAGCATTGAAGCTATGGATTTTGCAATGAGTCCTTCTCATAGAATGAAACTTGGAGAAAACTGTAGCGGGTCAAAAGAGCGTATTTACACAGATGCTGCAGTGATTTAAATGTACCTAGAGCAGCCCTGCTAAAATCACCAGCATGAAGGGACACACACTAGGAGTTGTTGTTATGATCCAGTGCCTGTTTTTGGAAGCAGTTTTCACAGGATTATAATTGTTGCCTTTCTTTGCAGCAATAGATTAACATAAATTTACAGGTATTTACACATCACTGTGATGCAAATATTGATGGTAACAAGGTGGCTCAGATAATTTTTTACTTGATTAATTTTGGAGAAAATATTTGGGATTTTTTGCAGCCATCCCAAGAGATTAGAGTCCCTTAAGGAAGGAAACCTGGCAGCAAAGTCACCTTAAAAAGCCCCATGTGCTCCATCCCAAACACCCAGCTTCTCCAATCAAGCAAAAGAAGGTCTGGAGCTGTTTATTAAAACATGTACCCCTTGAGGCCTTCTCAGTGATGAGCAATCAGATACACACAGACCTGGATCTCTTTTGTAGGGAGCTGGGAAATTATCAAGTCCAAATTATACATGGAATCAGGATGCCAGCTCCTCCTGCATTAAAGAAGTAGTGATTATCATCACCAAAGTGGTCTGTTTTAAAACAATCAGGTCCTGGAGGGGGCTGGGTACCCCAGGGCAGCACTTGTCATGTCAAATATTGTAATTTCAAATGGCTAATCTGATCCCTTGAAATTTGGAAGTGGCTGAAAGTTGGAGGTTAGCTTTGTTGGTTCAGCCCAGCCATATGAAATTCAAGAATACCTTTGACATTGTGTATGTTGGTGTTTCCTTCAATTCACGGGGTTAGTAACCTGAGATCTGTTGTGCTTGTGTCATGAGGTGGGGCATTGTGTGTGAACCAAATGGGGGTTAACAGAGCTTGTACACAGGACAAATAAATGCAAAAAGTGGATTATACTCACATAGTTCTATAGTCTTGAGGTATTGACCAGATCCATCAATCCTTTAGATCCATTGAACTACTTCAGTACAGATGTGGTTCCAGCTGTTAGCCAGATTACTACATTTGCCATGCTTTCTTTTAAATTCAGAAAAAAATCTGTAAGCTCTCAGTTCTGTTGTTGGTTCCATCTTAATTGCCCCCGCATTCTTTTTCTTTGTTTTTATTTTTTTCCATTTTTCTTATTATTAGTAATTTTAATATTTTTTAAAAAATATGCGCATTTTTGTTACGATTGATAGTCATAATAATTACCTTAATGATTGATATAGTTTCTATTTTCATTATAATGCACCTCTTCCCCTTCCAGAAATGTAAGGGAGTTGCCTTGGGCTGTCTCTAATTTCCAATAACCTAGTGAGATAGCTTGACTCAAGAGACGGTGAGGGACCCAAAGGATGAAGCTTCAATCATCTCATTGTAGCTTACATCTTGATTTTTTTTAGCCACACTTTGCAGACATCCCTAAAAGCTCCTTATCTCCTTCCAACTCTGTTATTCTGTTATTCCATTTTATTTGTCAGCTTTAGTCCAGCATCCTGGCCACTGCACCACAAGGCCTCAGTTATAGGAGATGACCAGGCTGAGTGCAGTGGAATTTTTTGGGGGGGCAATTGGGGCTGATGTGATGGAACGTAGTCTGGATTCCTAAGAGGGAAGGGAGTGCATTCCAGAGTAGCAAGAAACAGCAAAGTTTAGATACTTTGTGTGGGAAAAAAGGAGTTAAGTTGGCTTCTTCTTAGTGTTATATGTTTAATGGTGCAAGTAACCTGCTTTAATATGGCAAGATTCTGTCTATAGGTAAGAAACACTAAAGGAAACTGCTTAGAAGAAACTTAATGTGTCTTTCTTGGCTTTTGGAGCCTGACAGCTATCATCTTTTAAAAGTACATTTCTGAGAGAATAGCTAAGAGCTGAGTTGGATGAGGCCAAGACTTATGGGGGTTTCAAAGGGATGAGGAAGGGGGTGAAGAGATACATGATATCAAGGAATAGAGCTGCTTTTGTAGCAATTGGGAAAAGTTCCATACCTGTTGTGTTTACCCTGAAAACGAGTCAATATAGAAGAAATGCCAGGATGCCCTTATTAATTTCTATTCACTGGCAGATATAACTGCATGCAGATCTTCTCGACTAATGGTCAACTGAGTTTGTGACCTGTTGTTTCCAGATATTTCCCAAAGCCTTTGTTCTCTCCAAATCATCAAACAGGACCATAGAATACTGGCTCTAGCCAGTGACACTAACAATCCAATTACTTTCAGAGTTTGACCGGGAAGTTAGAAGATAAAGGAAATGAGAACGATAAATTCCCAGGTCTGTCTATGGGTAGCCAAAAAGAAAGCCACTTTCCTTCCATCTACAAAGACGTGGCAGGCCACAATCATATTTTTTTTTTCCCTTGGGTAAAGCCTTTTTAATTAAGCTGCACCAGCAGATTTGCAATGCTGTGAATCAGAGGTGCTAATTGGTAGTAAGGTGTGGGATGCTGTTGATTCACCATGCTGCTTTGGGTTGGAGGAATGAGATGAATGAAATTCAGTTAACCTGGAAAGGCACAGTCACTATTCTGGCATGCCAAGGTCTGCAGAAGAGAGCCTGCTGAGACCTGGCAGTTTGAATTGGCATACCTGGAGTGCAGCATTCTCCAGCCCTCTAGCTGCACTGCATTCTAGAATGCACAGACGTCAAAGATGAATCCATGACTTTTGAATGGCATTAATGGGAAGTGTGGGGGGGGGGGAATTACAAATTGTCTATGGAGATTCTCAGTCATCCAGGTCACAGTTGTCTCAGAGGTGCTTTTTTTTGAAAAAGACAACTGGACTGTTTTTTTCAAGGTGGAGGTGAAGGAATAAGAAGAAGAAGAAGAAGAAGAAGAAGAAGAAGAAGAAGAAGAAGAAGAAGAAGAAGAAGAAGAAGAAGAAGAAGAAGAAGAAGAAGAAGAAGAAGAAGAAGAAGAAGAAGAAGAAGAAGAAGAAGAAGAAGAAGAAGAAGAAGAAGAAATTTTGCTTCTTATCTAAGAAACTTCATCAGTTTTGACTGGATGATGGGAGGATGGAAGGACTGTATTTCTTTGCAGTCATCTTGTCATTAGAGAGTGTGCTAACAACCAGATGACTGAAAATAATAATACAATAGTCTATATCATAGATTATATTGTAATCTGTAATAATTAATGCCGATCAATGCCATTCTACAATGCTGGCTGAATTATGAAATTGTAACTGTGACACATCTATTTCTGAGATTTCAGTTGATGTTGTGCAAGATAACTAATAGGCATATTAAGGATTTCTGTCTCTCAAGCCTCTAACAGCAGTTGAAAACCAAGATAATAAGTATTTCACAAGATGTCATTTTAGCCAGGTTTATTCCAAAGAAAAAAAGGGGTTCAGATAGATTCCTAGAAAATGAACATGTGTTCTGTGCCCTCGTTTTTCAGTTTGATATGTTAACAGTTTGGTGCAATGGTTAAGCAACCAGGACAATGGAAGTTCTAATCTCACCTTCAGCATGAAGCCAGATAGATGACTTCGTGCCCGTCATTCTCTCTTAACCCACTTCTGATGGCAAAGCACTTCTGATATATTGCCAAGAAAACTGCAGGGCCTAGCCCAGACATTCGCCAAGAGCCAACACCAATTTGAAGACATGTGCCGTGCACATACACATACATGCACACTTTGTAGATTACTTTGATCCTCCTTCCCTCTATCTCTTGAGGATGGAAGGGCAGGTTTGCTCCCTGCTTAGCAGATTGAAAGAGAATGCCCATCTGTTATTTATTTTGCACTATTTTGGAAAAATCCTTTTGTATTCCGAGGCTTCAAGAATTTGATTATATCATCTCACATGCAAGCCTCAAGTCTCTTTTTCCCAATCCAGCCTTTAACTGCCCTTGCCAAAACTAATTGTCCCATTTCTTGCCTTCATAAGACAGAAAATAAAACCAAACCCATTTGGATGCTCTACAATATATTTAATATAAATACTTATTTATATTTTTATATGGGGGCGACGCAGTGGCTCAGAAGTTAAGACATCTTTTTTACATCGTGGTGACCAAAACTGGATGCAGTATTCCAAGTGTGGCCTTACCAAGGCATTGTAAAGTGATATTAATACTTCACGTGATCTTGATTCCATCCCTCTGTTAATGCAGCCCAGCACTGTGTTGGCCTTTTTGGCAGCTGCAGGACATGGCTGGCTCATATTTAGGTGATTGTCCACTAGGACTCCGAGGTAAAATCCACAGGGATTCCTTTCACACGTATATATAGAGATACATTTAAAATATCACTATTTTAAAAAGAACAGGGGGCCTCTTGATCCCCTTTCCAACAAGCAAAACCAAAAAACTGGTCTGTGTTGTGGGGTTCTTTTCTTGGATGCCCCTTTGACTTCACCCAACTAACAAGCACATCCCAAGTAAGTCTACTCCTAAGTATAAATGAGCTTGGATCCCACCCACATTACTATTCTTACAATCAGGCTTTAGAGCACTTCTGCTTCTGCTGGCAATGTAGAATTTCTGTCTCACTCTTTGCCCTTCTGAACTTGATTAAAGTTCCAGCGATCCAATCTCGCAGACCCGTCTTGGTAATTTAGATGTCAGGGAGATTACTTAAGGCCTGTGCCATCTGATAAATGAACTCAGCCATGCCCCCTTGGTAAGCAAAAGCGTGCCATTGGTGGTTCATATTCCACTGGGCATCCCTGCAGGCCACCCATCTTCATTAACAGAGAGGCAAGGAGGAAGGCAGAGGGCAGGGGGTTAGAAGGCGGGAAGAATAACATATCACCATTATGGAAATTCACACTTAATAAAAAATAATTCATTCAATATTTCATCTTAGGTTCATGCAAGAGAAAGCCTCGTATGCACTTAGTCCTGGTTCAATCATTTCCTCCTAATCTGTCATTCACAAAAGGCCTGCAGCAAGAGCCTAGCTGAGTGTCTTACTAAGGATTGGCAAACAACCTTGCATTATAGGCAGTCTGACAGTTGCTGGTATGCTGTCTCCCTTCCTTCCCTCTACCCCATCACTGCTTACAGATGAAATTTGTTTATTTATTTTACTTAATTACTTATTTATTTACAGGGGGTCCTTGACGTACGACCGCAATTGAGCCCAAAATTTCTGTTGCTCAGTGAGACATTTGCTAACTGAATTTTGCTCCCATTTTACCATCTTTCTTGCCACCCTTGTTAAGCAAATCGCTGCAGTTGTTAAGCTAGTCGCATGGTTGACTTTGCTTGTCGAAAAAGGGGATTGTGTGACCCCCGGGGATGCTGCAATGGTCATAAGTGTGAAAAATGGTCATAGGTCACTTTTTTCAGTGCCGTTGTAACTTTAAATGGCCACTGAATGAATTGTTGTAAGTCGAGAACTACCTGTTGTTGTTAGTTGCGAAGTCATGTCCGATCCATCACGACCCCATGGACAACGTTCCTCCAGGCCTTCCTGTCCTCTACCATCTTCTGAACTACCTGTACTTACTGAATTACTTATTTATTGAATATATATGTTGCTCATCTCACTATCAAGTGTTGTGATTCCTCGCCAGCCAGTGGACAGCTGAGTCTGGGGAATCATAGGAGGAGGAGGAGGGGTCTGGAGTGACATCAGAGTCAGAGGAAGACTTTGAGGAGATCCAAGACTTACAGTCTGATGAGGAGCCTGGCCCCTCTACTTGCACTCAGCTGAGACACAGCTGTGCTGGGAGTCTGAGTTGGGCAGTGATGAAGAACAGCTGGGACAAATCCCGGATGCACGAATGCGCAGGAAAGAGAAGCGAGTAGGACAGAGGAATGCAATGGGACGGCTCCAAAGGCAAAGGAGAAGGCATTAGGAAGCCACGCCTTGGCTTCATAATCACAGGGAAGGTGTGGGAGGTGCTGGTTGCCAAAGGCAATCGTTCGTGTTAAGGAATCGAGTTTCTGTGAACTGTGTTTTGTTTGCCTTGGACATTGACTCAGATCTGTGAATAATAAAAGGGGACTGTTTTTTTTCCTGCGGTTCCAGCCTGCTTGTTGGAAGAGGAGTTTCTCCTTGTGAGTTTAACAAGGACTCACCTAGGCTGGGGCAGAATATCAAGTGACTGGGCACTGGAGAATAGGAAAATGTAGGGAAGCAAGGAAGTTTTTCCTTCTGAGATGAACTAAGAACTCAAAGGTTGATCAAAAATGTGATCCTAATAAAGATGTCACCCCACTTTAGGTTTAGTTTTTTTTCTTTTCATCTGAACCACGATGGATCTGGTTGTTAATATGGTTATTCTATAAGTCACAGTTATAACACTCCTTTCTTCTCTGAATTCAAGATAGCGTGCATGTGGTTTCCAGTCCATATTTGATATTTTTCTCGTGTCTCAGAAGGATCAGAAGCAGACTTAATTAGCTTCTGTAGATGTGCTTTATGGTGTGTCTTCAAATCATTTGGGACCACCAGAAGAGAGAGAGGGGAAGAGAAGAAGCAAAGGCTTTCGGGCTTAAGGAATATAAGGGAACCCTGCTGGAATAGATCAAAGACTCATCTAAGCCAATGCAGGGGCCAAGCAGATCCTTTGGAAAATGGACAAAAAAAATCCATGAACAACGGAAATCCTGTTTTACTGTCACTCTGCCATAGTAGGCATTTATCACTGCATCGGTTATTTGGAAATAATGTATGCCTTGAAGAGAAATAGCCATTGATAACCCATTTTCTAAGACTTAGTTCAGTCCTTCTTTACAAAGCTGTTGGGATTGGTGTCCAATTCAACCTTCATTCATACCTCTCCGCCTCTTTTCTTGAGAATAACAATAGCATTCTGTCAACCAATTCTGCTCTAAAATAATCATGTTTTCCATGGCGTAAGATTGTGACATACATCCCAATAGGGCTTGGCTGTTGTGTCTCTACAACATTTCAAGAATTAAACTTCATTTTCTGTCAACTATGGGAAGCATGGGATGGGAGATGTTACAAAGTACAACATTGCCAGCCACAATTACTGCTGCAAATATCAAATGCTCCTTTTCTGAGCGTTTTTGCATAGTGATTGATAAACCTTTCAAGGGACTGGAGTACTTATGAATTCCTGGGGTGAGTCATATGCCTGTTGAAGGTATTTCCAAGGGTACTTGAGTGGCTAAAAAAAAATTGTCCAAGAAAATATTTATTCGTTCTAGATAATTCTGAGTGAGTACAGCATAAAATAGCAAGCAATCATTTTATTGTGTTTCTATAATTAAAAAGTATGGTTTTTTCTAATTAAATACCACATGTTTAATCAAAATGGGCTCTCTGCAGGGACAAGTCTAGTAGAATAATTTTGAAACAAAGACCCAAAACATAGCTGATGGCAGCTTAATAGGACCTGTATTGTGCAATAGTCCTGCTTGGTAGGAGCGCATACTAAATAATATCACGTAATGCAGGTTATTTATATCTTTGTTCCCCTACCTACACTAGGTTGCCATCTTATATGCCCTTGCCTGAAATTAAGTTCCGTCGAATCCCATTGTCAACACTTCTAACATCAGATGTTCCTGCTTTGACAACAGATAGAGATGCAGCCATTTTCCTTTACTTTATGTTTTACTCTTAGAGTTAGAATTAGAAGATACTGGGGGGGGGAGGAATGTACAGGGGAGTTTAATTGGACATAACAATACTGTATGAGGGTGAGAACCAAGGTTTTTTTAAATAAGAGATGATAAGAAATGGTGGGTTGAAGAACTGGGGGGGAAAGCCAACATTTCAACTAATTGGAAAATGTGATTTATGACTATTAACTAGAGGAGGGAATTGTGCTTTGATACTATGTGTGCAGGGGAGGAGAATTCAGATTTTGGCTTAGCCTATGTACATGCCGATGCTATGCTACTTGAATAAAGATTCTTTAAGGTAAACAATGCCTCGAAGTTCTTTGAAGAGTTTCATCTGTCGGAACCATGACACCCATTGCACTTCTCAATAGCAGCCCCATAGAATTCAACTGTAATTATTCCTTATTAGCCTTTCTACCATTCAATAAAACAAGAAATAGGGAATATGGAGCATGTATTTATGTTTGCAGTGTTCAAGGATCATGTTAACGTCATTGGTGGCCTTCCAGGGGCTTTTGACAAATCAATGGGGAAAGCCTTAACTACCATGACAGAAAAGCGACAAAAAATTGAGTGCAACTCACTTAATGACTGCATTGCTTAGCAATGGTTCTAGTTCTAGTTCCCACTGTGATCATAAGTTGAGGATTCCTCTTCCATCACTCCTAGGATGTGGGAATTCACTTTGGCTTTCACTTTCTTTCTTCTGAAAAGCAGTCAAGATTAATTTCTTTCAACAGTCTTGTTATTGTTAAATACAGTTTGTATTTATACCTTCTTTTTTCATTGTTTTACATTTTTATTGATTCCTAGTCAACCTGAATATTGAAACTGAGGCAGCTTGGATGTTCAGATTGAAACATAAATCAAATAAGTCATCATCATAATCATCCTTTTTTTTGGGGGGGGGAACCTTCCTGATGATTTTTTAGCACACTTGTGTGACTAAAAACTGGTGTTAAGGGACTAGAGGAGAAATAAATAATTTGCATTAAGTACTCTTGAGTCTATAGCTCTAATACTCCAGCTTTACGATTGTTCGAAATGCTGTTGGAAGTAAGCCAAAGAAAGTGTCTGGTGTACATTGTGGTGCCAATTCAGTTCAAAGGATCTATTTGGTCATAAATTCAGGAGAACATATACCCTTTTTCTTATGTGTCATTTCTGTGTAGAAACAGGTCATGCATTGATGTCCCTTAGATGGCAGTTACATCACTCTTTGCTCTGAGTTTAAGTCTTCAGAAAATTTTATTCTAGCAAAATCTGAAATAGAGCCACATCATGCCATGCTGTTCATTTTCAACTTCAGTTATATTTACCCCTTGTTAACACCGCCATGTTTCACATGCAACTTCTTCCTAAGAGATGCTTGTCCAAGGTATTTCAAAGGACTTCTCCCTCATGCTATTCCCATTATCACCATCATATTGCCAATATAACCATATTAAAAAGATGCTAGCAATAATATTGCTTGAACTCAGGCAAGTCCAGCTTAAAATAATTCTAGAATAATCAAAGAAATTTGGTTAGGCACCTCCTTCTTCTTCTTCTTCCTTCTTCTTCCTCTTCTTCTTCTTCTTCTTCTTCTTCTTCTTCTTCTTCTTCTTCTTCTTCTTCTTCTTCTTCTTCTTCTTCTTCTCCTCCTTCTTCTCCTTCTTCTCCTTCTCCTCCTCCTCCTCCTTCTTCTTCTTCTAAAATACTTACTCTGTGATATCTGAGAGTTTTGGTTTACTCAAGTTTGCCTATAAACATTGTCATTTACAGATATCTGAACAGAATAAAACACAGCAGCAATGATTAGAAACTAATCAAGGAGAGAAGCAACCTAGAAATGAGGAGAAATTTCCTGATAGTCAGAATAATCAATCAATGAAATGGCTGGCCTTCAAAGGTTGTGGGTGCTCCAACACTGGAGGTTTTTAAGAAGAGATTGGACAACCACTTGTCTGAAATGGTATAGGGTCTCCTGCTTGAACAGGTTTGGACTAGAAGACTACCAAGGTCCCTTCCACCTCTACTCTGATTTGATGATATTGCCCCTGCCCTTTTCCAGCTGAAATTCTTTATAGCTTGATATACTCATTTTATTCCCAAGGAAAAGGAATATTCCTGGCCAGCGTCAAATGGAACTATTTGTATTTCTGTATTTCTATTTCTGTTCTGTATCTGAAAAATCAACTAATTTTTAAATCCTATTAGGGAAAAACAACAACAACCAGTTAGCAGTTAGCAAGATTATTAGATGTTTCTTGGACAATTCCCTTATACCAACATTTTGTCTGAGTCAAAGGCCACACTTTACCTTTGGGTTTACCACATCTCACAAACAAACTAGGTTATACTGACTGGTATGATAAACAATGCTAATTAATGTAACGTTTAATTATTTGTCTTGTTATAACATTAATTATACTTTTGCCACTACTTTTAAGAGGATTCTGGGGGCCACCTCTAAAGCTTTTAGAGGATCTGTGCCATTCTTGGAATCTCAATTTATCCATCTCATCTTGGACTATCTTTCGAAACAGGTTCTCTGTATTCATTTCATGCCCTTTTAGCTTTTTCACAGGTCTGGTTTCATAAAATCAGGCATCAATCGATCATGGTGTAGTCTAACAATCATCAAATACCAAAAAGTAACATTTTGCTTTACTCCAAGAGACAGTCAATAATCAACTGATAGTAAGCATTTCCTAATCAAAGCAACTGATTAGGAAGATGAGCCCCAGACTGTGTTTGTATTTCTCCATGTTGTGGTATTGATGAGTAGAAACTGAAGTCAATATTATTGACGTAATTGCCAACTGGCAGATGATGGAGGACATACCATTGGAAGAAGTAATTACAAAAACTTACCAATTAGAACTCATTTGCACATGGAGTCGCTAGCTTGAGGGGGTGGGGTGTTGCTGTGAAATCAACACCAAAATAAAAATGTTGTATTCAGCTGGGATGGGAGGAAGTGTGAGAGGTGGCATTTTCTGAATATTTTTTTTTTACATGCACATTTTATTTATACATGAAGTCTTTTAAGTTTTTAAGGTTTTGACTTAGAGATACCCAAACACATCCAAGCCGAGGGATTTTGAAGAGACTGAGAAGGTTTAAATTAGAAATGCAGAAGGTTTAAATTAGAAATGAGTAGTTTGGCTAAACTCCATGTGTGCACAATCCTATTTACGATACATCAAAAATGATAGGAGTATGCAAAGCTTCAAATAGAGGGCAGTTTAAAAAGACTAGATCATTCTCTATGAGTAAAGGATACTGTTTTTTTCTCTTACCCATGTTTCCCCCCAAATAAGACCTACGTCAACAATAAGCCCTAGCTTGATTTTGGGGGGTGGGCCTAATATAAGCCCTATCCCAAAAATAAGCCCTAGCTTGGGGGTGAGGCACCCACCTAAAAATAAAGCTAGGGCAGGGGTGGGGATGTGGAGCTGCCCCAACTGCCACGCACCCAGTCACCTTACAGCCAGGCCTCTCCTCAGCATCCCACTTCCTCTGTGGCATCTTCTGCAGCCAGGCCTGCATTTCTCATTCACAGGGCTTTCCGGAAAGCCACTGCAACCAAGAACCAAGCTACAGATCCAATCTGTAGCTTGATTCTGCAAGACCTCAGCAGCCGAGCACCAAAATATGGATTGAATCCATAGCTGGAAAAGCCTGACTGCAAAATGCAGGCCCGAATGCAGCTGCAGAACTTTGGCCCCAGAAGAAGTGGACCGGCTGGGTGGGGCTGTCCATGCCGGAAGTGAGGTAAGGCCTACCCTGAAAATAATACCTGGTGCCTCTTTTGGAGGGAAAAAATAATAATAAGAGCCGGTCTTATTTTCAGGGAAACACAGTATAATGATTATTTTGTCCCTCCTTTGTCATCCTTTCTTTAATGATTCTATTCCACCATTTCTTCGATATCAGTGTAACTCTTGTTCCGCAGCAAATTGTGCCATTGGCAAATTGTCCCATGGAAAATTGGCCATGGCGAGTTGTCCCACAGTGAGTTGGCCGTGGTGCATTGGCCATAGCGAGTTGTCCTAGACTCTTGCAATGTATTTCCAGCTCATAATATGGAATGGGTGCTTGATACATCAATCCATGATGGCTGGTGTTGATAGGATTTGTAGTCTGCCTCCCCTAGAGCAGAGGCCCCCAACCTTTTGGGCACCAGGAACCGGTTCCATGGAGAGAGGGTTTTCTGTGGACCGGAGGTTTCGCATGCTGCCTGCATCTCGCAGATGGGGTTTTGCTTGTTTACATGGACCAGTTTCTGACATGCTGCAGCCCAATACTGGTCCACAGACTGGGAGTTGGGGACCCCTGGCCTAGAGGTCACTCCACAGAGAAAGCTGTTATACATCAATCCATTTGCACAATTAAAAAGTCTTACTGTCTTTTTCACATTTTCCTTGAACATATGGAGGGGAGCAGAGGAAATTGGATGCCAGTTATATTGGCTCCCCCCAAAAATCAACAAAATCACACATTATTTTTTGCCAGCCATTGGGCAGAGGATACAACAGGCAAATTTCCAGAAATACCTCTCCAAGTGCTGGCTTTAGCATAACTTGGAGACCCAACCCAACAGGAGTTTAATCTCAGCCTTCCTCCTTTGCTCAGATGTGTGAAATATATTTCCAATAACTTCAATTTGGTATGTAAAGCTGCCAGGTTTATTGACTGCCTCTGTGCTAAAAAAAGGAGGGGAAAGGAATGCTCATCTAAACTAAAACTCCAAATAAAATAAAATAAGAATCTGTGCTGCTGAATAATAGATAGAATGATGAAAAATTTAGAGATCACTCATACAAAAGGCTTTGGAGCTATAGAGACATTTATGTGGTCTAAACAGAGCTTTCTTTCCAAAACGAAAAACTTCCTTACAAAACAAACCGGATTTGAATAAGAAAATAGAGGCCCTTTGTGCAAATGTGCATTTGAAACTAGTGCTGCAAAATGGGGGACCATGAAGGTGAGGGGATTATGGGTGTGAGGGTTCCTGGGTGAATTGTATAATTGGTTCACATCACACCTAGGCATAGTTTTTTGTTTTTTTGTTTTTTTAGCAAAGCTGCCAATTGGTCTCTTTCCCCATTCAGATGTCTATGTGATCATACTGTATAGACACAGACCCTATGGAAGCCAAAGCTCCTATCCCAGAGCCATGCACAAAAAGTTAAAGCAGAGACAGGATTTGAGTAGTAATAATAATATAATAATAATAATATGCCGACATATTATAATATCCTAGATTCTTGGGAAGACCTCGATGAGAATGAGGTCCCACACAAGCTAAAGAATTAGCAGCTGTGATTTCATGGTGTTGTATACGTAGTAATAATAGGAAAAGAAGAGAAAGAACTGGAGAAAATCACAAAATACAAAGACCTGCAAATAGAAGTAGAATAATTGTGGCAAATGAAAGCAAAGATAGTACCAATGGTAACAGGTGCCTTGGTGCAAGCCCAAAACATCTGGAGAACCACTTGAACACCATCAGCATTGACCAAATCACCATCAGTCAATTGCTTTATTTGGAACAGTACATCCTTCAAGAATAACTTTAACACCATTGAACATCTACCTATCTCAGGGAAGCACTTGCTGGGTGGATAAAAATGCCCAATCCAGTCTAAACATCTGTCTGACTGTGTGACCAGCTATAACAGTAAAGGACTATCTCTCTATCTCCATTTCTCTTTCTGTCTCTCTTGGTAACAGATTTAGGACAGACCCAAACTAAATTACCATTTCATAGAGGAGCAGTATTTATTGTTTCCACCTTATAACCAGATACATATTGCCTTTAAATATGATTGTGAATATCTCAGGTATTCACAAAAGGCCTTCCTTCCCACCAGCTCGACCACTGTGTCAGTAAATTTAATTTATTATTTGGAAAGGAGCTTGCACTATATCCTAATAACATTGTTGTCACAACAATGATGTAGCACTTTCCTTGTAAAAGGCTGTCCTGGGTTTTCCAGCTAAAATAATAGTTATAACAATGGAAAATTTAGAAATCATTCATATTAAAACTGTGAAGCTACAGAGTTGGGCTTATGTCAATCTAAAGAGATCAGTGACTGGGTGTAATCCTATCTAAAAATCACATGAAATGCTGGATTCCTTAACCAAATACAGACAGTTTTGCCACATTGTCACCTTTCCTAATGTGTTTTTTGAACGTAGAAGGAAGGAAGGAAGGAAGGAAGGAAGGAAGGAAGGAAGATTGGTTGGTTTTGAATGGCCTCTTGATATTATATATAATATCTGTTTTTCAGACAGATGTCTGATTGATTACCTATGGCTTGGTGGTTAAATCACTGCCTAGTATGTAAACTGCCCAGGTTCGAATCCCATAAAGGGTGTGGCTAACTGAAGAGAGCAGAATGAGCTCGAAATGGCCAGTCTCCCAATTTAATTCTTTAACTCTTTGTCAGAAAAAGAAATTTGTGTGTGTGTGTGTGTGTGTGTGTGTGTGTGTATTCGTATATTTTCATAGGTATAGGTATGCAGGTCTTGGTGTATTGGTGTAGCTTCTATACAGCCAACCAATCCACCTACAGCAACTAAGCCAGCACTCCACACACCCCCACCAATATATATAGAGAGACAGCAGCTCCGATCACACTTTGTTCGCACAAGCACGAAGCCGAAGACCCCAGCCTGAAGATGACAAGTGGGACCTCGTCGAAACATCGCCAAGATACTCTCAATTTTACACGAGAAAAGACCCAAATACACCAAGACCTGCAGATAGATAGATAGATAGATAGATAGATAGATAGATAGATAGATAGATACACACACACACACACACACACACACACACACACACACACATTAAATCGGGAGAGGGGATCAGATCAAGAGAAAATTTTGGTAAGAATCAGGAGAAATGTCTTTTTCTATGAATGCTTATTTATCTCCATGTATACAAGTTTAGTGCTTAAAAAATCTCCAGCCAAGATTTCTCCCCCCACCCCATATTTTTAATCACTGTTTTCACACTGTTGATTATAAAATCTTCTTTGAAGCTTGAAATCAAGAATCCGTTTCCTGATGAAAATGCATTTCTCTCCACCATGCAAACCATTTAAATTAGAAGGCAGTAAAAATTCAGAGGGTGATCTTCTAATGCTCCTGAGAGGCTAGAAGAAATAAATAAATAAACAAGCAAACAAATGGCCGGGCCAGGAGTGGTTATAAGTGTAGGGAAAGCAAATAACAAATCAAATTTATCTGATGGAGCAGGAATGTTAGAAGTTTAAATGAAGGGAGGGAGGAAGGGAGGGAGGGAGGGAAGGAAGGAAGGAAGGAAGGAAGGAAGGAAGGAAGGAAGGAAGGAAGGAAGGAAGGAAGGCACAATTTTAAGAAATTGAGGTGGTTCTTGATAGGAATTTCATTACAATATTGTTGGTTTCACTATAAGGAAAATAAGAGCTATTTTCATGGGTGAGTGAAGCCCTGATCCATTATAAGGATGTTGTTAGCCTGAATGTGAGGGTCTTGGCATTATCCTTTGGCCTTCAAAAATGCATGCAAAGAATGGAAATTATTGCAGGAAAAGAGCCATCCTAAAGGGGATCCATTTAAAAAATAAAGCAATATACACAAAGGAAAACATGCCTGGCCTTTGAAATTCTTTCTGTTTTCTGAAGTCTCTTAAGTGGGAGGTGTTTGCTCTGCAAATGATTTATATAAAGGATACTGTAAAACTTTGCACTTCTGGACCCAAAATGTTGCCCCATTTAAGGAGAATAGAAGGCAAAAGCTAACAAGAAAGTGAGGGTATGTCATCTCTTGAAGGATATATGCCATTTATGTCACGCAATCAAATTTACCAGAAAAGGCAGTTACACTCAAATGGTCAGTGGTAAAAAGAGGCAAGGCTGCTGAAATACACACTGGTTACATACCCTCAAAGCTGACACCAGTCACAGCATAAAACAACTGAAATAAACCATACAAGATAGAAAAATACGGAAAGAGCTGGTCCATAGAGTTGGATACGATTGGATAGATAAGCATCATCATCATCTCCAGAATTGCTAAGAGAGGGCAACTGATCCAGTTCAGAAACTGCCTTGGGCAACACAACAGCAATCTATAAATACCTGCAAGGCAACATATAGAAATGAAAGGAAGGACTTGTCCGCAATCTCTGAGGATCACAGAGCAAAGCATTGATATAATTCTTTCTTAACCGGTCAAGAAGGTGAAATCAATGGGATAGTTTGAAGAGGAGAAAAATCCTAAGCACTAAAATGGAAATGCATGATTTTGAGAAGAAAAGGACCCCCAAAGTCCATTCCAGTCATATGATCCATGGATATGCCTTTACTGAATCACTCTGCAAGCTAATGGATGAGTGTTTTGATGGGGAGGGGGGCCTTTGTTTGTTTTTGCATGATTTTAGGATTAACAGATAAGCCCCCAGTCCAAATTGATGCTAAAGTAAGATAAGGAAAACCAGTTATCTACTTATTTATTTTTCTTCCACTCAATAATGCCCAATTCTCAGAGACGATCAGAACAAGTCTGTGCAATTGGCTTTCACAGCTATAAGATCTCAAATTATGATCATTGGAAACTATTATCACTTTTACTGATGGAAATGCTCTGCATCTACTGCAAATTCCTTGGGATGTCTGCCTGATTATTTTGTTGTTCTTTTGTTGCACTGAAATAAGTTAGAAATTAGAAACTGTCCATCACCTAGATCAGCAACCTGAAGACTTGTGGATTTCAATTCCCAGAATTCCCCAGCCAGCCATGGTTGTGGTTGAGAATTCAGGGAGCTGAAGTTGGGAAGTTGACATGTTTAGAGAAACCCTGTACTAGACAAATACAGAACTAGACAGTGATTGTTTATATGACATCCCTATATAATAAGATACTGGTAGTAAGATAAATTAAGAAAAAGGTAGTTCTCAACTAATAACCATTCATTTAGTGACTTACAACCAGTTCTTTGTGACCTTCCAAACCAGCTTTTGAGACAAGAAGCTGGATTGGCTTAAGATGAGATGAATACTTTATTTCTTTCTTTAATTGTTGATACTGTGCTATTCAGGTAAGTGAATAGCACAATCTTAACAACTGTACTATTCGCTTAACTGCAGTGATTTATTTAACCACCATAGCAAAAAAAATGGTTGTAAAAAGAGGCATCACTCACTTAACCATATCCTTGCTTATCAGTGGAAATTCTTGTCCCCAACTTGGTCAAATGTCGAGAACTACCCATACACATCGTTTTCAGCCATGTGTAACAGATGAGAAAGCCCATGTCTTTCAAATGATTTGCAGGAATATGGAAATAGCTGCCTGTCTTGGGGTAGTTGTCTGTTCTTTGAATTCTCCCTTACAGAACTGTCAATATAACTTCTCAGTTGCTGGATGCAGACTCTTCCTTCCTCTAATTATTGGTTCATCATTGTCCATAAAGGGAAACATCTGCCAACAGTTCTCACAGCAGTGCCTTCTTCTGTCTTATTCTCTCTTCTGGGTATTCCTTTTTTGAGAATGGAGAGATAGGAAGAGAAACAGAAAGAGTGACTGCTAAATACAATGGCTATCTGTCCATATCACACTTCAGGATACTGCTTTTCCTCAGATCTGAGCAAGTTGCTGCAAGAGCTAAGATGGTCTACATGCCAGCTTGCTACACAAAGTAAAGATAAAGGGACAGTAGGGGGAAAGAAAGGATACCAGAAACATGGAAGTATAAAAAGGGTGATGGAAAGACGATGGAACAAGGGGATGGTGGCTTTGGTTTGAACCCTTCTAGTTTTGAGCCTACCAATCACTATTAGCAGACCCATCTCCTAATGTGATAGCAGCCTCCATTCACTTTCCCTGGGGAAAAATCTTCCATCCTTGCTTTCCAATCAGCTCCATTGATAGGATCGTTGGAACAATCATGACATGTTTTCTGCTAAGATAATAGCTTCATGGAAAATTGCTTCCCAAGCCTAGAAAGAGACGGGCACAGTCAGCTGGTTATAGGATCTCATAAAAGATTCACCCATAACTTCATCACTCAGTATCTGTAAAATTAAGTGCTCAGTCCCCAGAGCTTCCTGCAATCATGTTGATGGGAACTAATTAACTCTGGCTTTTTATTTCATGGATTCCAGCTTTACATTTACTTTTACCATACAGTACATAAAGTGGGTGTATGCTAAATTTTAAGTAATTGTCTAGGGCATTTTCAATTTAGATTGCATGGTATCTTGTTCAATCCAGATGGCCTTGATACATTCAGATTTTAGTGTGTGGTTAAAGATAGCGATCTACAATTTTCTGAGTGGGCTGGAAATATGCGGTTTTCCACCATTCCCAATTTTTTTGTTGGAGCACAGGTGTGGGGAAACAGCCTGAATTGTAGAAGTGGACAACTTGTGGTTCCTCACTACTATCAGGTTTGTTTGTGGGGGTACTGAGAGTTGTTGGAATTCATTGTTGGAATGTATTTCTATACAACAGCTACATTGGGATTCAGCCAGTAGATGGCAGTATTTACAAGTCTGGATCTATGGTATGAACTCTATGCTCTTTTGTTCTGAATTACAGTCATATAGTTACAGTAATATAGTTGAGCAGTAAAGCACGTGGTGACTGTACTTTTGTTTGCTCTGTGGTGCTTTTTATAAACAGAACTTCTAACAAAAGTTGGTTCAGCAAATTGGGGAGGGCTATACATTGTTTATTCAACTGAATCTTGCAAGAGGACCCTGCAACTTTGCACAATATTAGACTGCCCTTTTTGCATTCCAGAAAAAAAGCCCATTCCCTTGGGAAATAGTGTCATTCTAGTAGGATTGTTATAAATTGAGCATGGTCTCATTTCTATGTCAGGCTGGGAATGGCTGCTTAGACAGAAAGAGTGTGCCTCCCACATAAGTGAGCTGAATGGAAGACCAAAAGTAAAAGTGGAGTCACTGGATTAATTATTAAAAAGAGATTTGTGGTGTGGGGGAGATAAGTTGATTTACTTGCATTTACATCCCAATTACCCAGCAGGGAGAAGAGCTGAAATGGCTAGTCAGCATCTGTTAGAAGGGTGAAGTTAAATGAGTGAAGAAAGGAGATAAATGCATACAAATTGAGTTTACATCTGTACTGTTAATATATCTCTTTTGAAAAGCTGATGTCATCAGTTGGCAGGTGAAACCTCACCATCTCCTCCTTCACATTGGGACTTGTCGTGATGTTGCTACTGCTGCTGGTGGTGGTGGCAATGATGGTGGTGATGATGTTATCCATTAAAGTAGTCTTGATGTATACCACCACTTTCCATATGTGTCCTGCTGTCTTGGAGCCCTTTCCATGCATGGGAAAAAGACGCACACCCACACCTACACACATACACACACACACACAAAACCATGATTTGCATGCATTCTTGAGCCTGGTATCCACAGAACTATGATTGTAGATCTTCTAACTAACATGCTAGGCTCATTACCTATAATCCCAAAGATCAGTTTAAGATGGATATAGCACCTACAAAATCCTTATCTGAAGATCAAAGCAAAAGAGCACAACCCTTCTCACACACCATTCATTCATCTTGTACAGCTGTGAGAACTCTTTTGTGTTTTTTATTCATCAAAGGATGAGCATGTCCACAATCCATTGACAAAGTCTGGCCTTCCATTTACAGAGAGACCACTGGAGCAATGTCTATGGAGATTCTCAGTCACCCAAATCATAGTTGTCTCAAAAGTGCTTTTTCAAAAGGCAGCTGGGCTGTTTTTTTCCTTGAGGAAAAAGAACAAAACAGTTTCATTTCTCACCCAAGAAATTTCATCAGTTGGGGGCGTGGGGGGTGGAGAAGAGGAGGGATGGAGTATAAATACTGACCATTGAGACTGGGTGGTGGGAGATGGAAGGATAGGCTCTGACTGGATGGTGGGTCCAAAAATGCTAATGGACCAGATGACTGCAAAGAAACATAATCCTTCCACCACCACCATCCCCACCATCCAGTCTCAACTATCACTACCTATATAACATCTCTTCCGCCCCCCCGCCCCCATCACAACTGATGAAGTTTCTTGGAAACTTGGAGAAACGAAACTATTTTGTTCTTCTTCCTCAAGGAAAAAAACAGTCCAGTTGCCTTTTGGAAAAGCACTTTTGAGACCATTGGAGTATTGGTAAAAACTTCTTTTTTGGGCGATGGAGACAGAACATAATATTTCCTGTAGAATAAACCATCTTGTATTCAACTTCCTTTAATACATGTTTTTCTCTTTATTAATTTTTTTATTATTCAGTTTCATGTATACATATTTCATTTACATGTCGTTTTCCTAAATCTGCCCTGATTTTTATTCAGTTTTACCAGACTGAATATTTCTTTTTCCTAGCCCAGAATAACAGACTGACTGTTCACTGACTGCTGTTTGTATTGTAGAGAGATTGCTTTTGAGCATTTTGAGGTAAAATAAATGGAAGATGGATTGTTTTTGCCACCCTACAAGATAACTTTCCCACGTGGTCACTTCTTTAAGTCAAAAGAATGCAACAATCTGTTCTTCTGTTTTACCTTGAATAATTTCATATTTGCATTCCTGATGATGACCACCAGGTGGGAATGTTGCTACTTATTCATAGTTTTACATCTCTTTCATTGTTGTTTTTTAATGGCGAGGAAACGTTTGTGCATTTGTGACACACACATACACCCAAATGAGTCTGGCTACAGAATGTGCATCTGTCTGCTTTGGGGTTGATAAAGAGAGAAGGAACTTCTAGTATACCTTCTTTGGGATGTCAAGAAATATGGTCACAAATTATGTTGTTTTATTAAAAAAAAAATCAGTAGAGAAAAGCCTTGATTCGGAGATAATATTCTTCTGGGACTTATTACAGATTTGGGATTTTTTTCCTGCAAGTAAAATACTGTAGATATTGCCAGGTCCTCCCCCCCCCCCCAAGTTCCCTTGATCCAGTCTAACACACACTGACACTTTCTCCTTCCCAGCAGCTCCAACACACATCCCTAAAGTGGCAAGATGCCAGATGGTGCTCCATTAGGTCACATTTGCTTATTGTTTGGTAAATAGCAGTTTAATTCAAGTGCTGAGTTGACAGCTTGTCTTCAAAGACAATTTTCCCACTGCAGTGTTTCAGATGCCAGGGTGGCTTTCCAGCACGATGCAATTTCAACTGCCTTTAAAGGGATAATGTTCTCTTTGATTAAAAGGGATGAAGGGCGAAGAGATTCCAAGGGAAAAGAACTGGATTTTCATGTGGATAATTTGAATGCATGACTTGGCAAGACTTTGGATTGAATTCTTTCAGCCAGGTTGGGCCTACTTTGCATAATGGTCCTTTTTGATTTTGGAGTCTGGAAGTTGAAACGTTCCTTTCAATGCCAACAGTACTACATGACATCTGTACTCGGGCAAGGCTAAAGCAGAGAGGGAGAGTTCCATACTATGAGTATACTCCAGCCTATTAGAATGGGGTATGGTGTAGGAAAAGAAGTGCAACACTAGGGGAGTGGAGTCAAGAGAGGAATCAGTCTGAAGTCATTATGTTGCTACAAACGATCCAAGTCCAGTCCTCCCTTGAATTCCATTGACTCTTATCTGGCACTAATTTAGTGCTGACTGTTAGTTGACTAGATTCTTGTGTATTTAGTTGTCTCAGCTACTAGCTTTCACAGTTTTATTCTAACTTTACTTCTGTAGACCTCACCCCGTATTTAAGAGGTTCCTAAGGATGTGGGTGTAAGAGCACTAACATGCCTATCATCCCTGTCACATTTTTATTGTTTTCATTTGGCTCGTGCAAATTTGTAATTTTCATTTGACAAACGTAAATAAAATATAGATACGAGAAATAAATCTTCTTAACTGAAACTTAACGTGTGGTCCTGATTCTTCACACCTGACAATGGGGACTGAAGGAAGCCCCTCTGGTCTACCAAGGCTGGACCTCCTTATCCTCTCTCAAATCCTTCTGCCCTCTCCCATGATAATCAAATCCATGGCTTTGGTAATCTTGTACATTTCCTGACGGAAAAAGATGTGGGCCATCTGAATCAGTTCTATGGTGATGAACATTTCAGCCAAAACTTCAGTTCTTTTTTAAAAGAAATTGGGGGGAAGGGGTTAAAAATTTAAAATTAAATTTAAAATTTAATAGCTTCATCATTATTGGCTAGCTAGGGTTCCAAACCATGACCTGGATGACTGAGAATCTCCATAGACATTAAGCTTCATGATCATTTCAGTTCCATCAATCAATCCAAATGATGTTTAAACACAACAAAAACAACTCCACAACCAATTATGCTAATCTACGATGTGTCCTTATACAATAGAATTACTTGCTACCTAACTGTGCAACTTTTCCCCAAGGTTACTTGCAATCCTTTATTATGCAACTTCCTATGAAATGCAGCATTTTACATCAGTGAAGCTGTAGCTTTCTGAAAACCTAATTTTCGAAATGGCATACAAATTTCCCATTGAAGAAAGATTCATGCTTAGCAAGTTATAGTTAGATCTATAAGACATCTAGGATTATTTCTTTCTTCTAATCCAAGCATTGTCCATGTGGATTGAACTATGATTTAGCTATAAAAAGCTGTAAAAAAAGTGAGCTGTAATAACAGGAGTGCCACTTTTATTCACACACACAAACATGATTGAGTACACAGAGATTCCTGTCTAGACAAAGCACTAAAGCTTTTATTTCTTCCCCACTTTTGGGGGGGGGATTCAGCTTCATGGGCATTTGCATATAAATCATATATCAATGAAGGAGAATATTTGTAGCTCAGGGCTGAAATGAGGGGTCCTTGGTGCTCTCTGAGCTTGCTTGTTTTCTTGCAGATATTTCATTACCCTAACTAGGTAACATCATCAGTGCTAGTCAGGAGTGTGATTTGCTGTCATCTTCTATTCTCGTGTCTTTGCCTGTCTGGGTGGGGTGGGAGGACTTGGGGATTCTTTGGTTGGGCTGTTTACTAATAGCTCTTTGGCAGCTTCTTGATTGGGGGTGTTGCTTACTTGAGGTATCCTGCCAAAATGTCCACAGAATTAGAATCTTAGGAGTGTTACTCATGTGTGGCCAAAGGGCAAAGATTTTTGGAAAGATGTCTTCCATTCATTAAAATGGCGCAGCAGTTAGAGTGCAGTACTGCAGGCCACTTTAGCTGACTGTGTTCAGCAGATCAGCGGTTCAAATCTCACCGGCTCAAGGTTGACTCAGCCTTCCATCCTTCCGGGGTAGGTAAAATGAGGACCCAGATTGTTGGGGGCAATGTAAATATATATATATACATTGCTTACCGGTGTACACCGCTTAGAGAGTGCTTGCACTTAAAGTGGTATATAAGTCTCATAAATAAATAAATAAATAAATAAAATGGCTTGGTTGCCTCAATAACACATTCATGTAAATTCTTTCTTCTTCATTTTCTTCTCCTTCCCCGTTAACCTTTGGTTGCTACCAAGCCAATGTAAATGTGTTACTTAAGCTGCAATCCCTAATCCTTTAGGTCAGGGGTCTCCAACCTTAGCAACTTTAAAGTTGCCCGGGTTGAGGACTCCTGCTTTAGGTGACATCCCTAGGGCCATAAGAAGATTTAGATCATTTAGCTGGTCATTTATTACCTCTTCTCCCCTATCCCTAGTCTGGAAAATGAAACAATGGAAAAAATAAGTTCTGTTCTCATTTCTGTCGCATTGTTTTGTAACCGTTGAGTCATGGATGATCTTAAGCTGCCAATAAAAGAGCACTATGAGAAAAAAATGTGGAATTGTCCCACCTGTTTACAGAGAATGGATTCATGGATTTTCCCAACAACTTGATGTCTTTGTTTTCAACTACTTATTTATCTCACTCTTTAGTCACCTTTCTCTTATTTTAAGAAGGAAAGTTGATTTCCTTGTTTACCTGGCCTTATTTTACCAAAGTCTCAGAATGAGTCAAGCTAAGCCAAGAAGTAGCAACTGGCCTCAAGTCACTCAATGAATGTTATGGTCCTTAAACCTAAGTTTCCCCTTTCTATGCCCAAGACTTCAACTGTACTACACTCTCAGAGACATTTAGTAATGGAGAAGAATATATCAAGAATACACAATGGGGAAAAAAAACACAAATTGCCTTGAGAGGACCAAAGAGAATATGAAAGCCATCATGGATGCTTCTCTTGGCCAACTCCTAGGACATCATATGGAATGAATTCATTGAAACTAAGCAGCTACCAGTCTCATCACACCTAGCTGCCCTGTATCTTGTTCCACGATGGAAGAAAGCCAGGATATAAACTTTTCAAAATGAAATAAATAATTTGTGTGCTATGGGCGCCTTTCTTTGCTGAACCAGTAGTTTTACACTTATCTATAATTTAAAACAAAGCAAGGATTGACAGAATGGCTGATCCAGCAGTTTCCTCCTTCTCCCTCCAAGTCACTGAAAACAAATGTTTTAGTTGACACATAGAAAATTACTGGAGGAACTTGGTATTTTACATGGGTTCCATATTGCAATTTATTCATGTGCATCAGACTTCGGCAGTGTCTAGCATCCAGCTTCATCTCTGGTGGTTTACCTTCTGTTGTATTTTTAATCTCCTGCCTTATCTCTCCCATCAAGGTGAAGTTTGCTTTCTCCAGAATATTGTCTTAACACAACCCTGGTATTTTCTTTGTTGTTACCCCACAGATGGGCCAAAAAGGGCCACATTATAAAGGAAGCATCAAGTGATGCTTATGAGACCATCATTGACTTCACCTATTTCTTTGAACCCATCTCTTGTGAGGTGACAAATGCTCTGGGAAGTACCAACATCAGCAGAACAGTCGATGTATACTGTAAGTATGGCTCAACTGCTGATTTACTAGAACATTGCTCATCACACTTAACACCTTATGTTGGGTGTGGGGTTTTTTTGCAGGACAAAAGCTGGCCATGGACCAATTGATGGGGATACATCTTTTGAATGCCTCTTTAAAAACTCTGACACAAAAATGACAAAGTCAGAAAATGAGACCCATATGCCAAGGATAATTGATCCTAATAACCATACTTTCCCTAATATAAGATCTTTCTTGTGAAAGGGCTGGAATAAACATTTCTTTAGCTAAGGCCCTTGGCCACAAAACAAGAAGAATTCATTCAAACCCAATGCTTGAGCTATAATGTTCTTTTTTTTCATATGTACTGTGATGACTATGTTAAATTTTAGAGGCTGTTCTGTCCTGCGTAGAACTTCAATGATATTTTTTTTTATTTCAGTTGGGCCACGCATGATGACGGAACCACAGTCTCTTCTTGTTGATCTTGGATCAGATGCTGTATTTAATTGTGCCTGGATTGGAAACCCATCTCTGACCATTGTTTGGATGAAGAGGGGCTCTGGTGTGGTAAGAATGATAGGCAGCGCTGCTCAAAGTTGGCCAGATGTTTGAGGATAGATTGCAGAGCTCAATGATGCCTTGCTGGTCTACCACTCACCTCATGCATTCTTATTCTAACTCTTTGTGTCAGGGAAAGTCTCCATAACTTATCAAAGAGGCATGCGACTTTTAACATGTAGAGCATTTAAAAACCATTCATCTCCTCTTCTGTGATCTGAAGGGGGGAAAGGAAAGCTCCACAGAGACAAGCATGTTTTGAAGCTTTACTGCTAGCATTCCTCCTTCTATGGGAAGGAGAAATTTCATGGTCTAGTCTACAGGGTTGATTTTCAAGCTGAGCCACAGGGAACGACAGGGAAGGAAGTCATCCTTAGGATTGGAATAGAGAAGTCTATTCTGCTCCACCTGGGGTCTCCACTGGCTTATGGAGACTTCCTCAACATATAGCGGCCCTGCAAAGTAGACCAGAATGCTGAATAGGTCAAGACTGCCTTGATTGTTACATCTACAGTAAGGCAATTGTGAAGCCTCAATATGCTTCCTCCTCTATTGCTTGCTTTTTGTATGAACTGGGGAGGGGCTTGTCTAAAACGTTTTCTGAAGCTATTTTCTTGGCCAGGACTCAAGTCCCTCTTATCTGACAATTGACTTAGTAGCAGCAATTCCTCCTGTCCTGCAAGGCCATTCCTTATTCTCTCTGCAACAACCTACTTCTCTTCACTGGCTATATGGATGGAAAGAAAACAGTGTTGTGGTGCTCAAATAGTCCAGCAATGTCTAGCTTTGGTAGGAGTCTTCCTTGAGCAACCAAGCCAAGGAAAGGATGGTATATTGTCCTAATCCAGACTACTAGGCAGTGATAGTCGCCCGCCTTGAATGGGAAGGTCTTTATAGTTAAATTAAGAGAAGAGGAAATGTTTGACTATGCAGAGGTCGTGAAGGTTGATTTATGTAACTGGCCTCATACAAATGGAAAGGACCGGTTTCCATGGCGCTCACAGCTCTTGGAGCATTTTCTGCTTGCAAAGGGCAGCTTCACAAAATAGCCCTAATAGAAACTGAACAGATTCCCATTATGAGCAACATCCAGGTTAACTAAAGGCCAGAGCCTCATTTAATCTCTTTGTGGCAGGTGAAGCTATTGTAAACTATCTTTATACATTGCACACTCATTGTGAGCAGCCCAAGCTAAGGCTGAGATTTGCTCTGGATCTTCTTTGCTTGGGATCATGCATGCCCTTGTAATCATTTCACAGTCATAGAATCCAAAGATGTCTTGCATGTCTTAGTGGTTCTGTCTGTCTATCATCTCTTATCTTTCTTTTATCTATCTCCATCCATTTATTCATCCATCCACCCATCCATCTATCCATCCATCAGTATCTATATCATCTATCTATCTGTCTGTCTGTCTATCTGTCTGTCTGTCTATCTATCTATCTATCTATCTATCTATCATCTATCTATCTATCATCAATACAGAGCAGTTGTATTCCCTTAAAAATAATGTCTTTTGATGGAGACAGTCTGCACAGGAGCAGCTATTTTACACTATAATCAAGTGCTGGAAAAGCATGAATATATTTATCAGCTTCAGTCAAGAATAGATGGAATCCAGAATTTCACTCTTCTTATTTATAAAATAAACTGGCATATTAGTAGACATCCTTCAGCAGGATTAAATTTATGTCCTTTCTCAGCAATAGAACTCTTCTTCTGTATATGCAGTGCCCAAAAGAATGGTGGCTAGCAACCAAATCATTCCCTAATGCAATCTGAAGCCTCTATGGCCAATGTGCATTATTGCAACAAGGATGCCATTGATCAAGAACCCTGAAAAACTATTTGGATGCATAGACGCATGATACAGATGTGAATACAGTATCACTGTATGAAACCTGCCCAGTGGTGGGATTCAAATATGGGAACAACCGGTTCTCTGTGTGGATGCCGCTTCCAGAAGTCCATTCTGGGCCTGGGTAACAAAGAATTAGCTACAGGTTCTGCTGAAGTGGTGCGAACTGGCTGAATTCCACCACTGGACCTGTCCCTCCCCCTCTATTCCCATAATGCTCACACCTACAAGGGTCAGCCTTAATGCACGTGATGGACTCTGCTGCATTCTCAATATAGAAACCCATTTTGGTCGGCACCTAGGGAATGGTGGAAAGGGGTATATGGTCCTTCACACTGAGCCCCTCCCACTGTCTCTGCCACCACTGCTGGCCCTAGGCCAGGAGTAGGTAACCTCGGCTCTTTTATGACTCATGGACTTCAACTCCCAGGATTCCTGAGTCAGCATAGCTGCATCCAAGCTGACTCAGGAATTCTGGGAGTTGAAGTCCATGAGTCATAAAAGAGCTGAGGTTGCCTACCCCTGCCCTAGGCCTATCTGTGCTCATGAACAGATTGCTTTGTGTGAGTTTCACTCTGAGCATCTAACAATAAATAAAAAAAAAACCACACCAAGCCAAAACATGCTTTAAGTTGCAATACTTTCCCAGTCTCGCTGGTTTTGATGTAGGATGCCTTTGCAATATCTTTTCACTACTGCTGAAGGCCTTTATGTGTTTTACTAAATATCAGTGTAAACTCCCCATCTGTGCAGCAGAGTTGGCTCTAAGATCAGACACTCAATGGTGCCAAATGGAAAACATGCTGGGTTGTATTTACAGAGCAAACACACATACCAGAAAGGCAAAAAGAAACCAGGCCCAAAGGGACGCCGTCCAAATTTCCACCGGAGAAAGAGAGCAGATGCTCCAGCTTGCTCTGTGCAGATAGGTGAACGGAGACCATCACCCAGTATGCAGCTCCCAGCACAAGCATTTAATGCCTGTCTATTTCAGCTGCAGATCGGTCCTGACAGCTCCAGTTGTACAGATTAGGAAATTAGCCATTGCAACTTCCATAAGCAATTAGAAGAAGTTGACTCTTAAAGGGCATATTTGTTTTAGACTCATCATATTTCCAAATATCACAGGAGTTCGCATTTTGCTGACTGGGCTGCACAAAAATTCCCTACTTCAGCATTTAAGAACTTTTAATAAAATGGTTGATTGCACCAGTGTGGGTTATAGGGCACGATGCCTAGTAGTGTCGATGCCAAAAGGGCCAAAGGAGCTGGAACAGGATCAGGGCTGTGTGACACGGAGCTGATTTTCACGATACTTTTGTAATAGGGTGGCTGTGACCTCAAAATAGCAATTCCTCTGCCTGGAAATACAACGGAGAATTTTTAGACATTAGCTAGGATACAATGCAGCTCTTGAAAATGAAATGTTCATCAAGACATTAGCTTTAGGGATTTGGCCGTCTCTGCTCTACCTAAAAAAAAATAGTGAGGAGTACAATTCTCAATTAAAAGTTGCAGATTCAAAGATGCTTCCTTCTTCCTTACAAACTTTTTATTCCACTTCCCCAAGCTGGCTGGGTTGTCTATTGATGGGGATAACCCTCCAAAATTCTCAGATTTATATTAGCTGCTGAGCGTTGTAGTTTCGCTACTTATCATTTATCCAGTTTCTCAGGGAAGGAAGAAAGGGGCATGAGAATATTTGGATCATCTATGATATGAAGAAGTCCTAATAAGAGCTGAAGCTGTCCAGAAGTTGCAAAAGATTAAATGTCTCCTGCAATGAAAAGAAGGGGAATAGAAAGGGAAACCACGACTCACTGAAATACTGAAGAAGGGCACTCCACCCCAAAATATTTTATTATACAGATAGTCCTTAACTTATGAACACCATTGAGCCCAAAGTCTCTATTGACAAGTGAGACATTTGTTGAGTGAATTTTGCCCCATTGTACGACCTTTCTTGCCAAAGTTGTTAAGTGAATCACTGCAGCGGTTAAGTTAGTAGCATGGTTGTTAAAAGAATCTGCCTTCCCCATTGACTTTGCTTGTCAGAAGGTTGCAAAAGGGGATCACATCACCCCGGGACACTGCAACCATCATAAATATGAAGTAGTTGGCAAGCATCCAAATTTTGATCACGTGACCTGCAATGGTCGTAAGTGTGCAAAACGGTCAAAAGTCACTTTTTTTTCAGTGATGTTGTAACTTCGAACAATCACTAAATGAACTGCTGTAAGTCAAAGACTACCTATATATAAAGCCTTGGCTATTCCAAGCCATTAAATCCTTAGCCAGCTTTCTGCCGGAATGATGCTTGTGATCAGCATTGGGATGCTGCTAACAGAGGTTAACACTTGGATGCAGCTGTCTGAATGGTTAGAGAAACTGGAAAGAGGTAGAAACAGATGAGGCAAACTAGAAGGGAGCTAGGTAGTACTGTGAAGGCCTAGCCAGAAGAAGACACATACTAGGCAACAGATGGCAAACTGAGATGGGAAGAGAACACAGGATGAAGGACTACCTTTCGATGTCAGAAGCTCATTTTCAGGTGCCTCTGATATTGCTTATCTGGCTGGACTACTTAGTGGTTGGTTCCCATGCTTGGCCAAGAAACAATGTGGTTCATTTACTTGCTTGTAGAACCATATCAGGATATGAATGAATGCCCATGGATTGCTTGTGATTTGTAAACCATCATTTCTGGAGTAGGGTGATGTGTGCCTGATACATTATGTTTAAAACAAACTATGACTTAGCACAATGTCTGGATCCAGCAGCTTCATTCTTGAAAATTGAGATGGCATTCTTGCCTTCTTGGTTTCAAATCTGGAACAAACTCTCTCTTTTTTTCTCTCCAGGTCCTGAGCAATGAGAACACACTAACATTAAAAAACGTGCGTCAAGAAGATGCTGGGAAATATGTGTGCCGTGCTGTGGTTCCACGTGTGGGTGCAGGAGAGAGAGAAGTCTCTTTGACCGTCAACGGTACTTACCATTTACTGTCATTCCTCTGGATCAGGGATGGGCAATTATAGCAACTTTATGATTTGTGGACTTCAACTCCCAGAATTCCTGAGCCAGGCATAGTTGGCTTAGGAATTCTGGGAGTTGAAGTCCACAGGTCGTAAAGTTGCCGTAGTGGCCCACCCCTGCTGTGAATGGTTATTTTTCCTGTTCAGTGTATAGTTGTTAAACTAAACCTTAGTTCCTCGTGGCAAAGATACACAACGTTCAAAGGCCAAGGCCTTCGTTGAGATTGTCAACAGGAAGTCACACTCCAATAGCTGGAGCCAATGTTAAGATTCAGAGCTGTTATGAACTAGCTTTGATTTGATACCATGAATATCATTTATCCCATGAATTTGATAATTCTCATATTCCAAAGTACAAATCAAGGGAAATTGTTGGGATCATGCCAAAAAGTGGAGAGCAGGGGACACAACTGGCCTTGGGCTTCAGGTTTGCAACAATGTCTTTTGGATTTATATTTATGTTCTTATTGATTCTGTTTTATCTCAGGCCATAAATTGACATAGCCAGCAGGCTAAAAGGTAAAGGATAGAACATTCCCCAGCTCCTGTTCTTTCTGCTACTCTGGACTTTAAGCCACTGAGTTGAAGGAAAGAGGACTGCTTATCTTTGGAGTGGAGACAAAATATAATGTCACTCTTTTTTTCCTCTCTCTCTCTCTCTCTCTCTCTCTCTCTCTCTCTCTCTCTCTCTCTCTCTCTCTCTCTCTCTCTCTCTCTCCCTTCCACACAAGAAACCCCCGTCAAAATTCATTGGCTGGTCTGGATTGCATTTAATTTTGAATGCAGAGCTAGTTGTAAGGAGGCACCATAGAAAGCTAAGCTAGGCCATCCATTAAAAACAAACAAACAAATAAATGAATCCCTTTGCCTCCCCAGCTCCATCTCTTATCTCAGGCTGACTTTTCCCTGTTGGTTGCTGCGGTTTAATTAGAATTTAAATACCTTGTAGAAAACAAAGTGATACATTTGATGAAAACAAAGAATTTGCTCCTTTCCCTACACCTTTGTTCCCAACACAATCACACCTCTCCTTCCCCCCCACCCTCAAATTAAAAGGAAATAAATTATGAAAGCATTGTGGGTTTTTTTTTGAAAAAACCTACTTGATCTGCACAGAGGAAAGTGATAAGGGGCTGAATAAGCACAGAATTATCTCCTCTGGTTTTCTATTTTCAGAATTACCTAGAACAGTGGTTCTCAACCTGTGGGTCGGGACCCCATTTGGGGTCGACCGACCATTTCACGAGGGTCGCCAAACAATGCAGTCCGCCATTTTTCCCTCTTTTCCTTAGCTGTGCTACTCCCTTTTATTCTATTGGCTTTTGAAAGCCAATAGAATAGACTCTCTTGAATAGAGTCTAATTCTATTGGCTTTCAAAAGCCAATAGGAATTGTCCAGGCTGTCTCTGCCCTGCTGAGCCCGCCAAAAGTCCCATTCTGCAAACGGTGCTGCACCAGTTGAGTAGTCCTCGACTTACAACCGGTTGAGTAGTCCTCGACTTACGAACGGTTGGGGGGTCGCGGCATTAAAAAGGTTGAGAACCACTGACCTAGAAGATGCTTCAATAGCCCCATCCCCCCAAACCCTGCCCTCCCCAAAAAACCCCAACCCAGTCCCCCCCAAAAAAAAATAAGGGGAAAAAAGAGAGCAAAGAGAAATAGTAGGGGGAAATAGCCCCCTGGCCTTCATTATTACCTATCAGTAGTTTATTAGACCGCATTGCTAGGCTAATGTTTTTGTAGTGCCCAATGGCAGGAGGTCACCTAGGATGAAAACTGGTTCCAAAGAGGCTGCAGTCTTTCTTCGGTAGACAAGAAAGAGAACAGAAGGGGAGAAGTCACTACAAATAAGGAGTACAAGGTTAGGTGGGAATCACACAACCAAGTATAAAAATAACTTGTCCATTTTGTTTAGGCTCAACTGAATATTTTGCTAGCCATCTGTTGGTTTCAGTTGACTCAATCCTGATAAAACTCCATATGTGTTTTGCTGGACAGTTTTTCCAAGTGTGCAGCTTGGTATAAACCTTGGAAGAAATGCTTGCAAGTACATGTATGGACTGTCGACTTTTTTGCACCTTTCACCCAAGAAGTGTGTTTTACTACAACATGTTTCATTTCCATAATGCATATTTTTCTGTGCCTTTCTTTTCATACCTAAATAAATCGGGCATTTCTTTTGAGAATGATAGAACCATGATTGCTTCCACCTGCATGGATGCAACCAAGTTACTTTAGGGGAGGTCACGTTTGCTAATTGAGAAGATGTTGTGATGGGCAAAGTTTTTGTTTAACCAATGATTCACATGGAAAGGATCAGAATTGTCTGGCAGGTTTTTTCTGGGGAGACATTTTAGCTTTTGGGGGGGGCAAGTTTCCATTTTCAACCTATATAAAGGCTGCCTTCAGAAACCGTGGATGCTCCATCACTGGAGATTTTTAAGAAGAGACTGGACTGTCACTTGTCTGAAATGGTATAGGTTCTCCTGCTTGAGCAGGGGGCTGGACTAGAAGACTCCAAAGTCCATTCTATTCTATTCTATTCTATTCTATTCTATTCTATTCTATTCTATTCTATTCTATTCTATTCTATTCTATTCTATTAAATCCTGGTAGCAAAATTAAACAGCATAATGAAAGACCCATTTTGAAGACTTCAGGCATGGGGTTGGATGCTGGAAATGGCTGCAGAATTTCTGATTGTCCATCCTTCCTTTAAAAAATGAAGAGATGGCTTCTCTCAGTGACAAGGCCCATGCTTTGAATGCAGTCCGTCACATCAGTCAAGATAATATTGGTGCTAAACTTGGGATACATCAAGAACAAAAATCTCACATAGGCCAAATTTCACATAGCTTATTGATGTCCTGAAACTCACCCTTAGTCTTAAGCCCATATGAAACCCAGAATTCAAAATGTTTGTATATATTGTTAAAAACAACCCCAGATACCATCAAGTCCTCATAAGTCAGCCGATGATGCCATTAGGAGCCACAATTTAACTTTTGTCCACCATAGCTAGTTCGAGAAGAAACTTCACTCTTGCACAGTTCCAAAGTGTTGTTTTTTTTCTTCTCCACCCCCTTTCTGCAAACAACAAAGGGCCTTTAATCCTTCTCCTTTATCCCCATCAATTAGGATTGCCCATTGCCTTTGTATATGTAAGAAAATCCTTTTCCCAGATGGAAAAAAAGCAAATCTTGACATCTTATAAGAAATCCATTTTGATGCCAGCTTCTGCCAATCCAGATAAACAGAGGGGGGGGGACCCTTGATATTTCCCAGTTGTGTAAGAAAGATATTATTGTGCGCTGCCCAAATGTAATAATAAGGATAAATGACTATTGCCAGGAAGGATAGCTATAAACACAGTTTGCTTCCCACTGATAATTCTTCTCCCATTTATATCCCACATGTTAGACAGTGATGTTAATAAAGGAAACCCCACAAACAATCCAGGTTATTGCACGGAAGGAAGAAAAAATAAGAATTGTCCCAGCAGTACGGAAGTAAGAATAGAAGAAGCAGAAATAATATCAGTTTACCTACAAACATCTCTGACTTTATTCAATGCATGTAAAATCCATTTCCAGTAAGTAGAAGTAAAGCTCCTTCAGCTCAGGGGAAAGGTGTTGTTTTCTTCCACTCTGGAGGATTGTGAGGTTTTTTGTGTGTTTTTTTTTTTTTAATCAGGGGCTCTGTTAGTCTTTTGTCTATATTGATTGACATTGGAGACTTAGTTAATTGAATACCTCGCTGTACAGCATCTTTATCAAAACAGTTCATGGCAAGTTCTTTCAGCCTAAACATCCATACTCCAGCATCCCTCTTTCAAGCAAGACAGTTGTGTGATAAGAACATATTTGCTCTCAGATGTGCAGGGAACAAGGAAATTAAGGCTCTGTTCAGCTCTTCTCCTCATACAAGTCAGCCCTCAACTCCAGGTAGGAGACGAGAAATTAGCATGCTAAGCTTGCCTCCTCATTCAACACTCCTAGGTTTCTAAACTCTCAAAAAAGAGAAATTCCATGGATTGAGAAGACTTTCAGTGGCAGACGAATGTTTCCCTATTTTGTTTATTAGAATATGCGGAACACATTTTGCATATTAGAACATATGGAACATTTTGCATATAGTAATAGAACAACTGCCTAGATTTCATTCATAAATCTATACCATGAAAGTGTCATGGTTCCAACAGATGAAACTCTTCAAAAGAACATTATGGGCATCAGAGTGTCAGTTTAACTAGTGATTAAGGTGGTGCCCTAAAAACTGGGAGATTGTGAGTTCTAATCCTGCCTTAGGCATGAAAGCCAGCCAAGTGACTTTGGGCCAATCATTCTTTCTTAGCCCAACCAATTTCATAGGATTGTTATTGTGGAGAAAAAGAGAAGGAGCAAGGAGTATTATGTATGTTTGCTGCCTTGAGTTACTTATAAAATAATAAAGGCGGGATTAAAAAAAATATAGTAAATAAATAAATAGGAACGACTGTCTATCCCTCCTTAATAGATGCCTTTTATGATAGGGAAAACATAAACTAGCAGCAGTAAACTACAGGTAGGCAACAAATGAAAACCCATTATGTCTATTGGGTACAAATAAATTCAACAGTATATTATTTTAATGCAGGCTTCCTTCATTTCACCTGTTCAAGCCAGTCTACATGTTTAAAACTCACCTTTTAAAATCTGCCCTTCTTTAAATGTTTCTGCTGCCATTATTGATGTGATTGGGATTAATTCCTGTTTTTCATTCAGGAGCTGAAGTCTGAACTGAATTTTAAAAACTTCACCAAAAGGGGCATATATATATTAGAGTAAATAATGGAACATTCGTTATGTCAGTAAGCACTTGATAGCAAAGTGCACATAAATCATAGTAAGAATGTTTATACAAACACACACACTCATATGTCTATGGAGATTCTCAGTCATCCAGGCCAGGGTTATCACAAAGGTGCTTTTTCAAGAGGCAGTTGGATTTCCTTTGTTTTTCCTTGAAGTCGTTTCGCTTCTCATCCAAAAAGCTTCAAGTGGCCTCAACAGCTCTCTAAAAGAATGCAAATGACCAGCTCTCTGCAAGGAGTGTAAATCCTTCCATTCCCTGCCATCCAGTCAGAGCTGAAGAAGCTTCTTGGATGAGAAGCGAAAGATCTTCAAAGAAAAACAAGAAAGTCCAACTACCTCTTAAAAAAAAAGCATCTTTTGGACACGCATACATATATACCCAAACACATGTAGAAACGGGATGAAGGAGAATTAAGGCTGGAAAATTGGGAAAACCAAAAAAAATCAACATTCATTTATCCTAACTGGATATTTTATTGTATTTAATTTTATTTTGGGGGGGGGGAGGGAAATCTGTGGATGAGACAAGCACTTTTTTTAAAAAAAAAAAATCATCTCTAGTGCAGAGGTTCCCAACCCCCAGTCTGTGGACCGGCACCGGTCCACAGCATGTCAGCAAGTGGGTTGCACAAACAAGCAAAGCTCCATCCTCGGGATGCAGGCAATATTCAAAACCACACCCCCTCTGGTCTGCAGAAAAAACTTTCTGCATGGCACCAGTCCCTGGTGCCCAAAAGGTTAGGGACCTCTGCTCTAGTGTGTCTTGGGTTATCAGCCTTGTACTTTTTTTTTTTTTTTGAAGTTTAAGAGCAGTGGTCCCCAACCTTTTGGGCACCAGGGACCGGTTCCGTGGAGAGAGGTTTTTCCGTGGACCGGAGGGGGCGTGGTTTCATGCACTGCCTGCATCCCGTGGATGGGGCTTTGCTTCTTTGTGTGGACCGGTTGCTGGCGTGCCGTGGCCTAGTACCGATCCATGGACCGTGGATTAGGGTCCCCTGTTTTAGAGGATCAGAAATGAGAACTCAGCCTTCAGTTCTTCTTGGAATGCACGATGTCATATTTGCTGGTCTGCAAGGCACTAAATTACCTCCATTTTTTAAAAAAAAAAAAGTTCAAATTGTTTGAAATCTTTGGGTGCCTGTGCTACACAATACAGTTGATCATTGAAAAGCCCCAACAGCTGAAATTCCCATGACAACCACACTTCAAAATGACTGTTGTGTGAAAGAAAATAACAAAATCCGAACACACATCTGCCATGTGAATGTGTGGCATGATGATAAGAAATGGAGCAGAACTGTCCACCTCCCTCGTCTCCCGCTGCATTTAACTGGGACAGATTCTTGTCTGAATAAAAAAAGTTATTGAATAAAAGGAATGTTTCTCTCTAAAAGACAAGCAACAGCTTCAAAAGAAGTAATATCATTCATTTATGCCTTTCCTTCCAGGGTTATGTTTTGGCCTTCATTTGATTTCAGAAAGGCCCTGAAGTCACAAATCTGCCACTCTTTTTTTTTTTTTTTTTTTAGGTTTGTTTTGTGAGGTGTTTTTTTTTTCCCCTTCCTGCTTCTGGGCTGTACAAATAAATTGGCAGCAAAGTCCTAAAAATAACGGCAACCAATTGTGCCACCATTTATATCCATGGCAACACTGTCTGAAGGCTTCAGCTGCCTGGAGATGGCCTACTGCTCGGCATCAAATGCTGAGCGACAAAGAGATTGGCAGCTTTCACAAGCTGATTCTGCCCACTGGGGCATGAGACGCCTGTTCCTGAATTGCAAAAAGTCTATTTTTCTCCCCCCAAGCGCATTGCTGAGCTGTTCCTTTATTTTTATTTTTATGAGAATTAACCCCTGGTCATGTTTTCTGATCATCCCTCCTAAAGGCAAGATGTTTAATGGTGCAGTGATCTCACCAACCTGTTGCTTTTCCTTTTGCTTCTTCTTCACCTTTGCCCCCTTCATGGGGTGGGCTGCAAAATAAAAACAAAGAACAACTCAAATTGGGCTTCAAGGTGAGACCCTAACTCAGGGGTCTTCAAACGTGGCCCTTTTATGACTTGTGGACTTCAACTCCCAGGCTGAGGAGGTAGAATGGGGGATAGGAAGTTATTTAGAATAGAATAGAGACCATGGAGGTCTTCTAGTCCAGCCCCTTGCTCAAACAAGAGAACCTATACCGTCTCAGACAAATGAATGTCCAGTCTCTTCTTAAAAATCTCCAGTGATGGAGCACCCATGATTTCTGGAGGCAAGCTGTTCCACTGGTTGATTGTCCTCACTGTCAGGAACTTTCTCTTTAATTTCAGGTTGCTTCTCTCTTTAATCAGTTTCCAACCATTGTTTCTCATCCTTCCCTCTGGTGCTTTGGTGAGCAACGTGACTCCTTCTGCCTTGTGGCAGCTCATCAGATACTGGAAACCTGCTATCATGTCTCCCCTATTTCTTCTTTTCTTTAGACTAGCCAAACCCAAGTCCCAAAGCCGTTCTTCGTATGTTTTAGTCTCCAGGCCTTTGATCACCTTAGTTGCTCTTCTCTGAGTTTTTTCCAAAAAACATCTTTTTTTGTGATATGGTGACCAAAACTGGCTGCAATTGTGAGGGAGATGATTGTGATTTGTGTAATAAACAATGCTTTCTTCCAAATTCTGGAAGGAAATGGGAGTTAAGTTAAGCCAATCCTTTTGACTGCCTATACTTAGCCCCAAAACGTTGCAATCTATCATAACATTAGCTGAATGTTGCATGTAGAATCTGCATGGGAACACTGAAATTACTTCAGTCATCAGTTGATTAGGGAATGGAGTTTTAGAAATGAAGCACCGAGAATGCACTCACAGAGATACACCCCTACCTAATCCTCTGTTTGCTTATTCCATTTTGATTGCTAATGCTTCTTATTAAGAATCAGACCTGGCCCTTTAGTTTGCCCATGTTAGATTGCCTGCTGGTTAAGGAGAAGATGGAAGAAGGTTTTTTGTGTTGTGCTGTTGCACCCTCTGCTGGTTACCTTGGCTTTATCTAACCTTTCAGCGGATTTAAAGAAAGGAAGAACCTAAATTTAAAATCCCAATTTTGTCCACGCTGCTTCAACCCAAGAATAAAACACATAATTGGCAGGAAGAATTGACAGGTTGGCTTCAGTTGCCTTGTGTGGCATACATTCAAATGGAATTGTAAAGTAAAAAAAAAAATCTCACCATTTCTGCATTTATCAGGAAAAGAAAAGAATAAATCAAAATACAGGTAGTCCTTAACTTACGACCACAGCTGGAAACGGAATTTCTGTTACTAAGCAAGGCATTTGTTAAGTGAGTGAGGCCTAATATTTAAAACATTTTTGCCACAATTGGTAAGCAAATCCAGCTTCCCTACCATTGACTTTGCTTGTCAGAAGCTGGCCAGTTAATTGTAAATGATTAATTGCAAAGTCATAAGTGCGAAGACCAAGCTATAAGTCAGGTTTTTCAGAACCAATGTAACTTGGGTCTCTGAATGAACGATTGTAAGTCAAGGACTTACAATAGTGAGCTACAAATAGTAAAGTTACTACAAATAGCAGCTTACAAATAGTAAAGAACAATTTCACCTCCATTTTCTCTCTCCTTCCTTCCCAGGACCTCCTATCATCTCCAGCACACAGACCCAGCATGCTCTCCATGGAGAAAAAGGCCAGATCAAATGCTTCATCCGCAGCACACCTCCACCAGACCGAATTGTGAGTTTGGGTCTTCCACGCCATTGTGAAAAGCTGTGAATGGCATGGGGCATAATAATAGATTGACTGTAGCCAAGGAGCCACCAATGAGAAGGTGTTTCTCCTAATTGCTACCTAGCAAACCTCATTCAGAAGAGGTGATAAGGGAAAGGTGGACCCTCTAACACAGTGGTTCTCAACCTTTTTAATGCCGCGACCCCAACTGGTCGTAAGTTGAGGACTACTCAACTGGTGCAGCACCGTTTGCAGAATGGGACTTTTGGCGGGCTCAGCAGGGGAGAGACAGCCTGGACAATTCCTATTGGCTTTTGAAAGCTCATAGAATTAGACTCTATTCAAGAGAGTCTATTCTATTGGCTTTCAAAAGCCAATAGAATAAAAGGAAATAGCACAGCTAAGGAAATGGGGAAAAAAATGGCGGACTGCGTTGTTTGGCAACCCCCGTGAAATGGTCGTTCGACCCCAAATGGGGTCCCGACCCACAGGTTGAGAACCATTGCTCTAACATGTCCTTCCATGGGGGAAATAGGCTGATGTGGATAAAGTTAAAATGGTATATAGGATTTTTACCTTTCTGATGTTCCATGTTCATAGGTATTAAGAAATAGCAAATATACATATGCATTTGTGCATACATATTTTTGGGTCACTAAAAGTCCTCCAAGGTTCCTTGTTATTCTGCAAAGATGGTCAGGATAATAGCTAATAGAATAACAGAATTGGAGGGGACCTTGTAAGTCATCTAGTCCCCCACCACCAACCTGCCCAAGCAGGAGACCCTACTTCATTTCTGACAGTTGGCAGTCCAGTCTCTTCTTGAAAGCTTCCAGTGATGAAACTTCCACAACTCCTGAAGTCAATCTATTGATTGGTTGATTGTTCTCACTGTCAGAAAATTTCTCCTTATTTCTAGGTTGAATCTGTCTTTCCTTGATCAGTTTCCATCCGTTATTCCTGGTCTGGCCTTCAGGTGCTTTGGAAAATAAATTGACCCCCTCCTCTCTGTGACAGCCCCTCAAATATTGGAACACTGCTATCATGTCTCCCCTGGACCTTCTTTCACTAGACTAGCCATGCCCAGTTCCTGTAACTGTTCTTCATAGGTTTTAGCAGGGCTTTTTTTCTCATAGAACGCCCAGAACGGAGTTCCGGCACCTTTTTTGGATGGAACCTTGTAGGGTAGGCAAGGCGGGTTGTATGATGTGTGTGAGTTCCGGCACCTTTTTTTTTTTTTTAGAAAAAAGCACTGGGTTTTAGCCTCCAGTCCCCTGATCATCTTTATTGCTCTTCTCTGCACTTTTTCTAGAGTCCCAGCATCTTTTTTAGAGCGTGGTGACCAAAACTAGTTGCAAGCATGACACATTATAACTCGCTTTCCCCTGCAGGCCTGGTCATGGAAGGAAAATGTCTTGGAGTCTGGAACTTCGGGACGATACACGGTGGAAACCGTCAGCGCCGATGAAGGGGTCATCTCTACCTTAACCATCAGCAACATCGTGCGGGCCGACTTCCAGACCATTTACAACTGCACTGCCTGGAATAGTTTTGGCTCGGACACTGAGATCATACGTTTAAAAGAACAAGGTGGGAATTGCTTCTGCAGTGTTTCAAAACTAGAAAGGGTCTGGGGGTCATTCTGGTAGAATGGTTAGAGGGCTTTCCCATTGAAGGTGAGAGAAGCAGGATAAAATAGGATGAAATAAAACTCAAGGTTTTGGCATACCTGGGGGCCTGGCATCCTAATGGGAGAAATGTTAAAAGGCCATGTTTTAAGGTACAGACCTTCACAGAGAACCAAAGAGGATGGAGTTGCAGTTTCAAAAGCTGGCAAGTCTCATCAGCTTAGGAAAAAGTGGCAAAGAAGGTTCAGACTCCAACTCTGATCAAGCGGAACCATAATCTGATTAAGATCGGTGAAAGGAAAAGTCTTAGCTTGTGCCTGTCTTATTCAATGATGATCTGAAAGTGTAGATTGATTAATTAGTTGCTGCTTACCCTAAATCAAACCTATTCCTGCTGAGCATTAACCAAGATCAAGACTATTTAGAATTCTTAGACGCACCGAACAAAGAGTTAATCTATATATTGCACAATTCATGATTCATAGGTCTTCAAATTTCTCTAACGTGAGCATCGTTTTGTTGAGATTTTCATTTCGTTTTGTTCAAACCATCTTCGATTGATTCAAACGAAATCATGGAATTAATGTCTTGGACTTTGGATAGAAAGTCCTTTAGTTATTGTTTCCT
The DNA here is from genome assembly GCF_016545835.1 of Crotalus tigris. Taxonomy (NCBI): domain Eukaryota; kingdom Metazoa; phylum Chordata; class Lepidosauria; order Squamata; family Viperidae; genus Crotalus; species Crotalus tigris. The sequence goes on along the minus strand of NW_024097215.1, from coordinate 4,678,976 downwards.
AACCATTGTTCTGATTGGCAGCCAAATAGCCAATCAGATACAGGGAAGATCTTCGATTTGCACATAGAGAAAAAAAATGTTGCACTTCGACTTATTGGACCACTGACAAATTATGATATGCTTCTACCCTTATTTGTGCTGACTTCTTCTTTTCCATTTTCTTCCCATCTCATTTAATCTGTAAATTAAATTAGATGAACTTAACAAAGTTTATTTATTTATTTATTTTGCACTTTGGCCCACCCATTTCTTTCTCTTTTGCCTTGCCTCCTATAGAGAATACAAACCCTGGCCAACCATTGAAAACTCATTGGTGGCTCTTAACTTCTTGTCCTTACGGTGCACTACATGATTTACATATAAATTGAATTCAGACGAAATTGTTTTAAGCAAAGCTATATGTTTCAGTGACATGCCTGCAGAACAAAATTGCACCAGGTGAGAAGAAAGGGTTTCTTCAGAATCTGAATACAGATGGATGAGTTCAGAAAGTCCTAGTTCATCCTTTGTGTTTGTGGCACCATAAACACGGTAGAAAAAAAATGGGATGGTGCACTAAATATTACCAGCTAGTTGATCTACAAAATGATCTAGTTCTCCTCCCAGACAGAAAACTTTGAGAAGGGAAGATCTAAAGAGTTGAAGTTGTGTTAAATAGAAGTTAAGAATTGAGTCCCTATCTTACCACATTAAAAGGTGGTTGTGGATTCAGAAGCAGAAAAAACATGAAGTAAACTTTGATAGGATTTTTTTTTTTAGCAAAGCTATGGTGGAATGTAGTCGAGAATCCCAGGAGAGAAATGCTTTTTTCCCAGAGGGCAAAGAGACAGTGGAACTCGGAATGTCTGACAGGCAAAAAGAGAGCAACAATCAGAGAGTATGTCTATAGTGATGGCAGATAATTGCTTTAGTCTGGCAAGATTCTGTCTGTAGGCGAACAACAATAAAGGAACTACTCATAAGTAACTCCACATGTCACTCTTGGTTCCTTGGGCCAGACATTAATCTTGCCAGACCAAAGCAATTGTCTGGAATAATGATAAATATACTCAAAAAGAAGAGATAACAATCTTAAGCTAAAAGGCACGAGAAATTAACCAGTTAGGGGAGGCAGGAAAATTACAAAACTTGTGTGCATTGGGCAAAATAAGCTTGAACTACTATGGCACAAGCATGCAGAAGAGAAGGCATTTTATATTGGAAAGGAGAGAAAGAAATGGGATACATCATTTAAACCTCCTTACCTTTGTAATGATCTTCTGTATTAGCAACAGAGTCATGTAAAAGAGGTTAGTTGGATACCATAATTTCTTTGGGGGATTATAAATTACGGATAAGATTAGCATTCTTCAGTTTTTTGGCTTGCAAATAATGGAGAAAATGGCCTGCACCATTATCTATTCTATATGTTCATGACCACCCAGTCACTGCTCCCCACTACTGTTCTGCCAATTTTATTTGCAAGTTTCCCCTCCCCATTTCATTTTTTGTCCAGTGATCTATCCCAGGATCATAGGCTCAGCAGTGTGAAACTGTATAGCCAATCTGATTTAGCCATTTGCTGAAGTCAACAAACTACCTAAAGGATGGGCTTTATTTCCTGTTCAGTCACATAAAAGGAAATGTTCTTGACTGAAACATGATTATAATTTTAAAGGTCCCCCTCCTAAATGGTGTTGAAAAGTCTTAGAAGGAAGAGCAACATTAAAATGGGGATAGGGATAGGGATAGGGATAGGAATAGAATAGAATAGAATAGAATAGAATAGAATAGAATAGAATAGAATAGAATAGAATAGAATAGAATAGACTTTGGAGGTCTTCTAGTCCAACCTCCTGTTCAAGCAGGAAATCCTATACCATTTATACATTGATTCAGTAGGGTCTTCAGTTCCATCACTTCCTCTTAAATGTTAGAGAGGACATTTGGACTGTTCTCATTAAGTTTTCACTTAAAGGCAAGGTTACCTTTCAGATTAAACTGAAATCAAATGGACTTAAAGTCAGCCTTGATTTTAGCCCAGTGCAATAAAGTTAGTAGATTGTTTTCCTGCTGCCCATTTTTCCTGGGCATGCAGAGATTATCTGCAATGCTAAGAAAGCAGATTCTAGTAAAGCACTCTGTTCAGTCGTTCATAATATAGGTAAATGTAATTAAAGATCATTTGAGATGGATCACTGTTCTGCAGAGCTCATAAAAAAAACAGGTGACTGCTGACTGCCCAGCAGTCTTGGAAACCAGACAGTTCTGCCAAAAATAGCAACCTCATTTTGATGTAAGATGAAAAGCTGCTGGTTGATTTATAATGGCTGAGCCTATAGGAAAGGGAATAAAGTTTCCAACAATTGCTTTTCCAACTGCCAATCTAATCATATATACAATGGTCCCAGGACTATACCCCTTTTGCCTACAAGTGCAGTGCTGAATGTTTGAATGTTCCCCTGGATTTTAAAACATTCTGCAGATAGAAAGCTAAAATGTCTTGCTCACTATTCAACTAAATCCATTTCCTAAGAAAATAGCTTTCCACAAGCAAGCCTTTCTTTCTTTCTTTCTTTCTTTCTTTCTTTCTTTCTTTCTTTCTTTCTTCTTTCTTTCTTTCTTTCTTTCTTTATTCCTTTCTTTCTTTTTCCTTCCTTCTTTCCTTCCTTCTTTCCTTTCCTTCTCCCTCCTCCCTCCCTCTCTCTTTCTTTCTTCTTTCTTTCTTTTTCTTTCTTTCTTTCTTTTTTCTTTCTTTCTTTTTCTTCCTTCCTTTCCTCCCTTCCTTTCTCCCTCCCTTCCTCCCTGTGCTTTCCTTCTCCCTCCCTCTCTCCCTCCCTCTTTCTCCCTCTCCCTCTCTCTCTCTCTCTCTCTCTCTCTCTTTCCCCACTAGCAATTTCCTCCAAATATACTTTGAAATATGATGGACACTCAGATGGGGGTTGCCTGATGTCCAGAGGCATTTTGGAACCCCAGCCCTTGCAACAAGTGGGCCGTGGCCCCTGAAGCTGCCTTTGGAAGTGATGGGCAAACCTTCCCCGGAATTTGCAACCCCAGCAAAAGAAAAAGAAATAACTGACTGATCTTGTAGTTGGGCGTTGGCTGTAGACACTTGCTTTATTTTCAAACAGGTACGGAAATGAAGTCAGGAGCTGGTATGGAAACAGGTACGGAATTATGAGTGAAGGTGACTCTGTGAACTGATCTCCCCCATCTCCCAAGATAACCCCAATGAAACAGTTATGCCATGTCCATTAAAAGGAGGTAAAAGGATGCCTGAGAGAGGAACCATTGTCAGAAGGGTTGGTTAGTCTTCAGAATCCTTGGGTTCTTTAAAGTTCTCCCATTCCAAGTCCTCCTGCTTTTCCCAATGGGATAGTGCTAAAATTCACACTACGACTACCGAGGTGTTGAATTGATGAGCATGAAGAAGAGGATATCTTACTTATCCTTAGATCCAGAGCTGGAAAATGCCTGTGAATGGCCTATTAACATGTTCTTTAAGCCATGTTCCACCAATTGAACCTCATCTCTCAAATGAATGCTGGCATGTCAAAACGACCCCAAGCAAAATTCAATTTCAGGTATAGCCTATACCTCCCTCTTTTGCTAAATTAACAGCGATGGTCTCCTGGAGGAATTTACTGACTGCATTTGGCACGCTTATGGGAATCCAAGGAATTGATCATGGTTAGTTCTGGTTAGATACTTTGGGGAAACAAAGATGAGAGTTCCACTGCAGGAATGATTTTGCTGACTTAAGTTTACCATGTTTCTGAAAACTGCTTTTTGCAAGCTTCTACCCATCCCATCATCCTGCTTTGCTCTGGGCTACTTTGTTTGCATGAGCCCCATCACAAACCATCTTCTCTTAGTGTCTGCGTTTGTTATTAGGACCTCACCTTCCCTTCATAAGAGCTTCTCACTTACCTCTGGATCAGCCTGTGTGTTGCTCTGAAAGCTTGGCTGGTGGCATCTTTCCTGTTCCACCTACATTGCAAGGTGGTTAAGAACGAGAACAGGAGAAATGGTTTCTCCCCAAGCTCACATCCCCTTGGGCCTAAACTGCCATGGGTCATTAGCAGAGGGAATGGGGGGGGTCACAGTTCAAAGCAAGTGGCCATTGCTACGTTCTTTTGGCATTTCGCTCTCTCTCCTCTGACCTCATCTTCCTCATCCATCAGGCTGCCAGGGAAAAACAAGATTATTCCGATCAAGAGCCTGGAGGATCGTTGTAGGTGGCTTTCAAAATTAAGTCAAAGAGCCACGCATGACTTTAAATCTGCATGGTTGACAAGGTCATTCATGATGGTGGTGATGGGTGGGGGAGGGGGGAGAGGGGAGGTGTCAAAAATGGCAAGATGGCTTCTGCAGCCATGTAATCCACGCCCTGCTCTTTTCTTGTGTGTAATGGGCAGAAGGAATAACCTTGAGGAACAGGAGGAAGAACCACAACCAAGACAATGGTGAGATAAAAGAAATATGAGTCCGGGACTGGAATGTAATTTGAGAAAACATCAGACATGACCCTCCCTTCTTCTCATAAAGAAAAAGGGAGGGTGGTGGAAGATTGATTAAGACTTGCAAGATTCTGTTACTATAATATTTGATAATACAGGTAGCCCTTGACTCACAACCATTCACTTAGGGACGGAATCTACAACAGCACTGAAAAAATGACTTACAACCAGTCTCACACTATGGATATCACACCATCAAAACCCAGGTGCTTGACAACTAGTGTGTATTTACAATGGTTGCGACATCCCAGGGTCATGTGATCATCTTTGGCAACCTTTCTTCCTGACTGGTTTCCAGATTCACTTAAAGACCTGTGATCAACTTAACAACTGGCGAACAACAATGGCAAAAAGGCCACAATGAGTCACTTAACGACTGCCTTGCTTAGCGATGGGAACCCTGCTCTCAACTGTGGTCATAAGTTGAGGACCACCTGTATTATACTTTATAATATAAGTAGTATTAGCTTGCATGTCTATGGTTTTCGAATTTGGTCCGCCTTAGAGGACCGACACACACATTAAAAGGGGAGGGGCAGGGCTTCAATCACACAGTTGTGGATGCCATCTTGATATTTTTTTTTCCTTTCCGCCCACAGGCACCATCGGTTTCATTTATTCGTTTGATACACTTGAAATATTCCCAGACCTCTTTTAAGGACAAAGGTGGCTTATAAACAATAAATCCATGGTGGCTTATAAACAATAAATCCATGGCTATAAAAGTACTATAAAAATAAAAAAATAAAAGTAACAGTAAGAACAACGAGTAGTTAAAACAACCCATCTCATAAAGCAATCTCAAACAGGTAAAAAAACAATTCAACAAAACCCATTTACGTATTAAAAGCCAGCTGGAAACTTTTCTGAAAATTTGCAAACGGTGGATCGTAATTAATTCTGCAGGAAATTTGGCCCTCAGTAACATAACCAGAACCAAGAGATGGATCAAGATCTCGAATATTGGCAGAAAAAAAAGATGCAAACAAACCTACCGACCAGCAAAAAGGAACTATCAGAAATCTTTGATATGTAAACCAGCCTGAGATCTGTTGGAAAAGCTGAATATTGGAAAAGCTACACGCGTTCTGTAATCTGCACTTTTCAGAATTTGGGGTTTAGGGTTCTCTCACACACATATATGCATACCCCCAAAATAGACAAACAATATATTTTAAAAAATGGACAAAAATGTATAGATCAGTTGTTCTCAACTGCAATGTCAAGGGCTTGGAGAAATGTTATGTTTTGATTTACATCTTGAGTTACATCTTGGGGTGGCCACAAAAGGTATTTAAAGGGAGTCCATGGTGAAGAAAAAGTTGAGAACCACTGGTGTAGATTAAAAAGCACGAAAAACTCAGGTTGGTAGGGATGTAGAATTGTATTGATAATTACCACTATCAGTTTTACCCCTCTGAGGCCGGTGCTGTTTCACTCTTGCCTTAGGAAAGGACATCTGGTTTATCCGATAGCCATGAAAATTCCACCCTAGATCTTTCCATAGCCCTTTCAAACACACAAAATAACACAAATAACAAGGACGGTGAAAACTCATCATCCTTCTGATCCAGATAGCAGCAAATAGCTATTTGCCCTACACAAAAGAACTGAAACACATATAAAGCGCCATGCCCTTGATATTGTCCCTTCGTCACAAAACCACACCTCTAATCATTCCCCGATCAGACACACAAAAGAGTGGGAAAGGGATGAAAAGCAGAAGCATGAATGGCGCCATTAAGACAGAAGAGGCTGCATCTCACATACCATAGATCCCTAACAGCAGTGCGGGCAGAGAAAGGGAAGTGCCATATGGCATCTGCTGGTGTCTCTGTTGTTTGATGAGACACCTGCAAGCAGAGGGCATTTTAACAACAAGGGTTGCTGTCATAGATCCGAAATAACTACATTCTCACATTGGATGGAAGAAGAGCCCTATTTCAACTGCAAAGGAAAACAGTGGACAGGTAATCCTTGAGTTACAACCATTCATAAGGATAAGGCATCACCGTCTGAAGTTACGACAGTGCTTGCAAAACCGAGTGATGAACAGTCCATACCCTTACGACTATTGCAGTACAAGTAGTCCTCAACTTACATCCGTTCGTTTAGTGACTGTTCGACGTGACAACCCCTCTGAAAAAAAGTGACTTACCACTATTTTTCACAGTCATTGCAGCATCCTCATGGTCAACATTCAGATGCTTGGCAACTGATGTGTATATTTATGACGATTGCAGCGTCCCGGGACCATCAGATCTGCTTTTGCAACCTTCTGATAAGCAAAGTCCATTGGGGGAAGCCAGGTTCACTTAACCACCATGTTACTAACTTAACAGTTGCAGTGATTCACTTAACAGCTGTGGCAAGCAAGGTCGTAAAAAGGGGAGAAACCCACTTAACAACTGTCTCGCTTAACAACAGCCATTTTAGGCTCAGTCGTGGTCATACGTTGAGGACCACCTGTATTCCTGCAATTATGTGATTAAAATGTGAGTGCATTTACGGCAATTTCAACCTCCTGGGGTTACATGAGCACCCATCTGCAACCTTCCCAGGAGACTTCAGACAAACGACATCAATGCGGGAAGCTAAATTCGCTTTAATGACCACATCATTCGCTTAACAAACAAAACAAATCACTGAGTGACAAAAGGTCTGGTCCAAATTGTAACCTGAGGACTACCTGTAAGTTTAGGGCTGTCGGACTCAGAAACAAGCTTGATTGAATCATAGAATCTCAAACCTGATTTGGTATCTTGATGAGGCCTAGATAGTAAAACTTTTATATTGCCACAGTAGAGCATTACCTGTGAGAGCATACTCACTATAGAAACAATCAAGGTTCATGTATAAGAGGATAAACTTTCCACTGATTTGGCTTTAACAATTCTCTTTGCACTGTGGAGAGATTCTGTGTTCCCAGGTTCTTCACTTCCAGCTAGGCTTCCAATATTCCATCTGCAATTATTCTTCAAAACCCACAAGTAACGGTGATGCTTTCCCAATCCAATAATTGAAAGTGGCCGGAATCAAAACTGGGCAAGACCATTCTGACCAGCGGGCTATCAGCTGAGAGACAGTTCAATCTTTGGTATGAGCCATGGTGGCACAGTGGTTAGAGTGCAGTACTGCAGGCTACTTCTGCTGACTGCCAGCTGCCAGCAGTTTGACCGTTCGATTCTCACTGGCTCAAGGTTGACTCAGCCTTCCATCCTTCCAAGGTCAGTAAAATGAGGACCCAGATTTCTGGGGGCAATACGCTGACTCTGTAAACTGCTTCGAGACAGCTGTAAAGCACTGTGAAGCGGTATATAAGTCTAAGTGCTATTGCTATTGCTATCAAATTATGGGTGACGTGAAAGCAAGACAAAATCATAGCAATACACCAAACCGTTTCTTTAATATATCTGCAGGCCTACTGAAAATCAATGAAGCTGTCAGGTGTGCCCACCCATGTGTTCTGTTTGCCTACCCAAATGTGGACAGCAATAGTTTATGCTAACTGACATTTTTAGCATCTTCAAGGGCAACACTAAGAATAATATACTGAACTGTGTAAACTTGAAGTCACCAACAATGAATGAACAAGACCAGCTTTCCATGTTGCAGAATTGGTTCATGAATCTGATATGTTTTTTTTTTTTTGCTTGTGAATTATCCACTTTTTTTCTAAATGACAAGTGAATGTGTGTGGAGAATTGAAAATGTCCAATCTTTCATCGAACTAAATTTCACCATTTTTGATGTTTTTCTTGTGAATTATCCACTTTTTCCAAATGAAAATCTGTGCGGAGAGTTGAAAACGTGCAGGCTTTCATAGAACCAATATCTCAATTTTTGATCCGTCCCATTTCAGTCTGGACATTGAAGTTTGTGCTGAGAGGCTGGAAATGTCTGGTTCTCCACATCCTTTCAGCCACCAGTTAACAAATTTGGAAAAAAAAAAAACACAGTCAACATAATACAATCCCTTGACTTCTTATTCTGATCAGTGGATCTTTTTTTTTTCCCAAATATTTGTTTCCTTCTTCCCATATATAGTTTGGGATCAAGGTTGTCCTAAGATATTTTACTACCCCAAACAAGAGAAAGATGTGGAGGGTGGGGTGTTCCTCCCTTTTCTGGCAACAGAAGCTAACTGAATCAATGGTTAAATCTTCACTTCTTATTATCCTGGTGGGAGAACGCCATTTTGTACTGCTGTTTTATGAACCCAGGAGAGGCAGAAATGTCCCCAAACTCAGAATGAAGTGTTCAAACAAAAAGCAAAACAGAATGACTTAGGGCTAAGCCAAAGCTGTTGACGTTACTGTTCCTCAACATCTACCACTTTACATAATAGTAGGGCTGGTCTTGGGATGGAGAAGGTAATACCAAGTGAAGAAATAGCAATATATTATTTATCCCCCAGGAGTGTAAGACTATTTGAGTAGATTCTCCTGCAGCCGAAGGATGGAAAAGCTTTTTTTTTTTTCCCTCCTTTCACATCACATACCATTTCTTCATCAACCTTTCACAAATATAACTTGCAATCATTCGTATGGGGGTGCGGAGACTCTCTGTATGGGCTCTGAAATCTAAACACTGGCTGGATTATTGGGGGGGGGGAGAATGACAGCAAAGTTGAATTTTTGACAGCTGCTAGTTTTATTTCACATTCCTATATTTCATTTCCACTTCCTCGGGATCATTTTTGACAAGCAACAATTAATTTAGACAGCATGTCCTCAGCCCAAAGTACCGTTCAATCATAATCCGTTACAAAGCAGAAGCTAAGCAAGAACTAGTCAAGGATTTTAAAAATTTGTATTTAACTTTTCAAAAACTCACCCAATTTTTATCCCATGCATTGAGTCGTTTTATGATAGCAGGGTAGGAAATGTTTGGTTAACTTCCTTCTGGAGAAGGTCTGTCTATGTGATCACTATAAATAAAATAAATAAATACATAAATAATCATTTCATTAACTAGACAGATGAAGAGCACATGAACAGCCACGCCTAGGCTCAGGAACATAACCACCAAACTATGGTTTGGAAGCATGCTTGAACCAAGAACTACGATGACATCCTCAGATGTCATCCTAAATCATGGTGTAGAAAGACCAGCAAGCCTTAGGTTGCAGATTCTCCATCCTCAGGACTGATTCACGAAGGGGATGCTTTTAATACTTCCTCAAATTAAGATGTAATCAGATGTTGCTTTACAAGTAGAGTGGATGCTTTCAATCTTCTCCAAAATTGCAATAACAAAGAAGACTGTTATACATGTATAGGATTGGGGGAGATGAAACAAAAATCTGGAGAAGTTACTATGGATAACAGAACTATGAAAGATGATTTTGGTCAAGCCATGTTCATAAGGATGATTCAACAGGAGAATTTCAGAAACTTGCTTTTCTTAGGGCTGAAGCAAGTAGCTTCAAATAATAAAGCAGCCCATCCTGTACTTTTGAACTTGGTCTGCATACACTCAAATATCCAAACCCAAGCACACAGTATTAATTTTACTTTTATCAAAGCCACTGTCTCTGTCCTCAAAGGAGGTTTCAATATTTCAAGTAAACGGCTCAAAGGGATGGGATCCTAGCCAGTCTTGGCAGCCAAAAGTTGACTTTATTTTCACAAACACAGGAGATCCAGGGGTTAGTGACCCAACGTAAGCCTTACGCCTAAACCCACATGTTCCTTTTCCAGCTCATCATAGTCTGCTGTGCATTTCTAACCCTGTGTCTCTTTCATCGAGTAGGAACTAGTCTTACCGATGACATGGGCAAATCTGAGAATGAAGAATTACTTGAGAATAAATAATGGAGGTCTTGGTAGCAAGTGTGGGGCAAGGAAAAAAGGAACAGGGGGATTCCTTCTCCACTTCATTTGTTGTCTTGTTTCTTCCAGAGTCAGTGCCCATGGCAGTCATCATAGGTGTGGCCGTTGGAGCTGGTGTGGCTTTCCTAGTCCTGATGGCCACTATTGTGGCTTTCTGCTGTGCTCGCTCCCAAAGAAGTAAGTCCTTTTTCCTTTTGAGTTCATTGACTGTTACTGTGGAATCCCATGCAGGACCCAACAACCGATGATCAAGACTCACCACAGTATTTAATTATTTAGTAGTGTGTCCTGGAAGGAGGAGGGGGTCCCTTCCAAAAGAAGACACAGCCCTGCAGACAAAGAGATGCACTCGTATTTATAAATTTCACATGAGAGGGAAAATGATTCATTTATACGTATTCAAAAATAATAACATAACAGGCCTTAAGTTACTTCTGTTATCTACAGAGAATGATGGTCTTAGTTAGAAGAATGGCTCAAGCTCTTCTCCAAAGCGCCTGAAGGCAGGACAAAAAGCAACGGGTGGAAACTAATCAAGGAGAGAAGCAACCTAGAACTAAGGAGAAACTTCCTGACAGTTAGAACAATTGATCAGCCACCCACCCCTAAAAAGTCTAATAAACATCTCAGACCTGCTTGAATATCCACCTTTCATTTCTATTTCTCCTGAAGCATGGAGAATACATCAGAACCATGCATTAAATACTTACAAAAGCCTAGCATTTACCTCATCCTGAAAAAAAATATGTTTTGTTTTAGGAGATTGCAGGGTTTGGGAGAGTTGTCCTTCTAAATGAAATAAGCATTTAAATCCCATGTCAAGCTCCAGTTGGCTTTCCAGTCCAGCTGGAGAAACAGATGTTAAACAAAATAAAAGATTCCCAGGGATAAACAAGAGCTGCCTTATTGGAGAGAAGCACGGGGAAGTTCAAGAGTGATGGTTGTGTGAATCTAAAGGCAGCAAACCATGGAATGATAGCTCTGCCTGCTCTTGGAAGCCAAGAAAAGAAAAGAAAAGAAAAGAAAAAAAGAAAACCCATCCTTTCTCTAACTTTAAGGAAATTAGAAGACAGCTAAGCCAAATGCACTGCAAAATACTTGTTTGTGTTGCTGAGAACAAAGAATAAATAATTAAAAACAGCTCTTTTTAGAGCGTTTATAGCGAAACCAAAGAACTCTGGCTTCTCCCAGACTTATTAATGAATGGCTGGGCTTGCATACAAGCCTGATTTTCAGAGCCATCATCGTGTTTTCTTCAGCTTCCCCTCCTCCACCTTTCATAACACTCCCAAACCCCATTAGTGACTCCTTCAGGTATTAGCAAATTAAATCTCTGGCAGTCATTAATCTTGCATTCTGGTTAAGCACTGTTTTTGATGGATGGGTACACGACTAAAACCTGAGAAAGGGCCAATTCAATTTCACTGGAATCATCCAGCAGCGAGGTGCCATTCAGTCTTTGCGCGATAGAAAATGGGCCAATTCATTGTTACAGCATCAGTGGTCAGACACAATCAGCCTAGTTTGCATATTCTCCACTGCCACCCCCTCCACCCACATCTCTCTCTCTCTCTTCTTTAATAACAGATGTGATACAAACTGTATCATTTCTCTGATTCATAGGTGGGGGGGGAGAGAACAGGTGGCTCATTACATTATTTGAAGTAACCAGATGGTGTTGGGTTGCTTTGCAAGTCTTATAGCAGGGGTGTCAAACTTGCAACGTCACGTGACGTGTCGCGACGTATCATGACTTTCCCCCCCCCCATTGCTGGAGCTGGGGTGGGTGCAGTTTCGGCATGATACATCCGGCCCGCGGGCTGGCAGTTTGACACCCCTGGCTTATAGTCTATCCCTAGTGCATGTGATGAGGTCATCTCAAATATGAAGCTACAATTCTAAGGTTTAGATTTAGCAAGCCAGGACAGAGAAGAAATGGTCAGTTGGAAGTTGGAGCCATGTGGAGAAGCTAATGGCATTCTAAGTTCTGGTTCTGCTAAACTCCTTGCCTGTCAGCAACAACAACATGAAAGCTGATCATGAAACCAAGGAGTAACAGCGTAGCAGATGATAACCCATTGTGAGTACGGAATACTAATGTTTCAAAGCAGTGTTGACTTCTTAGCAAAAAGCAACATAAGGAAGAAGCTCTGCCAAATTTGCACTCATCGCTACTACTGCAAAGGTCCTATACAACTATTGATGGTTGGGTTGGATTGGGTGTTTTTGCTGGTGGAATATTTAACAAGATGTCTAATGATGGCTGATAATTACCGACAGTTGCTAAAAGAAACAGGCAGCCTTTCAAAAGGTCTGGCCCACAGTAACAGTTAGGGGTTTGCTGGTCAACAATTTTGAATTCTGCAATGAAAATCACTAGCATTTCAAATCTGGGATAAAATGTGGTCAACAATTTTCAAGAGAAGACTAACATAAAATGTATTGTAGTAAAGAGTTTGCTTGCATATGACCACCTCTCCAAGATGACACATGAAACCTTGGGGCTTCCCCATCTCAGTTAACAAAACTGCAGTTTTAAAATGACCCAGATGGAGTCAAGCTATTCTCTAAAGCACCTGAAGGCAGGACTAGAAGCAATGGATGAAAATTAATCAAGGAGAGAAGCAACCTAGAACTAAGGAGAAACTTCCTGACAGTTAGAACAATTAACAAGTGGAACAACCTGCCTTCAGAAGCAATGAATGCTCCAACACTGGAAGTTTTTAAGAAGAGACTGGACAGCCATTTGTCCAAAATGGTATAGGATTTCCTGCCTGAGCAAGGGATTGGACTAGATGACTTCCAAGATCCCTTCCAACTTTATTATTGTTGTTGTTGTTGTTGTTATGCAGGTATTTCCATGCTCTCATTATCATCCCAGTTCCCAAATCAAGCTTGCTTTTCTCCCTCCTTCGTAGATATACAGTATTATCAATTGCAAATGAAGTCTCAAGAGGTCTTGACAATCCCTTTGGGCTTATAAAAAAATTACTGACACAGACAAAACCATCACAGCCATTAGTAATAAAAAGAGCATCTTGTCAGCAAGAATTAGTATTTAAAATTACTTATATACATCAACAGTCTGCCCTTTGAAAATCTAATTAACCCAAAAATTTGCAAATGACCAACTGAGATGACCTGGTAGAGTTCTCTGGGGGGAAAGGATCTCCAAAACAAATGTAAACAAAACAAACAAACAAGTTTTGGCTGAGAGGTCTCATTGCTTCTGAGACCCTCCCAGGCCAATGAATACATTCATAATTAAGAATAAGGAAAACGGAAGGCATGCATGTACTGTAGGAAAATGACACTACGTTGCTTTGATCCTTTGCCAGCCGAAAGGCCACCTCGTTCCACAGTGGGATTTGTACTGTAAGCCTAACAGGCATTGCATAAACTCACAATTGTAGAAGTCTCTGGAGAGCCCAATTATTCATATCATAGCAGTAGGATTCATTCAAGGCAAGAGAAAGCGAAAGAGGCTGCAGAGCTGACCTCGGTCTCAGGAGACTTCTGCTGTTTCGGTGCTGTCACAAATTTATTGCCTGCCAACCAAAGCAGCAAACTGCATACAAGGTATTTAAATTAACATAAGGATTATGTTATGGATGTCATGTTCCTTGAGCCTGTTCCTTCCCGTCTCCAGCTCGGCCGTATTTAGTATAACAGCAAGATTTGGCTCACTTCTATTCTCCACCCAATTAAATCATAGCTTTAGACAAGTCTCCATCACAATTTTCATCAGCCCCATCCCTGTCATTGCCGCTACTACTCCTACTGCTGATCTTGATTTAAAATCAGCATTAAAACACAAACAACAGAGGGTAAATTAAAAAAGCATGAAATAACACACTCCTTGAAATAATCGAGGGGAAGAATGAGGGGGGGGGAACCAAACCAAAGCAAAAGGACGCCAACAGACAGAAATCCTGGATGAAAAGAGAGGGTCTTCAAGAGGAACTTAAGGGAGTCCTTGTAAGGGTCTCCACCAAATTCAGAGATGGCATTCTAGGGACTCATAGCCTGGCCTGTGTCCTCTAAACTGACCTACTATTTTTGGTGACAGAGAAGAACTCTGTTTCATTACAAGCATTGAAGACCAATTCAGCTTTTTTGTCCAGCATCATCATTTCACATCTTTTTTAATATTCACCTCAGGCAACAAAATGCCAATGCCTGGTCTTCACCCTCTGAGCACCCCTGAGGGCCTTGCTAATCAACCTCATAGCCCAGTGAAGATAACCAAAGGCTTTCCAAATGTTTTGCGCTTCAACTCCTGCCAAACCAACCAGCATGGACAATGATAAGGGACTGTAGGAGCTGGTACAGCCTTGTAGTAAGCCACTATCCTTTTCTCGTCTTCCCTTTGGCGTCTGAACCACAGCTGAGATCTTGCCAGATTTATTTAACTTCTGAACCAAAACATTCTTCTCTCACCTTCTTTTTGCAAACAAGAATTCACATGCCTTCATTGGTATACCTAAATTATACATGCCCTTAATCAGAAGAGGTGGGAAGCAAATAGAAAGAGTAAATCCAAAGAAATGCCTTGCTGAGATAAGCTTATTCTTTCCCTAATAAACTTTGATTTATTAGAAATGAAGACTTTTACAAGCCACAGTATTTAAAGAACCAGAAACCCACACAACAGATTTTGTTTTCCAACGACACAAATCTCCTTGTTATGAGACAGTCTCTCCAGCAGATATTGGGGAAGGAAACTCACAATCAAATTGCTTCAGTTTACCCTACTCAATTTTGAAATTCTAGAAAAGGCCTCATGTTCTACCACTCACCTCCCCTTACCCACCCCCCAAAAGTATGCTATCAATATTCCTGGAAATAAGAAATAGATGAAAGCATTTGCCTGATTTGTTTTCCCTTGCTCACTTTTTTTTAAAGAATGAAATTCTTTCTGCCTCATTTATAACAAACGATATGAATTTCAATAAATTCTTATTAAAACACAAAGCAAACTAAATCATCGTTATGTGCAGAAACTGCTCCGGGATATTTTGTTAATCCTAAACATTAATCAGCTTGATGTGAATTCATAAGCTAACGAACCTAGCCTACCCACATTCCGTTCCCTTTTTATATAAGTTGGAAGGCATAAGAATATTTCTATCCACTTACAGCCATGTTTTGTATCTCACACCTCTCTATAGCATGGCAAGAGAATTCAATCCATTCAATTAACATTATCGGTGGCTTCGTTAGTTTTGCCGTGAAAGAAATTCAGGTTGACAACTTAAGTTTTTCTTATTTCATAATTCAAGTTTGCTTATCACTTCAAAACTCTGATTTCAACAGAAGAAAAACTGTGCATTGTTTTATTTGATAAAGCCAAGATGAGGAAAACAGAGAATTCTCAATGTAAGCGTGGAGCATTTGCCATCTTGCAGCCATCTGCCACTCATCATATCTCCCTCTTGAGAACTTGCTCAGATGTTGTCTGTTCCCTTCCCCAAAAGCAGGAGGAAAGATCCCATCCTGCTGGTTCAAGGAGCTTTCTAGAAGACACCTGTCTGATCAGCAGATGCTCTCCAAGCATCAGAGAAGATGCCGTAAAGCATTTACTTTTTGGCAAATGTTAAATGCAAAACGCATTGGGGACAAGGAAACTTTCCGTGCAGCATCCTTTGAATTGAATAAGATCATCCAGTTATTCCCAGCAGCAAGGAGAAGCAGAGATGGACAAATGGGTTATTTTATCCAAAGAAGAGAATATGTTTAACTTAGTTTCTATTCGGAAATGTTGTGCTTGCAATGAAAAAAAAATGAAATTTTGATTTTGTTTTTGCTAATTAGATAGGTTTGTTGCTATAGAAATGGCCAGTGCATACTGTTGTATAAAAGTAAAAAGTTGAGATTATAATGTTATCTTCTATTGTGCTAAAGAGAGTTGGAAAATGGTGCTTTTTTCTTTCCTTTTTCCTCTTTATACCATGGGTTTTTTTTCTTTTCCTTCCCCCTCCTAGTTTTCTACTACTTTTTTGAATTTCTCTTTGTATTTTATATTTTGATAAACTAATAAAATGTGAAAAGGAAAGATCATCCAGGTAGCCAGAGAAGCTACCTGGCTGAATAAGTGACTTAACCCAGGTAGTCCTCCAGTTATGAGCGTAATGGAGCACGCTCATAATGATCCTAATTCATGATAGTCCTAAACCATGACCGACTCAATTTTACCATCTTTTTTGTGATGGTTATGGCAGTCGTTCAGCAAAGGCCACAGTCATTAAGCAAATCAATGATTCACTATGGGCACCGGTTTGTGAAAACTGTAAGTAAATGCTGGTTTTCAGCAAAACAGTCATAAAACACGGTCATGTGAATGCAGGAAGCTGAAAACAGCCATTAAGTGTGGCCTGGTTGCAAACTGGCTGAAGTCCAGTCATGTGATCATGAAGGGGTGTGGCCATCAGAGATGGGAGGTGGTCATCAGAACTTCAAATATAGGTCATTCCCCCCCAAAGCTATGTATGTCGAGGACTATCTATTCTATACTGTCAATTTTTCAAAGAACCAACGGGCCACTTCTTGGTCAGTTCTAGCATACTCTAAATGATTCAAATTGGAGCATTCTTGTGCTGCTTTCCTATATGTGCCAGATCTCACTTCTACATTTGCAGAATAGTTTTTACGTACTGTTTCTCCAGGACCGTAAATAACAGAAACAATGAACATGCTAAGAATATACAGTCAAGAGTAATTTATTAATTGATAAAATTAAACACTGGGTTAGCAAATTACAAGTCGCTTCAAAAATATCATCAATATGTTCATCACTGGGGAAGATTTGAGAAACTTTCCCAAAACCTGGAAGAAACCAAGAGGGCCCAGACACATTTCAATTAAATGAGAAAAGCTTGTCACTTTCTTGAATAGCTGTTTTAGTGCTAATGAAAATTTAGATCATCCGTTTTCTGCATGAGGTACCTTGCCAATTATAGGGGAAAAACCTTTATTTGTAGTTTACCTGATTTTAAAATGATACTCAGTCAGATAGTCTTCCTTTCTTCCTTCCTTCCTTCCTTCCCTCCCTCCTTCCCTCCCTCCTTCCTTCCTTCCTTCCTTCCTTCCCTCCCTCCCTCCCTCCTCCCAAAGCTATAACCCCAATCTCCCCCGCAAAAAAAATGCTGAAAGAAATTCTGAATCATTTTGAAGGCGCCATCATAAAATAGCAGCTTTTGCAGGGTTTTGAAGGAGAGAAACATGAAGGACATAAAAGAAAAGATAGCTGGTTTAGTACTTAGAGAAGTACAGATTTGTCCCCCACAAGGCACAATGAAGCATCATTTTGAATCACTTCTAATCACAGACTGATACATGACTGTAAAATGCTTTTATAGTTTCCCAAGACCAGAAGAGTTGATCTAGTCTTCAGGAGCTTTTAGAGCTCCTTCAGTCTTGAAGCTTTTCATCTACTTGCTGACCACATCCATTTTGCTGGGTAGAAATCAGGAATTGTCGTGTAATAAATGTTATATTGTATTGCCTAAGCCAGAAGTGTCCAACCTTGCCAACTTTAAGACTTGTAGACTTCAACTCCCAGAATTCCCAAGCCAGCCATGCTGACTGAAGGAATTCTGGGAAATTGAAGTCCACAGGTCTTAAAGTTGCCAAGATTGGACACCCCTGACCCAAGCTAAAGAAAATGCAGGGTGATGGAGTGGCTATCAACAGAATTCTTGTTTTAATAAGATGCAAAACTCATCACAAGCAATATATGTATATAGTAATCAGAGAGATTTTCCGGGGGCAGAAACATTTGCTGGCCTTAATACACATCTATTGTTGTTCCTGGATGACTTTAACAGCTAAAAATTCTTTAAGGATTATTATTCTCTAGGAAAGACTCCATGAGTCCATAATTGACTTTTCCTTGAAATTAAATGTTGAGGCTTTGGTGCTCAGGCCTGGACAGAACGGAGGAAGAACCAATAAAATAAAACAGGGGAAAGAGCAGAGCAAAGAGAGAAAAGAAAGAGGTTTCTTTCTTCACTGTGAAGCTTGGGAAAGTCCATCATGATATGTTTGTAAGCCCATTACTAAAAGATGCCTGAGGGTGATAGGCAAAGGATGGCCTTTGGGGGGAAAAGGCATTATCAAGAGAAAGGTAGAATAAAACTACTAAATTGCATATTGATTTGCCTGATAGCATTAGGTTATCAATTAAGAAGCTATTGCCCCAGGGACAGCAGATGTTAATTCATGTATTAGTAACCTTGATTTTGCTTCTTTTCAACCAGCACAGCCCCTGTACTAAGTTTGTTTATCATTGTTAGACAAGCATTCTTTTTGCTTTCTTTCAATAAGAGCAAAACAATTAGCTCTTCTGGGTGAAATGAAAAATGAATGGGGGGAAAAATTTAGAATTTAGATCAGTGAGATATAACTTCCTTAGTTTATCACTCAGTATTTCAGTGGGAACTAAGAGGTAGGACAGGATATACTTTTTCTGTTCCTCACACTGACTGAGTTCACATCAAGATTTGTTTAATGATGGTTGTTCAATAAACATACTTGGCTGACTTCATACTATACCTGAAAGTCCTAAATCAGGAATTTGCAAGCTTTGAGAGGTCAAGAATCCAGTTCAGCCTTCTGACCTTCTACATCAGGTGTCTTCAAACCTGGCCCTTTTATGACTTGTGGACTTCAACTCCCAGAATTTCTCAGACAGGCACACTGGCTGAGGAATTCTGGGAGTTGAAATCCACAAGTCTTAAAGTTGCCAAGTTTGAAGACCCCTGTTCTACATGGCCAGAGGAAGTCATTTGGTGATGCACTAACCGCCAAAGGAGAATGGGGGTTGTGATGGTTGTTTACTTGTTTTTGTGGGGAGGGGGATAAAGGCTTAGGAATGTGGGCAGGAGACCTGGCAATGTGCTGAAATCTGAGTCTAAAATTCTGCCACCGAATTTGTATGAAGCAGTTTGGGAGAACTCACAACTCTGAGCGAGCAAACCACATGCCAGGTTAATCTAAGATGGGACTATAGTCATTCAGCACAGACAATCAGCAGAGTTTGTTTGACTAAATTTGCAATTGATCAGTAGGCCATTGTATCCTAAACTTCTGACTGTATGGAACTGCACTCACAAAGTTAGCTTGATCCAGTTTTTCTGTGAGGGTCCCTCAATAATTCCAAGTATTTTAATTGGGAGGTGTGTTTTTCCCCTCCAAAACACCTTAAATAACCCCTCAATCCAACTAATACGGCATTGGTGAGGCTTACTGGATTTTTCCAGATTTACCTGTAGATTACAGAAACCTGGGATTATAAAATTGTTTAGTAATTAAGCATGCAAGGTGTTTGAGCAATGATGGCAGAAAAACTCCCAGTGATCTGGTTCACACACTTTTTTAATTTTATTTTACTGCTCTGCCCTCTCTCTGATTCTCGGTACCTACAAACCTCATCATGTTTGGATGTAGACTGAGGAGCACACAGATGAACTCTTGAGTTACTGTCTCTCGTAAAATACTCTGCCATTCAGAAACCAGCCTGAGACATGATTTGTAGCCTGTCTTTTGAAAGCATGCATTATTTACAGGGACTTCAAATCTGCTCCTATCCCACAAGCTTCCAAATTTAGTTATAAAGTGCCTTCTTTTCTCCCAACCTCTCTAGTGGTTAAAAACCTTCCCACCAAGCATTATTACATTATGCAGGCTGTGAAGCAAAGATGCTGATGAATATTTAGATTTTTTTCTACCTCTGCCTCCCTCCCTCCTTTTGTAATCAGACAGGAAATTGGGGATGCCAAAGTAAATGACTAAATTAAACCCACTTCCACAAGTATTTAATGGGTTGGCAGTTTGCACAATCCAAGGGAGTTCTGTGAAATGTTTACACAAGCAGATTAAAGCACCTTGAAAGCCAATCCAGGATATTGTAGCTCGGGAGTTGCAAAAGCAAGCTATTTTCTCCTTTCCCCAGAAATCATGTAGTGTAGGTTTGAGGGACAGGGTGACTTGTGAACCTCAGCGTAAATTCTTGTGGCTTCCTGGTGCTGGCTGAGGACAAACGAGAGGCTGTCCCTTCCCCCAAAATCCTTTCCCTCATTTAGCTTTGTCTCAATTTGCCTCAGCTTCACAACTCAACTCTGAGCAGTTCACCCCAAAAAGAAACTCAGAGGATCTTTGCAGACCTTACCAGAGTCTGAGGAAGTGAGCTGTAGTTTTCAAACCTTTTTCATCACATCTGTTAGTCGGAAGGTGGTTAGGTGTGTGGGAAGTCAGCTCCCTAGAGAAGGAAATATTAAAAGGGCAGAAAAATATATTTCCTCAAAAGGATTTTAAAAGCAGAAACCAAGCCTGCCCCCAAGTCTCTCTGTCTCAAGCAAAAGCCAGCTCTGTACAAATGCAGATGTAAACCATCAGGAAAGTTAGAGCTAGAAGCTTAGGAAGACAAAGACACCTAAAATCTGCATACCCACCCAAATTCTAAGAGTCATTAGCCCCAGCACCAGGGAAGCAGGATCTAACCGTTGGGACATAATAGGATTAACCCACCACAATCAAGAATACCAGAAAGGCACACCCAGACTCAAGTCAGAATATGTGACACAGAAAATACAAAGCCTAAAACAGGAACAGGAAACTACTCCAAACAAAAGGCTTCAGAGGGTATAAAAACCCACTCCCCACATGTGCTCAGCCCTTTTTCTCTCCCTTTTTCTGCCAGAGCCATCTTTCTGTCTGGCTCTTCAATAAACTGCAACCTTCTTTCTAAAGCAGTCACCATGATGTTTATCCCCAGCTTGGATGAACCAGGATGAAGACTTTTCCTTCAACAGGTGGTTCCAGATTCCTTCAGATTTCTGGCTGCCAAAGACTTAACACAGGTCTCTTCCCGCAATGCCAAAGGAGAAGAGATCCCGCTAAGAATAAAAGATTTTTCTTCCCAATCTAGATGAAAATTCTCCTGCACAATTCTCTCCCTTCATATTCAGTTTGGCAGACGTGTAGAAGAATTTCCCAAAGGACTGGGGTTTGAGACATAGCTTGGATTTCTCTCTCACCTTGTTCCTTAATTAGTAACTAAAAGATCATATTTTTTTAAAAATAACTTCTTGGATGAAATACTCAGGGCCCCTGGGATTTTTAACCTGATAGACTTATTAAAAAAGAAGAAGCAATCTGCAATATTTTACTTCTTTTGCTGTTTCGTGGTCCTGTTCAGTCTAAGGTACAGGCAGTCCTTGACTTATAACAGTTAGTTTAGTGACCGTTCAAAGTTACTATGGCCCTGAAAAAAGTGTTTTATGATTGTTTTTCACATGACCGTTGCAGCATCCCCCCATGGTCACATGATCAAAATTCAAACAGTTGGGCAACTGAGTCATATTTATGACGCTTGCAGTGTCCTGGGGCCAGGTGAATCCCTTTTGCAACCAAGCAAAGTTAATGAGGAAGTCAGATTCTCATTAACAACTGCAGAGGCAGGACAGGTCGTAAAATGGGGCAAAACTCACTTAACAAATGTCTCCCTTAGCAACAGAAACTGGGCTGTAAGTTGAGCAGTGCCTCTATTAACTCCAAACGGTTCTATCAACAGATAACACCTTATGTCAACAAGATTCATAAGAGAAAAATGCCGTCTTGATCCAAAGTTTGCATTTTTGTCTACAAATATATGAGTAATGCTGCTGCAATGGACCTTTTGAAAAGAAGGGAGAAGGAAGCAAAACCTCAAGAAACCATCAGCAAAGTGGCTGCAGCAAGGCCACTGGCCACAACAGCCGAGTTCAGTTTTAAGACTGAGTTCCCGCTTACTGTGTACGAGAACTGAAAGGCACAAGAGCACTTAAGTATGGGGGGGGGGGGAATCTTCAAGACTAACATCCATTCAAAGAGCCTATCTCAATTAATTTCTCCAAGTAGTGGTTCAACCAATATCTGAGTGGACACTATGGAAATTAGAACATATAAACTTTCAAATGGCAGCAGAGCAACGCTGCAAATGTCTTTCGCTGGACTATTTGATTGAATTCAATGTGAAGGATCCCCTGGTTCAGTGTTTGATGTAACCTCATAAAATCTGTTTTCTGACATCTCCTGAACAGAAAACCTAATGTTTTAGTTTTATTCTTATCTGTTGGAGCCAGGGGGAAGAATCAAGTAGGGAACTAGTCTAAGGTGCTTATGTAGGCACAAGAAGGTGAAATATGGCCCCTCTTGAATGCCATTGAACCTTATCTAGTCTTTCCCAGGTGCACTTTGAGAAGATTTCTGTGTTTGGGCATGAGCAATAAATCAGCTAATTGAATTCTTTATGTGTAAATCTGGTTATTCACACCTGACAATATTTAATTTATCTTGCTTACATTAGAAGGCATATAGACCAGGGCTTTTTAACCAGTGGTACGGGTACCACCTGTGGTACATTGACACCTGGCAGGTGGTATGCGACCATCCTAGAAAAGTGGTAGTGGGAGAGGGGAATGAGCTGAACCGGTGGCAGCACCGCACAAGCCTGAGCGAGAGATGGCTGGAGCTGCAGGGCTGTCAGGGCTCAGTGGAAGCGCCAGGATCAGCGCCAGGCTCCAGCTGGAGCTCGGCGCTGATCCTGGCGCTTCTGCTGAGCCCAGAAGAAGTGCCAATCAGCTGGAATGTTGCAGCGTCTCCAGGGTCTTATAATTTACATTCAGATGCTTGGCAACTGATTCATATTTATGACGGTCCCAGTGTCATGTGAAGTGACCAAAATCTACTGCAACCATCCAGCAGATGGATGGAATAAAAACCGCACCTCCGCTGCCAATCCTTAACAGAAATGCTCACAACAATGAAAACCTCGGACAGGAGGAAGAGCGCCGCCAGGCGGGCAGGCAGGTGTCTTGCTCGGCTGTGGCTTGGGGGGCACTTTTTTCAGTACCATTGTAACTTCGAACAGTCACTAAGCAAACTGTTTTAAGTCGAGGATTACCTGTACTTTATCACTTTTTTCCTTTTTTGGGGGGTCATCAAGTTTTTGACACCTTGCTAGGCGACTGGTGGTACTCAGATGTTGCCATATCCTAAAAGTGGTACAATGGGTGAAAAGGTTGAAAAGCCCTGATATAGACTATCCTTTCATATGGGTTTTGTATCATTCTAACTGTCATGAGTTCTTCCAAAACTTCATGGGATTAACAATTGTGGGGGGGAAAGAGTTGTGCTTGATTCAAAACATGGTTTGATTTTTACCTGTTCCAAGAAGTCAAATAAATGCATTTTAATGTTAGGTAGACCTTTGCTGTGTGCCAAATTTGATTTTACTGGGGAGATTGATCAGGGGAGTTTTGTTCCGGTGTGTTTTATTTATTTATTTATTTATTGCAAACTAATTTCAGGACTATTTATTGGAAAGGCAGGACATAAATCCAATAAATAAATAATCTGCCTTTTAATATTTTTTTTCGAGGGTCAATTATGTCTAGCAGGCCTCCTCTTCCATGTGTCTTCAAAGCTTGTGGCTGTTTAGATTTACCTTCCTCTCCGTCTTTAATCTTAGGCAGGCATAGAAAAAAAAAGTGTTTCCTTTCCTTTCAAGCCTGCTGCTTGTTATCTTGGGTTTAATTTTTCAAAATAAGCCTCTTCAAAGATTTCTGGATGACTCTTGGGGTACTGGGGTGGGGAGGTGTAAAAGAAACGTCTCTAAATCTCACTGCCCTTCTCTGGACTCTGCTGTGTGTAAAAAAAACAGTCCCTTCCCTTTTTCTTTTAAGGGTGATTTTCACAGTGCTTTCTTGGAAAAGATCCAAAATACCTACTTGTGTGTTCATGGGGTTCATTACTTAGATGATGTGATAGTTCATTTATCAGAGAGGATTTTCAATCCATGGATTTACAGTATTTTAACTCTGCTGACCAGGAAACAAGGAACATATTAGAACATATATAGCATGAAAAGGCTCTTCTATGTCAGTGGTGACCTTCCATCTGTCTGGACATTTGGCTCAAGATCCTAGGTCAGGGGCAACTTTGGCTCTTTTATGACTCGTGGACTTCAATTCCCAGAATTCCTGAGCCAGCCATGCTGGCTCAAGAATTCTGAGAGTTGAAGTCCACGATTCATAAAAGAGCCAAGGTTGTCTATCCCTGTCCTAGGTCATTGTAAATAGAGTTAAATTCTAAGTTTCAGATTTAAGTTTTAAATCCTCTCAATACTATCCAATGAAAGTTGAATAATAATAATGATAATAATAACAATAACAACAACAATAATAATAGAATGACTATGGCAAAGGCAAGCAAGGATAGTATCAATAGTCATAGGCACCTTGGACGCAATCCCAAAACAACTGGAGCACCACTTGAACACCATTGTTATTGACAAATTCACCATTAGTCAATTGCAAAAGGCGGTCTTACTAGGAACTGCTTCCATCCTGCGACGATATCTGTAATACCATCAAACATCCACATCTGCCTATCCCAGCTCCTTGGTAAGGACTCGATAGGTTGACAAAAATGCCAAATCCAGTCTGAACATCTGGCTGACTGTGAGATGATCAGTAATAATTATATTATAATTTATTATTACATAATTATATATTATAATAACAATGGCAGCAGCCCTGTTTGCCGAATACATCAAATGGGTAGAAGATTCATTCAGGCTCTTCCTGAGGTTCCAGGAAGATAAGGATAATTACAGTGATACACAGTGGTACCAGATACCTTGGTATTCATCCTTAATTGCTTCCAGGAGGTGCAATGAGTACCAAAAATGATGAGTATCAAATGAATTTTTCCCATAAGGAATAATGTAGTGGGTCACAAGGCAGCCAATACTGACAAATTCTAGCTTGTGTGTTGAGTGCCAAACAAACAATGAGTACTAAGACAAAATTTTCACGTCAAAATGCATTATCAAATTTGTTGAGTTTCAAAGCAGTTGAGTACCAAGTACTGTATCACTGTATAGAGCATACCTGGAAAAAAAAAACAATTGTTGGTCAGACCTCTGGAGCAATGAGCGTTCCTATTATTTTCTATAACGGTCCCTTCTTTATTCTTTCGCTTAGATCTGAAAGGAGTAGTTTCAGCCAAGAATGATATCCGAGTTGAGATTGTTCACAAGGAGTCTGCCTCCAGCAGAGAAAGTGAAGAACACCCAGCAATCAAGCAGTTAATGGTAAGGATTCATTCTGGCTTCCCTTAATCCATTCAGCTGTCCCTCCCTCATAACAATAATGAGTGCGGACATATGTTTTTTAGTGTGGGAAAGCCTATGACAGGAAGGTATGCCGTTTCAAAATTTAACACATTGCTCAGAGCTGTTAAAATCACAGAGTGCAGCTGTATTAATGCAGACAAGACAAAGAGGAGAGATTGACTACTGCTGTCGGCAAATAGCCTGCGGACTCTGATGAAAAGTAAGGTTTCCTATTCCTTGATGGAGAAGTTGACATGACCACCAGTGGACCCAAAGGATGTTAAGCAGTGCATTACCATCACTCCGTCATCTATTTAAGCATAAACAACTAAGATGCATGTTCAGTTACAAGATGGATACACCAAGTCTTTCAACAGGGGAAGCTTGTTGGTTACCTCATTACTGTCAAATCAAGCATAGTTGGGTGACCTGAAATTACACGCCATTCCAACTATCTCTCAGAGATGATTCAGGATGATTGGATGCCTGGGGCTACATCTAAATGTTATCTCCCATAGCAGTAAAAATAAAATATTAAACAAAATATGCTGCTAATCGAAATGGACAATTCACCTTGAGTTACAGTTCAACAATTTTGCTACCTCTTTGCAGTGTGAAACATCACATGCTGAGGTCATGTGAGGCCACCAGTGGCCTCCCCAAACCCCCCCAAAAGTGTTTTTTGTTGTTGTTCAGTCACTAAGTCATGTCCAACTCTTTGCAACCCCATGGCCCATAACATGCCAGGTCTCTCCTATCTTCCACTATCTCCCAGAGTTTGTCCAAATTCATGTTCATTGTATCAAGGACACTGTCTCTAACCATCTCATTCTCTGCTGTCTCCTTTCTCCTTTTGCCTTCCATCTTTCCCAACATCAGGGTCTTTTTCCAGTGAGTCTTCTCTTCTCATTTGGTGGCCAAAGTATTTGAGTTTCCGCTTCCAAAAAGTGTTACAGTACCAAACCGTAATTTTTAGAGCATCCAGAGAGGGAAAATACTTTATGCACAACTGGAGAGTATGAAAATTACTCTGCTTTAATTGAAGTCACATTTTCCTTATGACCCTTGCTCCTTAAAATGTAGCTCCCAGCTTGCTTTTCCATAGCTAATTTCAACCCTTTGGCCCCAAAGACACTGTCCTATTATAAAGATTGGTAAACGTAGACTAGGTCATAGGGAGAGTTGACTCATCCAAGGAGTTTGCTATTCAGTCTTCATACTGCTGAGTACATCAAATAGCTAATCTGCCATGAGGAGAATGAGGAACTCTCCATTGTTTAGCATTCTCTCTCCATTGGACCACCAAATTCTGAATTGTCCTTTGTTTTATTTTTGAAACTCTCAGTAAGAACAAGAATCACACAGTTGGATTTTGTGCAGGCTTCTCAAAGTTAAAATCCGAATGGATACCGATACCAAGCTTACTTGGCCCTGAGTTTAAATAGCCAAGTTAAATTTTCATAGAATAGCTTATCTTATTACTGTAGTGTTCTATATACTCCTTTATTAATTCTTGTGCAATACATTCCCAATTTACTACCTTTCAATCTGAGCTCAACTACACATTTAAATTTAAATAGTTTTTTTAAAAAATTTATAACTCTCCCATAATGCGAGGAGGGAGCATGCGTTTTGCATATAGAAGGTTCTCAGTCCAGTCTTCATCTCCTTCACCTATTGTAACTACTACCAGAAGGGACAACTCAAAGAAAAATGAAGCCACGGTCTGATCTGATAATAAACTGGTTTCCATTCTCCCATTTATCAAGGCTGATGAAGCTATGGGTCTTCCTTTTCCTCCTTCCTCTTCCAAAATATCCAGTTATCCCAAAGATTGTCTGTTTATTTGTTAAATTTCTACACTGTCCATCTTACCTAAGTGAATCTGGGTGGTTTACAACAATATGCACATTGTTATATCTTAAATCAGTTTTTTTACATTAAGACAGCAGCATCTAAAAATCAGACACAAAGATCCAACAGCTTCCCAAAGCCCTTTTTAGTTCCATTTGATGCTAGCCAGGAACATTCCTTTTGCCTGGGAATAAAATGAGCATATCAAGCTATAGAGAGTGTCAGTGGGAAAAAGCCAGGGGCAATATCTTCAAATCAAATCAGAACAGCTTGGAGGTCTTCTAGTCCAATCCCCCCCCCCCAAGCAGGAGACCCTACACTATTTCAGATAAGTGGCTGTCCAATCTCTTCTTAAAAACCTCCACTCTAGCTTCTGAAGGCAAGCTGTTCCAGTGCTTAATTGTTCTCACTGTCAGGAAGTTTCTCCTTAATCCCAGGTTGCTTCTCTCTTGATTAGTTTCCATCCATTGTTTCCTGGCTTGCCTTCTGGTGCTTTGGAAAATAAGCTGACCCGACAATAGTTTGTCTAACATCCCAGAGGGGTCCCAGTCTGTACTTTCTAGCATGCTTAGCAAAATAAGTAGTTCATTCCCACTTAGTGCCATCTCTCTCTCTCTCTCTCTCTCTCTCTCTCTCTCTCTCTCTCTTCAATCCTTGCTCCCGGCAGGAGCAACTAATGAAGACTTCCCTTCTCATGATTAAAAAGCCTCTGTATCTTTCCTCCTCATTGCTTGCAACACTAGGCATATGATCCTACCTCCTAGCAATAACAGGTCCAGCCTGGGCACATTCAAATTACATCCTAATAAGAATTATTAGGCAGAAATTTGTCAATGAGCTGACAGATTTGGATCCAACTTCATTAACATATGAGATACAATGAATCATTGGCAGGACTGCAAACAGCCCTGAGAGCCTGATGGAAATCAACCAGCCTGCTGTGCAAAGAGCAAAGGAATCTGGAGATGTGGCAGAAACCAACTGCTGTCCTATCCCCTCGGTCTAACTCCATGTTGAGTCTTCCTTCTTGGACTTCTGCCAAATTTCCACATCAGCCACCTGTCAAAAGTTGGCAACTTAAGATGTTTAAAAATGAGCTTCTCCATCATGCCAGCAATCATTGCTATGTTCAGCGGGCAAGTTGCTGTGTGTGTGGTGGGGTATGCGAGTGTGGAAGGAATACAGGCTTTGCAGAACAAATCTCTGAGCAAATGGAAGGAGGGAAGACCTTCTGTGCTGCTTTCCCATGCATTCCCCCCCTGTAGTAAAATGTGTAGTAAAATAATGAATATTTGAAATATCCATGGCCGAGAATGCTCCCACTTGGATGTAGAAGCTGTATAGAATTTTTTTCCTTCCTTATTCATTGTTAGTACTAAGACTTCCTTGGTTTAGCTTTTGAAAGAGGAGATGGAGGAGACAATGATTTCTTATACCAGGTCCCACTAATCCAAATGCTTCCTACTGGAGCTAACACATAGCACTCTTTCATTCCTTTATCCTTTTTTCTGTTGGAATCATTTCCAACCCAGCACACATGTTCAAGCAAAGCTCAATAGATAGCATCATCCATGAACAACTAAAGGAGACTCAAAAGATTTATCATGCAATAGGTTGAAGCTAATCCCCCAGGATATGCTGTATTCTCACATCCCACTTGCCTACAAAAATGGGAGTTTCAAACATCTTAGAATCAACCTTCGTCCTCTGATGTTGAGCTTCTCAGATAAAGACTGGGTGAATTATCACCAAGCTATTTTGTGGGTGCAGGCCCAAAGTCATTGTGCATGTTTGAAGAATAGGTCCTATTAGGAGAAGGTGGTTTCTTAGGAGTAAAGCTTGTTTGCAATCATCCTTATTCTGAATTTCTCCATAATTAACAGTTGGAGTATGAACAAAGTGCCAGCGTATCTCTGACTTTTAAGTTTTCAGTTTTAATAGACCAATGCAGAAGCAACATCTTGATATAAATACCTCATCAGGCTAATGGGTTTTTTTGTTTCTTTTTTGTTTTGTTTTTTTAATGATGTTACTGGGTTAGATTTGGACTTTGTTTTCAAATCTGGTCCTTGTCTACTGCTTATAGCTTCTTCCGCTTTATGCATATGCTGTATACTAACGGCTGACTCTGCTGTGAGGTTAGTGTTCTTGTTCAGAAGCAATTTGGGTAGAATTCTTGACGCTGAAGTCCAGACATCTTAAAGTTACCAAAGTTGAGAACCACTGCCCTAGTCAAAGCCAACATAGAAAAGAGGAATCCATAGACAGCTGAGTCAAGAATTATTATACTACCAAATGAGAAGTACAATCAGGAATCTGATGCAAAACTAAACCTGATGTTGAAAACTTGTGTGTGCCACGTGAGGTAGAAAAGGCCAAGAAACAGATTTGCAAAAAATTCCAGCTTGAAAACCTATCAAACTTTCTATTCCTTCTTGTACTGAACAAAACCAAGGCATTCTGATTTTTCTAAGTAATCTTTTTTCTGAAACTCCTCCCTTTGCTGTTTAATAATGCATCCCTACTTCTAAGACAGGTGTTCATTTTTTTTTTCCATAGAATTTCCATAGATGTCTTCCTGGAATTGATTCTTCCTGCAGAGTCATGCAATTTCTCCTCCACTGTGTTTTACCAGTGATACATGGGGCTGTGGAAAAGATTTTAGGTTAGGGATGTAACTATTTTGCCTTTTTCTTTTTTAAATCTCACACTTTGGAGGGGGGGGGGATAACGGTGTATTAAGAATTTCAGTCTGTGCAGCTGGAGCTCTCCAAGGTACTGAAATTCAGTTTGTTTCAGGATCAGCTAAACCAGGGGATCTTCAAACTTGGCCCTTTTATGACTTGTGGACTTCAACTCCCAGAATTCCTCAGCCAGGGTGCCTGGCTGAGGAATTCTGGGAGTTGAAGTCCACAAGTCATAAAAGGGCCAAGTCTGAAGACCCCTGAGATAAACTCTTACCAATAGAGATAGTCCACAATTGAGCTCAAAATTTCCATTGCTAAATTAGACAGTTGTTCAGTGAGTTTTGCCCCATTTTACGACCTTTCTTGCCACAGTTGTTAAGTGAATCACTGCAGATGTTGTTAGTAACACAGTTGTTAAATGAATCTGGATTCCCCATTGACTTTGCTTGTCAAAAGGTAGCTAAAGGTGACCCAGGACACTGCAACTATCATAAATATGAATCAGTTGCCAAGTGTCCAAATTTTGATCACATGACTGTGGGGATGCTGCAGCAGTTGTAAGTCATAAGTCACTTTTTTTTCAGTGCTGCTGTAACTTCAAACAGTCACTAAATGAACTTTTGTAAGTCAGGGACTAACTGTAATAGATCAGATGATCATTAAAATCTCTCTGTCTCTCTTGCTCACTAATGTAAACAATTTAAGTTCATTTTGGCATTTGATATCATTCACAGGTTTTTACCATTCTACCTCTCTTCTTTTACCCCCTTGTGTCTACTCAAGAGACACTTACAGAACTCTCTAATCATTCTATCTTGAGGCCCAGCATAGCCAAACTTAACTTGAATGAGGTTCCAAGTTTGAGCTCCTAAAACTTTTGGTAACTTTCAAGTTTCGTTCTTGACAATATCTGCCGCTGTTTACTGTAAAGATGAATGCACTATTTTTTCTCTCTACCTCTTTGTTCTATACTAGTTCCTATCATGAAATCCCATTCTTCTGATAAAGTGTTTCTAACACTCATCTATTATTATAACAAACCTTTTTTTAACTTCCTTGATCTCAGACTCAACTCTTTATGTTTACATAAGCAGTGTCTCATTACCTTTCAAAATTCGAATTTTCACTATAGTTTTTTTTTAATGAAGCTTTTCAATGCAACCCAGAATAATTTATCCCAGCAATAAGCCCTATTGCAGGTCTTTTCAACCAGTGGTACGGGTACCACCTGTGGTACATTGGCACCTGGCAGGTGGTATGCGACCATCCTAGAAAAGTGGTAGCAGGGGAGGGGAATGAGCTGAACCGGTGGCAGCGCTGCACAAGCCTGAGTGAGAGATGGCTGGAGCTGCAGGGATGTCAGGGTTTACTGGAAGCTCAGCACTGGAGCTCAGCGCTGATCCTGGTGCTTCTGCTGAGTCCTAAAGAAGCACCAATCATCTGGAAAGCAGTACTGATCCTAGCTCTTCTGCTGAGCCCAGAAGAAGCACGGATCAGCTGGAATGTTGCAGCATCTCCAGGGTCTTGTGATTTACATTCAAATGCTTGGCAACTGATTCATATTTATGATGGTCACAGTGTCCCAGGGTCATGTGAAGTGACCAAAACCTGCTGCAACCACCCAGCAGACGGGGAGAATAAAAACCAAACACCCCACCCCCACTGCCAATCCTCAACAGAAATGCTCACAACAATGAAAACCTCGGACAGAGAGCGCTGCTGAGTGGGCAGGCAGGTGTCTTGTTCGGCTGTGGCTTGGGGGCACTTTTTTCAGTGCCACTGTAACTTCGAACAGTCACTAAGTGAACTGTTGTAAGTCGAGGACTACCTGTACTTTATCACTTTTTCCTTTTTTTTTGTCATCAAGCTTTTGACACCTTGCTAGGCGACTGGTGTTACTCAGATGTTGCCATATCCTAAGAGTGGTACAATGGGTGAAAGGTTGAAAAGCCCTGTCCTATTGCATTCAAGGAATTAATCATTGTGGTGCTTATCCATTTAAAGGGTGAAAAAGCTTTTGATGTCTGGGAACACTGCATCTTTTCAACTTGAGTCATTTTTGGCTTCTACTCAATGTGATGTTTCCTAGGGAATATGTTGTTGTTAGGATAAGCATGCAAACAATTCCTGTTCCAAAGAAACCTCATTTATTTTGACAGGTAGTATGGCTCTTTCTTCCTTAACTTCAAATACAAAAGATGGTCAAAAAGTCTCCCCACAAGAAGTATTTCTTTATGCTATGATAGGATGCTTCTCAGACATACAGTTCCCATGTACCAGTTTTGTAATGTTAATAGACATAGAGAGATATTAATGTGTAAAATAGATAGAGTAATTTTGAGAGAGGTGCTGCTCGGGTATTTCCCCTGAACTGTATCCGAAGAGGGATGAGAGGAGAGGAGGAAGGGATGGAAGGAAGTAGGATGGGAGGAAGGGATGAGGGGAGAGAGATGAAGAGAGGAGAGAAGGAGGAGGGAAGTAAGGAAGGAAGGTAGAGAGGGCGGATGCAGTCGGGGGGGGAAGGTGGACGAGCGAC
Source organism: Crotalus tigris (assembly GCF_016545835.1). NCBI lineage: Eukaryota > Metazoa > Chordata > Lepidosauria > Squamata > Viperidae > Crotalus > Crotalus tigris. The sequence goes on along the minus strand of NW_024097215.1, from coordinate 4,646,409 downwards.
ACCTAAGGTTATATGTATGAATTTATTTCAAAGGTATTTTTATAATGTATTGAAAGTATTAAATATATTGAAAAATGGAAAATAAAAAAAGTTTTAAAAATAGACATAGAGAGAAACAGAAGACAGACACGGACAGACAGACAGACAAGAGGTAGAAATAGAGACAGAGATATAGATAAATAGACCCAACTCTTGACATTCTCATAGGAAATCTTGTTTTTTTTCCTAAACTTCCATGCATTCAGTTTTTAAGGACCTTATATAACTTCTGCCATCAATGCTCAGAACCCTTTGCAAGTTGAAAAATGCCGCTGCATCATTTAATATTTGTGTGTTCAGCGGAACATGTCTAGAATTGCGCAACTAAATTTGGGATTTGTATAATGAGCTTCTGCTTTCCTGGCCTTTTAGAATTCACCTATTCAGATGATCAGGACCAGAGTTTCCATACTTGAGGGAATCAGAAAGTGCAGAGTGCAGTGCAACTCTAGTTCAATTCCCTGCTCAGGAAAGAAATTTCTTGGGAAGACTTAGGACCACTTGGTATTTCTCAGTCTAGTGCACACTGAAGAGAGGATGTGAGAATTAACTTGGGACGGTGCATCAGCCATTCTGAGCCTTTGGAAGGAGAATACTAATGAAAAAGAAAACATGGTAGCAATTGTTCTACCAAGAGATTGCTCCATATAGGGCTCTGTGGAGATATAGCAAGAATAGAAAAATTGGGATACAAGCCCATATTCTTTTGGGAGTTATTTCTTGTAGGTTGAAGAAGATGTTGCCAAGGCCATCAACTAATAAGGGTCAGATCTACTCCTGTTTGTTTGGTTTTTCTTTCTTTCTTTCTTTCTTTTTCTTTTCTTTCTTTCTTTATTTCTTCCGCCCTCCCTCCCTCCCTTTCTTTTTTCTTTCTTTCTTTCTTCTTTTTCTTTCTTCCTTCCTCCCTCCCTTCCTCCCTCTCTTTTTTCTTTCTTTATTCCTCTCTTCCTTCCTTCCTTCCTTCCTTCCTCCCTCTTTCTTTCTTTCTTTCTTTCTTTCTCACCTTCTCTTCCTTGTCTTCCCCATACAAAAGATTGAAATAGAGTAACAAGCTGCTCTTGCCAGGAAGCTGAACTGATTGCCTGCAGAAGGTTTTAAATCTAAACCAAGCACTGAATGCCATGCTAAGATTACAGAATGTCCCTTCTCTTCTTAATATATAGCATTTGCTCAGCAAATTTTGCTATGTTCCAAGAAGAACAACAGTGTGGTTCTCCAATGAAATGAAAAAAGTCACACAAAGAAAGCAATGCTGAGATCAGTCTCAATGTACCCATTTCTGCCAACATCACTTTTCTTCCCATTCTTTGTTTTCTGTCTTGGAAAGGATGAACCTCAAAATACTTCCCCTCCATTCTTCCCGACTATTTTCAAATAAGTCTTGTAATATGGCAGACTTTCTGATCCAATTTCTAACCTCTTCCTGTCCCTTTGAATTACCACTCTCTCCTCTCTGGTGTTCATACCATTTTGGTGTTTAATATCAGCTGAGAATATGATTAACGTGCAAAGGTCTCTTACATTGCAATCATCTGTGCAGATGTTAAATAGAAGGAGACAAAATATAAGCCATCATAGCATCCACTAGATATCATTTTCCAGCATCACTGCTCTTTCCTCTCGTCTGTCAGATGCTACTCAGGCCTTGCATCTGGGCTCACTTCCAAGCCAGTCCAAATTAGACCTACCCAGATTTTGCAGGGTGCCATCAAATCTGAAATCTAAAGGCATTAAAACAACTCCACCTCCTCGAACCACTAATCTTGCAATTCCATCAAAAGAGCAATTAGGTGTGTGCCATGCCGTTTTCTGCTTCCCAACATGGTGGGCTACCCATTGCAAAGGTTTTGTTTCTCCCCTAGAAAACTTCACTAACTGTTTTCCACTTCTGAAGTCCTATTGGATAAACACCTCCAGGATTTCTCTTTCTCTTTGGAGGAAAAAATATTACATGCTTGTTCCTCTCCACTGTTTTGCAACCAGCATAATTCTCTGTGGCTCTTCCTAATTAATAGCTTAATAGTTCACCTAGAGGTTCGCTTTACTCTATAGGTTGCCCAGTTCTGCCATAGGTCATATTTCCTCTGTCTTCCTCATCCTTGTTTTATTGATATATTTTTTTTTATTTACAAAGCATTAAACTTCCTTAAAATTGCACAGAAAGGTACTTAGAGAAGATTTTGGAAGAGCAGTGCATGCAAAAGAAGGGTTCACAACAGAATAACAAAATAACAGCACAACAGAGTTGGAAGCGACCTTGGAGGTCTTCCACCTTTCACATAATCTTGTTTGGTTTTGTTTTCTATACCACCCATCTCACTAACACAGGAACTCTGGACAGCTTGACCCTTGTAACCCGTTTTCTGGGTTCACATAATACACTGAACAATAAACGAACTAGGTGGAGTGGGTTGTACAACACACCAAGTAACTTCAAAACTCCTCAAAAACAAACCCCAAGGAAGTGCTAATCAAACCTAGCATGTTTAGGGAAACACAGTGCCTGACTCTTGCGACCTGACTTGGTTGTGTGAACTCAGCCAAGTCTGTCTTTAGCGAGTCCTCTTAAACAGAAATGACAGGAACAAACTCAGCTTGAGAAGGGGAGATCTCCTTCCAGCCAGGTGAAAATTGTACGTCTTATTTTCTATGTTTGAAAGCCCTGGGATAGAGATTTGGCTTCTCAGAATGTGTAAAGCAATATTTACTTGGAAGGCAACGTGCGGGCATGCAATTGTTTTTTCTCGAGCATTCAAGAAGAACATGATTCCAAGTGACCTGGTCTTTTGAGTTGGTGGCAATGTTTACTGTTCTCCCAGCCCTTGCAAAGAATCATGGGAGCTGTTGCAGACTGGCTGTTTTGGGGCAGGAGGAGAGGTGAATCAAAACTAAGTGAAAATAAACTTCTGTGGCCTCTTTTGAAATCTGCAACACTGATTTTTATTTTATTTTTTTATTTTATTTTTAAAATTTATAAACTGCCCCACTCCCGTAGGATTCTGGGCGGCTAACAATAAAAACACCATAAAACATGACAAAACAAACAGTACAATAACAGTCATCCAGGGGTCAGATTTTATAAACCCCAGGCCTGCCGGAAAAGCCAGGTCTTAAGCAGCTTGCGGAAAACCAACAGGATGAAATTTGGAAGGAGGTTTGAATCCACCCTACCTCTTCTTCAATTTTTCCTTCCCCCTCACCCACCCAGAATTCCATTTTCAGAGCACTATTCCAAAATTCGCGTTCAGTTTTGGAAACCAAGAGCTAGCATGCTGAACGTGGTTAACTGGTGGAACCTGAAATGGCCTTGAGGTTGCCTCAGATTCAAACTGGTCCCAGTTGATATCTAGATTATTCTACGGTATTTACATGACATACTAAATTTCCCCCTATTGACCCAGTTGAGAATATGATGACGAACAGGACTATGGGATGATATGATAAACAGCGTTCCAAAATCTAAGGGGCTGCCACAAAGAAGGGGGGGTGTCAACCTATTTGAAGCAATGGATGGCATCTAATCAAGGAGAGAACCAACCTAGAAGTAAAGGGAAATTTCCTGACAATTAGAACAATTATCAGTGTAATGGTTTGCCTTCAGAAGTTGTGAGTGCTCCAACACTGGAGGTTTTTAAGAAGAGATTGGACAACCATTTATCTGAAATAGTATGGTATGAAATGAGCAGGGGGTTGGACTAGAAGACCTCTAAGGTCCCTTCAAGTCTGTTATTATGTTATTGTTTAATGCCTGGTGCATATTTTACAATTCTGCACAGACATTCAGGCACAAATTCCAGCTTCTAAAAACCTTGATTGTCTTATTTTAACTTCTATGTATATTTTCAACTCTTGTTGCTGTGAAGCTATACTTGATAACCCAAAGTGAAGCACGCTTGTATATGTGTATTCATGCACTCGACACATCACAAATACCAAATACATGTTTTGCCCCTTTTAAGCTATTGTTTGTCTTTCTTTTATTCTGTCAAAGATTTTTAAATAAATCCACCATTCAAGACCACATTGATTTTAGAGCTGTAATTAATTTCATCCTTTGCTGCTTTTGTCAATGACCTTACAAACACTCTCTCTAATATTCTTGTATAGTTAAAGTAAATTGACTCTGCTTTTTTTTTCTCTGCTTTTGGCATTGCTGGCCTCCCCATTATTTATGAGTTTTACATGCCAGTTCTTGAAATCACCTTGGAACAATTTTTGTCATACTGGAGTCCACATTTTGGGGAAGGCTGGTCTGCCCAGCAGATGCTACTGAACACATTCATAGACTTAAACCTTCTGGAAATAGATATAAATAAGCATCTCTATTGGAAATACAATGTAATATCCATGATTATTTTGCAGCAATGCATGTACAGAATAATTCATGTTTAGTCCAATTTCCCAGAAGGGGAAGAATGGATAGAATCAAATTATTTAGTATTTGTAGGATGACTCCATGGGCAATATGCCTATGGAAATTCTCAGTCATCCAGGTCATGGTTGCCCCAAAGATGCTTTTTCAAAAAGGCAACTGGACTTTCTTTGTTTTTCCTAAAGACGTTTTCCTTCTCATCCAAAAAGCTTCTTCAGTTCTGACAGAATGGATTCAGAACTGTCAGAACTGCAGAAGCTTCTTGGATGAGAAGGGAAACGTCTTTGAGGAAAAACAAAGGAAGTCCACTTGTCTTTTGAAAAAGCACCTTTGGGACATCCATGGACAGTAATTAACTAGTTGCTATCTGAATAGGTTCTAGACTAAAGTTTCTCAAAGTTGGCAACTTGAAGTTGAAGGTAATACCTCATAATGTTGCCTTGTTTGAAAAACACTAGTCTAGGCACATTTTGTGCATGCAAAGATCCTTAACTTCTTGGTCTTGCTTTGAATTTTGGACTTATCTCATCCTTATGTTCATGTCCAAACAAAAAAAACCAGCAGAAAACTAGATGGTGGTGTTGGTTTCCTGTAGTCTTTCCCTCTGCTTTCTACCATTTGGTCCCCATCTTCTGACTTCTTTTCACAGAAGGCACATTCATACTCAAATGAATTATAAGGCTGTAAGCATCCCTTCCCTATCTAAAAAGAAATATAGGCATCACAGATCTATATTATGATTGGAGGGCAAAAGAAACAAAATCTTCCTCCCCATACAGCATTAAAGGAAACCTTATCTAGGGAATTTTCCAATCTGTTAAATTAAAACAGTTTCCTATAACCTTTTTTATAAGTCTCTTAGATCCATCTCCAGTTCAATTCTGGAAACATTCCTCAGATTTAGAAATGTGATTTTGAAAAACGTCAGATGAACAATACTGTATAGAATCAACTAGAAATGGACATACTACAAATTCTGGATACAAGTCTTTTGTGTCCCGAGCCCTGTGCAAAATAATATCTTAGGGTTAGAATTTCCATCGATATCCTACTTTGCTGCGGATACCTTTTCTTTGTTCATGACAGGGCTGCCTCTGTGCAAATTGTTTTTGTTGAGATGGGCATTCAGTAGAAAGCTGCCCCTTACTTGCTTGTATTAATTTTTTTCTTCACAAAATTTTAATTTCAGATGTGGATTCTGGATATTTGAATGCAATCTGCGATTTTGCTCCAAGACGCTTAGAGATTTAGGCAGCAGATCAGCATTTTGAATAAATATATCCCTGCATTTCGTGTTCTGCTCCTGTTCTTCTTCAAAACTGAATCAGCATCTTCTTGTCTCTCTGCTGCCTCAGAAACTTCATGTCTTGGCCCCCTTTTCCAGTTGAAAAACCCCTGTTGCATGACCAAAGCTCAGAATCGCTCAGAGGTTTTTCCCTGTGATGATTCTTCTGTTTTATGTAAGGATGTAGTTGATCAAACTCTCCGTTTTATGTAGTTCATTAAATTTCTGCAAGGCCTAAAGAGAAAAATCAATGCTTTCCTCAGCAACAAATTGTGGAAACAGTATTTGTCTTTGGGCCCTGTTTCCATTACCTTCTTCTTGCTAAACAGGAAACAGTTGAGGGGGGGCGGGAAACCCCTACAAGGTCCATCAAACATTCAATGTTTGGAAATAGCTGTTGATTTTATGTCATCCCTGGGATCAGAGGGAGCATATGTCTAGCAACTGCTGATAAGCAATAGCAGGAGAGGTCAAAGGTTCTTTTCTCTTAGCCAGGAAAATCAGGTGGGCCAGTGAGAAATGTTTAGAAAGGGTAAATCAATATACCAGTGTATGCTCTGATGTTGCACATGTCCATTTTCATGGGCAAACCTGGAAATAGAGTCTTGGTGAAAACATCCCACTTGCATCTAATTTTGGAGAGCTGGTTTGTTCTAGTCGGTGAGGCACCAGGCTAGAAACTGGAAGACTGAGAGTATAATATAACAACAACAACAACAACAATAAAGTTGGAAGGGACCTTGGAGGTCATCTAATCCAGCCCTCTGCTCAGGCAGGAAACCCTACACCATTTCAGACAAATGGCTTTCCAGTCTCTTAAAAACTTCCAGTGTTGGAACATTCACAACTTCTGGAGGCAGGTTGTTCCACCGGTTAATTGTTCTAACTATTAGGAAATTTCTCCTTAGTTCCAGGTTGCTTCTCTCCTTGATTAGTTTACATCTGTTGCTTCTTGTCCTGCCTTCAGGTGCTTTGGAGAATAGCTTGATTCCCTCTTCTTTGAGGCAGCCCCTGAGATATTGGAAGACTACTATCATGTCACCCCTAGTCCTTCTTTTCATTAAACTAGACACACCCAATTTCAGCAACTGTTCCTTATGTTTTAGCCTCCAGTCCCCTAATCATCTTTGTTGCTCTTCTCTGTACTCTTTCTAGAGTCTCAACTTCTTTTTACACTGTGGTGACCAAAATAGGATGCAGTATTCCAAATGTGGCCTTACCAAGACATTACAAAGTAGTATTAACACTTCACATGATCTTGATTCTATCGCTCTGTTAATGCAGCCTAGCACTGTATTGGCTTTTTTGGCAGCTGCAGCACACTGCTGGCTCTAGACCAGGGGTCCCCAACCCCTGGTCTGCGGACTGGTACTGGACCACAGCATGCCAGCAACAGGGCCGCACTAACAAGCAAAGCCCCATCCACGGGATGCAGGCAGTACATGAAACCACGCCCCCTCTGGTCCGCAGAATAATCTCTCTCCACGGAACCGGTCCCTGGTGCCCAAAAGGTTGGGAACCTCTGCTCTAGACCCTCCTTGGGTGACTTTGGGCCAATCACTAGGAGATTGTGAGTTCTAGTCCTGCCTCACACATAAAAGCCAGCTGGGTCACTTTGAGCCAATCACCGGGAGAATTACACACACACACACACACACACACACACACACACACACTGCTCTGTAGAAACTGTAGAATCCTACATTTCCCCCCTTCCAACTGCAATGCAATGCAGAGCTTCCCAGATCTTCAGGAACTTCAGGCAGCTGAAGCCTGTACGCCCCGCAGACATTTTTAAAAAACAAGCAAACACGGAAAGAAATCAACTTTCCTAAGCTGTCTATTTACGGGCAGGAATTTACGGAAGATGTTACGGAGAGAGGGAAAAAATAAATGAATTTTCCACTGTTCGCTGATGAAGTGAGATGGTATTGAACTAAGCCTCAGTCTAAACTTTATTAAAGGTCACACTAATGAATGGCTTAATTCTAGAATTATAAATTAACTCGTGGGGTTTCTGCTTTGTGAACAACTGTGCTTTTCTGGATCTGACTCTCCTCTAAGCGACAGAGGCTCAAGAGAGAGAAAGCAAATTAAGTTCAGAGGGCAACAGTGCCATCTGCTGATAAAAGTCATTCATTGCATCTCAGAACTGTATCAATGTACATCTTCTGTAAAGCAGAAAGTACCATGAAAACTTGGTCATGGATGAAAACTGTTTGTTTATTTAACCGTGGTTCTGTGTGTTTAGATGCTCTAGTCATTCCAAATGATTTTTTAGCAAATTTCAGGAGTGTACGTGATTGGGGACCAGTCTCAACCTACCCATTCATTTTGTTATCTATCTATCTATCTATCTATCTATCTATCTATCTATCTATCTATCTATCTATCTATCTATCATGTCTATCTGTCAGTCTGTCTCTGTCTGTCTCTCTCTCTATCTATCTTTCATGTCTGTATGTTGGTCTGTCTCTATCTCTCTGTCTCTCTGTCTCTCTCTCTCTCTTTTTCTCTCTATTTATCTATCTATCTATCCTGTCTCATTTTTCAGCAGTGAGTTACCACTACTTCCTTCCTAGGGCTGAGAGAGAGACTGACTTTGTGCCCAAGTTTGAACTAGAATTCCCAATCTCCTGGTTTCTAGCCTGGTGCCCCAACCAAACTATTTTCTTCTTTTTAGGACTAAGAAAAGTAATGCAGCCAAGCCCAGCCCTTGAGATACAGAACCCCACTATTTTTGCCAACAGCATTTCCTTATCAGTAAACCTACAAAAATAATAGGTCTTGCAAATTCTTCAAAAGAGGTGTTTCAAAACACCACAAGTATATAAAACTTTTTTTTAATTGTTAAAAGCAGTCCTGTGTGGTTGCTTGAAAAGCTCCTCCTGGATGATTAAACACATTTATGGACACAACTATTTTGCTTGAAGTGGCTTAGGGGTACATCACAGCTTACAGAGCCAGTGTGGAAAAAACTGAAAAAGAAGCAGCTGCTTTAATGAGGCAAAAGGGTATTATGTACCCTTGTGTGTCCTAAAGCAGTTCTAAAATTATTTTGTTTTTGTTTTTTTAATTTGATTATTTTGAAGAATTTGGTAAAATTCTAAAATTAATATTAATAAAATATTTTAAAAATATTTTAAAAAATAGAACTATTGAGGATTGCACAAGCTGACACCCCTGAAAAAAACAATGTGGTGTAGATTTTTCCACCTCTACCCAGCCTGGATTTAACACTTTATGATACCCATATTTACTCTGCTCCATCAACAGATATTACCAGTGGCTGCTGTTTCTTTCTCAGCCAGAAAAACCTGAGGCACCTTAATTTATGGCATCAAATAGCTGCACCAAAAGCTTTCCAGCGTATCTACAGAAACTGCAGCAGGGAAGCATTTCCACCTTCTTTTGCCAAGGCTTTAAAAGAAAGACATGTTAGAAGTCAAGCAACAATCAGTGCTGTATTATAGATTTAGATTTTCGATTAGCTGGGGCATTCCAAAACAGTAATTCCATTAGAAGCTTCAGTCTTGCAATGGCAAAAGAGGAAACACGAGGGCTACAGCGATCAATATCTAGGGAAAATAAAAGGCAACAGAGAAATTGCCCAATAAGTATTCAAGTCTCATCCAGGCCCACCTTCCTGAAAGAAGGGTAATTAAAGCCATATTCTAATTAACATAGACTTTGCCCCCAATCAGAAGCATCCTTTGCAGAAAAACTAATGAGGCTGGGAGAATAGGCTGCTGCTTACAGATCCATCTATTGAATTAAAGTGAAAGCAGCCTTTAAAACATGATAATGGGAAAAACAAACAAGCCAAGAGAAGAACAGATTCTCCTAATAGTTGAATGCAAAACACTTCAGATGCCTCTTCTTCTTCTTCCAGTGAGCACCCGTGGAACAGCATGGCCCTAGAGACTCATATGCCCTTTCTTTCTCCCCACTTTTTTTTTTAAAAAAATCCCTAAAACTAGGGTTTTCCCACAGGTGTTGGTCTACACAAGATGTAAACCTCTTGTGGGGTGGTTGGTGTGTTAGAATTTGTGTTTTCCCCTGCTTAAATATTTGCTTTTTGCATTATATTATTTGTATTCATTGTTTGACTTGTTTTATGTAGTATACCACCTAGCGTTGTGATGGAAACAGATGGCCAATACATTTAATAGCTTCTTACCCCCCTTCAGAGCCACTCCACCCTTCCCAGGCAAGTTTAAGTTTTTAAATCCTGACAGTAGGTCTACCTCAGGACACTCAGCACCGAAAGAGGTAAATGTGCATTAGAGAAGCAACATGCCAGTTTTCGGTGGCTTGAGGTATATTCAGTACAATTCAATGCCCAGAAGGATGACTGCAAAAAGCTCTTGGTGATGTCATTGTCTCAGTATCCCTTGTGCATAAATCTTTAAATGGAGGAACCAAAGGTGCTTTTTCAAAAGGCAACTGGACTTTTGAAAGACATTTCACTTCTCATCCAAGAAGCTGACTGAATGGTGGCGAATGGAAGGATTGGTCAGAACTGAAAAAGCTTCTTGGATGAGAAACGAAACGTCTTCAAGGAAAAAACAAAGAAAAGTCCAGCTGCCTTTTGAAAAAACGCCTTTGGGACAACCAGGACCTGGATGTCTGAGACTCTTCATAGACATTTAAATGGAGAAGCTAGAAGGAGATCTACAGGTGGAACTCCCATGGTGAGATCAGACTTTGATAATAGTGATAGTTGTCAACGCTGTTAACATTGGATGTTCTTGCTCTGACAAAATATGCAGAGCTGTGTGGTATTTTTAGAGTTAACTTAGATGATGCTGGGAGGGGAGGAGAAAGAATGTATGTGGGTAATTATTTTAGATAAAAGTCCCATGCAGCAAACTGAAGGGAACCTTTGGCCTTCAAACTGATTGGAGACTGTGATTTATGATGGTAAATTAAGGGAGGGAATATGCTGGGGAGGAGAATTTAGATCTTGGCATCTCTCATTCATGCCGTGCCGACATTTGGTTACACGAATAAAGACTTTTTAGGCTAAACAATGCCTGGAAGTGCTTTGAAGTGTTTCATTAGTCGGAACCTTGACAATAGTACACAATGTATACTATAACTATTGATAATATACTGAAGGGGAACACGGGGATTTTTGGTTCATTCTGGTGCTTGAATCCAATTTACTAAGTTTGGGGTTGAGATTTTTAGTGCTTGATTCCTTTGACTCACCATCTACTTCCCTTTAACCATAGATGGACAGAAGTGAGTTCCAGCAAGATTCAGTCCTTAAACAACTGGAGGTCCTCAAGGAAGAAGAAAAAGAATTCCAGAATTTGAAGGTAATTTCAAGATTACAGTATTCAAATTTACCTATGCAGATCACCAAAGAGGAGATTGATTTTTCCCAGGGATTATCTGAATCTGTCAGGGAATATGGAGGAGATTTTATTGCTGTGTAAAACAAACTAAGCAGGAGAAATTAGATTTAAGCAGCACAGCATCGTTGTAATCAATTCCACTGCATGAAAATTTTTAAAAAGGAATGATTTGCACAGGTGTAACCTTTAGTCATGAAATTCAGCAAAGCCAACAAAATCAAGAGAGATTGATGTAGCAGAAGTCAAGGACTTTCAGAATTATGGATAGGAACAATTTCACCTTCTCTGAACCTCTTGCAGATCAGCTTAATTGTATCCTCAATAGCATTCTAATTTGGTTTTGTAACAAGATACTAAATTGGTCCTAAAGCTCAGCGACCCAGGTTGAATAGGTTACTGTTTTGTTCAATGAGAGCATAAGCAATTAACTTAGTCAGGAATACAAGGGAAGCTTAAAACAGAGGAAAATCAAGAGGGATACTTTGGATCCAGTTTAGGGGTCATAAATAACAAAGGTAATGCTGACCCATTTGAACAGCAGATATAAAGCGTAATTGGCTAGGTTTCAGATGTGCAATTCCAGCATTTCTTACACTCAAGATTTTCATGCAGGAAGACTCCACCCAAACTAATCTTATGTTCATTAGCTCTTTTGGAGTAAGGTCAACTGAGGAGAAATTTCTGACACATGAGAAGGTTTTCATTCCCAAGGACCCTGCCTGTGTTGCTAAAATCATTGTCCTACCACTTGTCAGGGAGGCTGTTTCATGGATTTGGAAGCCAAGGGATATTTGTAGGATAGGTACAAGGAGTGCAAGTTCCAAGAAAGTTGAAGCAGTCAGTCCTGCCCCTAACCATTTAGCTAGATTTGAGACCTCAGGAGAGTCTACTTCAACTCATCTTCATAGGAAGAGAGAAGAATCAGCTCTCCCTATGAAACAGCATTTGATAGTCATAATACTTGCAAGGCTGCAACTATTTTCTTTTTTGAAAAAAGTTGCCATTTCTGCATTTCTGCACTGTGTTGTTTTAAAGGGAGATGCAACATTATGCACACAAGTTGCACAATTTAATAGAGCCATCCATTTGTACTGTAAGTAACAGTATTGTTGAGCACCAGAGCTTTGATGTATTTATTTAGCAGCACAATGTATGCTGTTATTATTATGTCAGTATCTGAGGGGCTGCCACAAGGCAGAGGGGGTCAGATTATTTACCAGAGCACCAAAGCGAAGAACGAGAAACAATGGTTGGAAACTGATCAAAGAGAGAAGCAACCTGGAATTAAGGAGAAATTTCCTGACAGTGAGGACAATCGACCAGTGGAACAGCTTACCCCCAGAAATCATGGGCGCTCCATCACTGGAAATTTTTAAGAAAAGACTGGACAGTCACCTGTCTTAGATGGTATAGATTCTCCTGCTTGAGCAGGGGGCTGGACTAGAAGACCTCCAAGATCCCTTCCAGCTCTATTCTATTCTATTCTATTCTATTCTATTCTATTCTATTCTATTCTATTCTATTCTATTCTATTCTATTCTATTCCATTCTATTCTTTCATCCAAAATCAGAAACAACTTAAGTCTCCCTTGCTTTCTATACTCCCTTGTTACTGTGGGGTCCTTGGTGTTCTCTGAGCTGGCCGTTTCCTTGCAGATGATTCATTACCATCTAGGTAACATCGTCAGTGGTAAGCAGTGCACCAAGCTCAAAGAGCACCAAGGAACCCCACAGTTCAGTCCTGAGCCACAAATATTCTATCAGTTGTTACTCCTTACTCACTCTCCCTTTGGCACTTCAGCATCATTATACTATAGCAGAGGTCTCCAAACTTGGCCACTTTAAGACTTCAATTCCCAGCATAGCTGGCTGAGAAATTCTGGGAGTTGAAGTCCACAAGCCTTAAGATTGCCAGTTTTGGAGACCCTTGCTGTATAGGTTAAGAACTTAAAGATGCTGCGCCAGTCCTGGGCGATGCTCCCATTTGGATTCCATGCCATCTCCTGTTCAAAGAGTGGGGAGAAAAGCAACAGCCTTGAGTTGATTCATTGTCTTGGTCTACCCACTTCAAGTTTTCTTCTTCCTCCTGTAATATCCAGCAAGCAATCCTCATGATTCCCATCCAGTAGGATAATTATCCATGAGGAGTGACAATTATTAGAGTGATAATCCGCATCTGGTGGCAGGTCTTTAGAAAAGGACACAACGGAAAAGCAGTAGATTCCCCGGATTTTGGATCTAAATCAGTTAGATTTTGGGATGATGGAAATTTGGGAAGTGTAATTCTGGATAGAGAGAAAGCATGCATTTTTCTACAGTGCAACAGTATATCTCCATAGCTTTGCAAAGCTGGATGTTCTAGTGATTAAAAATGCCAAGGGATATATTTTATCTCAAGTAAACCAGCCCTGTCTTTCTGTTAAAAAATCTGCTTTCCGTTTTGATCAGCCTCCTTTGTGCAATCACAAAATCCCAAATCTCTTGGGAGGATAGTGCCTTCAAGCTCCTCCCCACCTTCTTAAATGAAGCTTTCAACACAATTTTTCAGGCATGCACAGGAAGAAGTGGAGCTTCCAAAATCTGGTTCCCTCCTTTGAAACCTGAAGGCCTTTATCTTCAAGCAAAGTCTTCGCCATCTTACATTCTTCTGCCCTGAAAAAATCCCAAGTCAATCACTGCAGCTTTAATTTTTTATTTCCCCACCCACAAAAGAGCAGCATTTCTCTCCCATTCCTTTCTATAGAAAAAGATGGAAGGGAAAGAGAGATGGTGGGATTAATTGATCAATTAATAGGATGTGCCAACATTTTTATCTGAATAGTTTCCATGGTAATAGGAGCATTGCCTTCATTGTTGTGGGGGAAACTGCTGTTTTCTTTGCCAGATTTCCAACTGGGCTAAAGCTCTGTCCGATGAAAGAGAAGAATATTTGAGAGAGAATATTAGAATGGCAGCCTTAGGAGAATTACGGGGCAGACAATTTTGTTACTTATTTGCAGGTGGTTGTCAACTTACAACCACAACTAAGCCCAACATTTCCAAATCTAAATAGTATACTAAAAAGCAGAGACATCACCCTGCCAACAAAAGTGTGTATATTCAAGGCCATGGTTTTCCCAGTTGCAATGTATGGCTGTGAAAGTTGGACCATAAGAAAGGCTGAGCGCCAAAGAATTGAGGCCTTTGAACTATGGTGCTGGAGAAGACTCCTGCGAGTCCCCTGGACTGCAAAGTGATCAAACCGGTCAGTCCTAGAGGAGATCAACCCTGACTGCTCTTTAGAAGGCCAGATCCTGAAGTTGAAACTCAAGTACTTTGGCCACCTCATGAGAAGGAAGGACTCACTGGAGAAGAGCCTAACGCTGGGAAAGATTGAGGGCAAGAGAAGAAGGGGACGACAGAGAATGAGGTGGCTCTGAAGCAGTAGGTGTGAGCTTAAATTGACTCCAGCAGATGGTAGAGGACAGGAAGACCTGGAGGAACGTTGTCCATGGGGTCACGATGGGTCAGACATGACTTCGCAATTAACAACAACAAAGCAAGGCAATTGTTAAATGAGTTTTGCCCCATTTTACAACCCTTTTGCCACAGTTGTTAAGTGAATCTGGAGGTCATTAAGCTTCCACATTAGGCATTCACCTTGCTTCCCCAATCTCTCTTAAAAGCGTCTCCGTCAATTATGTTTATTTGCATTTAGAGATGATTTTTTAAAAAAAAAAATCAGCAAAAGTAGATTGAAAAACCTGAGAATCTCCATTTATACGTGTAGACATTTTAAGTATTCACAAAATAGAAATTCAATTATTTGCAATTACAAGGGAAGAAATGAAAAAGGCCTCATTGCAATTTACCTCTATGACCCCCATTGCTTCCCATGTATTTTGCAGTGGATGAGTGATTTCTATTCAGCATACATAAGCACACATTAAGAGGTGTGTTTGATGTGTTTCTAAATGTTTGATGTGCATATTTCATACTTACATTGTTTCTCAAATACAGAGGTATGAAAGCATAAGTACAACTGTCTATTAACGTAGGATTATATTGCTAAATGCAAAACCGAATTTCACACAGTGATTCAAAACAAAAATTGGAATGTTTTTACCATGAAAAAAGCAAGCTCTCCAAGACCTGTGCATTTATTTATTCTCATGAAAGGCATCACAGCCCCCATAATACGCATGGCAAATTGAACATATAATCACAGAGAAGCAGCATTTCTACTATATGAAATTATATAGCTGCAAATTATACCAATACATAGGCTAGAAATGTTGAACCAATAATGATCCATTTCCACTGAAAATCAATTACGCTATCATATATTTTTGGGCCTGATCCATTTATTGCAACTTCTCATTTCAAATTACAGATAATAAATATCTTTGTGAATTCTTATTTCACTTGCAGGCGCCCTGCGGAATGGCTGCCCACAGGCAACAGGTGAAATATTGCAGGAATGCACAATGTTCCTTTCTATCAATGAGAATAAAACCATAGTGGTATTTCTAAGATTGATCAGAAGTGACTAGGAAAGAGAATGGCAGCTCTTAGGGAGGGAAGTCTACCTTCAGTTTCAAAACTTAAATTCTGTATTTGTAAAATTCCTAATTTCAGTCCACACAAGATGGAATACAGCTGCCTTCTCAAGGAATATACACTGCTCGTTCTTAATGGAAAAATAATCTTAGATGATAGATGACAGAAGATAGAGGTAGATATAGATGATATTAGATGATAGGAGAGAGATGAGATAGATAGATAGGTAGGTAGGTAGGTAGGTAGGTAGGTAGGTAGGTAGGTAGGTAGATAGATGGATGAAAAAGAGAGATGATAGAAAGATGATAGAGACAAATAGATAGATAGATAGATAGATAGATAGATAGATAGATAGATAGATAGATAGGTAGGTAGGTAGATAGAGAGATGATAGTTAGAAAGATGATAGATGATAGACAGATAGATGATACATAGATAGATGATAGATAGCTGAATCTGTGCAAGGAACAGCTAATTAAAATTTACAACATTTCCCCCCTCTTTCTCTGTAGGGGAAAAGTTTGCCAAAAACTTTCATCTGAACAATGAACAATTAAGCCTTCCTCTTGCACAACCTGGCATCTACTGTAATGCCAGAATCCAAAATGCAACCCTGCACCAAGAAATAAACTCCCCCCCCTTGTTCTTTCCAGGATCCCACGAATGGCTATTACAGCGTGAACACCTTCAAGGACCACCATTCCACGCCCACCATCTCTCTCTCAGGTTGCCAGCCGGAGATGAGGCCAGCCAACAAGCAGCGTGTGCCAACCGGCATGTCCTTCACCAACATCTACACCACCCTGAGTGGGCAGAACCGTCTCTACGACTACAGCCAGCGCTTCATCTTGGGCATGGGGAGCAGCTCCATCGAACTGTGTGAACGGGAATTCCAGCGAGGCTCCATGAGCGACAGCAGCTCCTTCCTGGACACGCAGTGCGACAGCAGCGTCAGCAGCAGCGGGAAGCAGGACGGCTACGTACAGTTTGACAAGGCCAGCAAAGCTTCAGCCTCATCTTCTCATCACTCACAGTCCTCCTCTCAGAACTCAGACCCTAGTCGGCCTCTACAAAGGAGGATGCAGACCCACGTGTGAAAAGACAGGACAACACTGGCAATGGACGTGATGGGGAGGGGGGGGAAGGAGGATAGGATAGACTGCAAAGCCAGCGGGACAAGAGATCACCTGGGCTGAATCCTGGCCCTGCTGAAGTCAGCCAATCCTGGGGGGATGGAGGCTGTTTGACCAGTTTATGTGTGTTCTAGTGACCTTTAGCTCCACAAAGCCCTTTTTCCCCTTCTCTAGAGTAAAGGCTAATACTGCAAGGTGGGGGGGGGAGCTAGACCGAGCCTTGTGATGCAGATAGAACTCTTCAAAGAGACCTATGCCTTCTTTCCTAGACTCCCTTCCACAAGGGGGTAGGACTCACGACAGCTGAACCCAAACTAACCTTAAGCACAATGCCCATTCCCTTCCTGTAGCAAACCCAGGCTTGGAAGGGGGATGGGAACAAAATAAAGGAGAAAGGACAGATAACTTATTTGGGAAAACATGTAGGGTGGAAACAAATCCCCTGGCCCCTTCTTTTAGGGAGGGCAGGCTTCTAAACCCATCTGTGCAAGAGTAACAGCATCCGTGGCTTTCAGTGGGAGGCTAAGCATCCTTGCTTTTCCTACCAAACAAGATGGGTCTCCCTGGAGATTTGTAGGTAGTTATGACCATCGATCACCTACCCACAATTTGTATTTCCCAGTTCATCCAACTGCCTCGATTGGCCCAGGAGAGACATCTAAGCTATCTTTCTCTGGCAGATCATCTACCTTTGGTTGGCTCCTGAAGATAAATGGACTGATGGTTCTAGAATCTTCTATGCTTAGTGACATCGATTCCTGTCTGTGGACATTTTGGAGAAGGTGCATCTTCAACGCCCCGCTGTCACCTGCACCAGCAAAACCACCCTCCCTGCTGCTTAGCCTCATTTGCAAATTATAAGGGGTGGGGGGGTAGGGAACTGTGTCCTTCAAAGCAACCTCAGACAACTGTGGCTTAACTTAAGGAAGTTTCAGTGTGAGGGGGAGGGGGACAGCCATTGGTGTAATAACGTGCACTGACTGCTAATCCTGGTCTTTTATTATTTTTAATGACTTTTATTTTGTTTGGTGTTTGGTGTTTATCATATTACAATGTGTCTTTGGACAAAAAACAAAACAAAACTTTTTTTTTTAAGAGTGGCTTTTCAGCAAAACACCCAGATATGCCTATAGCCTATCCATCCTACTCTGATTTTGATAAAGAGGAACTGTTTGGTGGAGGGAAGACTGAACTCCTCTTTTGAGTGACGTGTGACAATCACTGCAGGCACCCAGTGTCCACAGCAGGCTGCTGCTGCTGCTGCTGCGAGTGAATATAAAACTTTTCTTACTGCTGCTTCTGTATTCCGTGCCCTCCCTTTCCCCACAACAGCACAACTGGAAGATTAATACAGCAATTGTTACAAGCTCCGTGTCAGTGGGTCCTCTGGAAACCAGTCTGATTTAAACAACTCTGTTCCAAAAGAGAAAACCACACACAGCATTTAGCACAAGCAACGTACGCATTGTGTGATTGCTTACTTTCAGAATTCAGGGCTTAATCTGTGATAAAGGTGCAAAAGTTTTCGAAGAAAAAGTCAGGAACTCCTGCCCATTTCTTCAAACATATTCTTCTAATCCTATCACCATAGTTTCAACTCCCCAAATGTAGAGAGCAAATATGTTGTCAGGCTTAGCTTCACAACAGAGTTGGAAGGGACCTTGGAGGTCATCTAGTCCACCCCCCTGCTCAGGCAGGAAACCCTATACCATTCCAGACAAGTGGCTGTCCAGTCTCTTCTTAAAAATCTCCAGTGATGGAGCACCCACAACTTCTGGAGGCAAGTCGTTCCACTGATTAATTGTTCCCTAAGCACCATTCACTGGTGGTTTGAGTCACTGATTTCATTTGATCTTAGCAGCTTATAAGCATCCATTCATACCAACTAATAAAACGCCCTCTGCATAAGGAATAAACTCAATAATATGAATAGTTGAAATCTAGCAGGCACAATGATACAATCAACGAATCCAATTCTTATCCATGTGTGTGTGCTTTTCTCATACAATGCACCCCAGAGAAGAACGTCTGTTCAGTCTCACAAGCAATTTTAGATCAAAGCTGGTCTGGCAAGGGAAAACTACCGAAAACAAATCAAAATTTGGATCATGTGAGGACATAAATACACCACTGCTAGAGGGGGAAAACACACACACACACAAAAAAAGCAAGCCAAATTTCTCTGGAGAAGGTGCAGGAAAGAGAGGGTGGTATCCTAAACCAGAATCTTTGGGGATGTTAGGACCTACCATATGGATCAGGAAAAATGGCATCTTGTCTCTTCATGACCATTGTATATAAGCGTGCATAGCTGTTGGATTTCCGGCTTTCTTTTGAACTTCAGAAGCTGCCTTCATTGAGAATTGTAGATATCATGGTGTCCAAGTCAGGAGCCTTCAGATTTGGCCCTTTTATGACTTGTGGACTTTAACTCCCAGAATTCCTCAGCCAAGCACACAAGTCATAAAAGGGCCAAGTTTGAAGGTCCCTGGTCCAAGTGGTGGTTCTTTTCTAACTTCACCAATAGAAATCCTCCTCCATTTAACAAACAATAGTATTTTCTGATTTAGCCAGCAGAAGATGAGATGTTTTCCACACACATGCTTTTTTCATATGGGGTGTGCCCTATCATTAAGCTACACTTAAAGCCTATTGCCCACTTCTCAAATAAGGCATGGCATTGAAACTGCAAATTGGCTACTAAGAATTTCAAGGCACTTAATTTTTAGAAAGAATTACTCAGCCTATAGGGGTTTCATGGCACAGGGAGGGAGGGGTAACCTTCAAGGCTTCCAGCCACCCTGGGGCTTTCTCCCTACAGCCAGTCAACTAGTCATTAAATGTTTAATCAGTCAAGACTTCTTTAGACCAGCAAGCAACCATTTTGGTCTCTCCGAAGATTTGGGATAGATGATTTGGACCCATGTTGTTTAGGAAATCCTTGGAAACACTTCAGTTTATTTTTTTGCAATCATCTTTGCAGAGTGAACAAGAAATAAATTGAATACTCTCCAGTTCAGACAAACAAATAAAGGTACTTTTTACTGTTGCTGGATTTTTTTTTAAAAATGGGAAATTCAGGTTACGACTGTCACCTACAGGCCACATCCTAGAACTGCAACCGCTACCTTGCATTATTACTCCTAAATCAAGGATGTCCAATCTTGGAAACTTTTAAGACTTGTGGATTTCAACTCGCAGAATTCCCAGCCATCCATGCAGAATTCTGGGAGTTGAAGTTCACAAGTCTTAAGGTTGCCATGGCTGGAAACCCTGCTCTAGCTGAAAGCCTGCTAAGTGACCTTCACCATTGGCTTCAGCAATAATATATAAAGCTTGAGTAATATGAAAATACTTGGGAACTGATCATCCCTCACAAGCAGTTAATGACTTGTTCAGAGACCCAACTGCTCGGAAACATATTTTTTTTTTGCTTTTTTTTTAAATTTTATCTTGCTGAGTTTACTGTCTGAAGCAAGAATTTCCTCTGCCATCTGTTGTTCATTAATAACAAGCAACAGTGATAGGCAGTTACATTGGCTGCGAATTAACACCTTGGTTTCACTAAACCTGGAATTCATCAGGAAGCTGGTATGTACAAGTGCCATGTGCTGTGTTCCCAACCTGGTTGAAAGGCCTATCTCAGAAGCAGAGAAAATGAGATGGCACCAATGTAACAAGATAATATTTTTTAAAAAAACACTATACTGGTTTTGCAAAGGAGGGCGTTATGTTCAGGAAATTCATGAGCAATAGCTCTGTTGTGCCATCCACTCGTCCTTCCGTAAGTTAACATTTGCAAGGCCAAATTGCTTGGGGATGAGATAGCATTAAAGACCGTCTGCCCAGACCTACTGACTGAACAAGTAGCAGTAAGGTAGCAGCCAAACCCCATGGAACCATCTTTTCAACGCAGAGACACAGGTGAGTTGCTTCCCAACAAGTGGACAAAAATGGCGTTAGGCGATGCCTCGAAATAAATTCTTATGCTTCCTTGGCTATCCATTTCAACAGAAGCTGAGAAGATGCAATTCTAGAAAATCATAGTTCTTTGATTATAGTTATTCTGATCCAGTAGATTTTTAAAAAAAGCACAACTTTTCATGTGGTTCTTTGCCCAGAGCTGACACATTCACATCTGGTCTCTGAGTAACAAGAAGGACATGCTCTAAAGTAGGAAAAGCTGTTCAAAATACTCTGACAAGAGTTGTCTTTTTTCAACCAATCATTTGCCCCTTTTGCATTTTAGTTCTCCTGTGTGTAGAGAATGAATTCATCCTGCTCTAGAATCAGCCCTTCCTAATCAGTCAACTACACATAGCTTGTTTCAAGAAAGTGAAGGGTGCTCAAGGAAGCCACCTTTGCTATCCTCGGATGGGGCCATGCAGTAGAGAAGCCAAGTCACCCACCACTGCTTCCCTTTCCCCAAGCTGGGGAATAGGTAGGGTGTTCACAAGAGGGAAGGGTGTCCAAAAAAAGGTGTGACGGTGCCCCAAACAGGTGATTTGAGTTTCATTTGCCCTTCGAGGTGTATGGTTAGGGTTGCCATCTTGACTTCATTGACACGCACAGCACCATGGACATCTCCGGAAGCAGGGAGTGCCAGAAAACCACTCCTCTCCCCAACACAGTAGTTCCAAGAAAACTCCATAGGAGAGAAAGCTATGAAGATACCTCCTAAAAGCAGTAGAGCTCCTCTTCAACATGAGCTACTGGAAGAAGGGAAGCAAAACAGGTTTTTTTTGCCCTGGTGCTTATTTAAGGTGGGCCTGGTGAGAAACCCAATTCAACAAGAGATCCTAAAGCTCTACTTTATCAATTTAGGCTATAGCAGAATCTTAAAAGCCCAATAGAGTCTCTCTCCTCCATCCTCCACAAAGGTATCAAAGGTCAAGGCAGGCAAATCTTGAATTTCTTTCTCACTTTTTCCTGATTACCAGGAAGGTAACCTTGGCAACTTAAAGACCTATGGACTTCCATTTCCAGAATTCTCCAGTCAGCTATGCTCCCAGAATTCCTCAACAGCATGCTAGCTGGGGAATTCTGGGATTTGAAGCCCATAGGTCTTAAAGTTGACACAGTTGAAAAACACTGCCTAGGAGTTTTCTCTATTTGCTGTGTAGGGGGTATCCAGGGTCTACTGACCAGGTATACTAGCCTTATGTGTCAACTGTGCAATATGTTTTCAGCAGGATCAAAATTAGTCAGCCACAAAGCCCTCAAGAAACAGCTGTTTAAGCTTCTTCACAAGACTTTTTAAAATGCATTTTATGGTATTTATCAGCTAGCAGAGATCAGCATGGTCTTTAATTAGCAGGCTCATCACTGTCCTATAAAAGAACGAAGGTTGTTCTTTTTAAAATAGTGAAGCAATATCATAAAAGTAATTAAAATAATCACTACCTCTGCTGAGTTTCAATTAAAAAAAGCCATTTGGGACTTAACTAAACCTACCCTCAATTTACAAGCAAAAACAATAAAAATGGAGAAAGGGGACAGTCATGTTTTATAACACCAAAAACCTCTTTAAAAAAGAGCACCAGTAGCCTTGACCCATCGCAAAACCCTCACTTGTCACATCTACACTTGACCCATCACAAGACTTACTAACCACACAAAGCCCTTATAAACAGAACACTAACTCTAACACTAACTAAACTCTGCTGAAAATGTTACCTAGCCTGGTCATGCAACATTCAGAAACTAAGCCACAAGCTAAGAGAACAAACACCCTCATCCTACACCTGAGCTATTGATATTCACCACTATTGCAAACCCCGTGTCATGGTTCCACAGATGAAACTCTTCAAAGAACTTTGAGGCATTGTTTACCTTAAAATCTGAATTCCCCTCCCCTGAGCACATAGTATCAAAGCACAATTCCCTCCTCTAATTAACAGTCATAAATCACATTCTCCAATTAGTTTGAAATGCAGGCTTTCCCTCCAGTTCGGCCATTTCTTATCATCTCTTATTTCAAAAACCTTGGTTCTCACACTAGTTACAATATTGTTATGTCTAACTAAACTCCCATGCACATTCCTCTCCCCCCTCCCCAGTATCATCTAATTCTAACTCTAACAGTAAAACATAAGAAGGAAAATGGCTGCATCTCCATATGTTGTCAAAGCAAGAACATCCAATGTTAGCAGCGTTGACACCCTGACTTAATCTCTAGTGTTCAGCTCCTGAGATGTCATCTGCGTCAATTGCCTTCTCCTTCATCAGTTTCTTCTCTACAGTATGAGTTTAGACTAGTGTTTTTCCCAACATTGGCAAGTTTAAGAACAGTGGACCTCAAACCCCATCTGGCTGGGGAATTCTGGGCGTTGAAGTCCACCTATGGTTGGCAGGGGAATTCTGAGAATTGAAGTCCACCCATCTTAAATTTATGGAGGTTGAGAAACACTGGCTCAGACCTTCTAAAAACGGATCCCCTCGAAAACAGCAGCTTCAGAAGACCCAAGAAAACAGACCTGCTACACGCCATGATGCTTTTCCAAAAAAAGACTGAATGGATACGAAGGAACATACCAAACAACAACATCACAAGGACAGAATGTAAAAAATGTGAACTGGCTTCAAGCAGCAAAAAAGTTATAACTTCTTTTTAGGCTGGAGTAATGTGTAAAGTTGCCCAGTGAATATTCTAACAGATTCTCCGTATATTCAGCCAGCTACTTACATGTCTTTCCCAAACTAGATACCAATAGTTTTTTTTTTTTTTCAGCTGATCTCCTGTTAGTAAGCTTCAAATGGATCCAACAAAGAATTTCTGTTTTCATATCATCATGAGCAAGAGCTTTGCTCCGGGTGTTTTCGTTGCTTCTCTACAACTTTAACATAGAAAAAACGTTGCTTCTTCCCTGCTGGGATCTGAACTATACTGAAAGTAAAATTCTCAGCCTCTCTAGCCGATGATCCAACTTCTCCATTACATGGAGTGACACTGTCTCACAACTGAGCTGAGCCACAAGGAAAATTTTATAGGCACTAAATATCTTGTTTTGCAAAGATATATGTATACATGTATGAATGTGTGTGTGTATGTATGTGTGTGTGTGTGTGTGTGTGTGTGTATGTTTTCTGAGGTTTTCGCGGGTGTTTGTATGTAGGTCTTTGGTTATTCGGGTTTTCTCCCATGTAAAATTGGAAGTATATTGGCGACATTTCGACGAAGTCTCATTCGTCATCTTCAGGCTGGTGCTTTCGGCTTCGTGCTCCTAGAAAATATATATATATATATATATATATTTGTTTTCTGAGTTAAAAGGAAGAAACAGCTAAAACCACACATTGCTGCTCAAAGCAAGAAGCTAAAAACACCAGCCTGAAGATGACGAATGTGACTTCGTCGAAACGTTGCCAAGACACTTTCAATTTTACGCGGGAGAAAACCCGAACAACCAAAGACCTATATATATATATATATATATATATATATATATATATATATATATATATATTATTATTATTATTATTATTATTATTATTATTATTATTTTATTGTCACTTTGAAAGTACACCAATCGGTATACATCAAAATGAAATTTCGTTGCATACAGCTCTCAAAGGGTCACCACCTCCGATATACACTCCTTGTTCGTGGCCAGCTCAAGTTACAGATCTTCCATTTTAATCTCTAGGGAGCGAACGATGGCAAACAGGACAGATGGAAATGGAGCTCCATGTGGATTAGCCCTCAAATTAGCTTGTATTCCTGCACGACAACCTCTCCTCCTTTTCTTTTTCTGATCTTGTCTCTTCCACCTTTTCCTTAAAGAAACCTCACTCCTTTTCACCCCTGGAGAACGCTGCCGCCACCACCAACTCCTCCAAAAGCCTCTCTCCCGTCCTCTGGGCCTCATCCAGGTCCTTTGCTCCATAAGCCCCAGGACCTCTCCTCCTCTGCCTCCTTTGGAAACAGCCCTGATTTGCAATAGTATCCGTCGCTGGGCCAGCAGTCAGATCTTGCTGCCAGCAGAACAATTTCAAACAGCATCAACGACTTTTAACGGTCTCACCAACAGTTCCGAAACAGCTTGAAACTCGCCATGCCAGCAAAGATTGTCAGTCATATGTTGAATGTTACTTTAGTTCCACATTGCTCAAACACATTAAAACCTTCCTGATCATGTGGCCTACATCCCTTAACATCCCTCCCATAACTTTTCACCTTCGAGAGCCAATGCAGCCGCAGCCGATCCAGGCGCCGCCATCAAATAAATAAATAAATTAGAGAGCTATTGTCAGCCCTTCAAAGTAGACCGAACTGGGAAATCAGTCACACATGCTAATACTACTTGTATTATAAGGTTATAGTAACAGAATCTTTCGTGTCCAAATGTGTTTTCCCCTTCCCTCTCTTTATCTTTGTCAAAACTAGGGAGGGTCTTGTCAGATTCAAATTTCTTGTATTTGATTGTTTTCTTCTTCCTGTTCATCCAAGTTATTCCTTCTATCCATTACAACCGTAGGCATGCAACTTTTTTCTCCTGAAGGAAAGGCACAATAACAGTATAACAGAGTTGTGATGGGCCTTGAAGGTCTTCTAGTTCAACCCCTGTCCAATCTCTTCTTTAAAACCTCCAATGATGGAGCATCCACAACTTCAGGTGGCAAGCCATTCCAATGATTGATTGTTCTCACTGTCAGGAAATTTCTCTTTCTAAGTTGCATCTCTTTGATAAGCTTCCATTACCTCTTGTCCTGCATTCAGGTGCTTTAGAAAATAAGCCCCCCACCTCTTGTCTATGACAGCCCCTCAAATATTGGAAGACTGCAAACATGTCCTCCCCACACCTGTATAATATAAATGTAACAAAGACACTTCACAAAGGACTGTTTTAAATTAAATTTATTAAATTATTTAACACTGCTGTATCGCTTGGCCAGGAAAGACACTTCCAACACTTGCTCGTGGGATTCAACTCCCACCCTCTCGCCCCTTGGAATCGCCATTTAATAAGCAATCCCTTCTTCCTCCCTATTTCCAAGGAGGAATCAGGAACTCTGTCTTAAATGTCAAGTCCACAGGGCAGTCCTTCTCAGCAATCCATCTTCTTAGCAATGAATCAGATGGTCTCAGCCGCTGGAGTTTTGCATTGCCAGCAGGCCCCTCGAAGCTGGGCACTTGCGAAGATGGCTAAGGCACGTTGGCTGCACAAGTACATGGAGATGGTGTACAGCGAGGTGGTCTTGCGGTCTTGTACCTTATGCGGTTGATTCCGTCCCGAGGGAGAAACGGAAGATTGCCAGGTCTCCAATATTCCAATCAGAGCTTTCGATTGACAAGTGCACTTAATACATCAGATATACAGTGAATACACTTTGATCCCACATTGGAGATTAAAGGGGAAGAAGAGAACACATCCAATCCTAACCAGACTGGCACATCTGAAATGCCTGGACCCCCTTGCCCTCCCCTGCCTCTAGGAAAAGGCAACTTACTTCAAAACAACCTTCATTTTCAGGCCCCTGAGATTAGCCTTTGTCCTGAATGACCTTGTTCCCCTTCCTAACCATGGGACAGACCGGCAAAAGTGCTGCGCAGCTTTGGGGTTCTGCCGATTCCTTCTCGGTAGAGAGATACCTCCTTGTCTTCTTCTCTTAACTTTTCTTGCCCTTCCTTTCCTGCTTAACTTTGGCCAGGATAGCTCTTTTGCATTGTCCATCAATTCTGGTTGGGTAGTCATCCCCACTTGATGGGAAGGAAAGAAAGCTACTCCTTCTATTTAAGATCAGATATGTGCTACTCGGGCAAAACAACGTGTCCTTCACAGAAGGGTTTTGTGCCCGAGCCTGTGCCCGAAAAAAAAATAAAAATAAATGTCCATTCAACTCTACTGTTTTAAGTATAAAAACTACCAGCAAATACTGTTGGGTACTCTCCTTTCCAACTTGGTCTCTAAAACCAACCGATCAGACGGGAGAGAAATAAACTTCACTATCTACCTGGGCATCCTCGACGGTTGCATTGCCCAGAGATTTGAACCAGCATACTTTAGCCTCATCTTCATCTAGACAGGGAAACAAGGTGGCAGACAGCTAATAATCCTTTGTTCAGTTGCCTCTTGCCCATTAGGTAACATCCAACACGATAAATAAAATAAAAAAACCAACCACCCATCTATTGGTTTACCAAGGAAGGGGGAAATGATTAATGAAACAACCTTGTGGGACAATCACTTTATCACCATGGGAAACTGCGTCGTATCTTCTTTGAGGCCCATCCACAGCAACTTAGCTTTCATCTTCCAAAGGTGCCTTTGGTGAATGCAGGAACCTCTCAGTTAGATGGCAAAGAAAATTCTGCAACTATTCAAATGAAGAAGATTCTGTAGAGGGCAAGTGCTCAATAAGGAAGAAAGACGCCTGCTTCCGGCTGCTGGTGTCACCCAGGTTCTCTACAGGTCTGTTTCTACCCCTAGCTGTCAACACATTTAGAAGCCGTACACTTCCCTCCAGCCTGGTCACCGTTTGCAGGGAACTGCAAGGCCTCTGCACCAGTCAGCGTTGGAATGGAAGGGACGGCTATATGTTAGAATGGGCCAGCCACAAAGGGCTTTGTCCTGCTGGCACAAGGCCCAGCTCGACGTGAACATAAAGGCTGTCCATCTTACATCAGAAATAAGTGAGGTTCTTGACGAGTCCCAATTCAAGCATCTGTTTTATTGCTAATGCCTCGTGAGAGACATTATGCCCTGAAGACTGTGGAATAAGATAAGAAAAAACAGATTAGTAGAAGCAGCAGGGTGGTTGGTTTTTTTTTATACTAAACACATAAACCAGAGCATCTTCAACTAACTCTGGCTTTCCGATTTACTCACTTTGGAATCCTAATACACTACAGTAGGCTGCTTCAAAAAAAAGCCGAGGTGGCGCAGCAGTTAGAGTGCAGTACTGCAGGCCACTTTAGCTGACTGTGTTCAGCAGGTCAGCGGTTCAAATCTCACCGGCTCAAGGTTGACTCAGCCTTCCATCCTTCCGGGGTAGGTAAAATGAGGACCCAGATTGTTGGGGGCAATGTAAATATATATATATACATTGCTTACTGGTGTACACCGCTTAGAGAGTGCTTGCACTTAAAGCGGTATATAAGTCTCACAAATAAATAAATAAATAAATAATACTTGCAGTGTATTGTTTTAAAATGGATTTACAATACTACCACGTTCTACAGCCACTATCTAGAGTTTCGCTGTTCAGTTAAACTGGGAATGACACCATGTATGTCATCTCATGCAAAGGAACTATTTTTATGGATAAGAAGCTAATATATCCCTTGACCTATTAAACAGAGATAGGTATGAATAGTTCCCTATCTTCATTAGACGAGACGCAGTTACTCACAGCCATAGACTTCACTGTGACATGCTCGTAGTAGTGAATACTCTGCTTCTTGTCGTCTGAACTGGGATATCCAAAGCCAGCAATATCTACCACATCGCAAAAGTGCAAGGCGACGGTGATAGCCACTAATCCTGTGGTTGGTTTCTAGAGTAAGAGACATGTGATAATTGAGGCTTCCATACATGGCAGTCTGGCTTCACTTAGACTTTAGAACAGTAGTTCTCAACCTGTGGGTCTGGACCCCATTTGGGGTCGAACGACCATTTCACGGGGGTCGCCAAACAAGGCTGTCCGCCATTTTTTCCCCCTTTTCTTTGGCCACACCCCTGGCACTTGGTGATGTATAAGTGGTTGGGGGTCACCACAACATGGGGAACTATATTATGGGGTCGCGGCATTAGAAAGGTTGAGAACCACTGCTTTAGAACAAATGATCCACAGGTAGTCCTTAACTTAAAACAGTTCATTTGCTGAGCATTCAAAGTTACAATGGCACTGAAAAAAGTGACTTACAGTAGTGGCCAAAATTGTGGAAACCTTTTGGGAAACATGTAGTTTTGAGGTTTGATGACTAATAACACTTTTTTGGGAGTAGTACCATAAAATTATGTATCAATGGAAAGATAATGTACTCAAGAATGTAATACAACATAGTTTGTTCAATTATCTGTACTGTATTCTATGAAAAGTTACAGCCAAATAACCAGAAAAAGGAAGCACAACTTGCTTAGGTTGATATCAGGTAGCTTTCCTTCATCTGATTGTAGCCAATGAACGTGAGTGTTTAGAAAGCCAATCAGGTGTCCTCTTGTTTTGGCAATGAGCCAATCAGATCACAGTAGGATTTGGTTATTGATGTCATGTATTGAAGCTCAGAGGAGGACATTTGTCAGTGTGTTAAGTGATCGCTATCAAGTTGGCTGGGTTTTTTTGTGTTGTTTCATTTAGTCAGCTTGTAAAACGTAATAAAATTGAAGTCATGGTGCAAAGAGTTGACTGGTTGCCCAGAAAGCGATGTAAAATAGTATTATTAAATGAACAAGGCTACAGTTATAAAGAAATCAGAAGAAAAATTGGTGGAAACTTAACCAAAGGTGGCATTTCTACTGTACACTTTTCCCAAAAGGTTTCCACAATTTTGGCCACTACTGTATATCTGTTTTTCACACTTGCGACCGTTGCAGCAGCGCCCACGATCCCATGATCAAAATGCAGACACTTGTCAACTGACTCATATTTATGATGGTTATGCAGTGTCCTGGAATCACGTAATCCCTTTCTGCGACCTTCTGACAAGCAAAGTTAATGGGGAAGCACGATTCACTTAACATCCGTGTTACTAAACAATTGCAGTGATTCATTTAACGACCGTAGCAAGGAAGGTTGCAAAATGGGGCAAAGCTCATTTAACAAATGTCTCACCTAGCAACAGCAATTTTGGGCCCAGTTGTGATCGTAAGACTAGGACTATCTGTAGTAACCCCAGTTAAATTGTCCAGAGAGGGTTTGCAAAATTGTTCAGTTTTACAAGGAACATACATAGAATCTCCTTCAATTCATTAACCTGCCCATTTTTTAAAGGACAATGGTCAATATTTTCAACAATTCCTGGCTTTTAATTTTCAGATCAATCTTAGGAGGTAGCGTGAGAGAGGGTGACTACTATAAGATAGTCCATAAATCTTGTGGCTACGCAGAGATGTTAATCTCCCTGAATCTCTTTGGATAAAGAAAAGCTGATCATAGCAACCTAACCCAAATTAGTTGTTTGCCTATCTTATTATCATTTTGCTTCTTTTGTTTATAGGGGAAACGGCCTAAGCAGAGCATGAAAAGTCTACACTTTGGCCTTGAAACGTTCTAGTTAAGACCTGTTTCAGTCTCACGAAGATTTTCTCATTGTTAACCAAGACTTCAGGAAGTAACTTCAATAAAAACATTACAGATGACTCATTTGTTTAAAAAAAAATTGAAACAAATAGATGGATTATCGGGATCTATTTTCATAGTGCAGACACAGAATCTTGAAGACAATGTAGAATACAATATTTTTATTGTCACTGCGTAATTGACAACAGAGTTAAATAGTTATGTAGTTATATAACTGGCAGAAGACTTCCTTATAATTTCATGGAAATTATCTGATCAGGTTCATGCAGAAATAAACATTAAGAAGTGGGAGGAGGGCAGAACTAAGATTTTCAAACAAGTGACAAAAAAAAAAAACCTACCTGGAGTAAAAAAGCCTTTGCAATCTAGAAGCTGCCAACCAGGAAAAAAAGAACACTGCAGCCAAAAGTAATAATAATAATAGTAGTAGTAGTAAAGTTGGAAGGGACCTTGGAGGTCATCTAGTCCAACCCCCTGCTCAGGCAGGAAACCCTACACCATTTTGGACAAATGACTGTCCAGTCTCTTCTTAAAAACTTGCAGTGTTGGAGCACCACCACTTCTGGAGGCAGGTTGTTCCACTGGTTAATTGTTCTCACTGTCAGGAAATTTCTCCTTAGTTCTAGATTGCTTCTCTCCTTGATTAGTTTCCACCCGTTGCTTCTTGTCCTGCCTTCAGGTGCTTTGGAAAATAGCTTGATTTCAAGGTTTTATTTTCAAAGAAGATAAATCAAGGTTGAAATTATTTTTAAGGGAATGGGTGGTGGTTATAAAACAGGTCACCCGTGACCGTCCTGGTTTTACCACCTGTTTTATAGCATCTGTTAAGTGAATGCTGCAGCCATTAAATGAATCACTTGTTCGCTATGGACCAGTTTTGTTGAAAACTGAAAGCAAATGCTGATTTTTTTGGACAAAAACTTCATAACATGCACTCAGGTGCTTCTAGAAACAGATGGGGACTTTCCACAAATGAAAGCTTCTCTGCAAAAGAGCTCTTCAAACATATCAAAAGTACCAGTGATGAAGAACCAAAAGACTTGTCCCAAAGATGCTTTTTCAAAAGTCAACTGGACTTTGTTTTTCCTTGAAGGCGTTTCACTTCTCATCCAAGAATCTCCTCCAGTTCTGAATGAATGAACTGAAGAAGCTTTTTAGATAAGAAGTGAAACGTCTTTAAGGAAAAACAAAGTCCAGTTGCCTTTTGAAAAAGCACCTTTGGGACAACCATGACATGGATGAACGAGAATCTCCATAGACATTAAACCAAAAGACTTCTTTGGCCAGCCAGCGGTGCAGGCAGATATCTGGTGGACTGTCCTTCTCAAGTTTCTCTGGAGATGAAAAGTCCAGATATATGGCAGGAGTGGCTCAGGAATTCTGGGAATTGGCTTCAAATCATGTATTCAAATAATCCATCCCTTCACTGCATACTCATACTTCTAATTCTCTCTCTCTCTCTCTCTCTCTCTCACACACACACACACATCCACAAACGTACATATGGTTATCTCTTCTTACCTCTCTAAGCTTCCACAAGTGCTTCATTGGAAGCTTAAGCACTTTAGCAGCTGCAACTTCCATAAAATATGGGTTCAGAATCCGTACTTGCTTAGGATTTGCATTCCAAATTAAGGGAGGCTGTTTCCAGAAACCCTTCCGAATCTGGAAACATAGCAGACACAGGGAAATTAGTCACACACGCTTTACATCAAAAGCATAAGTGTCTAACCTGGTGAAATAGGGAGAGAACGAAAAGTAACGCAGAAAAAAAAACTACTTCTCCAATTTTAGGAGAAGCATTTTGGTGTTTCGTTTGGACACTTGATCTCCCCTGTTTGATTCCTCACGTTCTCTGCAGCTTCCTACTGTTTGGCCTCAAAAATGCTCAAGAAATATAGAATGAGCATTCTGTTGACTGGTGTTGTGATGTTGGCAGCCCTCCAAGGTAGACCAAACAGGGAACTAAAAGCAGGCAAGCTAAAATTACTTTTATTCTAAGGTCACAGAAATAGGGTTGCAGGTTTGAATATATCTCTCCCCTACCTCTCTTTACAGGTAGTTCTCGATTTAAGACACAGTCATAAGTTGTGATGGTTATAAAACAGGTCACCCCATGACCGACCTGATTTTACCACCTTTCCTAAATCATCTGTTAAGCGAATGCTGCAGTCATTAAATGAACCACAGGTTCGCTATAGGATGGTTTTGCTGAAAATTGGAAGTAACTACTGAGTTTTTTTGGCAAAAACTTCATAAAATGCAGTCATGTGACCAGAGGACAATGCGATAACCATGGGGAGGAGCAGCTGTTGGAAGTTCGGAACCAGGTTGTAAATAGCTCCAGGAAGATCTCTTGTAACTTCAAATGGTCACTAAGCGGCCAGTCATAAATTGAGAACTACCTCTATCTTGATGAAAACTAAGGTAGGTCTTATCTGAAAGCATTCTCAAATTGCCTTTCTGTCTTGGAGTCAGATTTGTTTTATTTGATAATTTGTTTAGACAGCTCTTCTTCCTGTTCCTCCGGGTTTTTCCTCCTGCCTTCTCCAATCGCAGAAGGACTTAGTGAAGCAATGTTGTTTCAATCACGGATAAGCAAGGAAATCAGACAAAGAAAATAGATCTTGTCCACATCTGGTTAATGAGCTTCGTTTACGTGAGACCAAAATTGGACATCCCACATTCAACCTCACAAACAAATCAGTATTTATAACACAACACTCTGCTTTGGAGGTTGGAAGACAAGAACTTCTGAATCCCCAGTGAATTTGTTTTTTCTTCGGCAAGTGGGCCTTGTGTCCTTTTCCACGATTAAACACAAACACAAAAAAGATAGGCTAACCGCTTACTCTTTTCTTGTCGTGGAGAATTGTCTCCAGCCACAAAAAATCCATGGGTTTGAACGCCACTAACACCAGCAATGTGTTTGGGTTGTTATCAGTCTGAGGATTGAAGTGTGCTGACTCGGGATAGAAAAGTCGCATAGTGGTTTTGGTGCCCACATCACGTTCGTAACCATGGACTGGTGCATTATTCAGCCTGGAGAGAGGAAGAGAAGATGATACACAAGGGCACAAAGTCATGTGGGCATGGATTCATGTATAAGGAAATATTCCAGCTATAAGAAACTGATGCCGGAAAAGTGGCCACTGGTCAGATGGGCAGGGCACATGGAACATGAGAACAGAGCATGTTTTTTCTTCAAGAATTGGTTCAGTAATATTTTTTAAAAAAAAAATATGTCAGGTTTGAAGCACATTTTTGCTGGCTTGACAATTATTGCTTCTCAGCTTGCCAACAAACTTGGGGGGAAAAGGGATTGGAACACAGACTTCAAAAGATCAAGAAAGCAGACCATGAGAACCAAGGACAGTTCACCAGATGTCTGGCCAGACCCAGAGACGCTTTCTCATAACAATATTATTCCACCTAATTGGGCAACGTGACCTGATCAAGAAGGAGGAGGGGAAATTCTATACTTTTACTATATGGGATTGGGTGGGTTTTGCCAGAGCTGGTTTTGCATGCATGAGGACCAAAATGATGTATTCAATAAAGTTTTACACTGAAAGTTCAGAAAGCCACGAAGGTGTTTGCTTGATTCGGTTCGTCAGTTGGAACCTTGACAAAATAAACTTATGATCACAACGGAGCCCAACATTTTCATGGCTAAGCAAGACAGTTGTTAAAGGAGCTTTGCCCCATTTTACGGCCTTTCTTGCCACAAGTATAAGCGAATTGCTGCAGCTGTTCACTGAATCACGCGGTCATTAAGAGAATCTGACTTCCCCATTGGCCTTGCTGGTCAGGTCGCAAAAGGGGATCACATGACCCTGCCACCATCATAAATACATGCCAGTTGCCAATGTCTGAATTTTGACTACATGACCCTGGGGGTGCTGCAACGGTTGTGGGGGGGGGGGAAAGGCCCTACGTCACTCTTTTCAGTGCTGTTGTAACTTCAAGCAGTCCCTAAACAAACGGTTGTAAGTCAGGGACTTCATGTATATTGACATGTTGGCAGAAACAGCATCCCAGCATCAAGTATTCCTAAACAAAAGATGTGCCCTAATATGGCCAGGTCCAGGTTTCCCATTATGAGTAATTCTCTGGTCCATTGTGATATAAATGGAAGTGACACAGGTCAACATCATCTGCTTCTCAATACCTGATCACAATATCGTATTTGTTAATGACTTCTCCCATTGAGCTGTTTCTCAACCGATAGCCGTTCCCAACGACTGCACATCGGCGGCACTTCAAGCTGCAAAACAGGCAAAGAGGATGTTTAATGCACCACACATGACATTTCACTGTTACAACTCATAGCCTGCATTACCAGGTGCTCTTCCATGCAGTGATGAAAAGCATCTCTGGTATATGCTATGCTCAATCTCTAGATAGATAGTCCTTGGGTTACGATGGCAACCGGGGGCTGGGATTGCTGTCCCTAAGCAGTGCAATAGTTAAAAAAATGATGACACAGTTTCTTTTAAGCAGCCAAAGCTCCAGAGGGCCAACACACGCCCCCCTGGCTTTTAGGCAACCCAAACACAAGCACACAATGGGTGGTAGCCACAGTTCCTCCACACACACTTCCCAAAGAAGTACTAGACTGCTACTGTGTGTGAGCCTCACTGCTGAAGAACAATATTTCTGACTATTAGCCCTAGGCTGCTCCAAGGGGCTTTATTTCCACAAAGTAACAGAAACCGCCTCCCTTCTCCCTTCTAGAACACCTTCAACACAACCACAACAAAAACACAACTGTTTTTCTGCTCGGCTTTTTATCATCCCTGGGCAGCTGCGGCGGCTACGGAGGGGGCTTAAAATGGGCAGGTCACCATCAGCCCAGCTGCTAGCCAACGTCAGGCAGCCTGTCCTCTCCTGCACCACCACATTGCTTAGCAATGATAACCCCAGCAGGTGTCACAATATGAAGGTGTACAAGTCTTAAATGGGAAACACTGAGAATGAATGAATGAATAAATACATGAGTAAATGAATGAATTAATTCTTTATTTGGCTAAGGGTGATTAGACACACAAGAAATTGTCTCCGGTGCAGAAACTCTCAGTGTACATGCAAAGCAACAGAATAATAATAGTCATAATAACAATACCAATAAAATGGAAGAGTAAAGAATGTTGTTATGTTATGTTGTTATGTTATGTTATGTTGTTATGTTATGTTATGTTACGTTACGTTACGTTATATTATTAAGGTAACATAATGTAACATAGTCCCAAAAGTGCTTTTTCAGGAGGCAACGGGACTTTCTTGTTTTTCTTTTGAAGACGTTTGGCTTCTCATCCAGGAGCTTCTTCAGCTCTGACCGGATGGTCAGGAATGGCTTCAATGACTCTCTAAAAGAATGCAAATGACCAGCTGTCTGCAAGGAATAGAAATCCTTCCATTTCCCCACCATCCAGTCAGAGCTGAAGACACCATGACCTGGAGGACTTAGAATCTCCCTAGACCTGTAGGTAAGGTAAGGTAACATAATGCAATATAATAAAAGAACAAACACAATGTAGATAAGGTAAAATAAGGTAAGATAAGATAAGGTAAGGTAAGGTAAGGTAAGATAAAATAAGATGATAAGATAAAATAAGATAAGATAAGATAAGATAAGATAGGTTAAGAAGAACAAAAAACAGTCATACTAAATGGGTAAATGCACATAGACATTAGACAGCATTGAGAGAGTCCGGGATAAGGAGCCTAAAGATGTCATGGGGGGAGGAGGAACAGGAGTGGCTCTATAGGCTTCTACAGGCAAGCTGAGAGCCAGCAGAAGCTGTTTAACAAGTGGATGAAACCCAGCCAAGCAAAAAGCAGAAGTGGTCAACGAAAAAAAGCAGGGAGGGGAAAATGAAGTAAGAAGGAGAAGGGAATGGATAGAGATAATCCTCGAACTTACAAGCATTCATTTAGTGACTGTTCGAGGTTTCCACAGCACCAAATGAAGTGACTTAAAACTGGCCATCACACTTATGACCATGCATGTTTCCCCATACTCACAAGATCAAAAGTCAGACACTTGGCCACAGAAACGTTATGTACAACGGTTGCAGCGTCCCGGGATCAGGTGATTGCCATTGGCAACCTTCCAGGTGGTTTCTGATAAGCAAAGTCAATGGGGGGGGAAGCCAGACTCGCTTAATGACCATGTGATGCACTTAACAACTGCAGGGATTCACTTAACAACTGTGGCGCAAAAGGTCACAAAATCTGGCGTGGCTTAACAACTGTTCAGCTTAGTAACAGGATCCCCAGTCCTAATGGCAGTTGTAAGTGGGGATTGCCTGTCCTAGCAAGCTCTAAGCGAGAAGCCCTCTCCACAGTCTTCAATGCAAAGCAAACTTCCTGATCTTTTAAGGCTATATCAGGGCTTTTCAACCTTTTCACCCATTGTGCCACTTTTAGGATATGGCAACATCCGAGTACCACCAGGCGCCTAGCAAGGTGTCAAAAACTTGATGACAAAAAAAAAAAGGGGGGGAGTGATAAAGTACAGGTAGTCCTCGACTTACAACAGTTCACTTAGTGACTGTTCGAAGTTACAGTGGCACTGAAAAAAGTGCCCCCCAAGCCACAGCCGAGCAAGACACCTGTCTGCCCACCCGGCGGTGCTCTTCCTCCTGTCCGAGGTTTTCATTGTTGTGAGCATTTCTGTTGAGGATTGGCAGCAGGGATGGGGTGGGGCTGTTTGGTTTTTATTCCCCCCCCCCGGTCTGCTGGGTGGTTGCACCAGTTCAGCTCATTCCCCTCCCCCGCTACCACTTTTCTAGGATGGTCGCGTACCACCTGCCAGGTGTCAATGTACCACAAGTGGTACCCGTACCACTGGTTGAAAAGCCCTGGGCTAGAGAATAGCTCGTGTATTTTCAAAATTGGAATTGGAAATTTCCAATGTGCTTAAAAATGTCGGGAAAGGGGGAAACGGATAAACTGATATTACCTTTCAATATTTTCGGGGAGAGAGAAGCTTGTGATGGTTAGAAGACGTAGGAGAATTTCCTCTGCAGAGCAAACAACACAGGCAATTAAGAAAGCTGGTTAAAATACCTACATATTAGGAACAGCAGAACAAAATGGGACAATTTGCTCCAGCCAACTTGCCACTACCAATTTACTCGCCACAGAACAACTCACCATGGCCAAATCGCTAGCAGGCACCTCACCACAGGAAAATTCAACCATTTTATTTATTTAAAATAATATAAAAAAATAATTTTAATTTTTGTCATTCACATTTCATCCCGTCCTCCTTTTGTATCCTTTCTTTAACGATTCTATTTCACCATTTCTTTGATATTGGCGTAACTCTTCTCCTGCGGCAACTTGTCCCATGGAAAGCTGGCCATGGCAGAATTGTCCCGTGGCAAGATGGCCATGGCGAGTTGGCCACGATGAGTTGGCTGTGGCAAGCTGTCCTAGAAATGCAATAACCATATTCGCAAAGAGACATCTTAAAAAGGCTGAAAGCTCATTGACATGAGTCCATTGATCTACCTCTGTCAGGATCCTGCCATTGGATCTATTTTCATCCTGAAAGTACTTAATTAATCTGATCAGATTTATTGTTCAGAAACCTAATCCGTCTCTTTGTGAAGGCAGCTATTTCTCCCTCCAAATGTTCACAAACTAACTGCCCAATGATCTAGTCCAGATACATGCAAGTATCGGCATCAAGATGGCTACTTTCTAAATATTTAGCTTTTAGAATTTCTTTTTCTCTTTTTGGAAGATGGAAAACACATGTCTCTTGCAATGATATCTACTTCTTTTGTACTTCTTAACATACCCCATTTGAAACACATTTCCTATACATTTTCCTTCTCAAACTGAGCTCACCAAAAATAGACTTGGTAATGCAGCTATATATTTTCTTTAGCACTCTCTTATTTTTGTTCATTTAATTGTGCATTCATAGTTTCTTCAGTGTAAGTTTATATAGGGTCTCCAATATAGCATCTCCTGCTTGAACGGGGGGGGGGGAGAGGGTTGGACTAAGACACCTCCAGAATCCCTTCCAGCTCTATTATTCTGTTATCCCATGCTTTCCTTCAACAAATTGCCCGTTAATCTGGAACTTCTTAAATATTTCTACTGAGAAAACTATAACAAATATGTCCTTAAACGTGCTGCAGTCTACTCAAATCCAGGTTGAATGTCTGAACGTGCTTAAATCTGAATGTCTGAGTTGAATGTCTGAGTGCCATAAATCTCAAGCTAACCTTATCATTTCGACCAAAGGTTTATATTTTACAATTACAATTTTTCCTGGTTAATCAAATGTCTAAGGATAGCTGCTTCTATTGTTCCTTTTCTTTCCCTTCTGGAAGATGAAAATGTCATCAAGGTAATAAGAATAAATTACATGTCCTTTCTTAACAGTTTTTTTTTTCTTGCTTCAAACTTGGCTGGTATTTAACACATTTCAAAAGAGATCTGTGCTACTAAATAATTTAATAAAATAAAATAAAATAAAGTTCAGCTTTTTAAAACACGTTGTGTGCAGTATTATTGTGAGGAAAATGCTATTTGCTTGTCATTAATGATTGCACTGGAAATTTGAGAGAACCACCCAATCAATACATAAAAGAAATAAAGCTAAGACTCCAGTGATTAATAAGCAGAAGCCAACACATTTTGTAACAGAATAGACTTTTCATTAAGTGATTTTTGTATACAATGGCAGTTTTGTCTAACACAAAGAGAGACACAGATTAGGAAATATTACTGTCCTTTTTTGTATAAAAATCCTTGAACTGTGTTTAGTTTTTAGAGTTCATCTCTTCCTGGACAAATAACGTTTAATGGATTATCTGTCATTTTTGAGTACTGTAACCAACTTGGTGATGTTGATGTTATATCTCAGTGTGGGGAAGTTGGAAACAAAATACTTTCCTTTGTGTTGTTATCATGGTTGAAATACCAGCCAAGAGCAACTTTATAATGGATCCATTCATGTGCAGCAAAAATTTATCTAGTGCATTACTGTCAACTGAACCTTTTGTCTACTGGAGCAAAACCAATGAAGTTAAAAGGGTCATGCAGCTGAAATAATTAATATGGAGATTTCTTTTAAACGGATGATTTCATCGTAGATACAAATGGAATCGCCCAGTTGTATAACTTCTGTCTTTGTCCTGCGATGAAAAATTATTTTTAGGAGACTAGCTTTTCAGCAGAAAGACTCCAGAACATGACCACAGCAATACTGGTGAAGGAACTGAAATAACTGTTCCTGAATTTTTTTAAAAAATAATCTTTTTTCTGGCTCAAAGGTATTTTAAACTTGTATCTCAATTTTTTTGGGGGGTGGGGGATGTTGGGTGAGTGATATCTTTGAGGCAGTTTTGACTACCGGCAACTGCCTGGACAAATCCATACAGTATTCTTGGTAAAATGTTGAAAGTGATTTGACATTTCCTTCTTCCTAGGGTTCTCTGGGCAAGGTCACCCAAAGAGAGAGAGAGAGAGAGAGAGAGAGGGAGGGAGGGAGGGAGGGAGAGACAGAAAGCAAGGGAGTATAACTATCTATTTCTTCCTTCACTTCCATCCTTCCTTTCCAACACCTATCAAGTCTACTCCGATTGCCATAATGGTTAATACCAAACAAACCTAGATAGAGTAAGCAGAGGAGAGCCACTAAACAATGGCTTGAATGTCTTGTTCAACAGCTGTTGAGTGTGTAATCTGAAAAGAAAGACATCAAATGCAACTCCGTTGTGGGAAGCTATGTCATTGTGGATCTGCCTGGAGATCATCTGGAGATGATAAGAGTGGATCTACTCTACACTCAAAAATGGAAGGTCACATTGATCTACCATGTGACTGGCGGAACTAGCAGAGATGGCTAAATTGACTGTTTTGATTAAAGAAAACAAAAATACAAGTACTTTTATTTCTACGTGGAAACCGCTTCTGGACTTTGCGCTTGAGGTGGAAAAAAATGAAATTTTGATTTTGGCCTTTTCTGATTAGATAGATTTGTTGTTATCGGAATGGCTAGTTTATACTATTACATAAAAGTAAAAATTTGAGGTTTGATGTTAATGTTCTATTTTACTGCATCAAAGGAAATTGGAAGTCAATGTATTTTTTTTCTTTTTTCTCCTTGCTTTCCACCACTTTTCTCTTCCCTTTCCCCTTCCCTATCTTTCCTACTATTTACTTTTGCATTTTCTTTGCATCTTACACTATGAACTATTAAAATTTGATAAAAATAGATGATAGAGTGGATCTTGGAGAAATTTAGAGGAGGACAAAATTACCAAAAAAACAAAACAAAACCCATATTCTGCATCAGATTCAGACATGCCGGGCAAATGAAACTTAATATGTTGAGCCATCATTCCAACAAAGCCATTAACAAAGGAGGGTGAAAAATGTCCAACAAAATAAAAATAAACTAGAATAAAAAAATAAATAAAATAAAATAAAAATAGAAGCGTTATGTTAAGGAGGAGGGAGAAAGGGAAGGAGACGTATTGTTTGCTTACCTGCTCCTTTCGTACCATAAGGCAGTTCATAAAGTGAGGGGGTTTTCTCCCAAAAATAGTCCTTTAGCTGTAAAAACAGTGGAGGTTCCCGTGTGTAACTGAAGTCAAGAAAGAAAAGATGAAGATATGATTCAGAGACCGTTGACAGCTTCTCTACTTTTATCTTTCCTTTCTTGTTTAGCAACACTTCTGGGGCCCACAACATTCCTTCCCCCTTGAAGTTCAGGAAAATTAAATAGATCATTCTTCTCAAAGATGATCTGGGGACTGGAGGCTAAAACATATAAAGAACGGTTGCTGGAATTCGGTATGTCTAATCTAATGAAGAGAAGGACGAGGGGGGACATGATAGCAGTATTCCAATATCTCAAGGGCTGCCCCAAAGAAGAGGGAGTCAAGCTATTCTCCAAAGCGCCTGAAGGCAGGACAAGAAGCAATGGGTGGAAACTGATCAAGGAGAGAAGCAACCTAGAACTAAGGAGAAACTTCCTGACAGTTAGAACAATTAACCAGTGGAACAACCTGCCTCCAGAAGTTGTGAATGCTCCAACACTGGAATTTTTTAAGAAGAGACTGGACAGCCATTTGTCTGAAATGGTATAGGGTTTCCTGCCTGAGCAGGAGGTTGGACTAGAAGACCTCAAAAGTCCTTTCCAACTTTATATTATTGTTATTGTTCTAGCAAACAACAGGCTCTGTTACTCACTTTGATATCAGTTGTGCAGCTTTCTTTTCTATCTCTTTTACAGGACAAGTCATCTTTTCATCTTGAAAGTGAAAATCAAAACTGGAAGACAAATGGCAAGGAGGAAGAAAGTGACATTATTGTTGTTGTTGTTAACAATCTGCAGTTAGATTCATAGGTTAAGACTGGTAGAAATTTAATGATTCCAGTCTTATTATTATTAGCAGTACTAGTAGTACTAGTAGTAGCATTAATCTATAGTTAGATTCACAATCTAAGATTGATGAAAACTAAATAATTCAAATCCTAACCAAAGACTTAAGAAGTATTAAGGTAGTGCCTAAGGACACAAGCAATTCCAAACAACGTTTTGCTAAAATTGGGTTGTTTTTTTTTAAAAAAAAAAAGGGCGTTCACTATGATTATTTTTCTGCTTCAATTGATAAGAAGCAAATTCTTGGTGTCAGCCTTGCAAGATAGATAAGACTAGAAAAGCAAAGTCACTTGCAAGCCAGTATAATTTTTTATGACAAGGTTATAGTAACGAAATCCATAATGGACTGTGTCTGATAAACAAAATATGATTCTACAGCAGGTATGTGAATAAGGATCTCAGAATTAATCCTTTGTAGTTATCTGGAACAAAGGCAGGGAGGGGTAAAGTATATTAAGACTTGCAGATTTCTGTTATTATAACCTCACAAGAAATGTAGTGTTATAGTGTTCTGATCTATTCTAGACTACCTCCAAGGCTTGTATTTATTTTGCAAGACTGAACATGTTTCTTCCATCCCTCCCTTTATTGTCATTAAAACTAAAGAGGGCCTTTTCTGAGAGGCTTATTTTGAATTATATATCTGGCTCAGATTCCAATTTCTTTGATTTCACAATAGCCTTGTGATTTTTCTCCTGTGACTTCTGCCCATTACACAGAGTGTGCAAAATGGTATTATTGGACTAGCTGGTACACTTCTG
Organism: Crotalus tigris; assembly: GCF_016545835.1. Classification (NCBI taxonomy): domain Eukaryota; kingdom Metazoa; phylum Chordata; class Lepidosauria; order Squamata; family Viperidae; genus Crotalus; species Crotalus tigris. The sequence goes on along the minus strand of NW_024097215.1, from coordinate 4,604,259 downwards.
TATAATTTTATTGTGACACAAGATGAAGCACGGCTACTTGAGGAAAAGTGGAATGTACATCTAACATAAAGCCCACTGTGGGAAAAGGCCATTGATGGACTGTATAGATCTCACATCGAAAATCCATGGAAAACTCATGGCTGAACAAAAATATATATTTAAAATTAAATAATTGAATGATTATATCACTTTTTAAAAACTGTTTGCTTTTTATTCTATTTTTTTTTAAATGGTCACATAGTCCCAATCTAGAACGTTACCTAACAGGTGTAACAGCACTGAGATGTCCCAAACGTGCTTTTTTTTTTTTTTTCAAAAAGCAACTGGACTTTGTTTTCAGTTCAGAACTGAAGAAGCTTCTTGGATGAGAAGCAAAATGTCTTCAAGGAAAAACCAAGTCCAGTTGCCTTTTGCAAAAACATCTTTGGGACAACTGTGAGCAGGATGACTCCATAGACAGCACTGAGATGGTCTTCACAGGTTCTGTCCTCAATTATCTCACACTGTGGTTTAGGAGGCGAGATATAACATCCTGAATAAGATCACTACTTTTGTGTTTCAACAGATTTATGTGGGATCATGTGTTTCTTGTAGTGTACAGGCGAAGGTGTTGAACTAGGCCCAGTGAGACCCAGATTCAAGTCCCTTCTCAGTAGCAGAGGTTCACTTGATGATTTTGAGCTAGATCCTCTCTCGGCCCAAGAGTCAGTGAAGTAAAGTAGAAAGGTAAATGTGTTAGATTTCAAATTCAAACCCATCATCGGCCATGGAAGCTGGGTGTGAGCTTCTATGCGGAGGAACCTTAGGACAGCAACTTTCTCTCAGCTTAATCTACCTCATAGTGTAATTATTGAGATTAGGGGACAGTAGGACAGAATGCTATATATTCTGCCTTGAGCCAATATGTTGTGTATATAGGTATAGTTCTCACTTTCAAGCTGTAATAAAAAGGGACCAATAAACAATAAGGATTCAGAACAAAAATCTTGCTTACTTATAGCCCAACCTCTTCTCTCTGTGTGTCTGTGTGTATCTCACACAGGTTCAAAATTCTGAAAAGTGACTTCTAGTTAGCGTTGTCCATCTAACTAAAGAGACAAAGTAAGGAATAATGAACTTCCTATATCCTTTTTTTTTTTTTTTAAGAAATACACTCACAGCTGTATATACCTTTCTTCCCGGGATATCGTATACCACACCATCAGCAAAAATACAGCCAATACTCCAAGTATCTTCCATCCTGAGCAAAGAAAAAAGTAGGAGAGATGTTAAGCCCGAGTCCTTCAACAGAGGAATCTTTCAACCATAAAATATGGAAGAGAGGAGGAGATTTAGTTTAATAAATTTGAATGAATGAACAAATGAACAAATGAGAGTGGGCAGGTCTTTTCAATATTCTGAACATTAATGCTTTCCATTAAAATAAAAAAACAACCAACCAACAAAAAAAAATAGGTATTGGGAAAGAGATCAATCATGGCATTTGTACGCTTCTACTAACTCTAAGTTTCTAGCACCTGTACCTACTACTCTCTCTGCACTTTGGAATGAAGTTACGTTTAAAACTGGATAGCTCAAACCAGCAAAAGAAACCATACTTCCAATCTTGTTGTAATCAAGGCCAAACACAATGTAGATAACAGGACAAACACTGCAGCTAAGGAAAACAGCATACAGTAGTCCTTAACTAACAACTGTTTAGTGACCGCTTGAAGTTACAATGGCTCTGAAAAAAATGACTTTTTCACACTTACGACAGTTGTGCCATCCCCTTGGTCACATGATCAAAATTCAGATGCTTGGCAACTGGTTCCTATTTATGATGGTCGCAGTGTCCCAGGGTCACATGATCCCCTTTTGACAAGCAAAATCAATGGGGGAAGCCATTGAACATCCGTGTTCCTAAATTAACAACTGAGTGATTCACTAAACGATTGTGAATCCAGAAGCTGTGAATGCTCCAACACTGGAAGTTTTTAAGAAGAGACTGGACAGTCATTTCTCTGAAATGGAATAGGGTCTCCTGCCTGAGCAGGGGGTTGGACTAGATGACATCCAAGGTCCCTTCCAACCATATTATTATTATTATTATTATTATTATTATTATTATTATTATTATTATTATTATTATTATTATTATTATTAAGAAAGGTCGTAAAATGGGGCAAAGCTCACTTAATGCCGGTCTCTCTTAGCAACAGAAATTTTGGCTCAGTTTGGTTATAAGTTGAGGATTACCTGTATCTCATCCTTTTTTGCTGTGAGCATAAAAGGAGAAAAAAAAAATATGAGGGTACCTGAGCTGATGTTATTTCTGCTTTGAGCTATCTTGAAAAAGATGAACAGATGGACGTTCTTTCCTTCGATAAGAAAGGAAAGCAAAGTTTGGGGTATTGCTTGGTATTCAGAGAGGGAAAAATGGATCTAATATATAAATCTAATCTATATATAAATATAAATATATATGTAGGTCTTTGGTTGTTCGGGTTTTCTCCCACGTAAAATTGGAAGTGTCTTGGCGACGTTTCGACGAAGTCCCATTCGTCATCTTCAGGCTGGTGCTTTCAGCTTCGTGCTTTGAGCAGCAATGAAGCACGAAGCTGAAAGCACCAGCCTGAAGATGACGAATGGGACTTCGTCGAAACGTCGCCAAGACACTTCCAATTTTACGTGGGAGAAAACCCGAACAACCAAAGACCTACATACAAATACCCGCGAAAACCTCAGAAAATAAATATATATGTATATATATAAATATAAATATAATAAATCTAAATCTAATGCTTAGACCAGAGGTAGGCCGCCTTGGCTCTTTTATGACTTGTGGACTTCAACTTCCAGAATTCCTGAGCCAGCATGGCTCAGCTTGGAAACCTCTCCCTTTCTCCTCAGCACGGCTGGCTCAGAAATTCTGGAAGTTGAAGTCCACGAGTTATAAAAGAGCCAAGGTTGCCTACCCCTGGCCTAGACAAAAACTAATGGAATGGAAACTAATCAAGGAGAGAAGCAACCTAGAACTAAGGAGGAATTTCCTGACAACAGATACCTGTTGTTGTTGTTGTTATTATTATTATTATTATGTACTTTTCCACTGATATTTTTGAACCAATAAAAAAGTACGTCTGTAAGCCAAAGAAAAGTATAGCTTAATTTTATAGCCTCTACACTTCTTGCTCTCCTGGTTTTGAGATATATTTTTTTAAAGATAAAAAAACAACAACACTTGACTCTACTCTCATTTCTCTACAATGTCGAGAACAGAGAACCTAATTTTATTTGGATGACACCCACTTGCTAACACTACAGCTGTGTATCTACTATTAATTCTATAAATCACAGGGCAGGAAAAGAAAACTGAGCAGATGGTCAGAACTGAAGTTGCTCTGGAGATCCAGGAAGATCAGTTAAGCAACCTATTTAAAAGAAGATTATGCAGGACCTAGCAAATTAACTCCTTTAAATACTCCATACTGGCAGAATTTGCAGAACAGACTTAACTGGGTTAATCCATTTTCTGGCTTTGAATAGTGGATTGCAACATCAACTAAACCTAATAGACTGGGTTCACAAAGGCACCACACAGAAAGTAAAAAGGAGAAAGAGAAGATGTACAAAGTCAGCTTAGTTTGCTGGGCCAAGACTTTAGATCAGGGGTCCTTAACTTAAGTGAATTGCTGGAGTTGATAAATTAGTAACCAAACTTGTTAAGGTAACCTGGTTTCCCCATTGACTTTGATTGTCAGAAGGTTGCAAAAGAGGATCCCATGACCTTGGGACACAGCAACAATCATAAATAGGAATCTGTTGCCAAAGCATCTGGATTTTGATCACATGATCACGGGAATGCTGCAAAGGTCGTAACTGTGAAAACGGCCATAAGTCGCATTTTTCAGCGGCATTGTAAGTTTGCACGGTTACTAAACAAAAGGTTGTAAGTCAAGGGCTACCTGGATTAAGTACTGCTAGCACATTTGATATTCAGCAATTGATTAAGGAGCTAGCTAACCCATTGTTCTTACTTTCCGATGACTTATCAATGTAGTACAATACGTGTGACTTGAAATTTGGCTATTAGTTGTGATGGTTTGTGATCTAGATCTGCTCCGAACACTACTAGAATGTTCTTCCTCTAGTACTAAGCAGGATAATCTATCGATTATAAAAACCACTTGCCTTTTCATCAATTAAGTCAATATTTTTATTAAAGCCTTTTCCTTCTAATCCCCAATATCAGCAGTCAAATATTCCAAGTTACTTCCTTTAGCAAACAAAATGTGTTCTGTTGTTTTTAAATGCTTCCCCCCCCCTTTGTTTCTCTTAGCATTTAGCAAGGAAATAAGATATGATTTTTCCACACATTTTAACAACAGAAGCAATAAAAGAACTCCAGCTGTTCAGGAAAGAAAAAAGAATGATATAACACATGCACTTGCTGAACTTAATATTATTACAGCAGTCAAGGCTAGTGCAGTGAATTACCCGCAAGAGTCTGCTTTTAAGGAATTTTTGGAAGCTCACGTTCAAAAAGGACATTGTGGAAGTAGAGACGGTTCAGAGAAGGACAACTGAGATGATCAAAGGGCTGGAGAAGTTTCTCAGGGAGGAAAGGTTGTAATAAGTGAAGGTTTTTAGTCTTGAGCAGACATGTCCAACACAAGGCCCGGGGGCCGGATGAGGCCCATGATGTGGTTTCATGTGGCCCGCGAAGCCATCCTGGAAACAGTGAGGGAACGGCCCCTGCTGCCTTGGCCCCGGCCCAGGCCGCCCAGGAGCCAATGTACAATTTTGTGGTGGCCATCTATGCTGAAACGCATTCAGTCTTAGCTTCACAAGGCCATCTAGAAACAGCGAAGAACCAGCCCCTGCCGCGTTAGTCCCGCCCCGAGTGCCTGCTTGGGAGGTGTCAGCCTTTGTGAGGAATGAAGAAATGCACCATCGCCTGGAAGTGGCTAGCAAATGGCCCTAGCCTACTTGGGGTTTCAGCAGGCTCTTCCAGTGGACCATGCCTTGGCGCTTGGCCTGGTCTCAACCCTTTCTGCCACAGACCCTCAGATCTGTCCCACTCCTGCTCAGGCCCCCACAGGCACCCTTGACGTAAACAATGTAGAGCTGGCCATTCCCACCCAGTAGGCCACACCTACTCCAGCCATGCCCACCTTGGCCACACCTACCCTCCCCCCGAGGACAACCGCAATGCTGATGCAACCCTCAATGAAATTGAGTTTGACACTCCTGGTCTAGAAGGAGGACATGATTGAGATGTACCGTACAAAATTAAGCATAGTATGGATAAAGTGAACAAGCAGAAGATGTTTTCCCCTTTCTAAAATACTAGAATCCTTCTCCCAAAGGAGCTTTCCAAATGGCAACTGGACTTTCTTGGCTTTCTTCCTTGAAAACGTTACACTTGTCATCCAAGCAGCTTCTTCGGTTCTCAACTGAACTGAGCAGAACTGAAGAAGCTTCTTGGATGAGAAGCGAGATGTTTTTAGGGCAGTGGTTCTCAACCTGTGGGTCAGGACCCCATTTGGGGTCGAACGACCATTTCACGGGGGTCGCCAAACAAGGCTGTCCGCCATTTTCCCCCCTTTTCTTTGCCCACGCCCCTGGCACCCAGTGATGTATAAGTGGTTGGGGGTCACCACAACATGGGGAACTGTATTATGGGGTCACGGCATTAGAAAGGTTGAGAACCACTGTTTTAGGGGGAAAAACAAAGAATGTCCAGTTGTCTTTTGAAAAGCACCTTCAGGGCAATCATGATCTGACTGAGAGCCTCCACAGACAATAGAACCACTCATGCAATTGAATCTTGGAAGCATCAGAACAAACAAAAGGAGATATTCTTTTACACAATATATAATTTAACTTGAGAATTTGCTACTGTGTGATGTGATGCTAGCTAATACCTAGACTGCTTTCAGAAGAAAAAAAAAGAAGGAACAACATTGGACCAATGTACAGAACCTGGCTGAGGAATTTTGGGAGTTGAAGTCCACAAGTCATAAAAGAGCCAAATTTGAAGACTCCTGCTATAGAAGATCTGAGGATCAATGGCTATTAGTCTTGATGAATGTGACTGCCTAAGAAGGCCATCTGCCGGGAGACTGATGGTTTACTGTGAAACTGACCACGATGGACTAGATGAGCTCCAGGGATCCAATCCAACATGGCAATGCTTATGAAAAATTTACTGCAAATTCTCCCATGCTCTTTGAAAGAATCCAAATTTGGGTACCGCACCTCACATATTTAAGTTCCTTTTGAACTTAAACAACCAAGTAGATAATTTTAAAAAACAAGTTTGTTTTTTTTACGTCTTTTCAGATTCTCTACAAAGGAACACAAGGTACATTACTTGATCCTATCACAATAACCCAGAAGAAAACAAAAAAGCTGCCACAGAGCAAATAAATCTGAGAATCTGAGATGCTGAAACAAAGATCATAAGAGGGTAATTAATCAGCTAAGAAGTAAACTAATCTATCTGATTGCATTTTAGTAAACTTAGATATGATTTTTGATACAAATACAACTCCTTGACTACTATACACAGACATAGTTTCTTGACAACAAATGTGTAAAAGCTCCTCTCTGAGGGATATGAGCAGCTAAGAAATATGAAAATAAGTGACTTGTCAGTGCCTCTTCTGAGACTTGTATTTATTTATTTGACTTCCCAGTCTAATCCTGGAACATTCTGGTGCTTTCCCATTCAAATATTAACCAGCGTGAAGTCTGCTTAGCTTCTTGATTTATGATCAAAATGGAGCCTTGACGTACGACCAAAATGGAGCCCGGAATTTCAATCGTACATTGTTGATTTTGTAAGTCGAAGCACGTAACCAGACTCGATTTTGTAAAGAGAGCCCTGGTGGTCACATTTACACAACAGTTGTAAAGTCGCTGTGGTCACGTGATTGTGATTTGCAATGCTTGCTGCCATTGTACAGCCGAAAATGGCAAGAAAACCCCCACTAATTTGATATGCTGAATTCATTTAATGGCCATGTGATTCACATGGTTATTAAACTAATCCAGCCTATCCAATTGACTCCCCCCCCATTTTCTGCTGGACAATGGCAACACACATTTGCAAATTATACTCGTGTTAACCACAGGATGCTGCAATTAGCCAGAAATACGAGCCAGTTCCCAGGCACCCTAAATAAACAAACAAACAAACAAATGTGACTGCAGGGAGGGGGGGTCAGGAGTCATAAATACCCTTTTTGTGGTCTATTGTAGTTTTGAGCAGTCATTAGGCTGTCATAAGTTGAGGAGTCCTTGTAATTAAGCATTCCCTTTTCTCTCCCTCCTAAAAGTTAAACTCAAGACAATTCATCAGGACCCAGGTAGGCCACGCCAGACAGAACTAGACTGCCAGAGCTGAGCCACCTGGAGCTCTGTCTCATTTTGTAATTTCATGTGACACCATTCAAACAATACACGACCTTGGCATCACCTTCAGTTTTCAGGAAACACTTTTCATGGATGGAGAAGAAAAGCTGCTTTTCATTGTGCAACCTTTTGGGTACAACTCAACAATCCAAATTTCAGAACATTGAAACCACCACCTGGGTTCTTTGGGGAATTTTCCACAAAGGTCTTGAAAACCACTAACCTAACTGGTGACTGGCACTGTGTTGCTCTCCCAGTGTACAGTGTACTTCAAACAATCGAAGCAGCCAAGAAAAATCTTGGTTGAAATCAGTGATTTAAAAAACAAACAAACAATTATTTGTTTTAGATGTCTTTTAAAAATGCAACTATGCAAAGGGGGCTCCACCAATATTATTCTACTTTATGTAAAAGTCAAAGAGTTTTCCTTTGGAAGAACAGATGAAATATTTACATAAACAGAATTTACTGGAGATCACAGAAAGTCAAGGGCAAATTTTGTGAAGCTATTGAAAAGAGTAAAACAGGAAAGGCCAACCTGGTGCCAATAATCTGCCCACCTCTTATTATAAATGTTTAGAGGATAAACTTTTGCAACCTTTACAACAAATGATGAATATCCTTTTACAGAATGAAAAACTTCCCGACAGCTATAAAAAGACTAATATACAATGACAGGAAGCCCTTGACTTATAACCATTAGTTTAATGGCCATCCAAAGCTACAACAGTACTGAAAAAAAAGTGATATGACCATTTTTCGCACATATGACCGTTGCAGCATCCCCATGATTATGCAATCAAAATTCGGACACTTGTCAACGGGCATGCATTTATGATTCGTGTGATCAGGATCGCATGATCACCAGCAAGCAAATTCAATGGGGAAGCCAAATTCACTTAACAACCATGTTATTAACTTTACAACTACAGCGATTCATTTAACAAGTGTGGAAGAAAAGTTGTGAAATAGGGCAAAACTCAGCTGTCTTATATGTAATGGGAATATTGAGCTCAACTGTTGTCATAAATCAACAACTTGTTGCTGTATCCAAAGAGACTCTGGATCTGGTTTGAACAAGAAATTATTGACCAACATCTTCCTTGAACATTGACTATAAATGGCTTATAGAAAACTGGCCTCTAAAAATTGCTGCACAAAAACTGTTTTTGTGGTTTCGCCTTGAAGATTCAAGACCGTACTTTCTTTCATTTCCCCTTTTGCCCCTGTAAAATTTGAAATATTTTATTTTCCGATCAGCAAACGGTATGCCACGCAGAAAGAAAAAGACAAGGAGGGTGGACTTACGGGACTTGTTGATCATTTTTATCAGCAGGTATGGAAAGGTCTTGCAACTGAGGCTCTCATGGCGAACATCAGGAATTACCTGGAAAAAGCAGATGTTTGTTAAAAATCTCATCGCACACAGGAACAAATGCAAAGAGTTGGGACATATCCTCCCCATGTAGGTCACTGAAAACACAACAGATGGATTGCAACAGCATGTGATTAAGCTATTACAGATTGGGGGGGGGGGAATTGAATATATAAAATGAATGTGTTAAAACAGAAATATGATAAAACTTTTAGCCGTGGGGAAAAAAAGTATATTGCTACAATTGCTTGTTGACATTTCAGGTATTTTTCCTTCCTTTCCTCTTGCTCAGAATTATAGATTTATTTATATTTTATTTATTTATTTATACAATAATAAAAAGATAGATTTATTATTTATTTATATTTCATAACTCTAAACTGCCCATCTCCCTCATGGAGAGACTCTGGGCAGTGTACGAGAAATAAAACATCATATAAAAATTAACACTACGAATTAGAAATTAAATTAGGGTTAAGAATTTTAGAAAATTCTTAAACATAAAGAGAAATATGGTTTTTTTAATATATATATATATATATAAAGCATTTCAATGTATGCAGAACATGTTCAAGTTTTGATGAAGGATGAAAACGATGGTAAATAGATGCACAAATTGTAAATATTCTTGCAAAACCCAATCAATATTTGCTCAGTTTCATTTAGGTGCAAGACTGAACTCAAAAGGAACATTTCTGAAGATTTATGAACAAATGGTCAGCTAGTACATTTAATGGTCTTTTTGTACATTATTTCTCTATGCTCCAATATATATTTATTTATTTCCAGCTTGGATCACGCAACTACATGCGTTTGCATTTGACAAAGTCTGTCGTTTCTGTTATTGAGTGTGTGTGTGTGTGTGTGTACACACACACACACACACTCAACAAATAAACCAAAAGACATTTTCTATTCTCCCTGTTTTTTCAGAAACAAAATACTATTTCTCTACAGTTAACCATAGGAAAAGTTTAGCTTCCATCCCTTGCCCCTAAATTCACTGAAAAACATTCTCTTTTTGCAGAAAAAAAAAATAAGAACCGTACAAAGAAGTGCATTCTAATTTTTCACAATAAACAAATTTTAAAGGAAGATCTCAACCATAATCAAGAAACCCAGAAACATTTGGCCACCACTGAACACACTCACAAAAATTAAACCACAAAACAACAGGTATGTACATTGCAGACTGCATACTTGAGGACAATCCACTTTTTTCCTTTTGTTTCAATCATCCGGGTGAGAAGAAAGAAGTGAAATAAACCTTTCTCTTGGCCGCCTTCTCCAGGAATGAATAAAGTTTCTGCATTCCAACTCTTCTGAGAGAGCAGAACTTACCTCTTTCCTGATTCCCTGTGAATGTCAGTGTCTTGGTCTTGCTCATCTCACAAAATAGAAAATGTAGCTTCCCTGCCCACTTCCCAGTGTTTACTCTTGAACACACCTATGCCGAACTCACTTCTATTCCCAGGCTGTGCATTGAAAGCCGACAAAAATGCATTCCTCGGTTCTGATAAACAATACAAAACCTCCTGTCCAGTTTAATCAGTTTGGGCTTGATTTTATTATTATTGTTATTATTATTATTTTTAAAAAAAGAAAGAGAGAGAGAGTCTGCCCCAAATTATAAAACCTCTTTGACTCATTCTATTCTAGATGCCCAAATGCAGAAAAGATCGGTTTTAATCTCTCTGAAGGACAGCAGCTGGAAAGTGTGATTAAGTGGCCAAAAAAGCCAACACAGTGCTGGGCTGCATTAACAGACGGATAGAATCAAGATCACGTGAAGTGTTAATACCACTTTACAATGCTGTGGTAAGGTCACACTTGGAATACGGCATCCAGTTTTGGTCACCACAATGTAAAAAAGATGTTGAGACTCTAGAAAGAGTACAGAGAAGAGCAACAACGATGATTAGAGGACTGGAGGCTAAAACATATGAGGAATGGTTGTTGGAATTGGATATGTCTAGTTTAATGAAGAGAAGGACGAGGGGGGACATGATAGCAGTGTTCCAATATCTCAGGGGCTGCCACAAAGAAGAGGGAGTCAAGCTATTCTCCAAAGGCAGGACAAGGCAAGACAAGAAGCAACGGATGGAAACTAATCAAGGAGAGGAGCAACCTAGAACTAAGGAGAAATTTCCTGACAGTTAGAATCTGCCTCCAGAAATGGTGAATGCTCCAACATTGGAAGTTTTTAAGAAGAGACTGGGCAGCCTGAGCAAGGGGGTTGGACTAGATGACCTCCAAGGTCCCTTCCAACTTTAGTAGTAGTAATAGTAGTAGTAGTAATAGTAATAGTAGTAGTAGTAGTAGTAGTAGCAGTAGCAGCAGCAGCAGCAGCAGGAAATAGCATCTTCCTTTCCCATCTCTATTTGGCTTCTTCTCGACAAACGCAGTGACTTATGACCAGTTCTTGCACTTACGACTGTCGCAGCATCAAATCCCAGGGTCACCTGATCAAAATTTGATTGCTTAGCAACTGGCATGCATTTACGACGGTTGCAGCTTCCCAGGGTCTCGTGATCCCCATTTGTGACCTTCCCAATTGGCTCCTGACAAGTGAAGGGGGAAATCTGATTCTTTTCATGACCACAGGATTCACTAAACAAGTATAGTGATTCACTTAACAACCGTAACAAAAAATGGTTGTAAAATGGGTGTGACTCACTCAACGACTGCCTTGCAACAGAAATTCTGGTCCTAATTCTAAGTCAAGGACAATCAGTCGTTTTCAGGCATATGTCATATCCTGCTTACACAACACAGCCAACAACAATAGGCTCATGGTGTCAACATGATAAATTGAAAATTATCCAACTGTATTTTAAATTAACCTAACTTGTTGAGGACACTCAGCCAATAGAGCAATCGGGGTCACAATGACACACAGGCAAGGAAACAAGTATATAAAAAAAAAAAGTGGGCAAATGATAATTATTTCCTGAAGGCTATCCCTGAGAATGGGATGACTGAACTTGAGGCACAAATGATCAAACTCCAAATATCCTGTTTCAGACACATCGTGCAAAGACCTAGCTTTCTGGCAAGGCCTTTATGGTGGGAAAGGTAGAAGGAAAGAGAAGAAGAGGGTGATTATCAGCAGGGTGGATAGACTGAGTTACGGAGATGATGAAGGAACCATTGGAAGACCAGAAACACCAGGTTTAGGAATAGATCATCGTGGAGGAAATTGATCTATGTGGATGCTAAGAGGTGATACTGATTTGATGGCTCTTAATCACTCCATCAATCCGTGAGAAAGGAGCCTTCTTGTAAAAGCTGGTTATTTGTCCTTGCAAACTTGACATCACAAAACCAAACTTTGTAGACATTTTCAGAAGATTCCTCTAAACCCAAACAAAAACACAACAGTCTGTGTCTTATCAGCTGCTTTTATACTTTCAACCTTCAGTGCAAGATATCCTTGGCATGGAAAAGCCCTACCTCCTTATGTTTCTGATCTACAATTCCCAACACCTCATAGTGAGCAGAGAGTTGAATTCAGCCACACCTGAGCGCCTCAGGTTTTGCATCCCTGTTTCACACCCAGCTCTGCAAACACCTTCAGCCTAAAATTATTATGCTGCTCTATTACATTTCTCTCATATCTTCATATATACATATCTAGTTTAAAATCCCCCTCTTCAAACATGGCAAATAGCAACAGCATAAGAGGCAGCCAACTCACAGCTGAGCAAAATATAACTTGCCTTGCATGTGATGCAAACATATTGTAAAAAAAAAAGGGGGGGGACAACAACTATCAAAATAGTTCCATAGACAGATCAGAAAAGTTTGAGCACAAAGATAAATAACCTGACGGAGCAGAATACGGAGCTGCCTGGAATCTGTGTATCTTTGAAAAGTATACCTAAGAAACTTACTAATTGCTTTGTTTTTCCACAAGAACCCCATTACAGATTGCACTTATTCTTCTTCTCATAAAACACTAAGCAATTTGACTCCATTAGCCAATTTTGGTAGAAATCAGCTGTTTCATTTATAGACCCACCCCTCCTTCCTTCGGAAGAATGACTATCAGCTCAGAAAATAAACAATATCCATAAATTCCCAAATAATCATGTCTCTGGACTTTATACAAGCCATTCTGTTTATATATCCTCATCATAAATCTACTAAATTGAGATTGTAATAGCTGTTTAAAGTTTCATAATTAATGAAAACAGAGAGGGAGGGAGGAAGGAAGTAAGGAAGAAAAGATACGATGGCTTATAATCAAAACATTCTCTTGATCTATCTAAGCTCTGAGCGCATCTGATAATTTGGGGGGGCACTGCTGGACTTGGGTTCAAATTAAGATGGATAAGTTATTAACTAATCATATCAGAGCCACCCTCTTTTTAATTACACAGTCTTCAGTGCATTACCTACCTTGCTCCCTGACACTGAGAAGGGGGCCACCGTACTCATTTCAACTGAACTGTGTTAAGTGATAAGCTAAAACCGGAAAGAAAGGGAGGAGAAAAAAAGAGGAACTCAAAAGGGAAAAGTGAAATGGACAAACTTCTACGCAACAAAAGAACAAAACAGGGACTGCCGTTAATGCAAAACTTTAAAAATAACTCCCCCTCCCCCTAGCTTTTTTTTTTTTTACAAAAAAAATGCTGCAGCATGCAGAGCTAGAAGGAAATACAGCTATGAAGACATTTTTAATCCCGGGTCCCTAGCTGTAGATCAGAGGCCTTGGGATCTTCCAGGGTTAAAATGGCCCTCTTTCCATGGAGGGATGGACGGAAGGATGGTGGGACTTTCCAAAATCTTTCAACTACTAGTCTTAAGAGAAAGTAGGGCCCCAACTATTCTCTCTTGTGGACCGAAAAGAAAAGAATTGCAGGAACAAAATGGCTTTGCTGCTTATTTTAGAAGATGCCTTTATATCATGCCTTCTATCTACTGCAAAGGTGAAAAAGAGGGAGAACTAAAGCAGAGCGCTTAAGTATCTACCTGCAAGGCTTTGAACACAGATTTAAAAAATAAATGCAAAAATCAGAAAACACTTCCAGAACAAGACCTTTAATTGGTTCAGGCCTTGTTAGATTGGCAAAACACTCTCTCTCTTCCTCCCCTTCCCCCCCCCCAACTTTCCCATTTGTGCAAAATATGCAGCTACCATGGAATCATTAATGACCTATCTAATTTTTTTCAATCCGTCTTTGTTTTTCAATAGTCACTTTCTACTCCAGTTGTCCCATTCCAGTGCATTCTTCTTTACCTGCTAGATGCTGTTATGGCCTCCAGGAAGTAGAGTAACTGCCTGTCAGAAAAAATGCCACTGTTGAATTGTTTCTCCATTTTCTTTCTCCTGTGGCATTCAGCAACAGGCTAATGCAGGACTCGGGAATCCACACAACTATTTTATTACAGACCAGTGTAAAAACACGCCAATACAATCGCAACTTGCTTATCTTTGCTAGCCAAGGCCAAACAACATGTTGTACATTCATAAAATAATAATACACTATAAAGGCAGCGGACCGCAGTTTATATCATATGGGGAGAAGACAGCTTTCAAGAGTCACAGACAACTAGCACAAATAGCAAGAACTTTCCAAAATGTCTTTCCGACAGGAATAAAGGGCCCAGCTTTCTGTAGGTTAGTCTATTTGAGGTCCCTTGGCTGAAAATGTTTTGCCCCATAATGCACTGTTTTACCCAGTTAAAGGTTATGAACACATGAGTGTTAGAGTATATAAGCTTTGGGGACTGTACATGGTAGAACATAAAAGTGCAACAGCTAATACATAAACATATCTATATGTTTGTTTTGTCTTGTTGATGCACTTTTTGCGTAGCTGTGTTTTGTTTTTGTATCTTTTCTCTCTCTCTTTTTTGGAGTTTGTGTGTTAATGTTTTGAATAAAATAAAAAACTGAACTAAAAAAAAAGGGCAGTAGCTAAGATGCAGGATAGCATCTTCTGTTGGAATGCCTTGATTCTTGATCCTTAACTTACATTCTGGTAAACTTTTGCCCAAGTTATAAGTAAGGATTTCTGAAATAGAAAAGAGGCAATAGCACTTAGACTTATATACCGCTTCACTGCGCTTTACAGCCCTCTCTAAGCAGTTTACAGAGTCAGCATATTGCCCCCAATAATCTGGGTCCTCATTTTACTGACTTCAGAAGGATGGTGGGTTGAGTCAACTTTAATCCTGTTGGGATCAAACTCCGGGCTGTGGGCAGAGTTTGTCTGAAACTTTAACTATTGAGCCGCAAAGTCAAATACTGCCTAAATTGACTCCTAGTGGATTAATTGTACTCATTCAACAAGGTAGATGGATTTGGGAGACTCCCTTAGCCGAAAACTGAGATGGCATAGAGGAATCCCCAAGGAGATGCAACTTAATTCTAACCGTATATATTTGACCTTATAAAATCTAATTGCTGCTGGAATGCTACTACGAGCATTAGAGCTTGCATACTTAATTAATAGCAATGTTCTACATGATTTTGTATTAAGCTCACACACATTTCATTGCACCAGCAGGTGAAAGATTGAAAATGGATGGTTTACTGCAGATAAACCGCTGAAGAAGAAGAAAAATGTGGATTAAAAGATTACATCAAGGGAAGCTAAAAAAAAAATGTTCATGCAATTTGGTAAGCAAAACACCCTGAAAGTAGTAAAGGGGGGGGGGAGAGAAAGACTATAAAATTAAATTGTCAGAAAATTATTTAGAAGATTGAAGAAGTTAACCATCATACAACCAAGATATATATTAAAAAAAAAACTGAAAATGAAGTGGACAAAATGTAGTGGATTGAGAACACCTGTTTTGTCCCACAGTTACATAAAAAATTGCACTCATATTTAAAGGTAATTAAAGGTAATTCAGCCCTATCCTGCCAAACATTTTAAAACATCTTGGACAGACTGTTTTCTCTTACTATTTCTTTACTTATTAAATTTCTACGCCATGACTCGGGACAGTTTACAGCATCATAATAAAACCATATATTTTCTTTACACTGAAAATCATACTATTTCTGAATTCACTCAAAGTCCAGCATTCTCAAATTTAAACAAACTGGGAAAACAGGTAGAGCGAGAGCGAGAGAGAGAGAGACAGACAGAGAGACAGAGAGAGAGAGAGAGAGAGAGAGGGAAGTAATGTAAGTTTTTCATATTTAAGAACCTACCAGATTGGTTGTTTGCTTGCAGACGTTTTGTTACCAGGCCAGATGTTGCCTAGCGTGGTAATGAAATATCTGCAAGCAGGCAGCTAAGCTCATATATTCTTCTATTGCTACATATCCCTTTCTATCACTGCTTTTCTGCAACTGGTATCTGAGGGCATGCAGCCTCCAAATTAGCCATAACACTGAGTCTTGATGGACCTGTCTTTCATGAATATATCCAATCTTGTTTTACAGCCAAGCATTCATAATTAGAATGACAGTTTGGTCTAGTGGTTAAGACATTGAGCTAGAAAGTAGGAAATCATGATCGATCTATCTTTCTGTCTGTCTGTCTATCTATCTATCTATCTATCTATCTATCTATCTATCATCTCTTTATCTCTCTTTCTGTCTTTATTAGGAGTCATCACCGTATCTTCTGTTCATAAATTCCACAGATTAAATTACGTGCTGTGTGAAAAATGAGCTTTTTAAAAATCTATTCTAAATCTTCTTTCGATCAGTTTCATTGGATGGTCCTGATCCTACCATTAAAATAAAAAAAATTAGTTGCCAAGACTTAGAAATACTGCAATTTTGAGCAGCATGCCAAGGCAAGCAGGGGAAAAAAAACCTGTTATGATTTTATGAGTCTGTTAGGTATCACAGCAAAATCCTAACGATATATTCGCCTTCTAAAAATAATCGAAAATTGTTTGCAACTGATAAGCATTTGTGTTCCAGCTTACAGGTTTATCAAATTAATATTATCTTTCCCTTCAGGTAAAAATTTAGAGGCAGTGCTCAAGCCCTGGTTTTCTTAGCTAAAATGAACAGCAGCAGAGATTAAGAGAATCTTTCTTGTTCATATTCCCGGGAGAGATTCTGAATCCTAGGCTAATTGCAGACAGAATTCCATCAACGGAAAGTGGTAGAAACACCAAATGTTTCTTGGCATAAACACCACAGAGTCATAATGTAACAATCATGATTGTGTAAATACACCCTTAGATTGAAAGGGTACACTCCACAACTAATACTTTTGCCTTAGAGCAACGGTTTGCAACCTTGACAACTTTAAGACTTGTGGACTTCAGCTCCCAGAATTCCTCAGCCAGCTGTGCTGGGAGGTGAAGTCCACAAGGTTGCAGACCCCTGCCTTACAGCAATTTAAACAAAATTAAATATGCTGATAGGGAAACTATTTAAACAAGGAGAAATCACCAACCAGATCTTCCGGGAGAACAGTATCTTGTATTGCCCAAAATGTCTATAGAAAGTTTTTCTTCCTCTTACATACATAGTCCAGACACAGGAAGTGGAGAGAATGTCCCTTTACAAGGAATTTATCCATTGCTCAAGGATTTTGTTGATCTACTAAAAAATATGAACTCTTGCTTTCCATCAACCTGCTCAAGAGATTAGGATCATTATGCACCTGGATGCCTAATTTGTTTTGAGTAATAAAAAGATGGTGGCAATCCAAATAAAAAATTGTCCATGTGAACACCAATGGAGTATAAGGCAGGGGTCTTCAAACGTGGCCCTTTTATGACTTGTGGACTTCAATTCTCAGAATTCTGGGAGTTGAAGTCCACAAGTCATAAAAGGGCCACGTTTGAATACCCCTGGTGTAAAGTATTCCTTCATTAATTCACGCATGGATTCATTCAATATGTATAACCACCCATCTCAAACAAATGATTCTTATTAAAATAGTACAGCACAAACTCCGACAATAAATAGAGATGTCTACCAGAGCCAAGACAAACTCAAGAGATTGACTTGGAGCCGCTTCAACCAAAGGTAAAAGCAAGTTCATGTTAATCATGTTCTAGGATAAATCGGGGCTGGGCTTAGCAAGCATCAACTTTCAGTGTAATAGAAATTCAAGATTCCAAAAGAATATGACTAAAGCTAAGAGTAAATAGCGACTCAAGAAAAGAGCACACATACCTATGTGAGTGTGGGTATGTGTTTGTGTATGGCTATGAACGGGTGACACAATGAGCACAAGGGAATAAAAGAGAAAGGTTAATAATAATAATAAAAATGATAAAACTAAACTGCTCTGGGACTTCAAAATTCAAACAGACAAGCACCTGCAAGATAACACCCGGACTTAACAATTGTCGATAAGAAAGACAAAAAGGTCTGGATAGTGGACATGGCAGTGCCTGGAGACAGCAGAATAGACGAGAAAGAACTGGAGAAGATAACAAAATACAAAGACCTACAAATAGAAATAGAAAGACTGTGACTACCCAAGCAAGGGTAGTACCAATAGTAATAGGCGTCTTGGGTGCAATCCCAAAACAACTGGAGCACCACTTGAACATTATTGGCATTGACAAATTCGCCATTAGTCAATTGCAAAAGGCAGCCTTACTAGGAACTGCTTCCATCCTGCGACGATATCTGTAATACCACCAAACATCCACATCTGCCTATCGCAGGTCCTTGGGAAGGACTCGATAGGTAGACAAAAATGCCAAATTCAGTCTGAACATCTGGCTGACTGTGCGATGATCAATAATAAAAAAATTGGAAGGGACCTTGGAGGTCATCTAGTCCAACCCCCTGCTCAGGCAGGAAACCCTATACCATTTCAGACAAATGACTGTCCAGTCTCTTCTTAAAAACTTCCAGTGTTGGAGCATTCACAGCTTCTGGAGGCACGTTGTTCCACTGATTTAATTGTTCTAATGTCAGGAAATTTCTCCTTAGTCCTCTCTTTGGTTAGTTTCCATCCATTGCCTTCAGGACAAGGAACTGTGCAAAACCAGATCCTTCAGAGGCCATGGTTTCTGGCTGCTGTTACTCAATACCAGTCAAAGGGTTGGGTTGTCCCAAAGGTGCTTTTTCAAAAGGCAACTGGACTTGTTTTCCCCTGAAGATATTTCGCTTCTCATCCAAGAAGCTTCTTCAGAATGCCTTTTGAAAAAGTACCTTTGGGACAACCATGATCTGGATGACTGAGAATCTGCACAGACATAAGCTGCCAGGTCAGTCTATAATAAATCCTTCCTCGTTTGTGAATTAATTGAACATTTAGGGGTCCATCATATTAAGGGAAAAGAGATAGCAACCTAGCGTGTGTTGCAATTGGTTCTTTGTGCAATGCACTATATGAAGCAAAGACTATTAGGAAAAAATGGGCAGCTGGTGGCTTGAGCAATGGATCCAGACCTCAGCAGAACAGTTGCACTTTGTACATCTTCTACTCAAGGAGATTAAGTCTCCTTGAATACAAGGATGTTTATTTCATTTCTGCCACTGGTTCTGCAAAATCAGTTTTCACAATTCGTGCAGGAACTGTGTATCTTGTTTTGACGCCTTTTGATGAAGCCTGTCGCAATGTTAACCATTAATTAAAAGATAATATTCACACTGTAAATTTTGAAATCCATCTTCAAGGCGGGTTCCCATGAAAAGAAATGGAAATGGACAGTATCTGATAATGTCTCAGAAGAGGGTAAAATATCAGATCTCCTTGAGACTAGTAAACCAATGGCTGTGTGTTGTTTTCCCTGCAAATGAGCCAGAAAGTCATCAAGTGATTAAAAAGATAAACCTGGATTTTGAACACAGAGGACAAACAGGGTTTCTTCAGATGTTCAGTATTATCACTCCCAAACCTGCAGACATTAACGAGAGGTGCGATTTATGCGGGTAGTATGAAATCTCTAGGATTATGGCCACCGCATTGTAAGTCTCATGCCGCTGACATTGTTTTCAGTTGTTTTTGAGAGATTTTTACTGTTACTATATAATAATAATAATAATAATAATAATAATAATAATAATAATAATAATAATAATAATAAAAGTTGGAAGGGACCTTGGAGATCATCTAGTCCAACCTCCTACTCAGGCAGGAAACCCTATACCATTTCAGACAAATGGCTGTCCAGTCTCTTTTTAAAATCTTCCAGTCTTGGAACATTCCCAGCTTCTGGAGGCAGGTTGTTCCACTGGTTAATTGTTCTAACTGTCAGGAAGTTTCTCCTTAGTTCTAGGTTGCTTCTCTCTTTGGAGGTCATCTAGTCCAACCTCCTGTCCTGCTCAGGCAGGAAACCCTATACCATTTTGGACAAACGGCTGTCCAGTCTCTTCTTAAAAACTTCCAGTATTGGAGCATGCACCGCTTCTGGAGGCAGGTTGTTCCACTGGTTAATTGTTCTAACTGTCAGGAAGTTTCTCCTTAGTTCTACGTTGCTTCTCTCTTTGGTTAATTTCCACCCATTGCTTCTTGTCCTACCTTCAGGCGCCTTGGAGAATAGCTTGACTCCCTCTTCTTTGTGGCAGCCCTTGAGATATTGGAACACTGCTATTTAAAACATTTCTATCCCTGTTTTCAATGAAATATCCAATGTCGGGCCCAAAGCCAAGGATGACGCATGGTGATTCTTCTAAGCTGAGTTCTTTATTGTTTCACACTTAAAGAAAAAAAAAATCTTGCAGGCTGGGGACTCTATTATCTGTACCTATGATACACTCTGGGAACTATTAGGGAGAGGCTTTCTTCGCCCTCTTTCTCTCACACACAACATCTGGGCTGATTAGCCTTTTCCTCCTCTGGAATGCATCCCCTCCTTCCTAGGAATCCACCCCCTTACTACATTCCATCACAACCCAAGGAGCACGTAGCAACGGTCTTGGACCTGAGCTTTGATCCCGATAATCACAGAAGAGCAAATTGTTTGGCTACAACTAGGAACTCAAAATACAAATTCATGCATGATCCTGGAACTGCCTTCCTTCGGCACAACTACTGAGATTGGCTTTGGTACATGAGGTGTCCCCAAAGCGTATCAGAAGCCTGAGTGGATTCACATGAGGCTTTGCACCTCCAACTGACTGCAAAGTCCATGGCGTGTATTTGAATGACAGAAATGTTGGTGGGACAGAAGGACTGTACGTCAGCTCTGTGGACAAAGGGCACCCAGCAGAGTCCAAAGGATAACTTCAAGAGGGCAGACACTACAAATAAGCAATTCAGAGTATGCTTGACCCACAGTTATTGATTTAGTGACGGTTCGAAGTTACAACATCCCTGATAAAAAGTGACTTACCACTTACCACTTATGACCTTCACAGCATCCCCTCAGCCACATGATCAAAATTTAGTCACTTGGCAACCGGTATGTGTTTATGATGGTTGCAGCATCCCGAGATCGCATGATTGCCGTTTGCACACGTTCCAGCTGGCTTCCAACAAGCGAAGTCAACAGGGGAAGCTGGATTCACTTAACGACTAGCTGAGTCACTCACCAGCTACCATGATTTGCTTACAATCAGCTGTCACTCACGTATCAATCATTTTGTTTAGCAACGGAAATTCAAGGGATTTTCATATTTATGTTTTTTATTTACTATAGCAAAGTCCTAACGGATGTGTGTTTTACGTATCATACTCAATAGTAATGCACTAAAGATGTAAAATAGCATTTTTATGTTACCTACATTCCATTCATCTATGTATAATGGTTTAATCCATCAATAAAATATCCTTTACGCTTCAAATAAATGTAAGGTATAAATAAACCTTGAAAAAAAGACAGCAAATTTGTCTTGAATTTAGATTTCGTTTTGATTCTGAAGCTTTATAACATACCATTACGTCACATTCCTATATATTACAGGAATTCAAAGAGAGTGGGGCAAATGGCAGCAGTATCTAAAACTTTTAGTGGAAAAGTATCTTTATATTTGCTTTAATCCAAGCGAGCTATAAAAACAAAATTAAGTATTTGGATTTGACTTGCCATAGCAACAGCACTTAGACTTATATACTGCTCTATTATGCTTTACAGCCCTCTCTAATTGGTTTTACAGAGTCAGCGTATTGCCCCCCAAAATCTGGGTTCTCATTTTACTAATCAGAAGGATGGAAGGCTGAATCAACCTTGAGCCAGACAGGATCAAACTGCTGGCAGTGGGCAGAATCAGCCTGCAATATTGCATTCTAACAAGGAAGGGAGGAAGGAAGGAAGGAAGGAAGGAAGGAAGGAAGGAAGGAAGGAAGGAAGGAAGGAAGGAAGGAAGGAAGGAAGGAAGGAAC
Organism: Crotalus tigris; assembly: GCF_016545835.1. Classification (NCBI taxonomy): domain Eukaryota; kingdom Metazoa; phylum Chordata; class Lepidosauria; order Squamata; family Viperidae; genus Crotalus; species Crotalus tigris. Next base: position 4,582,272 of record NW_024097215.1, on the reverse strand, counting down.
CAAAGCAATAGCACTCTATACTGCTTCACAGTGCTTTACAGAGTCAGCATACTGCCCCCAACAATCTGGGTCCTCATTTTACCGTCCTCGGAAGGATGGAGTGAGTATCGAACTGCCGAACTGTTGCATGGCTCAAGCTACTAGCACTAATTTAAACAGAAAAAACATCTCTGTCATCCTCTTGTAACAGAAGTTAGCCTTACAGCCTTGCCGCCACAGCTACTATCTAAACAATGATCCACCCTTCATACCTATATTTCAAGTTGTAGCCCTCCCAGGATCACAGATTCTAAAAGCATACATCAAGCCTTCTTCTTTAATCTCAAAATTGTAATACTCCAGGATAGATCTTGAAAAGCAAAGTGAATAAGCAATGGAGGAAGCCAGTTTTTCTAGAAATGCAGAAAAAAAATTACTGCACCCAACTGCCAGAGGCACTCAATATTGTACTTCCAGCTACTCACAAATTAGCAATAATTAACTAGTGCTTTGCTAAGAGCTGTTCCTTGCCACTGTACATAAAGAGCAGCCTACTGCTTTATTATAATTTGTGTGGCAGCTTCTCAGTATTAATAATGGTAACAGCATTCAATAGCATCTCCATTTAGAGTAATTCCTGCACAATGGATTTCATATTGATACTGAATAACTTCTAAATTACCTCAATATTATTATGTGTCTCACACTGAGAATAAAACATTGAACGGTAATAGCTTGTCTGTTGATTGCGTAATGCTACACATCAACGGAAATACACCCTTTTGACTCTCTTTCGATTAAGTAATGTATAATATTAGTCATGTTCTTGAAAAAAATGGTTGCTTTGATAATGAATAAAATACAGCTGCAAGCAGCTTTTATCCATGGTCTCCTTATCATCCCTTTTCCAAAGGACTTGCTTTTAGACAGAAAGAGAGATTACAGGTAACCCCCCGATTTATGATCACAATGGAGCCCAAAATTTCTGTTGCAAAGTGAGGCATTTGTTAAGTGGGTTTTGCCCCGTTTTACGACCTTGGTTGCCACAGTTATTAACTGAATCCCTGCAGTTGTTAGTAACACAGTTGCTCAAGTGGATCTGGCTTCTTCCCCGTTGACTTTGCTTGTCAGAAGGTTGCAAAAGAGGATCACGTGATCCCCAGGACTCTGCAACCATCATAAATAGGAGTCAATTGCCAAGCAGCTGAATGTTGATGACGTGACCAGGGGGAAAAACAGTTGTTAAGTCACCTGCATTGGTTCTCCTCCAGAAGAACGTTCCATCAGAATTAAAAAATATAAAAAAGATTATAGGTTTTCAAATACCTCATCTGTCAATGCTGCTAACATCGGATGCTTTTGCATTGACAATGAAGGGAAATGTAGCCATCTTTTACCTTTTGCTTTTAGAGTTAGATGATGCTGGGAGGGGGGATGTGAATGAGAGTCCAGCTAGATATAACAACACTAAACTTAGTGTGAGAAACAAGGTTATTGTAACCAGAGCTGATAAGGATTTGATGGCTGGAGAACTGGAGAAGAAGCCTGTGCTTCAAGCTAATTGGGAATGTGATTTATGACTGTTAATTGAAGGAGGAAATTGTGCTTTGATACTATGTGCTCAGGGGAGGGGAATTTAGTTTTTGGCTTCGATTATGCAGTGCTGATATTATGCTACTCAAAATAAAAATTCTTTAAGGTAAACAATGCCTCGAAGTTCTTTTGAAGAGTTTCATTGTCGGAACCGTGACATTACCGTTCTCTGTCTTATAAATCAGGCAAAGCAATAATATTTTGTATGGCAAAGACTCAATACAATTTAGCTTGTATGAAGCACAGCATGTGAAACAAGGATAAGCAATTTGGTGGCCCTTCCAAATGTTTTGAATTACAATTTCCATAACCCCCTGGCAATACTCAATGCTGGCTGGTATTGACTGAAGCTCAAAACATCTGTAAAATGCCAAGCTGCCTTCCTCCCCCTTCCCCCGGATGCAATAATAAATAAGTAAAATGGAGATTTATTTATTTTTTAATTAGGGAAGGAAGTCATACGAGAGCAAAAGTAAAAATTCCAATATTTCAAAAAGCTTACTTGGCAGGGGAGCTGAATGGAAAAATGAAGCTGCCATCGGGGTTTGAATGAAGACAAAACGGATTTTGCACAGGGCAACTTAAGAACAAAATCTTAAAGAATAATTATGCTACTGTACAGTATATCATTTTCTTGTGTGAGTCTTTTCTCATTTGGTAGTTTACAAAGTTCAATTTCCCACATGCTGAGACGGTTTAGATTTCAGACTGAAGGAAAAACACCATGAATGCCTCTTTGCCTTTAAGGGGCTACAGCCTTATCCAATTCTACTCTCACTTAGGAGACATCTGAATATTTCTCTTAAATCAGTGAATGGTGTCTGACAAGAAACTTGTCAGAAAGAGACACAGTTTGGTCTAGTGATTTAGGTACTAGGCTAGAAACCAAGAGACTGTGAGTTCCTGCCGTAAGTAATAATAATAATAATAATAATAATAATAATAATAATAATAATTATTATTATTATTATTATTATTATTATTATTATTATTATTATTATTATTATCTATTCAAGAGAGTCTATTCTATTGGCTTTCAAAAGCCAATAAAATAAAAGGGAGTAGCACAGCTAAGGAAAAGGGGGAAAAAATGGCGGACTGCGTTGTTTGGCGACCCCGTGAAATGGTCGTTCAACCCCAAATGGGGTCCCGACCCACAGGATGAGAACCACTGGTCTAGATTCCAGGCTGATGGAAAAGCACCACTAAGGACTTTTTCCCTTTCAGGGACTACAGCCTTCTCCAACCCTACATTCACCAGGAGACATCGCTGATACCTTAAAGATTTCCCTTAAGCACGTGCAAGGTGTCTGATAAGAAAACATCCACACCACTGCAATCTTTTGGTGAAAAACTAAGTTGGCAAACAGTCAAATGAAACCACTCAATGAAAATCAGACAAATTCCTGCTTATTGTAGAAATTTCCCAGACAGATTAGCCCATCGCCATTCTCATTCCATAGTTTATCTCTTCTTATTGTTAGGACATTTTTACAAACCTTCAATCATCGTTTACCTTCCTAAGTACTGATGGTTATACAACTTCAGAAATCAACTGAGGAGATGGATTTCTAAAGGTTCCTCAATTCTCCAGCAGCAAAACCTCAGCTGCATCTTTACCCAGGATCACACAATCTTCCTCCACAGCTGCAGCACAATCTCAAACAAAGAGACATTTGAACCAAGGAATTTAGAAAAGGGCTACCTTTAAAACTTCCCAAAGTTGGATATCAATAATTGCTTCTAAAGTATTGTACAATTTCAGTGCCCCAATGGAAAAGCATGTGCCAACGATGGGTATAACATACCTCATTTGTTCTAGTGGAAAGGGTCTACTTCGGATCCTGTCGGTAAAAGAATTTCAGCTGGGGGGGGGTGTCCAGAAGAACAGCCTTTTCTACTGTGGCCCCCGTCCTCTGGCATAGTCTCCCGTCAGAGAGGTGAGATCTGCCCCCATACTCCTGGCCTTCCAGAAGAGTCTATAACGTGGCTCTGTCCATTGGCCTGAGGCCCCAACAGGAGCCTGGTGCACTGTGAGAGGCTGATGGGATAGAAAGGATTCTCACACTCAGTCTGCCCATTCGTTTTTAATTTTCCTACTCGGTTTTTCTAATTTTAATTATTTTTTTTAGCACTTTATTAGATGGTAAGCTGCCCAGAGCCATTGTTATCAGTGAGAAAGGCAGCGTAGAACTTTCATAAACAAACAGCATACTGGATGCTCTCTATAGCAAGGGGAGCACCAGGAAAGAAGTTCATTCAAGCAGGGTCATACCTGATTTAGTCTTCATGAAAGCTTTTCTATCCTGAAGCAGGAAACAGAAGAATTTATTGAAGAACCGAAATGCTGTATCTTAGATACAGGCTGATAATCAAACTCTGAATCCACAGCAGGTATCTAATCTGCCTGTAAGGCTATCGTAGTTGACTCTCCCTATTTATTTGGAATAAAAAAGGCAGGGCAGGGAGTGGTAGACTCAAGGCTTGTCAGGTTCTGTTACTGTAACCTTACAATAAAAGTAGATTTATACTCATAGTCACAAAAGGGCTTTTTCAGGAAGCAACTGGACTTTCTTGTTTTGCTGTTTTTAAAAAAGGCATTTCATTTTTCATCCAAGAAACTTGTTTATAATAATAATAATAATAATAATAATAATATTGGCATTGACAAATTCGCTATTAGTCAATTGCAAAAGGCAGCCTTATTAGGAACTGCTTCCATCCTGCGACGATATTTGTAATACCATCAAATATCCACATCTGCCTATCCCAGGTCCTGGGTAAGGACTCGATAGGTAGACATAATGCCAAATCCAGTCTGAACATCTGGCTGACTGTGTGATGATCCATAATGATGATGATGATGATGATGACGACGACGTTGGAAGGGACCTTGGAGGTCATCGAATCCAACTCCCTGCTCAGGCAGGAAACCCTATACCATTTCAGACAAATGGCTGTCCAGTCTCTCCTTAAAAACTTCCAGTGTTGGAGCATTCACCGCTTCTGGAGGCAGGTTGTTCCACTGATTAATTGTTCTAACTGTCAGGAAGTTTCTCCTTAGTTCTAGGTTGCTTCTCTCTTGATTAGTTTCCATCCTTGTCCTGCCTTCAGGCGCTTTGGAGACTAGCTTGACTCCCTCTTCTTTATGGCAGCCCCTGAGATATTCGAACGTTGCTATCATGTCCCCCCTCGCCCTTCTCTTCATTAGACTAGACTTCTTCAGCCTGACTGGATGGTGGGAAATGGAAGGATTTATATTCCTTGCAGAAAACAACAGCCTGCACTTGTCTTCAACAATGAACAACAGTCTGCCAGAAATATAAATCCTTCCATTCCCCCACTATCCAGTCAGAGCTGAAGAAGCTTCTTGGATGAGAAGCAAAACATCTTCAAAAGAAAAACAAGGAAGTCCACTTGCCTCCTGAAAAAAAGCACTTGGAGACAACCCTGACCTGGATGACTGAGAATCTCCATAGACATTTATACTCATAATATTGGTTTCCTGGACTGGACTAACTTGAAAGGCTGACACCTACCCAATTAAAGATGAATCACTGTATCCTGTTAGTGCATAATGTCAGCCGGATCCAAAAGATTTAACGACAACATTCAATGAGGGAAAAAAAAAACTAGATGAAGTAGTTCTTGGCTTTGATCACAGCTGAGCCTGAAAATTCTGTTGCTATAGATAATATAATAATAATATAGAATAATAATAATAAATAATTAAATAATATAGAATATTATTAAATAATAATATAATTTAATAATATTAAATAATATTATTAAATAATATAGAATAAATGTGGAATAATGTTTAATAATATTATTAAATAATATAGAATAATGTGGAATAATGAAAAATCATTAGAATGATGTGTCTGCATAATTACTGGAATAAAGCTGTGTTAGCAATCTGTGACTAACCAAATGCGCATTGCACTTGGAAACAATGTATGGAGCATAACTGTCCATTGTATGTCTGTGAGAAACTAACCTAATGTAATACAATGTATATCACTAATGTGTGTTCCTTTGTTCCTGAGAAAAGAAATGTATAAAACTGAAGCCTAAACTCGGCCTCCGAGTTCAGAATTGCTTGTCTTCACTGCTTCTGAACCTTGCGCAATAAATCTCTCTGCTAAACCCTCTGGAATTCGTAAAAGTCTCTTTCATTTTCCACAAGATTACAACCTTTCGTGCCACAGCCGTTGAATGAATCACTGCAGTTGTTAAGTTAGTAATCCGGTTGTTAATGAATCTGGCTCCTCCATTGACTTTGCTTGTCAGAAGGTCACAAAAAGGGATCACATGACCCCGGGACACTGCACAACCGTCATTCAGTACGAGTCAGTTGCCAAGCGTCTGAATTTTGATCACGTGAATATTGGGATGTTGCAACAGCCGTAAGTATGAAAAACGGTCTTAAGTCCCTTTTGTCATGGGTCCGACAGATGAAACTCTTCAAAAGAACTTCGAGGCATTGCTTATCTTAAGGAATCTTTTATGAGAGTAGCATGAAGTCGGCACTACATAGTTGAAGCCAAAAACTGAATTCCTCTCCCCTTGGCACAAAGTAGCAAAGCACCATTTCCTCTTCCAACTAACAGTCATAAATCACATTCCCCAATCAGCTCTCTCCACAGCTCTCCAGCCCGCCAGATTGTTATCAACTCTGGGTTCAGCAACCTTGAATTTCCACAACTTGAAATTGTTGTTATGACTAACTGGACCAGTCTTTCTCAAGTTTGACAATTTTAAGGCATGTGGACTTCAATTCCCAGAATTCCACAGCCAGCATTGCTGGCTGTGGAATTCTGGGAGTTGAAGTCCACATGCCTTAAAATTGTCAAGCTTGAGAAACACTGAACTGGACTCTCATCCACATCCCCCCTCCCAGCATCAATCAGCTCTAAAAAACGAAAGAGAAAAATGCATTTCTATCTGTTGTCAAAGCAATAACATCCGACATTGACACCTTTTTTCAGTGCTCTTGTAACTTTGAACGGTCACTAAATGAACAGTTATAAGTCAAGGACTACTTGTGTAAGTTCTTCCATACCAACAGAACCTCAAGTCCACAGGTCTTAAAGCGGCCAACTTTGAAAAAAACATTGATTGGCATTCATCTCATCCCGTCCATGGCAAAATAACTTAAGGTGCACTCTTTTCTTTTTGAGGATCTCAGTTGTCTCCTCAAGTAAAATACTAACCCAAATATTAGGAAATGCTAACTCTCTGGGTTCTTCTGCTTTCGGAAAAAAATAAATAAAAATCAAGCAAGGAGAGGAGTTTTTCGGTGGCGACAGCTACTTTTGAAACTCAATTCGGAAGTCTTCCATTTTACAAACATTTCAGATTCCTGTTTTCCACTTGACCAATTTCTAGTATTTTTTTTTAAAGATGAGGAGCTACAGGTACTCCTCCACTTATGACAGTTCATTTAGCGACCGTTCAAAGTTACAGCAGCACTGAAAAAAGTGACTTATGGCCATTTTTCATACTAACGACCGTGGCAGCATCCCCACGATCACGTGATCAAAATTTGGATGCTTGACAACTGATTCATATTTATGACGGTTGCAGTGTCTTGGGGTTGTGGGATCCCCGTTTTGTGACTTTCTGACAAGCAGAGTCAATGGCAAAGCCAGATTCACAGCCAGCTCACTAACTTATTAACATTTAACAACATTGGCAAGAAAAATGGGGCAAAACTCATTTAACAAATGTCTCACTTAACAGAAAATTCTTAAATTTCATTTAACAGAAATTTGGGGTTCAATTGTGGTCGTAAGTCAAGGACTGACGATATTTGAGGAGACCTATCATTGTTGTGCAGAATACCGTATTTTCCGGGGTATAAGATGACTTTCTAAAGCATTCAAATTGGCTCCAAAGTCGGGGGTCGTCTTATACGCCGAGTTGTCTTATATGTCAGAAATTATGGTAGTTTCCGGGGTATAAGATGACTTTCTAGGCATGCAAATCGGCTCCGAAGTCGGGGGTCGTCTTATACGCCCAGTCGTCTTATATGCCGGAAAATACAGTAATTAAGGCATATGTCCTTGAAAACCTGTTCAGCCCATTAGGTCCTACAGCAAATGTCAGTGCATATAGGTGCTATATAAATGTACAATTGGTTCATGATTTCCACTTAAATAATTTTTTCTATGGAAAATAAAACAGTTAAGATTTATCTTCAAGTTTACAACTTACATTAAACATCAACTAATCAAAAGTTAAATAATGGGCCATGTGACTGTTTTACTGATTAGGTAGAATGTCATGAAAGACCAACAAATTGCAATGTGTTTATGGGTGTTCTCTCTTTACTTCTATGAAAGGACATGCTGGATGTTTTCTTAATCAGATGCCAAAGTTCAGGGCAGCTACGATATCTGATTTGGCTGAAGGTACAACTGATCTCTCACAGGGCAACATCAGAACAAAATCCCCATTAAGGAATAATTATGCCGCTGTACTGTGTATATCTTGATTCACAAATAATCATTTTCTTTCCTCATTCTTTCCTCGTTTGGTATTTTACAAAGCTCAATTTCCCACCTGCTGAAACAGTTTAGATTCCAGGCTGGAAGGAAAAGCACCACTAAGGACTTTTTCCCTTTCAGGGGCTACAGCCTTCCCCAATCCTACACTCACTATGAGACACTGCTGATACCTTAAAGCAGGGGTGTCAAACTGCCAGCTCACAGGCCAGATGCATCATCCAGAAGCCGCGCCCACCCCATTGCCAGCAATGGCAAAACTGTCCTGATACGTTGCACGACGTCACGAGTTTCACATGTCTGCCTTAAAGAGTTCTCTTAAGCAAGAGAACAGGGTCTAATAAGAAAACATCTACACCAGAGGTCCCCAACCTTTTGGGCACCAGGGACCAGTTCCATGGAGGTTTTTCCACAGACCGGAGGGGGCGTGGTTTTGTGTGCTGCCTGCATCCCACGGATGGGGCTTTGCTTGTTTGTGTGGACCGGTTGCTGGCAGGCCATGGACTGGTACCGGTCCACAGATCGAAGGTTGGGGACCCCTGATCTACACCACTGCAACCTTTTGGTGAAAAGCTAAGTTGAGAACAAGGCAGCTGAACGAGGTAGCAGGGAATTAAACGTGGTAGGGATTAATTTCCTGCTCAGTTTAGGTATCCGGATTAAAGCTTCCCAGACAAGCTTCTACCTCGATACTTCTACTACAGGCAGTCCTGGATTTACAATCGTTCATTTAGTGACCGTTCAAAGTTACAACAGCAATGGAGAAAGCGAATTGCCAACTTTTTTCACACTTACAACCACTACTGCATCCCTATGGTCATGTGATCAAAATCTGGATGCTTGGCAAGTGGTTCACACTTATGACTGTTGCAGTGCCCCAAAGTCGCGTGATCCCCTTTTGCAAACCTATGACAAGCAAAGTCAATGGGGAAGCCAGATTCACTTAGCAACCAAGTTATTAATTTATCAACTGTAGTTGATTTGATCAACCACTGTGGCAAGAAAGGTGGTAAAATGGGGCAAAACTCACTTAACAAAGGTCTCACTTAGCAACAGAAATGTTGGGCTCAGTTGTGGTTGTTAAGTGGAGGACTATTTGTTAATGGGAGCCACCATCTGGTTCCACAGTTTAGTTCCTCTTATTTTTTAGGACGTTTATGCAATGTACTAGAAGCATATGCTTTCAGAACCACCGTGGGCTATGCAACTTCAGAAATCAAGAAAGGAAAATCAGAAATCAAGCTAGGAGGCCAGTTTCTAAATCAATCAGAAGGGAAGGGACCTTGGAGATCTTCTAGTCCAACCTCCTGCTGAAGTAGGAGACCCTATAGCATTTCAGACAAGTGAGTGTCCAGTCTCTTCTTAAAGCCTTCCAGTGACGAAGCACCTACAACTTCCAATGGCAAGCCATTCCACTGGTTAATTGTCCTCCCTGTTAGGAAGTTTCTCCTGAGTTCCAGATGGTTTTTCACCTCTCCAGCAGAAGAACATCAGGGGCATTTTTGCCCAGCCTCATACAGCCATCCTTCAGAACTGCAGCACAATTCCAGAGGAAGATTGAACCAAAGAATTTGAACCAAAGAATCCCAGACAGGAGCTGGAAATTGAGATGATTGTATAACTACAGTCTGAGAAGTGAAAATATTTAGCAGAAAATTAAATGATCATGCCTTATTGAACGTGCACAGCTTTTTTCTTTACTAGAGGATCTTTTATGAGATTGATAATCTGACGAAATTTCAACATCAAGTGGCTGACCTCTGTGCATCTTGTACATAGGAATCTTACTGTGATCTTAGTTGTGTAGATTATTCCCTTGTAATGTTATTCAGAGGTTTGTATAATTAGCCTTCTGGCTGGATTTATTTATATTTGGAGAGAAGTTTTGCATTGTTAGTTCCTCAGAACTTTCAGGAATACACAAATAAGCTAAGTACATAACATGCTTGTATTTACCTCCCCGTTCCAATGGTTTAGAAAACTATTTCACATTTGCTGCCTTTAATAAGTGCACCACACTGGAAAAGCAAACACAGATGACTGTGCAAATGTAGCTCTGAGAAAGTGAAAAGCTATTTAACAGAAAATTAAGTGGTCATGCCTTGCTGAACACATACAACCTTCTTTACTGGAGGAGTAAGTAGCAAGGTTTTTTTCCCCCAGAATGGGTAATCTTTCTGAGAAAAATTCAATATCAAGTAGTTAAATTGGGGAAGAGTTCCACTTTCTGATAATAAACACATTAGTGGGAATTATGTCAGACTGATATCAAGATAGCATTCATACCAGCATATCAGAGGGAAGTTAAATGTTTATAAGTTTTTCTCTTAGTTACAACTTCTTGTTCAATTCCGTGTCTGGTGCAATGCATACAATATATCCCCAAATAATAATCTTAAGCAAGTCTAAGTGAGCTAATAAAGAGGCATCAATAATTTACACTATTATATATTCTTTATATGGCATGAATAAACAATACAGTAATATTTTCCCTCTTTGATTAATAACATATTTTACTCATCTTTATAATAAACTCTGTATAGAAACTAATTTTTGCAGTTAAATACCAGGACATTGCTATGCTTAAAATGTGCAGGCATCTTATACTTGTTTGTCTGAGGTATAATAACTAAGAAACACCCCAGGGTCATATGAAAATAATGTGAAGAATTATAGATTGATGACAGACCATATGCTGAACGCAGAAGATCCCAGAATCAACCACTACTATTTTCAATTTAAAAAAATAAGCATCAGGAAGTAGACATAGGAAAAGATTTTTCTGGAAAATTCTTGCCGATCAACCCTCAATAGCTCTGACAGCCCATCACTGAGGAGTTATATGACTTTTAAGTCCACAATGTTCCTCAACTACGAATTGTTCAGCCACATTTTCTTCAACAAATCATAACCGGATGGGTGCACATAAAATACACAGATGTAGCTTATAGCCGCAATAACTGATTCATGTACGCTAAGCAAAGCTTATTAAGACCCAGCATTGCTGAGAAAGCAGACATATAAAAGGTTAAAAAAAATATGGAAGTCTTCTAAATAAGTTTTCATTAACATATGAAAGGTATCCAATGGAAGGGAATATTTGTAACTCAGTTGAAATCCGGGATGTTTGGTGCTTTCTGAATGTGGTTGTCTTTTTGCAGATGTTTCATTACCCAACTAAGTAATATCTTCAGCGCTGACACACAATCTAGTTATCAGGGGTTCTCAACCTTGGCAACTTTAAGACTTGTGGACTTCAACTCCCAGAATTCCTCAGCCAGCAAAGTATAGCTGGCTGAGGAATTCTGGGAGTTGAAGTCCACAAGTCTTAAAGTTGCCAAGGTTGAGAACCCCTGAGTTAGGTAATGAAACATCTGCAAGAAAACAACTCAGAGAGTATCAAAGACTCCATGTATTAAAGGATTCCTCTCCTCTCCTCTCTTCTCCTCTCTCCACACTCTCTCCTCTCCTCTCTTCTCCTCCCTCCACACTCTCTCCTCCTCTCCTCTCCTCTCCTGATGATGTGTTTGACCCAGTTTGGGGATTCAACCAGTTCGCACCATTTCAGCAGAACCGGTAGCTAATTTTTTGTTGCCCAGGCCCAGAATGGACTTCCGGAAGCAGCATCCACACAGAGAACCAGTTGTTCACATATTTGAATCCCACTACTGGTTTGACCCCCTCCTTCGGGCTCAGCCTGGTCATCTTCTATAGGACCTGGCTGACCTCAAGGACTTTGATCCTGACCTTGGTCCTCACATATTTAATCATTTACAGCAACGCTTCAAAGTATACATTATTTTTTTAAGATGGCAGTGTCCTACTGGCGATATGATTTTTCACTCAAGATAATCTACCACAGTTCTGCTCTCTCCATGGATGCCCACAATTCCCAAAAATATCCCACTGGAAGATGGAGTGTGTTTCCTTTATTTAAAGGAAAAATTATATTTGAAGAATTATATTTAATTAATAAAACAAGCAAATATAAATAAATTTGTTCTTATAGAAAGGGAAAAAAGTTTTCTGTCAGTGAAGTGAAAGTTAAAACCTTGTGGTCTTCAAAATTCGTCATACTGGCACACCCAACCTTAAACTTCCAAAATTGTTAACAGTAGCTGTAACAGCCAAGAAATTCTGGAAATTGAAGTTCACACACATCTGGAGGAAGTCTGTATCAGAGAAGAACACACTGTATAGAATTCAGTTTCGGAATATTGTAATTGTCTAATAATATAGAAACGCCCCTTTAATACTTTAAAATAGAGCGCAAACTCCTGTTATTTAAATACTGTTGATACAGCTAAACCAGAAAGAATGTTTAATGGAGATTCATAGGAGAACATAAAAGTAAGTTAGTTCTTTTTCTAAAATAAAAAAAAAACAATAGTACATTAAAAAGCAAGAGCAAAGAGCAGCAAAAATAAAATGCCAATCAACCTAAATTCACAGCATGAGAACTAAGCAACATTTCAGCCCGTGGAAAAATAACAGAATACTTTTCATTAGCTCTAAAGGGAAAGCCGCAGGTGGCTGCAGATAGTCTCTCTCCAGTTGCCACTTTGGTTCAATTCAATGTATTTATTTTGCTATAAGATCACATTATGTCAAAAGCAGAATTCTGTTGTGAAAAGAAGAAAAAGGACACGGAAACAGACACAACACACACACACACAGCATTCACTGCTTCTGGAACCAGTGGAACAACCTGCCCCCAGAAGTGATGAATGCTCCAATACTGGAAGTTTTTAAGAAGAGACTGGACAGCCATTTGTCCGAAATGGTATAGGGTTTCCTGCCTGAACAGGGGGTTGGACTAGATGACCTCCAAGGTCCCTTCAAACTATTATTATTATTATTATTATTATTATTATTATTATTATTATTATTATTACTATTATTATATTGAAAGATAGACAGACAGGCAGGCAGGCAGGTAGGTAGATGGACGGATGGACGGGACGGGATAGAAAAAAATAGAATAGAATAGAATAGAATAGAATAGAATAGAATAGAATAGAATAGAATAGAATAGAATGTAGGATAGGATAGAATAGAATAGAATGTAGGATAGGATAGGATAGGATAGGATAGGATAGGATAGGATAGGATAGGATAGGACAGGACAGAACAGAATAGAATATCATCTGTCTATCTACAGTATAGATAGATGATGGATAAATGATGGATGGATGAATATACAGACAGACAGAACAGACAAAGACAGATAGAACAGACAGACAGACATGGAAGGGCATTGATACTTTAGATGAGTTTATTGCTAAACATCTTTTTAAACTCTTTGATTTACTGCAAGGGGAATTTTGGCTTGAAAATGGTGATATATTAAAATAAAACATCACTTGATATTTGTTTTTTGTTGCATCTGGCTCCAAATGTACAATATCGACTTAATTTACAGTATTAGAGCATAGTTCAGTTGGTTCTAATCTTAGTATTTTTAATAAACATTTAAAAATGATCACTAAGACAGCTATACGTGCAAGAATTCTAGAATAAAGAGTGGTGATATTCATAGCTATAAATCAATAGACAATTAATGATAGGCATGTTTTTATGACCTTATATTAAGAATAAGATTTGTGGTCAAGGTAAATGATACATTTTAAACTTGAATAATCGATAATAATAATCTATGTCACATAATATATATTTGTAATCTTTTTCCCCCTTTCTGCATTTGTCTTTCCGTTGTTGTTTTTCCCTCCATCCCTTTCCCCCCCCCATTTCTCATTTGTGTACGTATACACAAATACACACATATCTAGACAATTCTTCGTGTTTACACCCAAATATCAGTCACAATAACTGGATGGCAGCAAAAACTTTCAGTTTTCAATACCTCTTTTTGCATGTCCTAAGTGCAGCTCTTTTTTCTTTTTTTTTTTTTAGGTCTTGTCCTAATATTGTGGCAGTCTGATAAAAGGTCTTGGTGACACTGTGACTCCGGAATTGCCAAATGTTTAGAAAAAAGGAGGCAGAAAATGAAAAGCAAGAAAAGAAATCTAGACCCCTTGAGGAAAGAGGGAAGGCTATCTCAGCACTTCTAAGGAACGAAACACTATTCTGCAATCTTATTGCAAACAAGGATTTTCTGATGCCCATTGGTGAGTTTGTAATTTGCCTATATATTATTTTTTCCTGCAGCTCAGTCTAGATTCCCTTGCTAAGGACTGGCCAGTTGAGTTTCATCTATAAATACAAGTTCCTAAGGTATCCCTGAGTGACCCCAAGCGAAGAGAAATGCTGAGTTTTCTCAGAAGCACTTGCCTAGATAGAGGAGGAGATGGAACAAGGTAGACCCAATAGCGGGAAGGAAATGCAAAATAAAATAGGATTGGTCCTATAGCAGCTTCATCCATATGTTAAACTGTACTGACCTCCTCTCTTGATCACAACACAACCTCCTGATAAGGTAGGTAGCATCTTACCTCCAGAGTACTGTGTTTTTCTTCTGTCTCTTCCATGCTTTCAAATGATCCCCTCGGATTTTAAATTATATCAGCAGAATGTCAAGGTGGCAGCTCCTGTTTGATTAATTAGGCCTTTTTAATTATTATTTTTTTTAAAAGAAACATACCCCTCAAAGACTTTCCCACCATAAAATTGATGCTGTAGACCTGGAAAACCGGAATGAGATTCACATAGAAAGGAAAGCTAGCATTCCAGAGAATTCTGGTTTACAGAATTGGAATAAGCCTCTATAAAGAAACACAAGGGCGTGCTGACTCCAGCTTGTTTCCTTTCACTTTTAATAAATTAATGTGAGTTATCTTTTCAATCAAATTAGGTATCTGTCTTGTTGCTCCTAAAAAAATGTAAACCAAAAAAAAAAAATAAAGTCTGATTGTTGGCTCATGCCTATAAGGATGCAGCATCCTTAATACTTGCATGGGAAAACCCAAGCAGGAACTACCACTAAAAGGAACAGCCAAGAACGTCCATTAATGGGAGAGGCCAAATGGGAACCAGTGAGTGAAATACATTAGCTGATTCCTATAAAGTCAGAATTGCTTTTGCCTTACAATTCTTTATCACCATGACCCACATTAAATCATTATTACGGCATAAAATTCGACACCATTTTTCATTTCAAGGGGGGGCGGGGAAAGATGTTCTTGTCTTGGTTTTTAACAGCATTTTTTTTCTCTTAAGAATTGAGACTAGAAGAATCCATACTGGGGCCGGATTGGGAAGTACAGTAAGATCAAAGTTAAAATTTTCCTACTCTCCAAAATGAAGGTGCCAGTCTGGGCAGAGGTGGGATTCAGCCAGTTCGCACCAGTTCGGCAGAATCGGTAGCTAATTTTTTGTTGCCCAGACCCAGAATGGACTTCCGGAAGCGGCATTCACACAGAGAACCAGTGGTTCACATATTTGAATCCCAACACTGAGTCTGGGGCTCCATCTTTCATTAGCTATTTATAGAAATGTACGGCTGGAAAGGACCTTGGAGGTCTTCTCCAAGGTGATGCCCAAGGTAGGAGATCTTATACCATGTAGATCTTATATCATGTAGCTCTTATACCATTTACAAATATCTTAGAACTGTCTATATTAAAACTGGAACTCAGTATTACAACCAACCAGGTTAATAAGTCTTTTTTATTTTTATGAAAAGCATCTGAATTCTGGATCTAATTCTGCAGCAAAGAGAATTAATTTGACAGCTCACCATGTAAAGTTTGTCATTTTATTCTGGAGCAATCCCAAAAAAGGATGCAGTTTCAAATTAGTAGTAGTAGTAGTAGTAGTAGTAGTAGTAGTAGTAGTAGTAGTAGTAGTAGTAGTAGTAATAATAATAATAATAATAATAATAATAATAATAATAATAATAATAATAAATGAAACTAGCCTGCTTCCTAACTCTCCATAAACTCCTAGCAACTCATAGCCATCTGCCCCGAAAAAGAAAAAAAAACCCGGACAATGAAATCAATAAAAAATAAAACAAAACCTATCAGCCAGCAGCAACTTCAAAAAATCTTGCCTTTCAGTTCCATTTTATGGAAACTTCTACCAATCTCAGCATCTGGAGAAACTGTTTCCAGAACAACTGGAGAGCCAGAAACCAGGAAAAAAAAAAGCTGATGGGAACATTTGATACTTAAAGTTAAATCAATCGTTCGACTGAGAACAGCTTTAATACTGCAATAAAGCTGCTCTATTTCATATCGGCTCATATTGCAGCTATAAGTTCCACCTTTTATACCTGGTTGTCTCCCTTTAGTGACTTACAACATTCAAGTTATTTCCTTTCTGAACTCTCATACCTTTGGCCAATATAGCTGTACCTTCTATAACAAAATGGCAATTTTAAGACTTGTGGAGGTCAACTCCCAAGCTGTCTGAGGAATTTTAGGAGTTGAAGTCCACAAGTCTTAAAGTTGCCAAGGTTGGAGACCTCTGTACTTATTATAAGGTCATTAAATCATAGGGCTAGAAGGGACTTTGGAGGTCTTCTAGCCCAACCCACTGCCCAGTGCAGAAGTCCTTATTGTAGATTCAGGAGCCTTACGAAGCAGCTGTCTACAATGGTGCTATTGATCCCACAGGTTGTTTTGCACTGGGCAAAACAATGAGTAGTTATTAGCTTACACCTGCACCTTAAATGCCTTTTGGAAAATATACCTTCAAGTTTTTCTTCCTCCCCTGCTGAGAAGGGAAGAACAGCCAAGTAATAAAAGTAACCACAGATCTTGGGATTTCTTCTGCTTCTCAAAGTCAAAAGAACCAAAAAAAAAAAAAAAAAACCCTATAAAAAAATAACCCTCAACCTAAAATTTTCAGCATCAAGGAATGGTTCCAAGATGTACCTGAAGGCCACACAAAGTCCATTTTGCACAGAAAAGATGACCATGTTTTTTTTTTAATTTTATTTTAGACATGATTAAAAAGCAACGGGGTGGGATGGGGTGTAATCTTTTCAAGTTCCTAAGAACCAAATGAATCCCCACATCTCCTCGCCTGTTATTTTTTGTACAAGTCTGTATAAATCCAGGTGATTTGGGGTTTTTTTTTGTTTGTTTTGTTTTTTTGCAGAGACTATGCTTTTAGCTGCGATGGCTTATCTGCCCCTCAAAAAAATTATAAAAAGTGAAGAGCAGACCTTCCAGATCATGATTTGAAGAAAAGAAGGATCACCTTTTTCTACAGAGTTGTTTCCCAAGACAGTAAACCCGATCCCTGCTTTCTGCAACAGGTACAAACACCTTGTCTTCATCATTGTATTCCCGCCTACGGGAAGCCTTGCACACAATCATCACCAGCGCTTTCATGCTCTTTCTCTCTCTCCCCCAAACATCTCTATGAGCCACCTGCACACTTTTAAAAAAAAAAGGGGGGGGGAGAAAGAGGGGAAACACGCTTACCTGAATTTTCTTAGTTGCATGAATCTACACGTCAATTATTTTCCACGCCTGCCCGGATACATGCAACCTCACTGTGTTTTATTTTTTTTTTCCTTATGTTTATCACAGTTGCCTTGTTTACAGCATCAGGTTTTGCACAGGGAATTATCAGTTGGAGAGAAAGTCACAGCTGAGGGATTCATACACAACACCACACACGCAGCAATCCAAAGACTCTATTCAGTTCTGGTCATCTGCATCCCAGTTTGCCACAGCAACAGATAGGTTCCTACAGCAGCATCTGGTCATCCATGCGAAGATGCAGGAAAGCCAAGGTGGAAAACTTTTCAGAAATTAGCTGGTAGCGAAGAAGCAGCAACGAATCAAATTATGTTCTCTGAGATTAAAATCAGCCATAAGCAAAAGGAAAGAGCAGCTTTCTCTCTGTCTCCAGGAAGGAACTTTCTGCCAAACTGAATGAAGCTAAATCGGCTTTCTGGCTACGCAAGGTGGCTCCACTCTGAATTAGAGCAAAATCCAGAGTTTCCGCAACAAGTCAAGATTGTTTCCCCACCCCTGAATGGGATTTATGGATTATGCAACCTTTGGTAATACAATTCTCCTTCCCTCTTAGTCCATTATTGCTGAAAATACTGTGGTTATTATTAAGAGCTCTCCTCTCCCAGACAAGGAAGTTTACTCTAAGTCATGCACAAATACTGTGTATTGTTTGACCTGCTAAAGGTTTATATGTGATAATTTTAAAAAGAAAAAGAAATCAAATTCATTTTCTCTTTACAACGAGGCTTATGTTCTTTATAATATTTGTGTGTGTGTGTGTGTGTGTGTGTGTGTGTGTGTGTGTGTGAGTTCTCCAATTTGGTTATAAAAATGGGGGGGGCACATTTTAACTCCAATACCATGTATCCTATAACGATTTTGTACACCTGCTCCTCAGCTCAAGTCCATTTGCTTAGCAATGGTTCAAAGATAGGACAGCACTAAACATAGAACATTTATGACTGGTCCTCACGCTTATGACTGTAGCAAGGGTCACATGATTATGGTCCAGGCGCTTGGCAACTGGCTCAAATTTATGTTAGTTGCAGCATCCTGAGATCGTATGATCTCTTTTGTGACCTTCTCATAATAATAATAATAATAATAATAATAATAATAATAATAATAATAATAATAATAGTTGGAAGGGACCTTGGAGGTCATGTAGTCCAACCCCCTGCTCAGGCAGGAAACCATATACCATTTCAGACAAATGGCTGTCCAGTCTCTTCTTAAAAACTTCCAGTGTTGGAGCATTCTGGAGGCAGGTTGTTCCATTGGTTAATTGTTCTAACTGTCAGGAAGTTTCTCCTTAGTTCTAAGTTGCTTCTCTCCTTGATCAGTTTCCATCTGTTGCTTCTTGTCCTGCCTTCAGGCTCTTTGGAGAATAGCTTGACACCCTCTTCTTTGTGGCAATCCCTGAGATATTGGAATACTGCTATCATGTCACACCATGTCCTTCTCTTCATTAGACCAAACATACCCAATTCCAGCAACTGTTCCTTATATGTTTTAGCCTCCAGTCCCCTGATTATCTTGGTTGCTCTTCTCTGTACTCTTTCTAGAATCTCAACATCTTTTTTACATCGTGGTGACCAAAACTGGATGCCGTATTCCAAGTGTGGCCTTATCAAGGCATTGTAAAGTGGTATTAACACTTCACCTGATCTTGAGTCTATCCCTCTGTTAATGCAGCCTAGACTGTGTTGGCTTTTTTGGCAGCTGAAGCTGGCTCATATTTAAGTGATTGTCCACTAGAACTCCGAGGTCCCTCTCACAGTTACTACTATTAAGCAAGGTACCCCTTATACTATACCTGTGCATTTGCTTTTTCTTGCCTAAATATAGAACCTTACTTTTTTCACCACTGAATTTCACTTTATTAGATAGCACCCAATGTTCAAGTCTGTCAAGATCCTTCTGTATCTTAAGCCTGTTTTTGGAGTGTTGGCTATAACTCTGGCAAAAGATAATAAAATCAGTCACAGTCATGTGATGCCTCACTTAATGACTGCAGCACTTAACAGAGCATTTTCTGATGCAATCGTGGTCATAAGGGATCTTTGGTGCTCTCTGAGCTAGGTCGTTTTCCTGCAGCTGTTTCATTACCCAAACTAGGTAACATCATCAGTGCTACAACAAGCAAGTTCAGAGAGCACCAAGGACCTCTCAGGTCAACCCTCAGCTACAGATATTCTCCTTTATTAATGCTTATAATCTGATCAACTACTGTTATCATTCTTCGGTTGATATACTTTGATTGATAGTTTAGAGAAAAGAAGGACTAGGGGTGAACATGACAGCAGTATTCCAGTATTTGAGGGCCTGCCACAAAGAAGAGGGGGGGGGGTCAACTTCTTCTCCAAAGTACAAGAAGGCAAGATGAGAAACAATGGATGGAAACTAATCAAGGAGAGAAGTAATCTGGAATTAAGGAGAAACTTCCTAACAGTTAGGACAATTAACCAGTGGAACAACTTGCCTTCAGAAGTTGTAGGTGCTCCATCACTGGAGGCTTTTAAGAGACTGGACAGCCACTTATTTGGAACGATATAGGGTCTCCTGCTTGAGCAGACTAGAGGACCTCCAAGGTTCCTTCCAGTTCTGTTCTGATTGATTGATTGATTGAGTTCTGAATGTTTCTGGTTGGCCACTGTGGTGACACAGAATTCTGGACTTGGCTTCCTTGAGCTCTTACATTCTTATATACTAAGGCTATCTTATTTCTCTTTTGTCCCCAAAGGCAAAAAAAAAAAAAAAAAACTATGTCTGTTTGTGTTTTTCCCCTGACATTTGGGTCTTAGGTGAACTTTTGTGCCATTATTTAACTTAAATTAAACATTATTTAACCTGATAGGCAATATTTGCAATGCGATATCAGATGAACTGAAAATGGACATGCAAATATTTGTAGCAGGCTATGGACAAAAGCCAAGACTCCTGTCTCAAGGACAAATTTTAGAACATTCCAGAACAGGTTGAGTGCATGACAAAGAAGAGCTCTTGACAGATAACTATGGAAAGTATCCAAAGCCATTCATTTTGTTCAAGTCAAACCTAGGCGTTCACAGTTTTTCTTAGACTTTGGGTAAATATTTTCTAGAAACAAGGCTTTAAATAAGCTTAAACATTTAGACTTATTCGACTGGCACAGGGAACTGAGAGATGCATTGGCTATTTTCTTCAAAGCAGTTGATAACCCTACCCATTGTAATTTTCCCTACATTAAAGAAAGCCAAGAACTGCTTCCTTTGAATGGAATTAATATCACCTCAGAAAGAAATACAGGCTTTATTTTTATTTTTCCAAAGGCCTCTGGGACCCAGGTGCAGGAAGACACTCTTAAAAGGTGGAGAACTTAAGGCCACCCCTTTTGAAGCATTTGCAGTACAGGTAGTCCTCAACATAGGGTCACAATTGAGCCCAACATTTATGTTGTTAAGTGAGACATTTGTTAAGTGAGGTTTGCCCTATTTTACAACTTTTGTTGCCACAGTTATTAAGTGAGTCACTACACTTGTTAAGTTAGCAACACAGTTGTTAAATGAATAGGGCTTGTCCATTGACTTTGCTTGTCAAAAGGTTGCCAAAGGTGATCACATGACCCCAGGACACTGCAACCGACAGAAATACAGGTGTCAAGCATCCACATTTTGATCATGTTAATAACATGGGGATCCTTCAATGGTCGTAAAGCGGGAAAAATGGTCCTAAGTCACTTTTTTCAATGCCGTTGTAACTTTGAAACAGTCACTGTTGTAAGTCGAGGACTACATGTACTCTCTCCTCTCCCCCCAAAAAGCTCCAATGTCCTCAGGGCTTCTTGACGGTGGGGAGAGAAGATTGTAGCAAGCAAACTGAGAAAAAGCAGAATATTGTGGAAATAAGTCAACCTAGTAGCAATAGGAAACGGTGGCCACCTCTACACAGCCACCAATTTCACTCTTCAAAGTCTCAGATGCAGGCTGACGGCAATCCATGGTGTTGTTCAGTCTAACAACTTAAAATGCTGACAAGAAGGTAATCATTTAGCCTGAAATCAGCTCAGCATCCCAACGGTGAAAGTTTATCAATTCACTAGCCAGAATTAGTCAAGAGGTGGACTGGAGGTTATTATGTTTTTACAGGATTGAACAGGAAGAACCACCAAGTGAAAACACAGAAAAAAAGAACAACTCACCCCTCCTGTTCTTCATGTAGAATAAGGAAAACTAATGCCATTTATCTTCACAGAGCGCATTAAACTGATCAATTCCCACATTAAACTGTTTAGCCAAAAGCTGTTAAGAAGAAACTGAATTGACCTGCCACATGAATCATGTGTTGAACCAAGTGGCGCCCAAGAGCATGTGATAAGAAAGTGTAATTAAACCAGCCAACACTGAAAATAAGTAGACAAGCACTAAATACATCATATCTGTACTTAGTTCAGTCATAAAAGCAGCAATTTATAATGCTGTGCTGGAAAATTCTAATTAAGTGTCCTAGATATTAGCCTGGTACGTTTAATGCAGCAGTCATCTCTAAATAAGTAATGAGATTGAGAAACATGCTCCAAACTCAAATCATTTCTTTATCCCTTGCCTGTATGCATTCCATGCTCCATACCAAACTATAGTGCAACATTACCTAAACTGAGTTTAGCCATAATAGCTCTTAGACAATTTCAAACTTTGGTGTCCACTTCTGAATTATAAACTTAATTATTGCTACCGCTGGAGTATTTTCCTTGTCACGCTTAATTTGGGGACAGAACACACATGTACAGCTCACTCTTACTCCATCACTTTCAGACACTTCCCTTTCATAAAGTTTACACATCTTACTGAACTCTATTTGAGCACACCTTGCTTCTTTAAAAGCTAGGAAGCTTAAAAATGCATCCTTAATTTCTTCTCTGAATCTTTTTTTTTAAAAGTAGTCTAAGTGGCATTTTATTTGGAAACATCAAAAAGCAAATGACATTGGTGCTGAATTTTAGAAATATGTAAATACTAGGATCTATAGTGAAAAGTCTTTGCAAAAGAACTAGTAAAAAAGAGGATTGAATGGTCAAGAGTTCCTGGTTCAAAGCTAGGAGACAGGACTGGATGGGAGGCCATTCGGGAAGAGCAAAGGTTAGCTAGTCTAAATTTAAAAATAAATGAACAAAATATCTCAGCAGTTACAAGAAAGCCACATGGTTAGACTCAACTAGCAGCAGTGCCAGATCCAACCATACACAGGTGCACATGTATTCATCTCCATGTAAAGGTAAAGGCATAGTTTTCCCCTGTCCAGTTGTATCTGACTGCTCGGGGGGCACTGCTCATCTCCATTTCTTAACCAAGGGAGTCAGCGTTGTCTGAAGACATTTCAGTGATCATGTGGCCAGGATGACTCTATGCCGAGGCACATGGAACACTGTTACCTTCCCACCAAAGTGGTACCTATTGATCTACTCGCATTTGCATGCTTTCAAACTGCAAGGTTGGCAGGAGTTGGGCCAAGTAACAGGAGCTCATCCGGTCATGCAGCAAATGGGTCTTGAACCCAGGCTGTCAGCTTTCCAGCTGACAAGCTCAATGTCTTTAACGGCTGAGCCACTGCGCCCCTCCATCTCCATTTACACGTGTCCTTCATATATTCTAGCATACTCACATCTCCCTCTCTCTCTCTCTTCTCTTAGTCCTGTTCTTTCATTAAGCTGTTGAAGAGCAACTCCTCAGTACCAGCCACTGCAGAAATCCATCACTTAATTTCTTCCAACCATCTGTTCAAAGTGACTATTTGGTTGGTGGAGATCCAATAGCATGGTTTCACATCATAACTGGCAGTAGAAGGCCACGATCCATCTCCCGGTTGATCACTGCCCACCAGAAGAAGCGAGCAGGGCGCTTGTAGGTGGAATCTTTGCCAAGCAAGATGTTTTCTCTCCTCCAGCCTCAATCTGTGATCTGATGTAATATCAGATACCCTGCAACAGTTTGCCTATGTCATCAGAGCTATTATTACAAACAGCTACTTATGCCAGGAAGGGGGCAAAAAAAAAAAAAAAATCCAGGTCAGGAATTTTTCCAGTGCTGGAAGGCGTGGTGAGTTGATATTTCTTCTCTCTCGCCATTCACTGAATGGAATCTGCCACCAGATCTCATGTTATGTGTCATGTGGATGCCGCAAATGTACATATGCATAAACTATTATTTTAAATTGCAGCATGCCGGGCCTGAACATTGGTGGTACTGACATAACATTGACGAAAGAATACTCTGTGTTCCTCTCCAGCAAGATCAGTTAGCAGCTTTTGCAAGAATGAGTCGAGATTTAGAAAGGTAATAGACTTTCAACATCTAAAGGAGGGACGGGGAACTATGGCCCTTTTATGACCCGGTGGAGAAAAGGAGAAAAGAAGGAAAGGTTGATATCCTCCCCAAGTTCACATCTATGCTGGCTGACGAATTCTGGGAGTTGAAGTCCACAAGTCATAAAAGGGCCCAGTTTGAAGATCCCTGCCTTATCTCCATCCTTGCCATACTGCATTATACATCTCAAAAGACTATTTATTTACATTTTTCTCTCCTCCAACCAAGATAGCAAATGACAGATTAACCAGATTAGCCGCTAAGATAAATGAATGGAGCATTTGTACTTCCCCATAGTATAACTGAGGGAAGCTGAAAAGTCACAAGTTTTTCATGCCGGTGGGCCCCTATCTTCAAAGTTGCATCAAGAAGAGGGATTTTTTTTCGTTTGTTTTGTTTTCAGAAATGGAGTTCAAGAATTCTAAGTGAACCAGTTGAGCCAGAAAAAGAGGTGTTTATACTTTGTTCTCCCTTTCACTTGGACACCATTCCTGCAAAGAATGCCCCGGGTGTTAGTGCCGTGGGTACAGCACAACGCACATCTCTCCGTAAGCAAAAGGAGAATGTGGATCAGACTCAGTGGACCGTGCTGGGATGTACAGAAAACTAAGAGCACATTGCAGGTAAGTCCTCCACATACGGCCACAACTGAATCCAACCTTTTTGCTACCAAGCGAGACATCAAGAGAATTCTTCCCCATTTTACGACCTGTCTTGCCACAGCGGTTAAGCGAATCATTAGCGCCGTTAAGTTAGTTACATGGTTGTTTAAGTGACTCTGGCTTCCCCATTGACTTGTTTGCGAGAAGGTTGCAAAAGGGGATCATGTGACCGTGGGACACTGAAACCATCGTAAATATGAACCAATTGTCAAGCATCCGAATGTAAATCACGTGACCCTGGGGATGCTGCAACGGTCATAAGTGTGAAAAACGATCATAGGTCACCTTTTTTTCAATGCTGTTGTAACTTTAAATGGTCACTGAATGAATTATAAGTCGAAGGCTCCCTGTACTGAAGACCCATCTGCAATACAGTTTTGGGACCACAGATCCTGGTTCGCTGAAAGGCTTGTGTGAAGTGTCAATCTGAAAAACGACTCATGCCCAGTCTGAAGGTTAGACTCCTGAAGTATCGTACAGGATAAACGTGTTAGAAAGGAATCACAAATAATGTCATTTCCCAGAAAGTTTCAAACGGAGTAAAGCTGGGTGCGCTGTTCTCTTCCTGCCTTGTTTTTTTTAGAACAGTAAACCTATTTCAAAACTTGGAAAGTGGGTTCTCCAGGTCAACCCATTTTCAAAAGATGGTTTGCGTAATCACACGGTGACAAGAGAGACCCGTGGTGCAATAACGGTGACAACAGCAACAACGTTATAATTTTTTTAAAAAACATTAAATTCAAGGATTCAAATTCAGGTAACGTAGGGAGAAATATTGTTCCGTTTCTATAACTGTTCTCTGCTTACCAGTTATGCAAGACAGCAATGGAGAGGTGCTAGGGCTCCCCAGTTTTCTTTCCAATTGGGCCAGTGAGATGCTCTGGAGGGTAGCATTTGTTTCCCTATATCTCAGGGCTGCCATCTGTAAAACAGAAGGAATACAAGGCGCTTCAGAACGTGGATGGAATTAAACTCTGCACTCACTCAAAGCAGGTTATTCTTTCACAGATTCAGACGGCTACTGCAGTAGTCGTCTAACACTTATAACCACAATTGGGACTGGAACTTCCATCACTAAGCAACAATGTGGTCATTAAATGAGACTTGGCTCAATTTTTACAACTTTTGCAATAGTCCTTAAGCAAATCACACCGTGGTTAAGCAGCTCCAGCTTCCCTACTTCCCTCTTGACTTTGTTTGTCAGAAGCATATTGGGCAATGGAAATTACTGACCCCGGGATGTTGAGAGGGTGCCCTGATGGCCGTAAATGTGAGGACACGTGATAAGTCCCTTTTCTCAGCACTGTCATAACTTCAAACGCTCATTAAAAGAACGGTTGCATGTTGAGGACTACCTGCATGCTAACTAGTGAAGATTTTGGTAATTCTTCTGATGGAATTGTTAGTGCGCTGCTCATCAACATATCCACATGACTCCTTTGAGATATATGGCAAGCTCTGCCCCATCATGTTTAATTTCACTTATTTTCAATTAAAAGGAAGGTGGACCCTGCACTTAGACTTATTCTGATGTGCTCTTTAGGAACAGGGATGCTTTAAAAGACAGAGCAGTAGAGAGAAATTGGGATCCCCTAACAGGCCTTGGATGATTTGAAGTAGATAACAGCTCCTGTCTCCCAACTATCAGATAGATAGATAGATAGATAGATAGATAGATAGATAGATAGATAGATAGATAGATAGATAGATAGATAGATAGATAGATAGATAGATAGATATAAATGATTATGTGTTGCATAGCTTATTTTGGTTCTCTTACACAGCTCTGCGCATTTTGACAGGCAGTATTTAAAAAAATGACTGAATGAAGACAACAAACCCTAGCAAATATGAATTAGGCTTCCCTTATTTACATAGCTGAAATTTAAAACCACAAGCTCTATGCAGTTAGGTCCCAGGTTTGCTTTCTTAACAAAGGCTGAGTGTTTCAGTTCAATGATTGATTTAAAAATTTCTTAGGCTCGTCATGGGTACAGAGTCGTTTGTTCTTGCAGGTTAAATATTTGCATTTTGCATCCGGCTGGAGTTCACCAATATACTGATCACTCGGAAGTTGCATACATCTCATCCAATGAATTCCATACTATAGCTAAGGGACAAGCCCTAAACCTCTGTAGGATAAAACACAAAGCTATTTATCTCCAGCCGTTATCTTTCAAGCCCTGCTTTGCATTTTTGCATCTTTTCATGCTCTGCATAAATATCATCCCTTTCCTTTAGCTTTGCTCTGTGCAATCTTTCTCAGCTAACCTTCCTTTGATCACTATGGGGCTCTCCTTCTCTTTTTCTAATGAGCCAAACCATCTATCATCTGCAAACAGAAAGACAGTTAAGTGGGGATGGGGGAACTCTCTAGGATGCTCATACTTCTGATTTGTCCTTCTCCAGCAGAGGTCACTAATGCATAAAACACAAACAGAATTAAGCCTTGCTATGCTCCCCTTCCTGCTGACAGCTTGCCTAACTGATAAAAAGTGTAACCTTCATAATTGAAGTCGCTTGCTTTTCTGGTGAGCGGTGGGCCACAGGAAGGAAGCCACAGTGTGGGAAGTAAAAAAAACGCCTCAAGGCTTTTGATCTTCTTCCTGCTCGCTG
Source organism: Crotalus tigris (assembly GCF_016545835.1). Classification (NCBI taxonomy): domain Eukaryota; kingdom Metazoa; phylum Chordata; class Lepidosauria; order Squamata; family Viperidae; genus Crotalus; species Crotalus tigris. The sequence continues at coordinate 4,555,141 of NW_024097215.1, read as the reverse complement.
CCGTCTAATTCCCCCAAATTCTGCCGGGTAAATGCACTGGAGAAGACAACCAACGGGTGCAAAGGTTTTCACCACGGAAGTTCTACAGCAGAGGAGACGACTTAGCCAAGAAGGCAGACAAAACAAGAAACTAGTTTCACGCACACCCATTAAGGAAGACATCATTGGAATTGAAACACAGATAGCCCTTGACTTACGACTACAATTTCCATTGCTAAACAAGTCAGTTGTTGAGTTGAGCCCTCCCCCCAAAAAAAATCTTAATTGGCAGTTCTTCATATTGGCTCAGCTGTTCAAGAACATGGCAGAAAACATAATTATGCTACATTGATATCACTCAAGCATCCCTTCCAATGTGACCAGCTGCTTTGAAAAGAAAACATTAAGATGAGATTCCTAATAAAGATTCTTGCTTTGCTCTTTCCTGAGAACAAAACCAGGAAGAAGAAGTGGTAGCAATCCTCTTTTTATATGTGGAAAGAGAGGGTACGATGTTTGAACACATCTTGTAGGAGTAGGTAACATCCTGCTTAGAGACACCTCCCTAAGTTTCATTAGTCCCTCTTGACTCCATTAGATCCTTTTAATTAAAACGGATTACCCTTTATCTTCACCTCCTCCAACTTGGTTAACCACCATAAGTGTAGTCAATAGCTCCAAGGATTATTAGCAATAGCCATTAGTGTCTAGGGCAGCGTTTCTCAACCTCAACAATTCATGTGTGGACTTCAGCTCCCGGAATTCCTCAGCCAGCAGGCTGCCTGCGGAACTCTGGGAGTTGACGTTCACACAACTTAAAGTAGTGAGGTTGAGAAACTCTGGTCTAAGGAATCCTGGGAACAAAAATCTATTTTATCTGGAGAACATACCGACTGAGCATGTGTGTTCCAGCGTCATCTTATCACCCCAAACAGAGACACAAAAACAGACTGAACGGGAAACTATAATTGCAGCTTTATTTAGAGATGTTTTCACCTGGTATGAAAAAATAAAGGGAAAGCTGGTTTGGGAGGGATGTCAGGGAGACACACTCTTATCTACTACTAAATGGGTGTTTACTCACTAACGTTTCCTTCCTTTCTTTACGTAAGCTTTTTTTCTATTTATTATAATGCTTTATCTGAAACTCCAGTTAAGTAGCGGTGCTCAGCCAATTTTTTTTTTTTTTTTTTGCACATTATGCCTGGTTAATTCCTGCGCACGAAATCCTAAGAAAATGATGTTATAAGATTGACTAAGAAGTATAGGTAGTCCTCGACTTAAACAATGTATTTAGTGACCGTTCAAAGTTACAACAGCACTAAAAAGCGACTTATGACCATTTTTCACACTTACAACCGTTGCAGCATCCCCATGGTCACGTGATCAGAATTCAGACGCTTGGCAACTGACTCGTATTTATGACGTTTGCTGTTACGTGATCCCCCTTTCTGACAAGCAAAGTCAAGGGGGGGAAGCCAGATTCATTTAACAACTGTGCGACTAACTTAACAACTGCAGTGGATTCACTTAACAACGGTAGCAAGAAAGGTTGTAAAATGGGGCAAAACTCACTTGACCTTTTTTTTTTATTTAGCAACATGCATTTTGGGCTCAATTGTGGCTGTAAAGTTGAGAGTTACCTGAAAAAGAAAAAAAAATCCTGGAAGAAAGAAGTGGCAAACCAAGTCTGTATTTTTTCCCCCAAAAGCCAGCATGTTTTTTTGGAGTTTGATCCAGAGAAGAGATCTGGAGTTTGAAAAGAAGCTCTGGATTGTAATCTTTTACCTGTATCAACCTATCATCAGCATTTTGCAGAGAACACGGAATTTCCTTAAAGAATTTACTGACCCAATCTTTTGCTAGAGTTCAGTACCGTACTTTCCGGCGTATAAGACGACTTTCGAAAGCGTTGAAATCGGCACCGAAGTCGGGGGTCGTCTTATACGCCGAGTCATCTTATATGCTGGAAATAACGGTAGTTTCCAGCGTATAAGACGACTTTCTAGGTATGCAACTCAGTGCCGAAGTCAGGGGTCGTCTTATATGCCTTATACGCCGGAAAATACGGTATTTTCTTTTCAAACAGCTTTTAGAGCAGAGGTCCCCAACCTTTTGGGCACCAGGGACCGGTTCCATGGAGAGAGGTTTTTCCGTGGACCGGAGGGGGCGTGGTTTTGTGTTCTGCCTGCATCCTGTGGATGGGGCTTTGCTTGTTTGTGCGGACCGGTTGCTGGCATGCCGTGGCCCAGTACCAGTCCACAGTCCGGGGGTTGGGGACCCCTGTTTTAGAGGTTTCTGATTCCATCCACCTTCCAGATTTTTCACATCTCTAGTTTGCTTTATTTCAAAACAGAATCATGCAGCTCTGGGGAAAAATGCAAAAAATAAAAAACCAAGTGGTTAATAATATCGACAGCCAAAGGAACTACTAACAACATAATTGTCCCTCCTCCCTAAAGGAAAATGTTGGGAACATAACCAAGCTGGGAGAGATTAGCTGGGATGATTTCCAAACTAGGAATGTTCATAACATACAGAAAAATCCAGATGGGTGGGAGAGAAAGTGAAAAGAACAGCAGTGAGAGAGAAGAATTCTTTGCAGAAGGAGAACTGCAAAAGTGATTTTCAGCCCTGCACCTATTTCAGATGCACCCAATGCTCAGCCTCAACCTACATAGGCAGCTGGTTTAATGACCGTTCAGAGTTACAACGGCACTGAAAAAAGTGACTTATGACATTTTCGCACTTAAGACCATTGCAGCATCATGGTCACGTGATCAAAATTCAGACGCTTGGCAACCGACTCCTATTTATGATGGTTGCCACGTCCCGGGGTCACGTGATCCCCTTTTGCGACCTTCTGGCAAGCAAAGTCAATGGGAAAAGCTAGATTCACTTAACGACCGTATGACTAACTTAACAACTGCAGTGATGCACTTAACAACTGTGGCAAGAAAAGTCGCAAAATGGGGCAAAACTCACTTAACAAATGTCTCACTTAGTAATAAAAATGTGGAGCTCAATTGCAGCCATACGTCGAGGACTACCTGGCATATTAAAATTCTGAACTACTCATAATGAGCAAAATAAATTAGGAAGACTCATAATGAGCAAACGATTAAAAAAAAGATAATCAATCCTTGTTAGACTCCTTGCCACTGCCCGGACTTGTTCCTGCAGTTTTCTTGGAAAGATTTTGGAGACCGTTTGCCATTGTCTTCTTCCTCAGGCTGAAAGGATGTGGCTGACTCAAGGTCACCAGCTGGCTTTGTGCCTAAGATGGGACTAAAGCTCACAATCTGCTGGTTTTTCGCCCGGTGCCCATTATTTTCCCTTCGCTGTTCCCTTTTTAAACGCTATAACATCTGATGTAATGAACACAGCTGTAAAACTTCACTAAAGCATCTTCACAGATGGTTTTCTAGTAGTTCTGCTGATCTCCAAGCTGTGAAATATTCTCGTTCCCTCTTCCCTTTCTGGGTTCAAATTCACTGCAGTTATAACTTGTTTCATGACAGCCGACGCGGCAGTCTTTTGATATCTAATCCTTGTCTGCTTCAAGATAGGGAATTTTTAGGGAGATTACAGATTAACATTTTATAGTAGCAGCCTGAATTCTTCTGGTTGATGCAACCCAAGCCAGCTGTATTTCTCACGAGTTGAAAAGCGCAGCTTGCTTTTTGTAATTATGCATGCTATTCTCCAAGGTGTATTCAAAATTTTTGCCTCCCGCATATGTTCGGTGAACAGAGAAGGAAAGCAAGGCTCCAGACAAGCACAAAACTGTCCCTTACTGCAGGGGTCCCCAACCCCGGTCCGTGGACCAGTACCGGTCCGTGGCATGCCAGCACCCGGTCCGCACAAACAAGCGAAGCCCCATCCGTGGGATGCAGGCAGCACACAAAATCTTTCTCCACAGAACTACTCCCTGGTGCCCAAAAGGTTGAGGGCCTCTGCCTTACTGAAAGCCTCACAGAAAGAAAGAAAAAAACATCCCCCTGGCCACTGTGGAAAGAATCACTTAACAACAGCTTGACTAATTTAACAACGACTTAACAACTGTGGCAGGAAAGTTCATAAAATAGGGCAAAACTCACTTCACAAACAAACTCACTTCACAAATGTTTCGCTTAGCAGCAGAAATTTGAGCCTCAGATGTGGTCGTAAGCCGAGGATTACAAACAAGGAGACATGTAGCATCAACATGGTTGTATCAACTCACATGTGTCATTCTTGGTGGGTACATTAATGTACCACATTTAGCTATGCTCACTAAGGACAGATCCTCAGTCAGGCGAAGTACCCCAATGCTGTGTAAATTACATTATCCCATGATTGATTGTTTCAAATTGCTTCTGATTTTCTGGGCAGCTGCACAAGCAAAGATGTCCTTTCCAAGTAAACATGCGCCCTTGAAGGAGCAGCGTGCATTTTAAAAATGGGAGGGAAGCAAACAAATGAACGAACGAGTAGAAGTTAATTAAAGTAATTCTAATGAAAGAGATAAATATAAAAACATTAAGAAACCCCTAAACCTGCTCAGCCAGCATAATTTTCTTGCATTGCACTCTGAATTTGGACTGGTAGATTGGAGCTTCAAGGATCTATATACGTCTTGATTTGTATTTTTCTTGGGCTTTTGTTGATTTGTTTAGAATATGAACTCGGAAATGCAGACGTGTCTGCTGAAGCTAAAGGATTCTGTGTCAAGGTTCACGTACCACAGTAAACCACACTGTGGCTTGTTTGGTTTGGGGATGTGCATGCTGTACGAACTGAACCTTGTGGCTTATTTACTGTGCTGAAGCATATTTCAACAAGCATGGGGTTAGCGTGATTTGTGACCCAATCCTCAACTTACGACTATTCGAAGTTACAATGGTAGTGGGGAAAAAAGAGACTTATGATTGTTGCAGCAGGATGAACATTCAGACACTTGCCAACTGGCATGTATTTATGACGGTTGCAATGCCCCGGGGTCATGTGATCCCCTTTTGCGACTAGCAAAGTCAATGGGGATGACAGATTCAGCCAACAACCCTGTTACTAACTTAACAATGGCAATGATTGGCTTAACAACAGTGGCAAGCAAGGTCGTAAAATGGGGCAAAGCTCACTTAAAAACAGTCTTGCTTAGCAATAAAATGTTAGGCTCAATTGTGGTCATAAATCAAGGACTACCTGTATACAGTTCCATGCCCTGTAATGTGTCCAACTGGGGACCTATATCAAACCCTCTCACTGGTCTGCTGCTATTTTTCAGTACTTCTGTTTTAATTAACTTTTAATTGCAGGCTTTCTACCCTGCAATCTGTCCTGAGACTTAAAGGAACAGAACAGAGTTTATGATTAAGCAAAGAGTATGCATTGCAGCATATATCCCCCTCCCCCCAAAAAACCTAAATCACCCCAAGGGAGTTACAGTCATTACAGTAATTGAAGATAAATTAAGTCATTAAAAAACACCATGCAAATGTATCCCTACTTGACTTCGAGACAACCATTTAGCACTAAACTAAACCGTGATGCAAGGAGGGGTGGAGCTGATCTATTTAGTGCCCAAAGCATCAGCTGATTCAAGGAGGGAGAAAGCCCCTTCCCTAGAGCAAACAAGGAATCAGGATATGGTCAAGTTAATCCTCCCCCAATGCAAGGTCAGCCTAGATCAAAGTCAGTGGCAACAAAGAAGTCCTTTTGATTATTATACTTAAAACCCATGAATTATAGGATTCTTCAAGAAGATTAACACTCTCCCTGGAGTCCATAATAGGATGTTGACATACTCAGCAAAATAAGAGCACAAATGAGCACAGCCGAACTCTTGACTCAGCTTGCTTTTTGCTCATGTGAACGAGAATTTGAAAGAAAGCAAAGGAGCAGAAAAGAACAGGGTGTTAAGGGAAGAGCACGCACCCCTACAAACGTCCCAGATTTCAGTTACATTTTCTCGTATTAATTATATTTGCATTTGCTCTTAGGATATCCATTCCCCCTCCCCTCACTCCAGGAAGCACTTTCTCTAATTTTCCCCATAACAACAACTTTGTTAAGTTGGGTTGAGGGAGAAACAATGATTGTCCCTAACCATCCCATGTGCTTCCATGGCCAAGGTGGACCTCAGCCTTCCCAGTTCTTAGCCAGTAACTAAGTCATTTCATCGTTTGTTTGTTTGTTCATCAACAATTATAAATTTGAACAAACAAAATGAAAAAAAAACCCTAAAATGGGACAGAGACGATAGACACGATAGTGCACTTACCCATGCCCCCCTTAAATATGGGATGAGGTTCACAGAAGTTGGAATTAAAACTGTGAAAGTTAGTAGCTGAGACAACTGAATCAGGTAAGAATTCCAGCCTTGGACAACTCATTCAGTTAGAAAAACAGAATTTTTTACAATCAGGTTTAAAGCAGTTTACATTAAGTTTAAAGCGGTTGTTACATTATGTTAAAACTAAAAAAAAACATTTATAGTTAAGACTGGTTTGTACTGGTTAAATGATAAAATAAGGCACAGTGGCTGGAGTCTCACTGTGCTAAAGCTGTACTCCGTAATTTATAAACTTCATATGAATTCACCCAACATTGCTAAGCTAAACTAAGCTATGATGTAGCTGCTCTCCCCTTACACAAAGCAATCAGGTTTGGTAGCCAGGAATCAGCAGTCAAGAAAATAGAAAGCGAAGCAAAAAGTTTGGAGTCCAGAAGATAGAGAACAAAACCAGAGACACAAGAACTATGTAAGAATGTAGTTTTAGCATTAATGTCTGGCTAATTCAACTAACAAAACAATGAGCTAAAGAAACCTTTAAACAGCTTGAATCTAAAGGACGTCACCACCTGGTTCAAAGACAAAAAACTACCCATAAATGTGAGATACACAGGAAAAGCTATCCTTCAACTTGTTTTCCAAGAATCAAATTCTGAGCTGCATTAACATTATCTCAAAAAACTGCCTTTAGAATCAAGTATCTCGGTCCATGGTTGTCATGTTCTAAGTCAGTGATGGCGAATCTTTTAGAGACCGAGTGCCCAAACTGCAACCCAAAACCCACTTATGCATCGTCGAGTGCCAATTGTGGCCAATTGGGTGGGCGTGGCCCATTGGCTGTGTGGCCCATTGGCTGGGCGTGGCTGCAGTGGTAACAGCAGACTGGGTGGGACTAAAAAGTTCAATCAATTCCAACTTTGCAAGATCTTTTTTTTTCCTGCGAGAAGTTGAAATTGACTGATTGAATCTTTTTTTTTTTTTTTGCACACGGCGGTGGAGGCCTAAAGCGAAAAGGTTTTATAAAACCCAGCTGAAGGCCTAGGACTGGGATGACAGCGCGCGTGCCCACAGAGGGCTCTGAGTGCCGCCTCTGGCACCCGTGCCATAGGTTCGCCACCACTGTTCTAAGTCTTAACTGCTACATTACAAAAAGATATTGTGCCGTTCACCTCCATTATCAAACAGACTGTTTAAAAGCAGCTATTACTAAGGTATTTGGTTGTACGTAATGTTCTGAGAATGTCTCCATTAAGAGGAACTGGATAGTAATAATAATAATAATAATAATAACAACAACAACAACAACAATAACAACAACAACAACAATTGTCGTTAAGAAAGACAAAAAAGTCTGGATAGTGGACGTGGCAATGCCTGGAGACAGCAGAATAGACAAGAAAGAACTGGAGAAGATAACAAAATATAAAGACCTACAAATAGAAATAGAAAGACTGTGGCAAAAGCAAGCAAGGGTAGTACCAATAGTCATAGGCTCCTTGGGTGCAATCCCAAAACAACTGGAGCACCACTTGAACACCATTGGCATTGACAATTTCGCTATTAGTCAATTGCAAAAGGCGGCCTTATTAGGAACTGCTTCCATCCTGCGACGATATCTGTAATACCATCAAACATCCACATCTGCCTATCCCAGGTCCTGGGTAAGGACTTGATAGGTAGACAAAATGCCAAATCCAGTCTGAACATCTGGCTGACTGTGTGATGATCCTCAATAATAATAGCTAGTCATGTCATGACACTGTTTAAATTTAGGCTCCTGAAAGAATAAAAATGTGGGCTACCAACTCAAAGGTACTTTTTCAACAGTCAATTGAAAAAGTCCAATTGCCTTTGGGAAAAAACCCTTTGAGACAACCATGAGCTGGATGACAGAGAATCTCCATAGATACTGGGCTACCAAATGTATTCTCAAAATAAAAGGCTGAGAGCAAATCCAAAACTTGCAGTGATCACACAAGACATGAGGTATTTTCTGCAATTTGGGGGATTTCCACAGTCAAGGAACAGGTGCTGTTTTGGGTACTAAGAAAGCAAACCATGCGTGTAAAAATGGGCAAACATACAGCTACAAGGAGAACAGATCATGATACATCCTGATCAAGAGTAAGGCGGTATCTTTTTTGGTGGGAGATTGTCAGTATTTCAAGAGAATTCTTGATCTGTCAAGGAGTTCCTATCTGTTTCAATCTTGTATATGTATTCAAGAACAAGCTGACATTAGCAACAGCACAAAGCTTCAATTTCTATCTCAGCTGGATAGTTCTTTCATGCTGATGATTGACATAAGTAAGGCCAGAAGGAGAAGGGATGTCAAATCAATAATGTTACAAGAGACTGTAACTGCTAAATGACCAGGTTGAATGCAGCAGTGGAAAAGCTGAATGCTATAAATGATAATATTAACTAATTTTGGGTTTGTGAGTACTACTACTGTATCTGTAACTGATCACCAGTGAGCCCTGGTGGTGCAGTGGTTAGAATGAAGTATTGCAGGCTAACTCTGCCCACTGCCAGGAGTTTGATCCTCAGTGGCTCGAGGTTGACTCAGCCTTCCATTCTTCCAAGATCAGTAAAATGAGGACCCAGATTGTTGAGGGCAAAATGCTGATGTTATAAACTGTTCAGAGAGTGCTGTAAAGCACTATGGAGCAGTATATAAGTGCTATTGCTATCTATATTAATATGCTGTTGTGTGAACTCAGTTAATGGTTTTAGAAAGGATGGCATCAAGGAAGACTACAGCAGAACTACAAAAGACCAGAACAGACGTACTAACAATACTCAAGAATAAGAGTGGTTGTTCAATAATCTTCCATAAACTATATTACTAAACTTAATGTCCTTATTACAAGAATGGGGAACAACACAATCTCATACTTGAATCTATCATAGAGCACCCTTCAACCAAGGTACTGAGCTACTGAAGTTTTTATTATTATTGATGCTATTAATATTTCTGCTAATTAAAATAAAAAGTTCTCTATTGAAAAGAGTTAAGGAGCACTTTGTGATCTTCTGATACAAAAAGCAAGAGAAAATATGAGCTTACATGTCATTAGGAGAAGCCAACTAGATTGGAAGTAGAATTATCACCGGTGCAGAAACTCCTTTTTCCCTGCTCCAAAAACAGTACTAGAACAACAAAGCTGGCAGTAGACAAACAGACCTCTAATTTTCAGGGTCTTACAACTGCTTTACCACTGTCTTAGGCAACTACCTATCTCTGAATAATGGCAAGGCCAGTCTTGGGAGAGACAAAAAGGCAGTTATTGTCTCTATAGAGATGCTCAATCATCCAGGTCATGGTTGTCCCAAAGATATTTTTCCTAAAGGCAACTGGACTGCCTTGGTGTTTTGTTTTTTAAAGTTTTGTTTCTCCTCGAAGAAACTTTTTCAGGAGGATGAGGAGGATGACGATGAGGATAAAAAGAAGAAGAAGAGGAAGAGGAAGAAGAATGGATGAGAAGCAAAATGTTTTCAAAGAAAAAAAAAACCATGGAAGTCCAGTTATTCTTGGCCAACAAACTCTGCCAAGTCATCTTCTTGTTATCTAATGATGCAAATTTGGAAGACAATGCAAAGGAAACTGCCACTGTGGGGAGTTGAAGCTGCTAACTATGCAAGGAAGTGTAAAGGAAGCACCACGCCACTAGCGTTTCCTACAAGATAATCCATATAATTATCCAACCTCATAAAAATCTGACTGGATCAATGTTGGAATGCATTGGGGGGGGCTGTTTTGCTTACTACTGGGAACTCCTGCTTTGCTTCCTGTCTGATTGGGGCAGAGTTCAAGGTTTGCTCTCCAAAGCAACTTTTTCAACCACATACTGTACTTACTACTGGCCCTATTGAACTAATTACTGCCTCTAATGTTAAAAACGAATGCCGACATCTGGCGTGTAAAAAGACACGACCAAATCTAACAAATAAACACACACTTCTTGGATGAGTGGTCTAATGTATTTCTATTCATCGTTTATAAGTACAGGCAGTCCTTGACTTATGAGCACAATTGGGTCTAGAATTTCCCTTGCTAAGCAAATACATGCCTGTTGCCAAATGCCCACATTTTGATCACATGCCTCTGGGCATGCTGCGATGTCATTAAGCGCAAGGAATGCTTGTAGGTCACTCTTCATTGCCACTGTAACTTCGAATGGTTGCTAAACAAATGGCCGTAAATTGAGAATTCCCTGTATCCATCAGGTTTTTTTAATTTGGTGTTCTCAAGATGTCCTCATGCAGGGGTCCCCAACCTGTGGGCCACGGCCCATTACCGGGCCACGGCCACTTGTCCACCAGCCACGTGAAGGGTTGGCCCCCCACACTCGCACAAGCACCCCGAGCATCCCGCCAGCACGAGCACCACCCTGCCCCGGGTGTCCCACCGGCACTAGCACCACCTATAGTGTCCTACCAGTGCTAGCGCTGCCCCATTTGCAGCACTTCACGCCCACACAGCTCCGTTTACACATGCGCATGCACTCGCGTGCAGCTGTTTGCATGTGCGCATGTGCTTGCGCATGGCCCATTTGTGCATGCACATAAAGCGGTGCCTGCCTCCCTTTCCAGGTTGCCAAACCAAAAAGGTTGGAGACCTCTGTCCTCATGCATGAACCCAGATTGGGAAGAGATGTACTGAACAGTGAAGTTTTAACGTGGAGGAAACTAGCATAACTGTATTATGCTTTACATACCCTCTAGAAGCAGGACATTTTACAAATTACTGAAAAAGCAGAAAGAACCAAAGTTCCTTGCTGGAAGGAATTTGCCCTCTAAGCTTCATCAACCATACATAGGAGAAAGCAATTAAGAAGGCAAGTGAGAAGAATAAATCTCTTTTTATATCTATATCTATATCTCTATATATATACTTCGCAGAAGCGTATTATGCAATCTCTGCATAAGGAGAAATATTTTGAACAGATTGAAAAGTTGCACATTCTAAATGTAAGTTTTTAACTGATTATTCAGGAGGACTGCACTTTGGTAGAGCTGAAGATATGGTTCTGCACAGTATGTCACATACATTTAAAATTACGTAAGATTTAAAATTAAGAGTCAATGCTTGAGAATGAGAATGGAATGTACTCAAATATTTCCCATGAGTGATTTCAGACTGAGACACTATTCCCACCCACCCACCCCCAAACAATTGGATAGCTCAAAAGAGAATCTGTACCAAACACTGTTCCAAACATCTGAATGCTCAGAGAACTCATTAATAGGAATTGTACGTCCGTAGAGTTAAGATCACAAAAATCCTGTTTCTTCTGCCACATGTTCAACAGAGGCATCAGGAGTTTAAATGCTTGGATTGGCCACATGGACAGTCTTAAACTATCAGGAACAGATTTTTCTGCATCATATGGTGGGTCAGAAAGATGAATGAAGGCATATATACATGTCCCAGGATAACGTTGCAGGGTCCAATCTGGGTCAGTCACCGTGCCCAGAAGTTTAGTCTTCTTTCGGATGCATGCTAGATCGCATTCTCAGGGAACTTCTCTCACACTCATTCTGGTGTGAGAGATGGTCCCTGAGGATGGGCTCCAACACAAGTCCGAAAGCTCGGAAGACTGAACGTCTGGTCCCAATGACCGACCCAGGTTGGATCCTGCAGATGCAACTGAGATTGAAAAGGGGGACAGTTCCAATAACAATAGCAAGCACTTAAGACTTATATACAGCTCCATACTGCTTTACAGCCCTCTCTAAGTGGGTTTACAGAATCAGCATATTGCCCCAACAATCTGAGTCCTCATTTTACTGACCTCGGAAGGATGGAAGGCTGAGTCAACCTTGAGCCAGTCAGAACTGAACTCTAGACTGTGGGCAGAGTTAGCCTGCAATACTCCATTCTAACCACTGCTCCACCAGGGCTCCTTAGAATCACCAAATTCTCCAAATTTCTCTACAGACTGAATGGGAAGCAGTTTTCCAGTGGAATTTCCCTAAAATCTCTTCCTTCCAGTTTGCAGTTGAAAAGCATTTCCGGGATAGGTCCTTTGTGCCTCCAGGATTTTGGGCAACCAGAGGCCATTACCTTCTCCTGACATGTTTTGTTACTTCCCAGCCCTGGGATTTCCTGGGAGTATCCCACCCAAGTATTTCCCAGCCCTGGGCTTGCTTAGCTTCCCAGCACAGACAGGATCAGGCCATGTGCTACTACTAGTGAATCTCCCATTCTGAAAGGGGAACAGAAGCTTCCAAAAGGGAGAAATGAAAGGCCTACTTTATTCATGGGAGTAATGCTTGCAAAATGTTCCTTTTCGAAGTACCTTGGCTCAGCCTTATGCAGGTCCAATCCGGATTCAATACTGTCGTCCAAGTGTTTGAGAAGCGTGCAGCTCCTTCCCACACGCCTCTGGAACACAGCCACCTTTTTTAAAAAAATCACTGCTTGTTTGTACAATTGAAAACAAACAAAAACCAGAGGAAAAGCAAAGAGTGAATATCCCTGTTGTATTTTCTAAGGCATCAAACCTATTTACATAAACTGGCTTAAGGGTTTAAGCCAGGGGTTCTCAACCTTGGCAACTTTAAGACTTGTGGACAAAGCTGGCTGAGGAATTCTGGGAATTGAAGTCCACAAGTCTTAAAGTTGCCAAGGTTGAGAACCCCTGGTTTAAGCCCTTGGTGAATGCAGTGGGGGTGAAGGGGGGAAAGGGATAATCTTACTAATATGTTCTATTATATAAAGATGCCTCCTTCCATTACAAGCCACATAAACAACGAGTAAACAATTGTTATTTCTTCTGCACCTATTACAAACATCAGAAACAATTCAGGCTTTTGAAAATAAATATGTGCACAGAGATAGTTCAAGGGTTAATTTCTCAAGTTTAAAAAAATGGCCAATGGGATGATCAAGAACAGAACCATTCATCATATTGATTGATTCAATAAACTTCCGAAGTATATTGTACAGGTTATACGCCGACCCATCTGCTTATCATGCAGATATCCACTTACAAAACAAGACTGAGAAAACCTGAGAGGCAAATAGAGTATCCACCACTAGGTAAGGTTTTAGTAGACCTACTCAGAAGTTTTTTCTAGGTTGTCCAAGCATCCATGCAATATTAGAACAACTTCAACAACCCTTCCCATCCCAAAGCACCCAGTAGTTCCATGGCTTGTTTAAATTTTAATTAACCTAGATTGATTATCTATCCAAGCAACTTTTGAGGTACTAAATCAATACCACCATGGAGCAGAACGAATATTTTATGCTTCTTACTTGTACCATTCTGATCCTAGGATTCTAAAGAACCTGCTACATCTCTTTCTGGAGCTAGAAGCAGAAATGAAAAGGGAGGAATGTAGGTAGAACAACCCAGTGGTAAGAAAGTGAACAAAAAGGAGTGGTAAAGCAAGATATTTAAAGTATTCTCGCCCTTCCCTGCTGTATCTCCTTACCTCACCGCCTTGCAGGCAAAAGACTGAAACTTAGGGAAAAAAATATTCTTCTTATGAGATTTTACAGTACTTCCCCACTGTGGGACAGATAGCATTTTACTATCTTTCAGAAAGCTACTAAAGATAAATCACATCAAATTATGCAAACAAGCCAGACATCGCCATTCTATCCAAGGTGTTTCTCTACCATGAAAAGCTCTCAGGGTTTACACACAAGGAAAGAAGATTGCTCAGCAACTGTCAGTCATGAATAGAATCGTGAAGATACAAACCCATTTTGCCTGAGGCTCTCCTTTTGACCCACTGGATCACCTCTGCCAAAGAGATCAGCTGAACAGAATTGCAAAAGCTCACCTGACTTGGCCACTGCTGAGCTTACATTACCAATCGCTTTGCGAGAGATCTACTTCTGCCACAGCAAGGGTGCATTCTCTCTGGGTCATAAATGGTCCAGCCTTTCAGCATTAAGCTCCTGTCTGACCTGTTAGAAATTTGCAAACACTAGAAAGGAGAAGAAGGAGTGGCCTCAATTTTTCCACTCAAACTCAACCTCTTTTCAGAGGTTTGATCCAACTTAAGTCCTCAGTGCTTTGCCAAACTGGACTTTCTTGACACCAGAAACTATTTTATGGATAAGACAGGTAGTAACTGATACAAATCACAATACCTCCTGAAAGTAACCTTTGATCTTAGTCTTCTGCTCAGAAGGTGACAAGAGGTGAGCCACCTTGAATTGCTGCCTCAATACTAAAATAATCAGTCCACCACAGTACTGTCTTATGTCCAAGGATATTTACCCAAGCAGTATGGCTGTATTATTGTTATCCTTCTCACCTTTTCTACTACCTTCTCCTATTGGTATCTTATAATTATATTAGTTTGTTGTTTGTATGTACACTGAGAGCTTATGCACTAGAGACAACAAATTATTTGTTTCTTCAAACACACTTGGCCAACAAACTATTTACTCTACTCTGCTAATAAACTCTACTCTACTCTACTTTACTCTACTCTGCCTTACTGAAGTATTTAGTATCTTATGCCTCTGTTGAACTGAGTTGCAGCCCATGAACCTTTATATTTTAATAAAATATATTAGTTGGAAAACGGGCTACCAGATTCCTTCTGGTTTTTTTAACCAACATAAACTGAATAGAGTAACCTTCAGCATGCAGGGTTAAGTCCTTGCCATCTTCCCAGAGACCCAATCCCTTGCCAGGAATTAGAAGCAAGACTCTATTTTGAAAGCTAAGAGTTTTTCTTACACACACACACACACACACACACACACACACACGCCCTACCAGCTGTTGTTTATATACTTACTAGGCGTTAATTATCCATGTTTCTATTATCCTAAAACCCATATAATTGTTACATTAGTATTTATTACACTTATTTTACACTTGGCAAGTGTTTATTATTTGTGTTTCTCTTATGCTAAAGGGCACGTAATTTTTATTGTTTGGATTTATTGTTGTTGTGCAATGGAGGGCGTTATATTCCATTCTACCATAATGCTTTCTTTCCCCTATTTCTTTGGTCTTTTTTTTACTCTTTACACTAGCTTTTTAAAGCAAAAAGAGCAAAATATGCCCAAAAGATATTGTTAAAAAAAAAAAGGCAAAATGGCAGTCACAATAATGATACGCATAAATAATAGGCAGAAATTTACATTACAGTATCTGAATGCTATTTTGAACTTTTTGACCATATTCTACAGACACCCCTGGATTCTAACACCTTCCTTTCTAATCCTAAATCCTGGGGATTTTTATTTTCATATCTGTTTTAAATGCAAACTTGGTTTAACAACCTAGGCATGTCCAAAGGCTTTACATTCTAATGAAGCATATGGCAGGCACAGTGCAAAATCCATTTCAAAATAAAATGAAACACTAAAAATAATTCCACCATTTTATATTTTCCAAGTGATGGCTCAGTCTTTAAAAATAAAACTAAAAAAAATAAAAATAAAGCTCCTGCAGTAACAAACACAACACTCCACAACAGAGGAACAGAAAATTATACATTCAGAAAGATTTCCAATTCTCCATGCAAAAATAAGAGTGGGAGAACTTGTGGGATGAGCAAGAGAAAGGATGACAAATACAGAGAGAAGTGTGAACTGATAATAATAAAGGGAATCAGTTCTATAGTGAAAAGCAGGACTAGGGCTGACATGATAGCAGTTTTCCAATGCTTGAGGGGCTATCATAGAGAAGAGGGGTTCCAGAGCACCTGAAGGCAGGACAAGAAACAATGAATGGAAGCTAATCAGGGAGAGAAGCAACCTAGAACTAAGGAGAAATTTCCTGACAGTGAAAATAATTAACCAATGCAGGGGTGTCAAACTCAATTTCATTGAGGGCCTCATCAGCATTGCGGTTGCCCTCGGGGGGGGGGGGGCAGGTGGGTGTGGACAGGGTGGGTGCAGCCTACTGGGTGGGCGTGGATGGAGTGGGTGTGGCCTACTGGATGGGCATGGCCAACTCTACATCCTTCGCGCCAAGGGTGCCTGTGGGGGCCTAGGCAGAAGTGGGACAGATCTGAGGGTCTCTGGCAGAAGGGGGTGGGACCGGGTAGGCTCCAAGGCATGGTCCATTTCTTCATTCCTCACAAAGGGTGACACCTCCCCAGCATGCACCCAGGGGACAGGGCCGATGCGGCAGAGACCGGTCCCTTGCTGTTTCTAGACGGCCTTGTGGAGCTAAGACTGAATGCGTTTCAGCATAGATGGCCACCACAAAATTGTACATTGGTTCCCGGCCGACCTGGGCCAGAGCCAAGGCACTGGGGGCCGTTCCCTCACTCTTTCCAAATGGTTTTGCGGGCCACATGAAACCACTTCACGGGCCGCAAAACCATTTGGAAAGAGCCCGGGCCTTGTGTTTGACATGTCTGCACCAATGGAAAAGTTTGCCTTCAGAAGTTGTGGGTGCTCCATCACTGGAAGTTTTCAAGAAGTGATTGGGCAGCTATTTGTCCAGAATGGTATAGGGTCTCCAGATTATTCAGGGAGTTGGACTAGAAGACCTCCAAGGTCCCTTCCAGCTCTGTTATTCTGGTCAGTATTCCAAAATCTAAGGGGCTGCCACAAAGAAGAGGGGGATCAACCTATTCTCCAAAGCGCCTGAAGGCAGGACAAGAAGCAACAGATGGAAACTAACCAAGGACAGAAACAACCTAGAACTAAGGAGGAATTTCCTGACAGTGAGAACAATTCATCAGTGAAACAGCGTGCCTCTGGAAGTTGTGAGAGCTCCATCCCTGGAGATTTTCAAGAAGAGACTGGACAGCCAATTGTCTGGAATGGTATAGAATCTCTTGCCATGAACAGGGGGCTGGACTAGAAGATCTCCAAGGTCTCTTCCAATCCTATGATTCTATGTTTTATCTTGCCTCGATGTTTTTCAACAAGTTTGATGTTTTCAGCTCTTTTTAAACATACAATGTATGCTCATTTGTAGGCCTGTTTCCTGAGTTTCTTTTTCTTTTTTCACTTCATTTAGTCTTATTCAAAACATCTGGTCATCTCACCAACACTCGGACTTTCAAAATGGAGAGGAAAGCAACTGCAAGCAGTATTTATGAAATCCAGACCTCCATGAAAAGACACAATGAACCTCATTAGATGATATCGCATATTTTTGGCATAACAAGCTTTAGTGTAGACTTACCTTTTGTAATGACGCCTCTCAATGGCTTATTAATCCACGAGGGCTCCTCCAAATTCTGTGATCTAGAAGTCATACTTGATGATATAGCAGGTTGTCCAAACTAACCAACTGCAGTTGCTCAAATAAACCATGGTTTACTGAAAGGTGTGAATCAGGCCAGCCCTGGAGATGTTGGAAGTGTTGGCATTGGTGAAATGCTTGCTTAGAAGTGTGTAAATTTGTAGAGGATTTTTTTTTCCTGAGTTGAAATGGAAAACAGTGTAATATCAACTATAATTATCTTTCTATAGCATCTGTATTCTCTGAGCTTGGTTGTTTGCTTGCAGACATGTCATTATCCAACTAGGTAACATCACCAGTTCATGTATAGGGAAGGAGAAACCATTGCCCAGCAACACTGGCAGGGGAAGCTGCTGTGTTTAAATGGAGCAAAGTCTACATTTGTTTGCCCTGATGATGTTATTATTCAGTTGGGTAATGAAATGTCCGCAAGCCAATGAGCAAACTCAGAGAATACCTAGACTCCATGGTTTAACTCTGACTCACGTGTATCTTCTTTTGGAACTGTCTTTCTGCACCTGTTTCTGAATGGAGCAACTTAGAACTGGTAAGGCAGAGAAGCCTCAGTTCCCCTCCCATTGAAATCATCTCATGAGACAAGGTAGCCCTACCTTTGGAGAGACACAGGAAAACCAAGGTGAGGCAAGGAATGAAGATAAAGAGGCTTTCACTTGAATACAACTACCTGTTATATGAGATGCTTTCGGTCAATCCCAAAAAGGTTGCCACTCTGGGACAATGGCTGATTTATGCCTGACACTTCCGCCTGACCACAGATGTGATCTTTCCTCATAGTCCATGGGTTCAACACTGGGGTTCAGAAATGCTGAAGGCAAAAGGGAACCTGACATTTTCAGATTAAGAAACTGGAGGAAGTTTGGGGAAACAGCTCAGAGGAAGAAAGTGACTCTACAATCTTCAGGGTTTCTAGTGACGTCCACCAATGACCAGCCCTTGCCAAAAAAAACCAGTTTTTCAAGATAGAAACATTTCAAGAATGTATCCCTAGAAACCTTTAACTAGAAGTTGAACTGATTTTTTTTTTCTCCAAAATCCAAACCATAAGACTTTTTACAGCAAAAGAACCACAATGCGTTATCTAATCAAATTCTACGTGGTAAGTGTGTCAAAGAAGAGGAAGCATGAGCAACACTAAATGGTTCAGGACACTTCATTCACCAATCAAAGGAACTGGTAGAAGAAAGCTCAACATTCAGCCATACCAGCCATCAATAGACACTTTGAAATAAACCATATTTACACACCATTCAAGAGAAACAATAAAATTGGTTGTGCTGTAGTGTGTTTTACTGTAGTGGGAAACTGTGAACATCCTAGATCAGAATATATCCAAAACTGCTTGCTGAGAAGGAAATGAAAGACCAGAACACTTCCTCTCCAGCAGCAGCTAAGACCCAGATAAGCAGGGATTAACAGCAGACAAACGATCAAGCAGAAAACAATACCCTAAATCAAAAAACTACCAAGGAGAAAAACCACAATCCTACCAACACTGACAGGGTACGTTATTCCTTAGATACAGGGAACAAACTGCATACTAACTCACACTCATGAATTTAGTTAGTACTTGACTTAACAATCACAATTCAGCCCAGAATTTATGTTGCTAAGTGAGAAATTCATTAAGTGAGTTTTGCCCCAGTTTACCACTTTTCTTGCCTCATTTGTTAAGTGAATCACTGCAGCTGTTAAAGTTAGTAACACAGTTCTTAATCTGGCTTCCCCCTTGATTTCGCTTGTCAGAAGGTCGCACAGGTGATCACATGATCCTGGGAGACAGCAATCGTCACAAATAGGAACCAGCTGTCAAGCATCCAGATGTAAATCACCTGACGATGGGGATGCTGTAATGGTCATTAAGTGTGAAAAATGGTCGTAAGTCACGTTTTTCAGTGCCACTGTAACTTTGAATGATCACTAGATCAACTGTTGTAAGTTGGGAACTACCTATGAATGAAACATCTTCAAGAAAATAACCAAGCTGCAAGAGCACCAAGGATTCCACAGTTCAACTCAAGCAACATATATATTTTCTTCTACGGGAACATACCTGTGCAGAACCGCCTGGCATATATTATTGAGGCTTGGGAATTCCAAGCAAACAGCTTAGAGGGATCCGTTAAAAAAAAATCTTTGTTTGTTGAACAAGCACTGTTGAATTCTATTTAAAAAAATCAATAAAACATAAATAAAAAAAATCTTGACCAGGCTACTGTTGATAATATTTGTGCCAAGGTTTTGGGAGATATATATAAGGAGGAAAAAGCTACAATCACACATTGCTCCTATAAGCACGAAGCCGAAAGCACCAGCCTGAAGATGACGAATGAGACTTTGTCTAAACGTCACCAAGACACTTCCAATTTGACATGGGAGAAAACCCGAATAACCAAAGACCTACATACAAACACCCGCGAAAACCTCAGAAAACACACACACACACACACACACACACACACACACACACACACACACACACACTATATATATATATATATATATATATATATATATATATATATATATATACTCACTTTGCAGTGTAAACCCCAGTTAGGTTAAAAACAGTATAGCTGCTTGGAAATCATTAACTTTGTGCAAGGTGTTAGGGAAGTTACAGCACTGTCATTATTTCCAATACCCCACATGGAACATATCTGAAGTTGAACTGGATATTTTTTAGAGATAAGGGTTTGCTTTACTTGCAAAATCTTGGGCTTCTTTGAATCGCAAGTGGTATTGTTTGGAGAGTAACTTGTTTCTAACCAACAACGCTGGATCTCAGGCAGTTTCAACAACAGGCTTAAAAGTAGAAAAACCTAGTAATCAAAACTAAAGGATTAAAGCAATAAAAATAGCTTTTGCAGGCAAGAGTCTCTTTTAATGCATCCGTTAGAAATTTCTCCTGCAGGCAAATTTTGGTTACCGTTTCATTTCTCTCCATCTAGGCCTGGGCTGTAAATAAATATTCATTCATTTATTGTGATTATCAAGTGCATTTCTTCGGAGAGCTAAAAACGGCAGCCTCTACTAATTTTATCTCAACACCAATAAGTCTGAGAGGCTGGTCTGACGGAGTGAGGGTGACCCACTCAACTCTTTGCTCGTGTGAGAACTCTAACCTAGAGTTCTACATTCCAACATCTTAATTACGATGCATTCCCATCCTTCATTTAATCAAAGGAGCTGGGGTGGCGCCCTGGTTAGAATGCAGTATTGCACTCTGCCCACTGCCAGGAGTCCGATCCTGACTGGCTCAAGATTGATTCAGACTTCCATCCTTCCAAAGTCAGTAAAATGAGGACCCAGATTGCTGGCAATTTGATGACTTTGTAAACCACTTAGAGAGGCCTGTAAAGCACTATGAAGAAGCATATAAGTCTAAGTGCTATTGCTGTCGCGAAAGGATTTTCGAGTGAAATCAATAAATTAACTGGATTTGCAAATGAGACAACAGATCATTATGAGTCCCAAAAACTGACTTGGATGCTTATTTATTCAGGCAGGCATTGAAGAGGATAATTTCCCCTTTTTTCTTGCAAGAATTCTTTATCTATGATCCAGTTTGCTATCAGCAGGTTTTAAGACCGTGCATTGGAAACAAAGCTTTAAAATAAAGCAGAAACATTTAAACATTTCTAGCCTGTTGAATCACATGGGTTTCATTAACTAATGGGGAAATTATTTGGCTGAAGAGTGGAGCTGAACCAACAACAGCTTGCCTGCAGCTGTAACAAACATGATGTAAAGGGAAATCATTTTCTTTCTTTCTTTCTTTCTTTCTTTCTTTCTTTCTTTCTTTCTTTCTTTCTTTCTTTCTTTCTTTCTTTCTTTCTTTCTTTCGTAAGTGAAATACGAGTCATGCAAAACAGGGCTTGCTTTTCTCAACCCTGAACTTGCTATCCAATTTTCCCCAAGCTAGTACTCCCCAAATGGGTTGGATTTCAAATCCCAGAGTTCTTTAAGCTTTTCATTAAAGAGTCATGTGAATCCACATTGGGAAACTTGGTTGACTGACTGTATTCCGGGGTCCTGAATTCTTGAGAGCCCTTTCTTTCTGTAGCTAAACAATGCCGACACCCCCGTGTGAAGGGAATTAACTTCAGGTAGTCTGTGCCATACAACAGTTTCTTTAGTGACCTTTCAAAGTTACAACGGCACTGAAAAAAGTAACTTATGACCATTTTTCACACAAATGACCGTTGCAGCATCCCCATGATCATGTGATCAAAATGCAGATGCTTGGCAACTGACTCATATTTATGACAATTGCAATGTCCAGGGGTCAGTTGTTTACCTTTTGTGACCTTCAGACAAGCAAAGTCAATGGGAGAAGGCAGATTCTCTTAACAACCATCTTACTAACTTAACAACTTCAGTGATTCACTTAAACACTGTGGTAAAAAATGGTTGTAAAATGAGGCAAAACTCACACAACTTTCCCGCCGAACAACAGAAACTTTGGGCTCAATTCTGGCCGTACGTTGAGGACTACCGTACCTATATAGCCTTAGCAGATCTGGAAATCCCACCAGAGTGTCCACAGTCTGCTCTTGAATCTGTTGTCAATTAGTCCGATTTATCTTAATCTTGAATTCTCAGAGACATTTAAGATGGTAAATAATAACCACCCCAGTTTGTTTGGAGGTTGTATAAATGTTTATAGAAGTATATACCGAGAAGGTTAGATAAACAGAAGTATATTAATCTTATTGTATATAATACAGATAGGGAAATTTGGAGAGAGGAGTTGCTCGGACATTACCCCTGAATTGTATCTGAAGAGGGATGAGAGGGAAGAAAGGAGAGGAGAGAGAAAAGAGTAAAGGAGGGGAGAAGGAAGTAGGAAGGTTGGAGGAGAAGAGGAGAAGTGGGGAGAAAGGGGAGGAGAGTGGTGAAGGAGAGGAGAGGAAGAAGAGGGAAGTAGGGAAGAGAAGAAAGGGAGAAAGAAGGTAGAGAAGAAGGAGTGTGGATACGGTGAAAGGGGAAATGGGCGAGCAACACCAAAAGTCATGTGTATGTATTTATTTCATTTTATTACAAGTATCTTATATATGAATGTAAAAAGAATGCATGTTAACATCTGATAAATATGACGGTATATGTATGGGGGAGAGCTTGGAAAAATAAAAAAATATTAAAAAAAAATAACCACCCCAGTTTGGCTATTTAAGTAACTACATTCAAAATAATTTGGGATCTGGATTTACAGGAATACAGGTAGTCCTCGACTTATTGCTACGCGAAACATTTGCCACGTGACTTTTGCCCCATTTTACAACCTTTCTTGCCACAGCTGTTAAGTGAATCAATGCAGTTGTTAAATTAGTAACACGGTTGTTAAGTGAAACTGGACTCCCCCATTGACCTTGCTTGTCAGAAGGTCACAAAAGGGGAAGCTATGACCCCGGGACACTGCAATCGTCATAAATATGAGTCAGTTGCCACATGTCTGAATTCTGATCACGTGACCTGGGGGGGTGCTCCAAAGGTCATAGGGGTGAAAATCCATCATAAACCATCTTGTAAGTTCGAGCAGTCACTAAGCGAACTGTCCTAAGTCAAGGACCACTTGTATTATTGCTCAATAACCTTGTTGGAGAAGAACAGGAGGTTAAACCCCTGGATGACCTAAACAAAATGCTGGTTCAGAGTCCTTCTTCAAAGCTACCGGGAAAATGTTGACCACTGATCTCAGATACATACCAGTCCAATATCTTTCTCCTATCCACAAACAGAAAGAAGAAAAAAGTATTCTTGCATACAGAATGTCTGTAGAAGAGGCTGCAAGAATGGCCAGAGTCACAATTACTTTTGTATTAACCCTAAAACAGTCGGGGTCACAGCTCTATCATCTTTCCCCAGCATCCGTTACCAGCAGCTCTGTCCTCCAAGACAAGGCTCCATTGTGACATTGCATCTTCCATGTGTAAGCCTCCTGTTTCTCGCTTTCTGTTTTTCTTTTGGTTACAATAAATTCATTGAGGAAGCAACACAGAATCCCTGCACACTGTTGCTTCGTTGGTAGCCCTCGAGGGACACCAGACTAGAAGCATCCCAAATCATCTCTGGCCTAGTTTGAACAATGCCATTTCTTGCTTAAAGGGCCCATGGCTGGCTGGGGAATCTGGGAGTTGAAGTCCACAAGTCTTAGGGTTGCCATGGTTGGGGACCCCTGATTTAGGCTCATTCTGAAATTTCTTTTCTTCCTCTTGGCAGCTGATATATACCATGATATAATTCCACAGTTTATGGCCTCCGGCTTTATTGGTTTATTTATTTGTCCGGTTATTTTATTTTTAACTCTTGCTGTATCTAATATCCTATAGAGCTTGGAGCTGCTTTGCATGACAAATCACAGCAGACAGTCTAAAATATCACATCAACATCATCACTATCATTTACACATCATTTTATATGCTCTTTGCCCTCTGACATTCTGCATAGTCTCCTTTAATCTTCCAGACAGCAAGAGAAAGGCCATGAAATCCTGTGTCCAAGGCTGGAAAAGCACAATAAAAGCCATGTCTTGAGGCATCTCATTGGATTTATGTTCTTGGTTATGTTGTAAATTCAGCTTCTCAATAAAGGCCTTGGATGGATTCACAGGCCTTGGCACTCTAGGCGGCTTTCATTAAATCCAATAAGTAACCAGAAAGCCTGGAATGGATCCATCGGAGAGAAGAAACCGGGGGATACACAACCTCTTCCGTGCTTTATGCATCAGAGCAGTTTGCAAACGATTCCAAGGAGACGCACAAAAAAAATCTCAAGTTATACAGTGAGCAAATTAGCCTAACAGAATGGAAGAGAATGCCAAGCATTTCAGCAACTTAGCAGGTCTCTTGAAGGCCAAAGCAGAATCCAAGCATGAAGAGGGGGGGGGGAACCCAAAATAAAATAGCTGGATATTCTGTGTCTACATTCTGCTTGCAGGTTCAAAGCAAAGGAGAAAAAGCAAACAATTTTGTCTGTTGTATAGAATACTGTACAGCCGAGGTCCTCAACCTTTTGGGCACCAGGGACCGGTTCCGTGGAGAGAGGTTTTTCCATGAACCAGAGGGTGTGTGGTTTCGTGTGCTGCCTGCATCCCGTGGATGGGGCTTTGCTTGTTTCTGCCGACCGATTGCTGGCATGCCGCGGCCCAGTATTGGTCCACAGACTAGGGGTTCGGGACCCTTGCTGTACAGTGTAACAGAGTTGGGAGGGATCTTGAAGTCCAACCCTGCAAAAGCAGGAGACCCTATACCAGTGGTTCTCAACCTGTGGGTCGGGACCCCATTTGGGGTCGAACGACCATTTCACGGGGGTCGCCAAACAAGGCTGTCCGCCATTTTTTTCCCTTTCTTTGGCCACGCCCCTGGCACCCGGTGATGTATAAGTGGTTGGGGGTCACCACAACATGGGGAACTGTATTATGGGGTCGCGGCATTAGAAAGGTTGAGAACCACTGCCCTATACCATTTTAGACAAATGGTTGTCCAATCCCTTCTTAAAAACCTCTGGTGCTGGAGCACCCACAACTTCTGCAGGCAGGCTGTTCCACCTGTTGATGGTTCTCACTGTCAGGAAATTTCTCCTGAGATCCAGGCTGCTTCTCTCTTTGTTCAGTTCCCATCCGTTGCTTCTTGCCTTGCCTTCTGGTGCTTTGGAAGTTAAAATAAAAACCCACTAGCAGCCAAAATTGAGGCAAGCAGAGAGTCTATGCTGCTCTTTTTACAGGCTGTATAAAGTCAGCCTCCAAGCAAACACCTTGCACCCTAGTACCCCCACACACACACACACACACACTCCCCACTCAGAAAGCCTGCGTATCAAAGGGGCCGATCATCAACTGGGTTATCAGAAATACTGGCCTAGAACTGAACAAATGAAATAAAATACACCTGACACTTCAAAGCTTTCCCTACACCCCCTTCTTCTCCTGGTTCTGGGCAGATAACAGCTTGCCTTTATATCTCAGCCAACACTGTAGGGTTCCAGCCACCCTTGTCTCAGCTGCATTCAAGGGAAAGCTACATTTTGAACTTTTATCAGCCGGCCTCAGCCAGAGACACACTGAGGCTACTTTTAATTAAGATGATGCATTGTTTTTGGAGACAAAACAGGGAGGAACCCCACGGTGTCTGCACTTCAGAGCCAAGGGCAAATCAGTATGAAGTGCTGGTATAGGGGAGGGAGGCAAACATCGGCAAGGCAGGGACCATCTGGATACCAAGCTTATTAATAACAGCCAGGGGCTGTGATTTATTTAACTCACAATGGTAACGGACAGTCTGCAGCCAAGGCACCCACTGCAGTGGAAAGAAAAAGGGTTATTCCCATCATCTCCCAGTCCTCAAAACCACTGGGAGTGCTGCCTTGCAGTCTCTTTTCGAGAAGCAACTGTCTGGAAGGCATGTGGGCCATCTTCCATCCTCTCCTTGTCCCAGAGGTTGCAAAAAACTGGTCTGTTCACTGGCTCTTTGTTCTTTGCCGTGGTTATTGGCTCCATTTTTTTTTTTTTTTTTTTTTTTTGTGAAGCCGTCTTCAGTTTGCCATTTCTTCCTCTGAAAGTTGCTGGAAATGTGATTCGTGTTGGGGGGACGAATTCACCTCTATTCATTTATTTCATAATAGTTCTACATCAGTTCTATCTCGGTATGCATGCATTACTTGGGCAAATTGTACTAAAAACCACTGAGCAGTGTTTCCTCTGCTATTGCAAACTTGGTCTCACTGATACACGGTGCCCCGTGCCAGCCGGAAGTATGGAAATCTATTTGAAGACACTTCTAATCATGGAGACCAATTATGGAAAGTTGGATCAGAATATCTCTGTATGAACTTTGGTCTTTTAGAATCTTCCTGGATCGTGGAAACGCCTTCATGGGAACATGAGCAGACTTTGAGCTGGTGTGAGAGATACTTCTTTTTTGGCAACAACCCCATATCCATGAACAGATGCAGATGCAGAAATGATGCTCAGAAAATGTGGCCATTTAGAACGCTAGCCTGCAGAAATGCAGACCTCCCTTTAACTTAATGCAGACCAATTTTTTAACCACAACAAGACCTGAAGACCGACACATTTCATGGTAACAGTTGATCCATTCATACTCCTATTTCACCAGTGCTGAACTCCAAAGCAGAAATGAAGTGGATTAGCACAAAATCAAGCCATTTGCCTGCTACAATTTTACTTGCTTACAACTTTTAAGGAACTAGAAACGCTTAAAGGTCTAATGCCATACAATTAGAGGTGTCCTCTCTGCTTTCTTTCTTGCTGCTCATCTTGCCTGCTGATCAGAGCTGAGCATCAGAACTGTTTCATGTCATATAAGCTTCCTTTGACAGCTCTCACCACAGAAACATCCTCACAGCCAAGTGTTCACGTCATTTGTTTTAGAACACTTCCCGACAGCAAGATGGTTTCTCCCTTAAAAGAACTCAGACTCATTTACATTTTTAGGAAAGGAGAAAAAATAATTTTTGACTTCCACCACCTGGATCCTTCACATCTCTCTCTCTCTCTCTCTCTCTCTCTCTCTCTCTCTCTCTCTCTCTCTCTCTCTCTCTCTCTCTCTCTCTAACAAGGACAGCTATCGTGGAAACAGACTGCTGATTCTTTATTGGCTTTCCAGTAAAAATTCCCCAAAATAAATCTTTTTTAGCATAATCAGTTATTTTTTTTATAAGTGATAAACGTAATTCAGTTACTTAAAAAGCAAACAATGTATACAGCTCTGTTTTCAGTCTTTGGACATTGCCAGATGCAGATGGAGTCCTGATAACATGTTAAGCCAAAAATTAGTAAATCAAAGATGGCTGCTTTAGGAAAAGAACACATTCCTTTCTCATATTTATTGGCACCATCTGGGCTAGTGCGCAAGTTGACTCATTTCCAGAAGGGCAACACAGATTAGGATGCAAAGTTTGAGCCACCTGCCCTCCCCGTATTTGGAAACCGACTTTAGAGATTTCTAATCTTGAGAACCTTCGACCAAAGTTAAATGCAACTTACGCCACAATTCAGCCCAAAGTTTCCATTGCTAAGCAGTGTTAAGTGAGCTGTGCCTCATCTTAGACCTTTTTTGCCATACTTGTTAAGCGAAGCACTGCAGTTGTTAAATGAATCAGGCCGTTGTTAAGCAAATTTGGCTTCCTCCATTGACTTTGCTGGTCAGAAGCTGGGTAGAAAGATTATAAATGGTGATTACTTGACCCCAGAATAATGCAACTGTCATAAATACAGGCCAACTGCCCCAATTTTGATCACATGACTATGGGGAAACGCTGCAGCAGTCGTAAGTGTGGAAAATGGTCATAAATCGCTTTTTCGAACTTGTAACTTCAAACTGTCACTAAATGAATGGTCAAGGACTACCTGGAATGTATTCTGTTAGGTATGCAGCTGATGAAAAATGACAACATAGTTGAATACCAAGCCCGAATATTACCTGTATATTAAATCATTAATCTAAGTAACTCCAACTAAGACAGTGGTTCTCAACCTTTTTAATGCCGTGACCCCAACCGGTCGTAAGTCGAGGACTACTCAACCGGTGCAGCACCGTTTGCAGAATGGGACTTTTGGCAGGCTCAGCAGGGCAAAGACAGCCTGGACAATTCCTATTGGCTTTTGAAAGCCAATAGAATTAGACTCTATTCAAGAGAGTCTCTTCTATTGGCTTTCAAAAGCCAATAGAATAAAAGGGAGTAGCACAGCTAAGGAAAAAGGGGAAAAAATGGTGGACTGCATTGTTTGGCGATCCCCGTGAACTGGTCGTTCGACCCCAAATGGGGTCCCGACCCACAGGTTGAGAACCACTGAACTAAGAGGTTTTTCTTTTTTTTAAAAAAAAAAGCAAAGAACTGAAATTTTGCTCTCAATTGGTTTATTTCTCTCCTCCCTGTTTTTTTTGGGGGGAGAAACCCATTGCTTTCACATGTGGCAGCTAAAATTAAGAAACACTCACCTTTGCTGACAACATCCCAAAATTGGGTAGACTGCTATCAAGATACCCAAATCTTGATGGTGCAGATGCTTGATGTCAATGTAATTTGTTTGGATTTGTGTTATTTCACTGTTTCTCAACCTTGGCAACTTTAAGATATATGGACTGCAACTCCCAGAATTCCCTAGCTGGCTGATGTTTGGCTGCAAAAATTGATGGCCAAATGGACTGCTTTGATTAAAGAAAAGAACACAATTAATTGGTTTCTACTTAGAGAAACTGTTTTTAGACTTTGTGCTTGAAGTGGGAAAAAATGTAACATTGATTTGGTGTTTGGCTGATTAGATGATAAGGTTTGTTGATGTAGAAATGGCTAGTTTGTATTGTTGTATAAAAGTAAAAAGTTGAGGTTTGAAGTTATTCTCTTATTCTACTGCACGACAAGGAGTCGGAAGTCAAAGCGTCTTCTTTCTTTTTCCCTTCTGCCCTACACCTTTCTCTTCCCTTTTTCCTCCCTTCTTTTCCTATTATGTTCTTTTGTATTTTTGTATTTTATGCTAATAAAATTTTGAGGGCTCCTTGGTGTTCTCATCTGAGCTTGCTTGTTTTCTTGCAGATGTTTCATTACCCAAACTAGGTAACATCGTTGGTGATGTTTGGGTAATGAAATATCTGCAAGAAAACAAGCCAGCAAGCTCCGAGAGCACCAAGGACCCCTCATGTCAACGCTGAGCTATAAATATTCCCCTTTATTAGTAATAAAATTTTGAACGGGAAAAGTTGGCGAGATTGAGAAACACTCTGTTACTTCATTTATTCTCTTCCTGCAAGACACATTGGAGCTGTGAAACAAGCAGATTCCCCAGAGAGTGTTAGTAAATCCCCCTCAAGAGAAAACAAGAATTATCTTTTATTTTCTTTTTCAACAGTCTCTGTGTAAACGTGCTGTTAGCAAACACTTCTGCGCTTTATTCTAATGGGCAAAACAGAGCAAGGGTGAGGAAAGGAAGCTTCCCCCCCCCCAGGGGAGAAATTACAAACATCGCATTAATGCAATGATACTTGAACACCCACCAGTTCTGCCTTTGTCACCAAATTACCACTATGTTACTTGCTACCCTTGTGGAGACATCTGACTTTGAATTATGAGATGCCATCTGCCCTTTATTGTATACCATTAAAGCTGTTCCATTCTCAAAGCCATTTGAGTATAACTACTCAGCCACTCCAACTGGATATGTTTTCATGAGCGCACTCTTTGCTACTTGGATAGGTCCTCATTTAGCGCCAAAATTGGGACCGGCAACTTGGTTAAGCGAAGTGGTCACTATGTAAAACTACGGCTGTGCTTACGATTGAACTTCAGCTTTCCTTCGCTTTGCAGACCTGCAAAGGTTATAATTTGCAAGGCCTGGCCATGAAGTTACTTTTCATCATCATACATGTGAACTGTCACTAAATGAGGCAGTCTCTAACTGAGAACTACCGGTATTTGCCTAGTAAGAGCACGATAGAAATGATAAAAAAACGTAACCCACTGCCTACTCAACACCCAGGCCATGGAAAAATTGCAACAGAGGCCCTCAAATATGGGGATATGTTCTGACATTTTTACAAAACACTACCCAGGTGGGTGGGGAGTCATGGCTGGCAAGTTGGGTGAGATAAAACATTGATGATGCTCCTACTGTTCTTCTCTTTAATCTATGGAAGGCTTCACATCTGTCTGTTGCTAATTAGTTTTAGATCCCATCTTTTGCTGAGGAGCTCATGGCAACCTCCCATTTTTCCCCATAGCCACCACTCCTCCAAGGCAGGTTGATGAATTGAAAGACAAGTGAGCTACTTAGTTTCCATGGCTAAGGATGGACCTGTACCCAGCCTTGGCTCTCTGCTCTCTTTCTGTCACCATTTTGTCTCTTTTTCCTGGGCAGGTGGACACCAAGCCAACATTGCTAAGCTGTTGTCACTTGTCATTTTTATTTCCTAAGAAGGCCAGAGAGAGCCCGAAGGATGCCAGAGGCGATATTATAACCATCATAACGTCCTGCAGAGAATAGTCTGCAGCTGACAATCGAAAGGCCAGTAGGAAACACTCAAATTACAGCAGTCAGCTAAAAGGCTTAGAAACCTGTTTTTCCTCTTTTCCATTTGTGACCTCCCACCCATCCTCTCTGGCAGAAGTTACAGGTCTTCTTCTCACAGCTTCTCACAGGGACGAAAGAAAATATCTGCTCCTTGTTGGTTACGTAGCTCCAGGAACTCACAATAAAACCAATTTCACACTGTGTTTCTTACATGCTGTCAAAACCACTGGAGTGTGACAGACATACAAGTAGGGAAGACAATATACTAACAGAATTACAGAGCTGGAAGGGATCTTGGAGGTCTTCTAGTCCAACCCTCCACTCAAGCAGGAAACCCTATAGCATTTCAGACAAAGACAACTTCTTCTTAACAACCTCCAGCGATAGAGCACCCACAACTTCTGGAGGCAAGTCGTTCTATTGATTAATTGTTCTCGCCGTCAGGAAATTTCTCCTTAGTTCTAGGTTGCTTCTCTCCTTGATTAGTTTCCATTCATTGCTTCTTGTTCTTCCTTCAAATGCTTTGGAGCAGGGATCCCCAACTCCCGGGCCACGGACCAGTACCAGTCTGTGGCCTGTTAGGAACTGGGTTGCACAGCTGGAGGTGAGTGGCGGGTGAATGAAACTGCGCATGCGTGGGAACTAGGTTGTGTGCTCCTCCTCCCCTACAGTCGGTAAAAAAATTGTCTGCCACAAAACCACTCTCGGGTGCCAAAAAAGTTGGGGACCACTGCTTTGGAGAATAGGTTGATCCCCTCTTCTTTGTGGCAGCCGAAAGCCTGCTAAAGACTGGAGGATTTACATGACCCTTAAGTAGCCATCAAATGAGCATGACACACCCAAAGCAGCTGGCAGGGAGACCCTTACCGCAAAACCTGGGAATTGCTTCTGTCTATTAACTGGAAAATTCTTTTCCTGACTCAAGATACAGCTCACCCACAGATCTAGAAGCCAGCATTTCAGCTACTGCTTCTCTCAAATTGATCAAGATTGTGCCGCTGTTAAACGTTGTCCAAAACTTCTATCACGCTTCACATCTGCTTTGATTGCAATCTAGGCTTTCCACTCTCTTAACTCTTAACTCCAAAATTGCCTATTTGGTAAAAGATTCACAGATGTGATATGGCCAAATACTTATGTATATTGCAGACTAGAATAAAGCCTTAGAAAATGTGCTAGAAGATTTGAATACTACGTTAAACACCAGTCGAAGCACATGTACAGATCTATGTTTCAAGGGTTTCAGTTCAAGCCTGTGGCCCTTCTGAGTCAACAGATATTTTGCTATTCTCTTCAGGGCTGTGGGAGACATCTGGGACGTGTTGACTTAACAATCCGCTCAAGCGTGGAAACTGCTGATTCTCATCTCCCCAATATGGTTCCTAGTCATTACTACAGCAAGAAATTTTTTTTTAAAAAATAATATTACCAGACTACTTAATATCGTATCAAGCTGGTGCAAACCATTGTCTTAATTTATTTTTATTATTATTATTATAAATATTGTATTAATTTTCTATTTTTACAATCAAGTGTTTAGTAGACAACGTGAGGACTGAGTCCATTTGTAATTCCGTGGTACATATAAGCTTCTTCAAACTAAATCCAATATTACACCCTCCAATACATCCTCTCTTCCTCCAGGAATAGACATTTTCCCACACTAAGCAAATACAATTCTTATTGCTGTTAATAAATATACAGTTGAATATCAGCATTTGTTACAGTTTTCTAACAGCATCAATAATATCAGTTTAGAATATCTTTTTTAACCAAAACATATCTTAATTGCATTTGCAACTATTATGTACAACCTGGAAACAAACATTCCCTGTAGCCCCAGCTATCATGAGAATGCAACATCTAAAGGTTTATGGAGATTCTCTATCATCCTGGTCACGAATTGAAGAAGCTGCTTGGATGAGAAGCGAAATGTTTTCAAGGAAAAAAAACCCCAGAAAATCCACTTGTCTTTTGAAAAGCATCTTTGGGACAATATCTGGAGGCTCACTGATTCTCTGTTCATGTAGTCAAACATTTTCAGTGGAAGAGGAAAAGTTTATTTATTTGATTTTCATCCTGCCTTATTATTGTATATAAATAACTCTAGGCCAGTGGTGGCGAACCTGTGGCACGCGTGCCAGAGGCGGCACTCAGAGCCCTCTCTGTTGGCACGTGCGCCGCTGCTGCCGCCAGCAGCAGTTCCATCAGGCTGCCACTGCTGCCCGGAGCAGGAGCCCCGCCCAACACAAAGAAAGCAAAGTGGCTGACTCGAGTACAAATGGTAGAGTAGAGGTCGCCAACCATGATTGGCAGACTGGAAGAAAAGGGAAGGGGAAGCATTTTACCTGCGTGCGTATGTGCACGGGGCCGCGAGCATACATGCGCTGCATTTGGGCCTGCATGATACTAGCCGTACCCCATTCTTGCATGGTGCAGTGCCTTGTATCTGCATCTTGCGGTGCGGCGGCAGGCATTTTTGCACCTTGCGGCACGGTGGCCCATTTTTGCGCCCCTGGTTTTTGCGTGCCAGAGGCAGCACTCAGAGGCACCTCCCTGCTCCCCCCTGAAGACACCATATGCTGATGTGCCCCTGCCACTTTGCAATAAGTGGGTTTGGGGTTGCGGTTTGGGCACTCGGTCTCTAAAAGATTCGCCATCACTGCTCTAGACAATGAACATACCTAGTAATCCTTCCTCCTCCTATTTTCCCCACAAGAACAACCCTGTGAGGTGGGTTGGGCTGAGAGAGAGTGACTGGCTCAAAGTCACCCAGATGGCTTTTACGGTTATGGTGGGACTAGAACTCACATTCTCCTAGTGACTGGCCCAAAGTCACCCACCTGGCTTTCATGCCTAAGGTGGGACTACTAAGTCTCCTGATTTGGCACTTTAACCACTAGACTAAACTGCCTCTTTAAATATAGTAATACATTTTCATTTTATTTATTTATTAGATGTGTGTGCCATTCAGCTTTTGTGGATCCTGTTTTTGTTTTTCTGCCAGTTGGCTGTTTATTTTTAGTACTGCTACTTATCCCGATTTTGCAATTTTGATCGTTGTCACTGATCTTCTGGCTACGCTCTAGGGAAGGCAGAGTCAGAGAGCTGGCAATAAGTAAATGGGCAATAAATAATTATTTGAGTAACTGCCTATGAAGGGAGGGAGCATTACATCTGATCAGCAAAGAGATTAAGGAATTATTTAAAAGGCATCGTAGAGGCAATATCCTTTAAGCGTTTAGCATAAAAAGCATACTTGTTGCATTTATAGCCCATTCCCCCCTGGGAATTCAAGGCAGCATATATACACTGCAACCTGCCCACCGCTACACAGCAAACATCCAGAAACTTTGTCCAACAACATCCCTGAGCCGGATTAAGTGGTGAGATAACAGCTGGTCCAAAGTCAGCCAAGATGTTTCATGATCAAGTGAAAACAAGAACTGGAATCTGTCCCCAGTCTTACTCCAACATTACACAAAGACTCCTATCTTTGTTTGTTTTCTAATGAGGCGATCAGCAGGCACTATTTTGCCTCACTGTCTATGAGAATTTGGTCACCGGTATTCTAGCTGGGAAATGGAGGAAATACTATCAACCAGGACCCCAATTTTCTGAAAAGAGGAGGAAGAAACAAGCAACGTGTGCTGATTTTCTCCCAAATATCCAAAGCTCCTTCACCAAGGTCCAAGGAGGATCAGTGTTAACTCTCTACCATTTTGTGGCTGAGTATAATTCAGGATGAGACTCTTGAATTCCTTTTCTAATTTGGTAAACCCACCCACCCCTCTGAATTGCTTTTTCTTGCTAGCCATGACTGCATTTACCTAACACACTCAAGTTAAACCAAGTGAACTGCATTAGGGCTTAGCAAGACAGGTGAACGCAACCACAAAGTAAGGTAAAGAGGGAGGGAGGGAGGAAGGAAGGAAGTCTTATAGAACTTATGATGAGAAACAGAAGCAAAAAGAATACCCTGCACGTTTTTATGACCTTCATCTTAATTTCAGACAATTCAGGTCCAGGATCGTTCCAAGCAACACAACTGCAGCACTCATTCCAGACTTTGTAACTAACTAATCTAAAAGCTACACTGTGCCAACTGCAAAAAGGCATTCTCCGTCACTGCTATTTGTTTAGGGAGGAGCCTTGAACAAGGCTATCTGGCTTCTGCTATTTGTTGTTTTCTTATCATTCATCTCCACCAACCTGACAGCCCCTTCCTTAGCAACTGAAAAATTACTATACAGTAACAACGACATGTAGCTCTCACCATTTGGCCCCCTGAACTTCCTCTAAACTTTTTTTTTTTCTTCTTCTTCTTCTTCTTCTTCTTCTTCTTCTTCTTCTTCTTCTTCTTCTTCTTCTTCTTCTTCTTCTTCTTCTTCTTCTTCTTCTTCTTCTCCTTCTCCTCCTCCTCCTCTTCCTCCTTCTTCTTCTTCTTCTCCTTCCCTCCCCCTCCTCCTCCTCCCCCTCTTCTTCTTCTTCTTCTTCTTCTTCTTCTTCTTCTTCTTCTTCTTCTTCTTCTTCTTCTTCTTCTTCTTCTTCTTCTTCTTCTTCGTCTCCTTCTCCTTCCCTCCCCCCTTCTTCTTCTTCTTCTTCTTCTTCTTCTTCTTCTTCTTCTTCTTCTTCTTCTTCTTCTTCTTCTTCTTCTTCTTCTTCTTCCTCTTCTTCTTCTTCTTCTTCCTCTTCCTCCTCCTCCTCCTCTTTCTTCCTTTCTATAGCAGATTTTTGATTACAGAATGCCAACTCACAAAGGTCACACAAACTATACCAAAAGTGAAGCCTTTGACAGAATTCTGGGAGCAAATTTAACGAGTCTTTTTTTTTTTCTAACTATCTCTCAATGGACTTCGCCTGATGACCAATAAGCATTATTACAGAAGCACTGTAAGGAAAGAAGGAGCTGAAATGCTATGCAAAGTTATACATCTGAAGTCGTGTGGGTTTGATGCTTCTTCCTGATGTTTTAAGGTGGCCTTTTTCCAGGCTAATCTCCTGCAGAGGAATTGGAGCCTACGTACTTTGGAGCTGAAGCCTACCACAACTGAAGATACCAGATGAGGGAAGTTGGTCTTTAAAAAAAAAGATCCACAAACAGAACCAAGGAGACATTTCTTGACAGGCAGAACAATTAATCAGTGGAACGACAGATGTTGTGAATGCTCCAACACTGGAAGATTTTAAGAAGAGATTGGACAACCATTTGTTTTAAATGGTATAGGGTTTCCTGCCTGAGCAGGGGGTTGGACTAGAAGACCTCCAAAGTGCCTTCCAACTTTATTATTTTGTTATTCTGCTTCTTTCTAATTCTGTTGTAATCAAGCTTAGGGAACATTCTGATGCAACATTTATCAGTGGGCAAGCAGAGATACTATGCACCACCCCTTTTGATCTCAGGAAGTGGGTGAGAAGGTGGTACAGTAACTGACAAAGCAAAGATATTGTTGTGTTCCTATCAGCTACATTACCCTCTACAATATCCTTCTCATCTTTCCTATTAACTCTTTCTTTAGCATCTTGTGACTATTATTTTGTTTTTTGCATCTCATGATTTATGTTGATTGCTTTTATTTAGTATCTTATGACTATCACTGAGTGTTGTCTCTTATGATTTATGATGATTGTGTCATGATTACAATCATGATTTATCACTTGTTGCTTGTATGTACACTGAGAACTTCTGCACCGGAGACAAATTCCCTTGTGCGTCCAACACACTTGGGCAATAAAGAATTCTGTTCTATTCTAATTTAGACACAGAGCTAAACCATAAACTACATGATTCCAAACTACAGGGTCTCGCTTCAGACCAACTGGAAACCAAACCAGCCCCATTACAGGAAAGTGAATGCAGCTTGACATTGGATGAACTCAGTTTCTCAGGCCACCCAATCAGTTTGTCTCACTAACCATCCTGCCCTAAAGGACCTGAAGGATTCCTATAAGAACTCCAGCAGACTTCAAGGGCATCCTAGCTTGGGGTGGTGAAGATGTAAGGATGCCTCCAAGACGGAGAAGTGGATGCCGTGAGGAGCCAGAAAAACCTCCAAACAAAAGCTGCAGATGTTAATAATTATGTCATAAGAACCTCACCCAGCCAGAGAGAAGAATTCCATTAAGATGAGATCAAATTCAGCCAACAGTTTTAGAACAAGGAAGAAAAGGCAGGCTTGTTTATAGAAGGCCTGACATAAAATATCTCCCCTTAGAAAACAAAACTGTCAGAGGAAAGTTTGCGAGGTGCGCAATTGCTCAAGTTAGTTTCACATGTTCTACTGTTTAGCAAAGAAGGGTGTGCTCGCAAGATGGCAGGACCAGAGGAGAAAAACATGATCCTCTTTTTCCACTCGTCGTGATCTGGCAACACGCAGCCAAAGAAGAACCCAGCAGAGTTCTCAGAATTAAGAGAAGCAGCTGTGATTCTATTACTAGGTTTACTCGTTCTCCACACATGCAGATTAAACAGAAAGAGGGAAAGAAAGAGCATGTATTATACACGTGGTCATCCTGCCTTTAATTCAACAAGAATGGAGTAGCACCAGGAGTAGTACCATGTTACACTACATCAGGGGTCTTCAAACCTGGCCCTTTTATGACTTGTAGACTTCAACTCCCAGAATTCCTCCTGGCTGAGTCATAAAAGGGCCAAGTTTGAAGACCCCTTGTTGTTAATTGCGAAGTCGTGTCCGACCCATCGCGACCCCATGGACAATGTTCCTCCAGGTCTTCCTGTCCTCTACCATCTTCTGGAGTCCATTTAAGTTCACACCTACTGCTTCATTGAAGACCCCTGCACTACATTAATCCAGAACGGATTAATCTGAAGAAAACATTGGGATCCTAGACAGCTTTCTCCAAACTAGATATTTTCCAGGCGCATCAATGTCTCTTCCCAGACTTCTCAGCAACTGGCTGTGTTGTCTGAGGAATTCTGGGATGGGCAACTTCAGGTAGTTCTCAACTTACAACAGTTCACTTTAGTAACCATTCAAAGTCACAACGGCACTGAAAAAAGTGTCTTATGACCGTTTTGCACGCTTACGACCGCTGCAGCATCTCCATAGTCACGTGGTCAAAATTCTGATGCTGGGCAACAGACTCATATTTACGACGGTCGCAGCGTCCCGGGATCATGTGATCCCCTTGTGCAACCTTCTGACAAGCAAAGTCAATGGGGGAAGCCAGATTCACTTAACAACTGTGTTACTAACAACTGCAGGGATTCACTTGACAACTGTGGCAGGAAAGGTCGTAAAATGGAAAGGTCATAAAACGTTTCACTTAGCAACAGGAATTTCGGGCTCAATTGTGGTTGTAAGTTGAGGACTACCTCTATGGCCCCTTCATGACCTTCAGCCAGGGTCAAGAATTTTGGGTGTTGACGTCCACAGATGCCAAAGGGGCTATAGTTGCCCAACCCTGGTGTAGAACAAGGCTATCAATGCATGCTACGCAATGATGGAAGCATTACATCCTCTCAGTTTGTTTAGTTTGTGATTAGTGTGATGAATATACTTATTCATCATAGGAGGGGTCCCAACTGTTCTGGGCTGCTGGCAAAACAATAGCTAGGAAGCCAACAGTTCCCAGTCAGGTTTCACCGCTATTTCTTCTTATCTCTGCAAATCTTCCCACCCATCAGATGCCTCCTCTTATTCTATTTATTTTTCATCCAGGCAGATGGGCACAGTTCCAAACAAAGCCCTGGGATTCATCTATCTAGTTTAAGGAAGCCTATTTGGGTCAAAGGCATTCTTATAATAACAAAACTGGCACTGGAGGCTCGCCCAGAGTTTAGTAGCATGCCAGCTTCTCTTTCCTCCCCCCTTGAATTTTTAATGCAAAATGTCAGACCGGTCAAAGTATTTAACATTACAGCTTTGCATTGCGTGCAAACCCCAAAACCTGTCCAGCAACCAACAATAGACCATTTCTTGACTCAGCTTTATAAGCTACCTCAACCTACTATGACTGACTTCCCATGTCAGGCTAAGCCACAGGTCATGTAATGCCGGCTTACTGATTAAGCAACGATTGCTGAATTCTCCAAATACTACAAATGTAAACCTTTCCCCACTGCCAATCCGGGTTAGATCGGCAGTTGGAAATGACAGAAGCAAGGTAGAGGAAGCTCTTAGGCTATTATTGTTGGGATAGGATGAGACAAGAAAACGGGAAATGTGTTACATGAAAAATACCTTACGCCTTTTTTAGTTATTTAATTAGAGCAGCAGAATTGGAACAAACTAGGTTGGCTGACTTATGTAACAAATGACTTGTCAAACACTACCTTAATCTACTATGATTCTCTTTGCTTTTCTTAGCGACACCCATCTCTTCCATTTTCATGATCTTCCTCCCATATCTGCAACAACCTCTATCCAAACCAGGGACCTTTTTGTAATCAAATTTTGCCTGCTCTAACAAGATTAAATCTCATGGGCAGCACCAGGCAATCGCTAAACTCATTCGGATGCAAGATAAAAACAGAAAGAAAAGGCAGGCATCCTTCAACTGGACATTTTTCAAAAGGAGCTTATATTTAGTGCATCCCAAAGTTTGGTACTATAAAACAATAAAAAAAAAACTATTCAAATTTTTCCAGACTAGGAAAGCATATTCTGTTTACAACAGAAGACTTATAATGTAAGAAAGCAGAAGAGAGAGAAAAAAACTTCTTAAGGACCAGCTAGAGCAGTGGTTCTCAACCTGTGGGTCGGGACCCGCCATTTTTTTCCCCTTTTCTTTGGCCACGCCCCTGGCACCCAGTGATGTATAAGTGGTTGGGGGTCACCACAACATGGGGAACTGTATTATGGGGTCGCGGCATTAGAAAGGTTGAGAACCACTGAGCTAGAGGAAAAAATTTATTTCTCACAACTATTGAAGTTGGGCTCGCTGAATATATGTGATTCAAAATTTTCTCCCAGGCAAAAACAAAAAACAAATTTAAGAGTGAAAAGTCTATTTTTCAATGATTCAGCCATCAATAGCTGTTTTGGCTGAGATCACTTTGAAGGAGGAGAACATGGTAGGAGAACGGGAAATATGCTTCTATTGCCAAACTTTTTCTTCTGGGAATTTGGTCTACACAGTAATTGGCTCTTGAATAGCACTTTCCTCTAAGCATCGCAAATGCATTACAAGCAATTGTGTATTAAGTCTCAAAAGTCCCAGGTGGCAAATAGATCATGGAGGAGAGGAGATTACAGGCCAGAGCAAAGTTGGTGTGAAAAAGCTTTTTGAAAAGACTTCTCTTTAGCTTCTTGATGCACTGGGAGGACATTCCCCAGAATCCCAGAGTCAGCCTAGGAATCTGGATACCAGAATCTCAGTTTACCTGGCTAGCCCCAGGATGGGGAAGCCAACTTTTAGACAGCTACTGGTTGCAGAAGAAGACTCAGTCAAAGCCAAAAATGTGTCACTCCAATAAAAGAACCATAGTTTAAACCATTCAAAATCTTCATGGCTGGAGTTGGCAAGCTTTCAGATGTTTTTGGGAAGTAACCAGGCAATGCATACATGCTGTTAGGCATGAAGAATCAAGACCACGTGTTAAGTTCCAGTTAAGCTAATTTATTAGTCATGCCTATACACAAGAATCTAGTCAACTAATGGTCAGCACTAAATTGGTCCTATATAAGAGTTAATGGAATTCAAAAGAGGATGGACTTGAAGCACTTGTGGGAACGAAATGACTCCAAGCTAGTTGCTCTCTTGACTCTGCCCCCAAGCTCTGCTTTTCTCTCTCCTACACATACATATATACATGTGTGTTTATGTGAGACTTGCGTGTGTGTGTGTTTATCTATGAGAGATTGACGACTAAGGAGATCCAGGTTAGCCTTTCCTTAGACTCAGAAGCTAACTTCTGTGACTTTGGATCACTTACACTCCCTCAACCCTAGACTGGGAAATGATAAAACCTCTTATCAACTTCTACTAGCCGGTCCATAATCTTCAATGAAAAGGTTTCCAACCTGTAATAGATCCATTCTGAGGATAATAATCACTCATACATCTTCACTAGGACACTGTCTTAAGTACAAAAACTTGAATTGTGGCCCCCAGCCTGGAAATATTTCTGAAGGCCAAAGCTATCCATGCCTCCTAATCGTACCAGCTGTTTCTTATGCTTCTGAATAGTGTCGCCAGGAATTCGAGTGGAAAAATGGTATTCTTCCACTTATGACCTGCCTCTCAGTTTTTCAATGCAACATCGGCTGTGGCAACTAATTAAACATTTTCAGTCTACTGTGTGTTTTCGTTAAGCCTTATTAAGAAGTTGGAATCAGCAGCCAGAGAAAACAGTCACAGATATATTGGGAATTTGCTGACTTTGCCATATATTCGGAGCTATTTTCTTAGCAATGACCCATTATCTGACCTCAGATTTGTCTTCCTATTTTTGTCTTCCTTTGTGATAGCAAGCCATGAGAGAATTATAAACTGATTTAAGCACAACCATATTCTGCCATCTTGAATTTGGGCTCACCTGTGGTTGTAAATCAAGGACCACCAGTATATCAAAGAGCTATTGAAACCCATCTCCCCAAAGCATTTATAGGTATTAAGAGATTGTGCAAGTAATGTACCGTGTTTCCCCAAAAATAAGACCGGATCCTATGTTAATTTTTGCTCCAAAAGATGCATTAGGGTTTGTTTTCCGGTTAGGGCTTATATTTGGGGAAATATGGTACTAAACGCGTCGGTCTGGCTGACGGATCTTAACTGGGGCTTATTTTTGGGGTGGGACTCATATTACGAGCATCCTGAAAAAAAATGCTAGGGCTTATTTTCCGGTTGGGTCTTTATTTTCGGGGTACACGGTAGTACAAGATGAAAATGCAAGATTAGGGAACAAGACTAAATCCTATCATGCTTACTTTGTTATAAGCATGAGTCATCATGATAGCAACCTGAACCCAAGTTGCATATGATTGTTCTGACTTTTACAAAAGGCCTTCGCAACCATTGAAAACAACCTGTATTCTTCTTTTTAGAAAGAAAAAAAATATCCACTCAGTCTCTTAAGTTACTATCTTCCCATGACATTTAATGCACACAATTTCCTTATTATATTCTCTTTTGCAGAAGAGTCAGACAGGCTTCCAAAAACCAGGAAACGTAAATCTGTCAGTTCTAATATTGCATCTGATATTCTAATATATGAGGTGGGGTCTGTTTGATCTGCACTGGAATGCTACAGAGGACAGAGATGATGCAACCTCTGATTTCTCACGGAAAGGAAATAATAGTCAATGAAACTCAGTCAATTTTTTCAAGAATGAGATGGTTCTTGTGCTTATCCATTTAAGCAAGGAATGAGAGAAAAAATGCTAGTGGTGATATTTTTTAGAGACAGCACTCTAGGGAAATGTGTTTTCAAGAGTAGACCACTTCTTTCTCAGATCATTGCTCGAAATTGAATTTTTGACCCAGAGATTACAGACAACAGAAAAGAATAATTGTACATTAAAGTCAGCTTTTCCCAGCTTTGGGTCCAACGACAGAACTGAAAATTTTGCTTAATTTTCTCACATATTCTGAATGAATATGGGAGAAGCTGCAATGCAATGGATAATAATAATAATAATAATAATAATAATAATAATAATAACAACAACAACAAAACAACAACAACAAAATAATATAACATAACATAACATAACAATGTAATAATAATATAATCATCATCATCATCATTAGATACACAGCTGGAATAGTAGACTGGACTCAAGCAGAACTAAAAGCAATGGATAGGAAGACCAGAAAAATAATGACAATGAATCATGCCCTTTATCCACGCAGTGACATTGACAGACTATATCTACCAAGGCAAATAGGTGGGCATGGAATGCTGCAAGTACATCAGATGGTTGAAGAAGAAAAAATAGCTTCGGAAGAATATCTGAAGAACAATGATAAAGATCACTGAAATTAGTATATCAGGAAGGCTTACTGACTACTGGAGAGACCAAACTGGCCTACAAGAAAGACCAAATGAAGAACAGAATAGAGGCATGGGAAGACAAAGCACTACATGGCCAGTACATTAAAAAAAATCACTGGGAAAGCAGATAATAAAAAGACCTGGCAATGGCTAACAGCAGGAAAATTGAAGAAAGAGACCGAGGGATTAATTCTGGCTGCACAAGACCAAGCCTTAAGGACAAATGCATATAAAGTCAAAATTGAGAAGACAGCAACAGACGGTAAGTGCCGCCTATGCAAAGAAGCTGAAGAAACAGTGGACCACCTGGTAAGCTGCTGCAAGAAGATCACACAGACTGACTACAAGCAGCAGCATGACAAAGTAGCAACAATGGTGCATTGGAAGATCTGCAAGAAATATCATTTGCCTGTAAGTAAGAACTGGTGGGATCATAAAATAGAGAAAGTCATAGAAAATGATAAAATTAAACTGCTCTGGGACTTCAGAATTCAAACAGACAAGCACCTGCAACATAACACCCCAGACTTAACAATTGTCGATAAGAAAGACAAAAAAGTCTGGATAGTGGACGTGGCAGTGCCTGGAGACAGTAGAATAGAAGAGAAAGAACTGGAGAAGATAACAAAATACAAAGACCTACAAATAGAAATAAAAAGACTGTGGCAAAAGCAAGCAAGGGTAGTACCAATAGTCATAGGCGCCTTGGGTGCAATCCCAAAACAACTGGAGCACCACTTGAACACCATTGGCATTGACAAATTTGCCATTA
Organism: Crotalus tigris; assembly: GCF_016545835.1. NCBI lineage: Eukaryota > Metazoa > Chordata > Lepidosauria > Squamata > Viperidae > Crotalus > Crotalus tigris. The sequence continues at coordinate 4,511,926 of NW_024097215.1, read as the reverse complement.
GTCAATTGCAAAAGGCGGCCTTACTAGGGACTGCTTCCATCCTGCGACGATACCTGTAATACCATCAAACATCCACATCTGCCTATCACAGGTCCTTGGTAAAAGGCCAAATCCAGTCTGAACATCTGGCTGACTGTGCAATGATCCATAATAATAAAAAAGTTGGAAGGGACCTTGAGATCATCTAGTCCAACCCCCTGCTCAGGCAAGAAACCCTATACCATTTCAGACAAACAATCTCCATAGAGGGAAGAGTTTCAGGAGGAAGTAATGTTGCAACACAATGACCCAGAAGCGTTCCAGCTTTCTAAAATCTAACAAAAGTATGTGACATAAACTTTAGGAAGAGCTTTTGAAAAATGGGGTGTTTTATCGAATCTGTTTGTTGTGTGTTTGTTTCTGCGTATAGATGTTTGGCTGCCCTTTTAAAGGGTTGATTGAAACAATACACGGAAATTAAAAGCATTCACATATTTTAAATAAGCAAATAAACAACACGAGCAACTTTAATCAAATGTTACCAAGCGGCTGTATATATACCTTTCCAAGTTCAAAGAAAACTTAAAACTGTTTCCAAACATCCTTTATCCTACTTGAAAAGATTCTTCTGATAGGATACCATCCAAACTGCCTGAAGGAAGAGTGGGATTCAATGAAATGATTAAAACATTGCTTTTTTAATATATATATATATATTAACCCTTTATCAGTGAGCATAAACGGCCAACATTTCCATGTATTAGTTGTGAATTTATATACTGCTTTAATCAAGGTCACTCTAAGAGTGTACAAAATTAAAGCTGCAAACAATGCAGGAATAACAGGAGCACACACTAACAGAACTTCAACATATGATTACGGTAAAAGGTATAATTCATATAATAGTCCTGGCACTGTCCTCTCCGTAGCACTGACGTTCCCAAAACTTTCCAGAACAGCCAAGGTTTTGCAAGCCAGGAGAGGCGTTTCATATGCAACTTGGTTTTTATGTGGTTTAAATGAAGTTCTTCTAGGAATTGCTTGTATTTTTGGTCACTACCCAGATCTCCATAACCAGCCTAGCAGGCTTTCTGAAGAATAAATAGAAACAAGAGCTAAAATGGGAGAAATCTCTTCCAATCTGTTGGAAACTACACTTCAGATCATCCCTGGAAAACTGAGGTTAAATGCTTTTCTTGGCAGCTTTTTCTTTTACTGAAACAGTTTGTGAAACACGGGTGGAAGCTCAAAAGAAACATTGCACAATTATTGAGTTATCCAAGCTGGGAGGTGAAAGGCAACGTATTTATAAATTGCTTAGCACTTGATAAACATGTTTTTGTTAGGGTTTTGCAGAGGAATGGATGCGAAAGGGAAAGTCTATTTTGGAATATATGTGTGAACATGGCTTCTCTGGAAATACTTGAAACCAAATTTTTTTCCCCCAGAAATCCAAGTCAGATAGACAGTAAAAGACATTCAAGGAAAAAACACAGCTGCTTTAAAAGTCCTTCTTCACGGATGGACGACATGGGCTGTACACGTGATCTACATCATGTTTGCCCTTGAATTTGAATCTCCGTACAGATCTAGTTTACACAGCCATCGGAAATGACAACTGAAATTCAGAATACAAAAATCAGAATTACGTCAAGCCAAAGATTCACAATACTGTACCGAAATAAACAATTATAATTAATAGGCTAAGCTCAGAACTGGAGTTGTTTAAGTTAAAACTAAAGCAGCCGTTTTCCTCAGATGCCTATATATCCTCATTGTGGAACAATTTGGCTGCAAATTCATAAATACCATTAGCTTTTCATGTTCCCCATTTGGCAACTATAGCTGTCTTACAAAGAAAGGTTGAATGGTCTCTGACACACTGCAGTAACCTGAAAGCGTTAAAAAAAAAAAAAAGAGAGCAGGAGTAACTGAAGCTAGAAAATGTGTATTTTTGCCAAAGGAAACAGCATGGGTAAATGAAATTGAAAATCTGACTTTTGTCTACAGGAATAGACGATAAAATAGAGGAAGGGGTGGGGATGGGGAGATGAAACAAAGTTGCACAACCATTGTAATCTGTAATTTGTCAGCAAGGGAAGCCAGGCACTGAATATCCCATATAGGTAGAAAGTGACCAATAGCAGAGATGGATAGCAACCACATTATGGATCATCTTGTCAAAAAGATCTATTCCCCCAACACCTTGTATTGTGATCTGATGGCCAAAGCATTTTATGTCTGAAAACTTTTCAAAGTTGCATCATTAATTAATCCTATTGCAATCTTTTTGCTACATATGTTTTGGTTGCTCAAATTACCAGTGCAGCTTTTATTCCAACTGTTGTAATTTACTTAATTGGCATGGAAGTCTCTACAATTCCAAATAACAGCTAAATAACAGTAACACATCAAGCTTATAGATAAAATCAATAAATGCTAGAGAGTATTCAGCAAAAGGAAATGTCATCTTGACACAAGTCTTCCATTCAGAAATTGTACATTAACAAAGCAATATACATGCCTTTATGTCTTGGGATTTGAAGAATTCAACTATTAAAACCATAGCAGTGGACTTTCTTCTGAACCCAAATATTTGTTTTTTTAATGAACTTTCCTAAGGTCTAAACAAAGATATCACATATGAGTGACCAAATTTAGGTAAACTTATCAGCAAAATAGTCATAAGAATATGGATGGGGCTGTGTCTTTAATAACCATCTACTTTCCATCAAAACAATGGATGGAAACTAATCAAGGAGAGAAGCAACCTAGAACTAAGGAGAAATTTCCTAACAGTGAGAACAATTAACCAATGGAACAACCTGCTTCCAGAAGCTGTGAATGCTCCAACACTGAAAGTTTTTAAGAAGAGACTGGACAGCCATTTGTCTGAAATGGTGTAGGGTTTCCTGCCTGAGCAGGGGGTTGGACTAGATGATCTCCAAGGTCTTATTCTATGTTCTAAAACTTTGAGTGAAGGGACACAAGCAGTCAAGCACTCAGAATAATTTACATAAAGAGGATCCAGATTCAGTCCAAAGTGAATTGCTCTTGCCAAGCCACTTTCTATGTTCCAGAAATTAAATGGGCTTATTCCTCTCCTCTACAGAATGCCAGAAAAATCTTCACTGATTTATTATCTGACTGCCTATTTAAAAAGAAACACGTCTAAGAGAACTGAAGAAGCTTCTTGGATGAGAAGCAAAACATCCTCAAAGAAAAACAGGGAAGTCCAGTCGCCTCATGAAAAAAGCATCTTTGGGAGTGTAAGAAAGTGGTTGTTAATCTAAATTTTCTAGGACTACATGCCACCCCATTTTGACAAGTTGGTTTCTTTTTAGCTAATTTTCTTTCAAACTTACCACTCGTGAGTGCTCTTATGTCAGGGATCCTCAACCTTGGCAACTTTAAGACTTGTGGACTTCAATTGAAGTTGAAGTCCACAAGTCTTAAAGTCACCAAGGTTGAGGACCCCTGCTCTATGTCCCTGTAAAACTGGCGTCCCACTCTGATTTCCACCAGGTCTTTTAAGCTTCCTGAAAAATGTAAGTGGCATGAACATGAAAATAAAAAGCTCTGGCACTTTTGTGAGATTAAAGGCAGAAAAGGTTTCAAATTTATATTTCCATTCTATGGCTCCCTTGGTGCTCTCTGGGCTAGTGGTTTTCTTGCAGACATTTCATTACCATATTAGGTAACATCATCAGTGTTCCACCAATCCACTAAGATCAGAAAGGCACCAAGCTCAAAGAGTATCAAGCACCCAACAGTTCAGCCGTCACAACAAATATTCTCTTTTATCAGTACATTTCTAGTCATTGCATGAACACTGCCTGAGTTCAAGATTTTATACTTTTTTGCGTGCTGGGAAGCCAGCGGAAGTAAAATTCGATTGCAATTCCTCACTGAATTCCGCAAAACCCTCTTCTGATTATAAACATTCATGCTTCAAATTGTACACAGGGTGGTTCTTGACTTCCAACAGTTCATTTAGTGACCATTCAAAGCTACAACAGCACTGAAAAAAGTGACCAGTGGTGGGATTCAAATATGTGAACAACTGGTTCTTTGTGTGGATGCCGCTTCCAGAAGTCCATTCTGGGCCTGGGCAACAAAAAATTAGCTACCGGTTCTGCTGAAGTGGTGCGAACTGGCTGAATCCCACCATTGTTTATGACCATTTTTCACACTTATGAGTCTTCCAGCATCCCCATGGTCATGTGATCAAAATCCAGACACTTGGCAATTGACTCATATTTATGACGGCTGCAGAGTCCCGGGATCAAGTGATCCCCTTTTGCAGTGTGATTCAGTTAACAAGTATGGCAAGGAATTGGGGCAAAATTCACTTAACAAATGTCTCACTTAGCAATAGAAATTTAGGGCTCAACTGTGGTCGTAAGTCGAGGACTGCCTGTGCATGTTTTATTTGCATGATGTACTCCAACCCACAAACTCATTTTTTCACGGCAGCAGAAAACAGTTTTGCTTTAACATGCGATTTGCCTTTAAAAAATAATAATAATGTAATTTATTTATTTGGATTTGAACTGGGAGCCAACATCCCGACTTTGTTCTTCTGCTCAAGAAAGACTGTAAAAATGATATCCAAAGATGTTGTTTGTGACCTTCTTGCACAATCAAAAGCGGGAGGAGAGCTACAGAAACCAACTAGTTGCAAGGCTGTGTGACCTTTCCATCGTTGGCAGACTATTTTGCTGGTTCTTTGCCTTCTACTCATAATGTCGCCAGGTCCAGATGATTTAAAAACCCAAATTATTGTACAACCTTAAAGAAGAATCTTCCCCATGCCCCCCCCCCAATGGCAGAAAAAAAATAAGAACCAGAACTTGACCAACCCATGCTCAGAAATATAGAACAAGCCCAAAGCCTTGATGAAGAATAAGCCTCTCAGATAGGAAAAAAAAGGTATTGCAAATATCTGAAGATAAATCCTTTGGGTAACAAAGCTGCCTACTTTGCGAAGCCATAATAGGCAATAAATCCTGCCTTTACCACCAACGAAACTATGCTTGAAAGAAACCAGTTTTCACTCTTTTTACCTTCTGCATTTCATTATGTTTGACTAATGTGAAACTCCCAAAGGCATAGAATCAGTCACCCCATAATTTCCCCAGTTTCCCTTTTCTCTTTCTAACCACTTCCCGTTGAATTTTATAGCTGGTTTCCTCTGCCCACCAACCAAAAGACACACCGTGTTTTCACAGCTTAAGGATGAGTGCCTGTTTTCCACCCTGAGTCTCAGTGTCTTCAGATAAAATTAGCAATCTCCTGCCTGAATCCCTTGAAGACTTGCTGTCAATCATCTCGACATCTCCATTACTGATGGACAAAAAGATTGAATTCACATGATATTAGATTCATGCAGGCAACTAAATACATTTTGGAGACCTTGGTAGTTTTCTTTCATTACCTAATTAGGTAACATCATCAGTGCACTGATCAGGAACACTGATGATGTTACCTAGTTTGGTAATGAAACGTCTATAAGAAAATCACCAAGCTCAGAGAGCATCAAGGGCCTCACGGTTCAACTCTGAGCTACAATTATTCTTTTCATTCACTAAACATACTGTATTATGTGCTAAAATAAAAAAAAAATCATACAAGGACTCAATATATCATGTGAAACCAGCATGGCAGTTTTCAAGATTCCTAATTTACACCATCCAATGAAAATATATCTTTAACACCGAGTAAGACCATGAATATTGGATTGCATCACATTGCCATAAGATTAAATAGTGGGAAGAATATTTATTTTTGACAACTCTGTGTCCGTTCCAGACCATAGCACAGAGGAGAGAAGGTTGGACAGAGAAGTAAGGAAGTCTGCCATTCTGGTTTTGCCTACTGGACAGGCTGGCTCGAATTCCATGGATCAGCTTCTGCATCTTGTATAACATGTTAGAACTGAGAACTTTTTGAAAATATATGGCCTCCTTTCCTAAAGAGCTCCATGCAACCATTGGTGAGGAACTTTAAAATGTCCCTCTTGAGCCAGGACAGGGGTTCCCTATACCAGTGGTGGCGAACCTATGGCACGGGTACCAGAGGTGGTGCGCAGAGCCCTCTCGGTGGGCACGCGTGCCGTCACCCTAGTCCTAGGCCTTCAGCTGGGTTTTATAAAACCTTTTCGCTTTAGGCCTCTGCCACCATGTGCAAAAAAAAAAAAAAGGTTCAATGTCAATTTCAACTTCTCGTGGGAAAAAAAAAGATCTTGCAAAGTTGGAATTGATAGATTGAACTTTTTAGTCCCACCCAGTCTGCCGTTACCACTGCAGCCATGCCCACCCAATGGGCCACACCCACCCAATGGGCCACACCCACCTGGCACCCGACAATGCGTAAGTGGGTTTTGGGTTGCAGTTTGGGCACTCGGTCTCTAAAAGGTTTGCCATCACTGCCCTATACTATTTCAGAAGATCTCTGCCTTCACTATGAATTCTTGCATTTACTTTCTCTAAGTCTTTGGCAAACACAACTGAAATATTTACCTGAGTCTTCCTGATCCCATTGGTCTATTTTGATCCTCCATTGCAGCAGGAATATATGGGACAGACTGGACTAGTAGTGATATTTTAGGATCCAGAGGTTGGGAACTTCTGGGAGGTATTCCAGTTGTTCTTCAACCACAATTCCCAGTAGCCCCACCCAGCATGACCATCAGGAATGTAGCAATCTGCAGTCTATCAACATCTGACACACTTCCCCATCCCTAGTCTACTCCTTCTAGCGCCTCTAATTTAGAATAATCTTAAAGGAAGAATTTAAGGATCCTAAGCTTCCCTCTTTGTGATCCCAAAGCCTCCTCTGATCCATAATATGTCTCACCATGTTGAAGCAGAAAACACATTACCATAGGCTTGAAAGAGTGAGCTGCAAGGCGTATCCAAAATTAAATATATTTTGCTACATATCAATGTTAAAAGATTTCATAACCAGCTGTTTTTTTATGTGTTCCTCCTTCTACCCCAGCACTTTCCTTTTCTTGGGAAGAAAGATGACACAGCCTGTTTATACAACTTCTCACTTCTCAAGAAAGAGTTACACTCTTTCCTCCTTCTACCCCAGCACTTTCCTTTTCTTGGGAAGAAAGATGACACAGCCTGTTTATACAACTTCTCACTTCTCAAGAAAGAGCTACACTCTTTGAGTCTCTATTTCAGCCAGGCCTCTCAGAATGTGCCAAGCAGATCATATGACTTTTTTAATCACTGCTCCGTTTTTCTAGCTTTTTAATTCAGTCTGATTTTATTCTGTTGCTCTTAATAGTAGGACTGTCCCATGTTGAGAAATTAGTTCATAAATGCACTTTGTTAGAAATGCTTCTTGGGTCATACGTAGTTTTGAGAAGTTAACATTTATCTGTTGCAAGTAGGTTGCAGTACAGAAGCAAATAATAAAATACACTAAAAAGCATTTCATTTGAGCTCTCTTTCCTTCGGTGCATTGAAAGGATGGCTTTGTCTGCTCTACATAAATGAATTTGTTTAGATTATGTGTATTTTGTCTTCTTCCACAGAAAGATCCATTGAACTAGCCAGTTGCTAGTGGTAATCATCCCTTTATGAATTGCTAAAGTTGTATTGATTATTTTGGGTCAAAATCCCTTGGAATATTTCATCCATGTTAAGTAGGCATTGCTTAGATAATTATATGAACTCAAAAGCATGGCTTTTTAGTCATAATGCCTTGTTGAATCTTCTTGGGAATATGCAGATCCCATTCACACAGATGTCACTGTCATCCACATTGTCTATTTTTGAGTGGTAACTACATTTGTGTAACAATTTATTAGAAAACACTATGCTTGGGATATGACAGGTGTCCCCAAGCCCCAGTCTGTGGACTGGCACCAGTCCATGGCATGCCAGAAACCAGTCCACGCAAACAACCAAAGCCCCATCTGCAGGATGCAGGCAGGCAGTACATGAAACCACGCCCCCTCCGGTCCACGGAAAAACCTCTTTCCACGGAACCGGTCCCTCCTGCTCAAAATGTTGGGGACCTCTGGGATATGAGATGAAGCCAAATAAACCCCATTAGAGCCACTTACTTGGGGAAGTCTACTTATATTCTTGTCACTAAACAAGTATAGACGTATCTAAAGAGATATTTGATTCAAATTGTCCTCTTAAATGTATTATGTGATTCCTTGAATGAAAATCACTCCTCTTTTCTTTTTTCATCTATTTTTTTAAACATTAGTTCACTGGTACTTTATGGTTTTCCACCCAAAAGATGTGAGTAAAATTATTTCTACGTAGTTATTCAACATTAACCAACTGTGGGTTAACACAAACCATATTAAGTCATTATTGTTTCCTTAGCCATGGTTTGAATAAAGCACAATTCACCCAACAAAGAAAATCAAAATCTAACCAAATTTTCTCTAGCTTAGTCCAAAAACAGCCTGAGATTCCTCCAACTCTCTTTCTGTCTTGCACGCACATCTCTTATTGAAAATCTAAAGTCCATGGAGGCAGTTTTCTTCAACTTTCAACAAATGTCCTATGTACATTGGTCAACACAGAAGAAGATGGAGCTTCACCATTAGAACTTCCAGGATACCTGGTCATCTGAGATAGTTTTGGCATAGATATAGTCTCCTTGATGTAGATGCTTTCTGCAGAGGAAGTCCACAAGCTAATCCATGGTTTCCTTAAGTACAGTTCATGTAGTGACCGTGATAATGGCATTGAAGAAAAAGTTATTGTTTTTCACACTTATGACTATTGCAGCATCCCCATGATCATGACTTGGGTTTGTCTAGTCTAAAGAAAAGAAGAAATAGGGGTGATAGCAATATTCCAGTATTTGAGGGGCTGCCACAAAGAAGAAGGGCACCAGAGGGCAGGACAAGAAACAGTGAATGGAAACTGACCAAAGAGAGAAGCAACCTGGAATTAAGGAGAAAGTTCCTAACAGTGAGGACAATTAACCAGTGGAACAGCTTGCCTCCAGAAGTTGTGGGTGCTTCATCACTGGAGGTTTTTAAGAAGAGACTGGACAGTCACTTGTCTGAAATGGTATAGGTTCTCCTGCTTGAGCAGGGGGCTGGACTAGAAGACCTCCAATGTCCTCTATCTCTATTCTACTCTATTCTATTCAATCAAAATTCAGATGCTTGGCAACTGGTTCATATTTATGATGGTTGCGGTGTTCCGGGGTCCTCTTTTGCAACCTTGTAACAAAGAAAGGCAATGGAGAAGTCAGATTCCCTTAACAACCGTGTTACTAACTTAACAAGTGCAGTGACTGACTTAACAACTGTGGCAAGCAAGGTTGTAAAATGGGGCAAAGCTCACTTAAAAACAGAAATTGTGGGCTCAATTGTGGTCGTAAGTTGAGGACTACCCGTACAGTTCATTGAATTAACTGAACTGGCTGAGTACCCACTGGAAGGATTAACCCAACAAACTGAGTCAAAAGCCAAGTCTAAATTGTTTTCTGAATCCAGCCAACAATGAAATCTTCTACTTGTCTCCACCAAAAGTTCTGTGGCTGTTAAAACCATAGGAGGAGTTCAAGTGACTAATCTACATCTCTGGCTGAACTTCCTGTGGAGAACATTAATCTGTAAAGTCAAGACAACAGAAGAAAAAGAATGTGTTCCTTCTTTCCTAGCTGCTCTCTTTTGGTACAACACAAGCACAGAAAGCAAAACGGAAAACATTATTGTGGTATTGTGGTTAGAATTTGGCCCAAAGTTATCCACCATATCATTGAAAAGATAAAGTGAAAAACTATCAACATCACCTCTGCCTCTTAGGAAAAAGGTGGGCCATAAAAGCAATAAATACATAAATAAGACAATTTTGTTCTGGTAAGACCTAAAAAGTTTTAGCTTTCATGCATGAGCAGAAACTGTCAAGCTGAAATGGTGCCATACTGCATAAAAGACAAGTGGCCCAGATTTCAATTGTCTAGGTTTATTTGGCTCATTAAACAAGCCTAACATAAACAAAATATATTTCTGGTTTATTGGACAGTGAAGTTGGGTTTATAATACTTAAGGAAAAGCCAGTATCCTGTTAATGAGAAATGAAAATTTGAATTTATCTGTGATTCCTTTCTTACATTCAAAGTAGGATATGTACTGTATGTGTATTTATGCGTGCATGTGTGTATATGTTTCCCATTCATTTATATACATGTTCTCAATTAAAAGGCCAGCTCCCAGGGTTAACAACAGAACAATAATAAACATCAAAGCTAAATAAAACCCATCCAGACTAAACTACACTAATCATAAAGCTATCAAAAACCATAAACAAAGAAAACATTACAGCAAAAAAAGTCAACAGAAAAGCAACAAAGATGTGCAAGGAGAAATGCAATTTAAAAAGCAAACACATCTCCAATGCCAGCAATCAAAAAATAGAGAGCAAATAGGCATGGCTTCTATGATGGGAAAGCTAATGAATCAAAATATGTTTTGAGAATGTTCTTAAAGCTTAACAAAGAAACCACCAAAGAAACAAATTCTCAAAGTGTTGGATGATGTCACTGAAAAGACCCTATCCTAAGAAATTGCTTAGTCATCTTTACAAGGAGATCCTCAAAGAAAGTTTTCTGCAGATGATAGCAATAGCAACAGCACTTAGACTTATACACAGCTCCACAGTGCTTTAAAACCCTCTCTGAGTGGTTTATAAAGTCAGCATATTGCTCCCAGCAATTTGGGTCCTCATCTTTACCAATTTCAGAAGGATGGAATGCTGAGTCAACCTTGAGCCGGTGAGAACGGCAGTTGGCAGAATTAGCCTGCAATGTTGCATTCTAACCACCGTGCCACCAGGGCTCTTGGTGGTGGCGCAGTGGTTAGATCAGTGGTTCTCAACCTTTTTAATGCCACGACCCCCAACTGGTCGTAAGTCGAGGACTACTTAACCAATCCTAAGTCGAGGACAAGTGCAGCACCGTTTGCGGAATGGGACTTTTGGCGGGCTCAGCAGGTCAGAGACAGCCTGGACAATTCCTATTGGCTTTTGAAAGCCAATAGAATTAAACTCTATTCAAGAGAGTCTATTCTATTGGCTTTCAAAAGCCAATAGAATAAAAGGGAGTAGCACAGCTAAGGAAAAGGGGGGAAAATGGCGGACTGTGTTGTTTGGCGACCCCCGTGAAATGGTCGTTTGACCCCAAATGGGGTCCCGACCCACAGGTTGAGAACCACTGGGTTAGATGATGGCTAGATGACCAACCATGATGGTGGTGGAAAGGTGATCACATATGGAGGTAGCCTTTTCTTTAAGTAGGAGGCACATGAGCCACAGAGGGATTTATATATGTGTCTAGAGTTTGCCAAAGAAGGACACTGAAATCTCAAAAAGGAATTATACATGCCTATAATTCCAACTTGATACCCTCAACGCGAGCCTAGTTGCCACATTCTGAACCAGTTACAATCTCCATGTGTCCCACCAAGGACTGCCCCATGGACAAGTGCAATAATTTAAGCCAGAGTTAATCAATCGGCAGGTATCAGCAGCCACTTCAGTTCTCATTCAGAAGGGGTGCAGATGTTAACCTCTGGACATGTTAGTTATACAAGCAGTACATGGTTCATTCTTGAACCCATTGTTGTCAGGAAGAGGAGGATTCTTAAAACAGTCAAAAACTGAAGTTTCACAAATTATTGCAAAGACTCGGGAAAGTGAGTCTTTGGTTCTTTCCAGAGCCTCCTACATACACCCATGTTTTTTAAAAAAAACCATTCAGGCTTAGTCCTGAATTAAAACACAACACAACCAATTGTAAAGATGCATAAAAAATAAAAATCAACCTGAATCAATGAATCACTTCCCAACATCATAAAGACCTGGGCTTAACTCCAGACATTCACAGACCACCGCAAGAAAACAAACAAACAAACATGCAGCTTATTCAGTTCCCATCCGAGTGTTAAACTTGGTCTGATTCATTTAAATTACCCAACCAAAAAATACTTTTAAAACGTTGTAGAACCCATTCTAAGACTCAAGTGTCGTCAGCAAGAAGCCACTGGATAAAAACGAAGGTGCTCATCAACCAGTCAGGGGTTCTCAACCTTGGCAACTTTAAGACTTGTGGACTTCAATTCCCAGCTGGCTGAGGAATTCTGGGAGTTGAAGTCCACAAGTCTTAAAGTTGCCAAGATTGAGAACCCCTGCTCCAGATATTCCTCAAGTACAAGTCCCTCCTCCCCAGGGGCCAGGCTGATAGGCATGGTAGTTTAGCAGTATCCACGGGCCACAAGTTGTGCATCCAAACATGTTTTCTGCAGATAAAGAGAGACACCCTTCTTTGAATGATGTGCAAAGGCCAGACGGCTTTAGCAATGTGAACGTTGACCTGTTGCCAATGCTGCTGTGACAGGAGACAGCCCTTTCTTGTGCCTTCTCCCCACGTTGTAACATGGTGACAAGTCAAACTTCACAACAATCAGGAAAAAGCTATGGCTTGAGGCAAGCCACGGCACTCAGCGGTCTAGCGCGTGCTTCTCATACAGAAGGGTCCCCGCTTCTTCAGCACTTGAGGCCATGTCGCCTGCGTTCAGCAAAGCTCCAGACTCAAGCCTCTTCTTGGGGGACCGTTTGAAAGTCTGTCAGGGAAAGAAGGGAAGATCAAGGGGAGAAGAGGACAAGCTTTGCATCCAGGCAGGGGGGGGGGGAGAAGAGAAGTGGGCTTAACTCATCCTAAAACAGACTTCGATGTTTCTTCCTGGAGTCCAACAAGAAGCCAGAAGAGAAGAAAAGAGATGATGCTCAAGCAACCTTAGGTCAGAGCAATGCCAGGCCAGCTTGGCTTGTTCCGTCTGCCCAGAGAAAGCCAGCTCAAGCCCATCACGCCTGTCGGGGGGGGGGGGCATTAAAAGCGCCCATGCCAGCTCCTCTGCCCAGGTCTAATTTCTCCGGTGGCTTCCCGACAGCCACCCAGACACAAAGAAAGGAACAAAAGGGAGCGAGAGAGAGCCCAGCTACAAGTTGGAACACATTTGGAGAAGCAACAAAACTGCCGCCGCCGCCGGGCGCAGATGCGCCCTGGGAACCAGGCGGCTGCGGAGGAGCCCGGCAGACAACCCTCTCCCGCGGCTGGCACATCCCAACCCGGGGTCGTCTCCGGCCCGGGGGGACCCCACCAGCCGAATCCCCTCGTCAGCATCAGGCCAAGCGCGCCGAGGGCAAGCGAGGCAGCCCTCCTGGGCGAAGGAAGCAGGTCAGCGCGGGCATCACGCCCCACCTGGGGAGCCCGCGCCGAGCAGCCCAGCCAAAGGGGAGCCAAGGCGCCCCGACAGCCTCTCAAGATCCGGGCAGGCTGCAGAGGACGGCCGGACTCGGAGGAGCCGCCCGGGAGCTCCCCACCCCACCCCCGGGAGAGCCCCCCAGGCGGAGCTCCGGCGCAGCCAACTTACCCTTCTGGCCACCAGCCATCCTCCGCGGCTCGGGGAGGAAGCGGAGGGGGGGCGGGGGTCGCGGCCGGCTTGTAAGCCAAGCGGGGCTGGCGAGGCGGAGGGCGGCGGGAGAGGCGGGGAGCGGATCGCCCTCCGCGGAGCTCCGGTGCTGCAAAGGAGAGTCCGGAGCCTGCAGCTCGGGCGCCCCGGCGAGCTTCGCTCGGCAGCGGCGGCCAAGTCAGCCGAGGAGCCGGGGAGGAGCGCGGGGTGCCGCGGCCGCTGCAACTTCGCCAGGCGGGCGAGCGAGGAGGGGGAAAAGCAGCGCGCGGCTGGGGCGTCGGAAACGGTCCGCCCCTGCCTTGGCCACGCTTGCGCACAGAGGGAGCAGCCCCCGGCTCAGCCGCGGTGGGCAGGCGAGGGGGGGGCGGCCGGCCGACCGACCGGCCGGCTGGGCGCTGCTTCTTGCGGGCCGAGGGCCGGGAGGCGCCGGCTCAGCCTTGGGCTCTGCTGCCGGCTCGAGGAGGCGCGGGGCTGGCGAAGCGCGGCTCGGAGCCGAGGGAAACGCGGGGTTCGCTTAGGCTTCCCCACGTTGCTCCCTCGGGGCTTTGGGCTGGCCAAATTGGCCTCGGGGTCCGTTAGGGTACGAGGCCTGGAGCTTTGGCACACGCTTTCCTGGTGAAAGTGTTCGGGCGTGGCGAGCCGTGGGAATGCAACAGTTGTATATGGGGGGGGGGGGTGTGGGTTCCCCTCCGAGCTCACAGGTGTCCGGCTGAACCCGGGGCGGCGGCTGCTTCGTGGGAAGGGAAAGGAAGCCGAGTTTTTCTTGTCATTCCGGCGAGCTGGAAGTTTGCATTCCTTGGCAAGCTTTGGAAGGGTAGCAACGAGGGAGGGAGGGGGTTAAAAATGGACACACAAACACACCCCGTGCCAGAGAGAGAGAGAGAGAGGCCCAAAAGGTGTTTCGGTCATTCCTGTATCCATCCAATTTAGAGGAACAAAAATTGGCAGGCGAGGAAAGATGGGGTATTAACATTTAGAAAGGAGGAAAGGCAGACAAGAGTGGCGTCTGTTGACACCGCTCTCATCACCTGGCCTGTCCCACTTGAGCCTTTTTAAACAACTCTCAAGGCTTTGAGGTACGCCTGATCTAGAGAGAGAGAGAGAGAGAGAGAGAGAGACCATGTATGGATTGCAGGAGTGTTGCATTGTTATAGGACAGTGGTAGCGAACCTATGGCACGCGTGCCAGAGGCAGCACTCAAGAGCCCTCTCTGTGGGCACGCACGCTGCTGCTGCCAGCAGCTTGCGCAGGTCCATTAGGCCGCTGCTGCCCAGACTGGCTACCCAGTCCAGCACAAAGGTGAAGTAGCCAGCTAGCAAGCTCAAGTAGAGGTGGTAGAGTGCACCCACAGCCAGCAAGCCAAAGGCTACCCGGAGCAGGGAAAGCCGGATCCCCATCGGCACCATGGCCCCCCAGTCCCAGCTAGGATTGCATGCCTCCCCCCATCTATGCTGGGCCTCCTGCCCACCGCCCCACCTGCCAGAGACCCCCTGAATCTCCCCCAACCCTGCCCGGCCCCCACAGGCATCCCCCCATGAGCAATATCGAGGTGGCCATGCCCACCCCAGCCACACCCACCCAGTCTGCCGTGACAACTGGAGCCATGCCCACCCAGTGGGCCACACCCCCATGCCCCCCCCCGAGGGCACCACAATGCTGATGCGGCCCTGGCACTTTGCAATAAATAATTGAGTTTTGGGTTGTGGTTTGGGCACTCAGTGTCTAAAAGGTTCACCATCACTGTTATAGGAGGTTATAATAACTGTCTGGAAAACCCCTCCTAGTGTCTTTGTCCCCAACAAAAGGTGAGCTTCCCACATTGCTTCAATCTCTGGAATACATTAGCACTTCTCCATATCCCTGTTTGATGTTTTTTTTTTTCCTAGAAAGGCCATTTTAAGTTCCACTATGGCAACTGAAAAGCTGGTATGCAGTAATGCCCTAGTATTTCCCTTTTGTTCAATTAGTCGGCCTTCATCAACGGCCACTCGTGACCAACCAAATTTATAACGATGCTGAACGGGTGATACTTACAACCAGACTTCATGTTCATCTCAGCATCCCACGATTACCTGATCATCATTTGCAACCTTCCCAGCCAACTTCCCACGAGCAAAATCAGTGGGGAAGCCAGCAGCAAGTCAGAAATTGAAATCATTTGAGGTCCTCAACTACCTGCACAGTTCTCGCTTACAACAGCAATCAGAACTGCTGTCACTAAGTGTCATTGTCATGTGGATTTTTTTTTTTGACTTGCAGACCTGTTGCTTAACAACAGCATTTCCAGTCTCAGTTAGCGTCATTAAGTGAGGATGTTTACATATAATGAATTTCCCCCCAAAACAGCAGCTAAGTGGACTAGGACATGCCCACATAGCCTAGCAAGCTTCTGTGGCTGGGGGGGTGGGTTTGAATCTGGGTTTCCCTGGTGCCACCAACAACCCTTCACCGACACACACCACTGGTTATCTTTAAACATCATGGACAAGAATGGAAAACGAAAATATTGGCTATTCTTCTATGCAAGGTTTAAGCCCAAGTGAACTAAATCAGGCCTCATGGACAAAGGATTGAACCAAAGTCTGTGCTATGCTTAATTTTGCAGTTTGCAATTGTACTTAATATGATTTTGCTAAGCTTGGGTCAGGCCTCAACTATGAAACATGATGAGGAACTACCTTGGCCCAACAACCAAGCCAGAATCGGCTTCGGTGGGAGAGATTTCAAAGAATGGGCTAGAGGGGAACAAATTCCCAGCTTCCAGAGAAATGGATCTAGCTCGCCTTCGTGATAATCATTTTATGATGTGGCAAATATCCCATATTCGGCAGGCATTTAAAGATTCAGGCTGTTGCTCAGGAGATTAATACTGTAAACACTTGCAACATTCAGCTGCCATGTCAGCATGTATTTATTGCCAAGTGTGCATGTGTGTGTGTGTGGGGGGGAAATGCAGTACTCACAAAATTTGCATCTTTAGCCAAAAGATCTAGCTCGCTATGCTGTCTTGAACTCAAGTAAAAAGAAACAGTTTCAAATGTTGAAATAAACATGCATGGGCATATACATCAGTGTTGATAGTATTGTTTGGCAATATAGTAATATGGGAACTTTGTAACACACAGCTCAAAAATTTGTATGGTAGAGGGGAATTCCTGCACAAGTAGTACAAGAACTTTAGGGGAGATTGTTTCTTAGTCAAATTCAGCATAAGGCAGGCACAAGCAAGAGAACAAAGTCAAATTATTGTCTTACACTTTAAGAGAGCTGATTTCAACAAACTCAGACCTTGGGAAGGATTCCATGGATAGAAATTTTGAGGCGAAAACAACTCAAGAAGCTTGGGAAACTCTGAAACATGAGATTATAAAAGCCCAATCTGGCACAATACCACTGAAAAATAAAAATAAAGAGACCCCAAAAGAAACAAGCATAAATAACTCCCTGATAAACTAAAGGACAAAAAGGACAAGTAAAAAAAGGTGGAAAAGAAGGCTTCTAACAAGCAGTCAATGGGGGAAGTTGAATTCATTTAATGACCACACGAGTCATTTAACTGCAGTGATTCATTTAACTAGCAAAAAAAGTCATAAAATTGGGCTCAATTTGTTTAATAACCAACTTGCTTAGCAACAGATCTCAATTTTGGTCATAAATAGAGGGTTACCTGTATTTTATTTTACTGAGGCTATTTCAGCCACTCCACCCCATACCTCACTGCATCTGAACAGTTCTATCCCCAGTTTTATCAAAAAGAACCTGGTCAGTTTCTCAAAGAAGCAAATCCAGCCTATTCTTGCCTAAACTGAAGTCCTCCTGAAACAAATAGGACAATTGTTAGCAACTATGGCTACATGTCAGCTGCACATTTTTCCTTCTTTGGTTGAGACATGCTAAGTCACAATGTAATTTGCTTGTGATTAGAATTATGATTTACAGTTAATTTTTATCCAAAATATCACGAGCCTTCTCCAAACTTGCAAGTTGTTGCACAGAGCAAAGTTAGAGCAAGTTTCGCCAATTGTCAAGCTTTATTTGTGCAAGCTGACCAACTTCATAAAACATTGGAAATCCCTACCACCAGTTGCTGGGGGGTCACAGCCCACAATTTGAGATCATGGCTGTAAATCATGGTTAAAACAAACCGTTGCTTTTGTGAGAAACTGCCCTGCCTGTCTGCTTAATTCTCCCCCTGTCTAGTACCAGCTCTGTCTGCTTCAACTTCAGCTGTGTATGGAAAAAGGGATTCACGCTTGCCAGCTGCACATCCAAGTGGTTTTCTGCTTGACTGCCAAGTCTAGTCACACTCTGGGAATTCCAAGGAAAAGTCTTACGTTTGTTTCATCTCCCGTTCCCGCTGAAACACAGAGAGTGGCTTTGATTATTTAAAGCCCCAAACTTTTGTTTCAAAACCCCATCTTGCATTTTTTTTAAGCACCTGGACATCCCGAGTTGTACACATCTGTTCAAAGAAAGGGTTATTTGGTTTGCACCACAGGATATTCTGAGTGTTTATATTTTTTTCTTTCTGAGACCACCCCTGGTCTTTAAAAGTTCTATCTTGCACAGAGTATGTATCATAGAAGCCTTTTCACAGTATACAGTCTGTACTGATGATCCCCAATTTTATCACCGCTTTCAACAGAATGAAAATGCTTTTGCAGGAACGGTTCTATCGGACTGTATTCACACAATGTGCAAAGTGGAAGATCTTTTTCCCGCAACACACCATCCTTCACCTTTTATTTGCATAGTCTTGGCTTAATTCTGGGGTAAACAATCCACAACCCCTGGGCCACGCGCATCTCCTGGGCCTTTTGTTTTGAAGCGCCCCAAAACTGCAAAAAAAAAAGTGCTTTGAAGCAGCTAGATCAGGGGTGGGGTACTATGGCCCCTTTATGACCCATGGACTTCAACTCCCATGCTGGCTAAGGAATTCTGAGAGTTGAAGTCCACGGGTCATAAAGGGGCCATCGTTCCCCAACCCTAAGCGAAAAGCAAGAGCATCACACTTGCCTGCTACTTCTTAAAACAATGATGTCTTTTCCCAATTAAGCACTTCCAAGTGGTTCAGTTGCACAAATACTATTTTAAATCCCTCCAACTCTTCCCAGCCAATTATTTTGGCCCCACCCGTTCATGTGATAGCACCATATCACAAGCAGTGAATCTTGGAAACAGTTCTCCCTCCTTTTCCCTTTCTATTTGAGAGAAGGGGGAAGAGCAGCCTTGGCCATTAAAAAGTTGCCTATCCCTAGTCTTGGCAGGTTTGTGAAAGCCAGTCAATTGCAGCGGTTCAGCCAGGCAGAAATACTATCTGTCTTAACACATGTTTCCTTGCTTCTCTGCTTTCACTCGGAAAGCCTATCCTTCCCGTTGGAGGAGTTCTGTTGAGGATGAATCACAGGAATGTTGCTGCAACTGTCCTGGGTGACACACTTGGAAAGGGAGCTCTTTTGCTGTGCATCTTTGCCCATGCAAAACCAACTGTCCTCTGAGGAAAGTAGCCGTGCCATCTGCTCTTGAGAAAGCAATGGGCATTCTCTAAGCCACGTGTGTGCCAAATTCCGTTGCAACGGTTATAGAAACCACAGACTATTAAGAACTGGCAATTGTTTTTTTTTCCCCTCCCCGTTCTTTTTTCCTCCTGTGCTGTGTCTTTTTACACTGACAAGCCTGAAAACTGCTTTACACTACTGCAGAATCCATAATGGCAACTGTTTAAGTGGAAGGGTGGGCTAGCGAAGCTTTAAAACAAATATTAAGCATCAAAGCTGGCAAGAATAGCCATCACTCCAGAAGATAGGCGTAAGATACAGGAGAATCTTGACAGACTTGAACATTGGGTACTATCTAACAAAATGAAATTCAATGGTGAAAAAAGTAAGGTTCTACATTTAGGCAAGAAAAACCAAATGTACAGGTATAGTATAGGTGATACCTTGCTCAATAGTAGTAACTGTGAGAGGGATCTTGGAGTCCGGGTGGACAGTCACTTAAATATGAGCCAGCCGTGTGCTGCAGCTGCCAAAAAAGCCAATGCAGTGCTAGGCTGCATTAACAGAGGGAAAGAATCAAGATCATGTGAAGTGTTATTACCACTTTATGATGCCTTGGTAAGGCCACACTTGGAATAATGCACCAGCTTTGGTCGCCACAATGTAAAAAAGATATTGAGACTCTGGAAACAGTGCAAGAAAGAACAATAAAGATGATTAGGGGACTGAAGGCTAGAACATATAAAGGGTTGCTGGAATTGGGTATGTCTAGTTTAATGGAAAGAAGGACTAGGGATGACATGGTAGTAGTGTTCCAATATTTAAGGGGTTCCCACAAAGAAGAGGGGGTCAATCTATTCTCCAAAGCACCTGAAGGCAGGACAAGAAGCAATGGATGAAACCTGATCAATGAGAGAACCAACCTAGAACTAAGGAGAAATTTCCAGTGCAAACAATTAACCAGTAGAACAACTTGCCTCCAGAAGTTGTGGATGCTCCAACACTGGAAGTTTTTAAGAAGAGATTGGTCAACCATTTGTCTGAAATGGTATAGGGTTTCCTGACTGAACAGGGGGTTGGACTAGAAGACCTTCAAGGTCCCTTCCAACTCTTGTTATTCTATTAAATATGGAGAAACAGCCAACCTATCTGTCCCAAATTGGACAGTTAAGTGGGCAAACCCACACAGAATTAGCCTCTGCCAGAATTGTGAGTCATATTGATACAGCATAGGCATTACTCCCCTGCTCATCGGGACTTTTAATTGTTTAAGTTCTGTCTCATGGCACCAAATTTGGGAACTCTCTTTTTTTGACTCAGCAATGTTCTCGCTAACTCCCAAGTGCCAAATGGTTAATGCTGTTCTTACCATCTTCTTCCCCTATTTTCTCTTTGGCCTGTTACAGTTCTTTCTCTGGCGAGTGACAGTAAATCAATATAGAAGGCATTGGAAAAAATTAGCAAATGAGTGTTGCAGAACTTACCTACCTCATCCTGGCCCAATTCACAATGAAACCCAATGAAAACCCAGTAAATCTGTTAGTTTGGGACTATATTTTCACATGCTTAAAACACAGATCAACCTTGCAGATTTATCTGTTTGAGCCTTCTCAGCTATAAATACAAGTAGTCTCTGACTTGCAATGATTTGTTTAGTGACTGCTGGAAGTTGTAACAGCAATGAAAAAAAGCATCCCCTGGGTTACAAGTTCAAAATTTGGGCGTTTGGCAGTTGGCATATATGTTATGATGGTTGCAACATCCCGGGATGATGTGATTGCCATCTGCAACCTGCCTAGTCAGCTTCTTCCAAAGAAAAGTCAATGGGGGCATCTGAATTAGCTTAAGCACCACATGATCCGTTTCACAACTGCAGCAATTAGCTTAGCAATTGTGGCAAAAAAAAAAAAAAAGATTGTAAAATTGGGCACAACTTAAAACTGCCTTGTTTGGCAGTGGAAATTCTTGTCCCAGTTGTGGTTGTGAGTTGAGCACTACCTGTATTAGCAAAAACCCGTCTTTTTTTCTAAGTTCAAGGCAACTAAATCACTAAATATTTGCAGTTTGGGAGATAAATCATACCTGGATAGAAATAATAACAGTGATAAAAATGGCATAGAATTCCACGTTCTTCTGTATTCTAATGGTGAATTCATTCTGCAAGAACAGGTCAGTGTCACAGCAACGGAAAGGAAAGGACAGGGTCTGTGAGGATGAAGCCTGCAGAAGCACAAAAGGTATTAAAATACCTTTTTTTTCCCCCTTATAAAAATCCATCCTTTTACAGTAGTGGCCAAAATTGTGGAAACCTTTTGGGAAAAGTGTACAGTAGAAATGCCACCTTTGGTTAAGTTTCCATCAATTTTTGTTCTAATTTCTCTATAACTGTAGCCTTATTCATTTAACAATACTATTTTACATCGCTTTCTGGGCGACCAGTCAACTCTTTGCACCATGACTTTAGTTTTATTACGTTTCACAAGCTCACTAAATGAAAGAACACAAAAAAAACCCAACCAACTTGACAGCCATCACATAACAACACACTGACAAATGTCCTCCTCTCAGCTTCAATACATGACATCAATAACCGAATCCTACTGTGACCTGATTGGCTCATTGCCAAAACAAGATGACACCTAATTGGCTCTCTAAACACTCGTGCTCATTTGCTGCAATCAGATGAAGGAAAGTTACCCAATATCAACCTAAGCAAGTTGTGCTTCCTTTTTCTGGTTATTTGGCTATAACTTTTCATAGAATACAGTACAGATAATTGAACAAACTTTGTTGCATTACATTCTCGATTAAATTATCTTTCCATTGATATATAACTTTATGGTACTACTCCCCCCAAAAAAAGTGGTGTTATTAGCCATCAAACCTCAAAAATACACTTTTCCCAAAAGGTTTCCACAATTTTGGCCCCTACTATACAATCCTTACATTTAAAAACCCCTTTTAAAGGCTGCTCCAGGCCGTCTTAGCATTAGCAGAGCCGTTCAGATGTCATGTCATGTTCAATTAAAATTAAAACATGTGGATTTTAGAATTTTAAAAAATGCTGAGAAACAATGCAGTTGCTTTATAGGAAACACATGGTCAGCTTTATTGGAACAAAAAAAGTCACACGAGGACTTACGGGAATAGGCGATGGGTGGCCTTCGAAATGTTAGCCTGCAGCTGCAAATCTCCCCTTATTGGGCAAGACTATGTAAATTGGAGTTAAAGATCCGCCATAACCGTAAGTTAAACAAACTAATATAGTGACTAGATTCTATTAACTGAAAAGTCCAAGAAGAAAATATGCGAGCTGGAAAATGGACCAAAAAAAGAGGGGGGGGAGAGAGAATTTTCATGGGCTGAACTGATTTGGGCTTTTTACGATGTTTGTAGAGCACCACCATCCATTTTTGCATGTTACTGTTTTACTTGTGGCTTTCTTCCAGGTTGTGTATAGAGGCTTTCTCAACCTAAAATGCTGGCTGGTGAATTCTGGGAGTTGAAGTCCATATATCTTAAAGTTGAGAAATACTGACTTAGAGCTTCTTTTTCCATTTGCCAGCCTTGGTAGCCAACAGTCAGATGATCCACTGGAGTCCAACATAATCTGGAGATCAACTAGGCCAGGGAAGGCAACCAGGTTAATGTCACGTATTGCAGCTTTAAAACATGACAAATATAATGCAGTATTGTAAGGTATAGCAGGAAGAAATACAAGCATGAAGCACATATTGCTTGCATCGTGATGTTTTCTGTATCTTTTTTGAATATAATGTCCACAATTCGTCACCATCATGGAAACTGGTGGGGCTGAAAGCCGTTGAACTCCCAAATCTATTGAAAAGCACAACCTGCCATCTGCTGAAACATCTGAAATGTCAAATCCACGGTCCACATAGCAGAAGAATGTGATGTCTGTAGCCTTCCAAATTCTGTTGGTTCTCAAACTCTATCAACTGTAGCCATCATTTATGCTGGTTTAGGTAAGTGGGAACTGACCCAAAAAACAGTCAGGCTAGGGCAGTGATGGCAAACCTTTTAGAGACCGAGTGCCCAAATTGCAACCCAAAACTTATGTATCATTGGGTGCCGGGTGGGCGTGGGCCTTTGGGTGGGTGTGGGTCTTTGAGTGGGCACGGCTTCAGTGGTAGCGGCAAACTGGGTGGGACTAAAAAGTTCAATCAATCAATTCCAATTTTATCTTATTTTTCCCCGCAAGAAGTTGAAATTGATTGATTGACTGAACCTTTTTTTTTTTTGTACACAGTGGTGGAGGCCTAAAGAGAAAAGATTTTATAAAACCCAGCTGAAGGCCTAGGACTGGGGTGACGGTGCACGTGCCCACAGAGAGGGCTCTGCATGCCACCTGTGGCACGCGTGCCATAGGTTCGCCATCACGGGGCTAGGGGAAGGAAGATACATCTGGAACTCATGGACACAGCTATTTATTGATTTTTTTTAAAAAAAAATCCAATAGAAAAAAAAATACAAATTAAGTCTTTAAAAAAAAACAACCCAAATATCTTACAGACCATATAAAGGTATCATCATTTCTTGTTTAGGTGTGTTTTTTTTTCATCCGCTCTTTCTTCAACATCCTCAGATGTTCAGGCTTTACCAGCTTCCTGGAATTTCTTCAGTAGAGGTTCATCTGCTCTGACAGCAAAGGTCAAGGGACACTTTTGATAATACTGGGAGTCCAGCTCCAGATGATACATCACATCGGACAGCAGGAGGGCCCGCTCAACAGAGCACCCCGGTGCATCGTAGCTCAGGGCAGTGAAATGCACATGAAGGTGGAAATAGGATGGCTGGTAATGCAAGTAAACCCTCACTTGGGTCTTTGCAAGGCCAAAGCGCTTTTCTATGGCCTCCTACAAGAAATGGACAATAAGTTAATGTTCGTATTAAAAACAGACAAATACTTAGGAACTGTTCCACTTAATGACCATGTTGGTGGTCCTAACTGTGGCTGCTAAATGAGGACTACCTGTAAGGCAAAAAATATAGGATAAATGACAAAATGTACTGAATGAGGCATGGCACAGAGAAAACGGACTTAGTTATTATTTTTTCTCATTCTCTAAAACTCTGGAATTTCAGGTCATCCCAGGAAGGCAAACATATGATGGAATTTATTTCTGCTATCCCCACTGACAGCTAACTGGATGGCTTTAAATACCTACAGTAACCGCTATAGGTAGGGTGACTCTCTGTTATTTGAGAAGGGACATGAGTGAGAGAATAATTATGTGCTTGTGTCTCCTTTGGGTTGCCCACCCTGGAAACTGCATTTCAAACTGGATAATCTTTAGCCTGATGCAACAGCTATTGTCAGAGCAAGCAGAGGATTTTATTTTTTTTAAAATGACTTTGCCACCTGAGCACATCACTCTATCTAACACTCATCCTGGACAGGGAAACTCCTGAGATAAGGATCGGAATTGGTCTCATTAAGAAAAGATAATTCCTTGCAGCAGTTTTTCCCAGCCTGGTGCATTCCGGGTGTGCTGGCCCCGAATTCCTCACCAACATTGGTCGTCAGTGAGAATCTACTCATTGTGAACTGATAGCTCTCTTTTGTTTCTCAGGACTTGGATCTACTCCTAACTACGTCCAAGCGCTGTGTGCAGAAATGTCATCGGCTCTCCTTCCATTTCTTAGCACTTGAACCCAAATTGTCACAGTTTGCTCCTCCCACCTGCTTTGTTGTTTGCTTATTTGCCAACTGCCGATCAAATTAAACACAGGCGGTTAAGTGCTTTGGAAACCCTTAGGCCTGGTTTCTGAAGCAGTCTAAGTGGCGTACTCTCACATCTCCTCTCCAAACCACAACACAATGCTTTTGCAACCTACTGTGGTGACTATGGCAGTTGTTTTGAACTGAAGGGTCTACCGCAGGTAACTGTGCAACAGAACCGTTTTTTGCAAAGTAGATCTGTGCAGCTCAACCTGCATTCCTCCACTCACTGCAGCCGAGCTGACTTTTAAACAAGCAGGAAAATTGCAGCTGCCCATGGGCTTGGAAGCCGCTTCCCCCCAGATTTTCCATTTGGGCCCTTGCTCGCTGGGCACGGTGCCATCCCATTCTGGAAAGACCGCTCTGCAACATCTGGTCCCGAGGAGACGCATTTCGTTTTGCCAGTTCGGCCTGGCATCGGCCAATTCATCACAAGGGAAAATAGCTGTGCCCAGAAGACAAGGAAGAGGCGGGGGAGCAGCCATGGGAAAAGGCTCAGACAGTCTACCAACAAAGGGGTTGCTATAAAGTCACGAGGTGCCCCCATAAGCAACCAGCCGAATGAATTCAACACGAAAACGCCACAATAAATTACAAAGAGGGCATGCATCCTTCTCGCCTGCAAGCTGCAGCTTCGCTATGCTAATCTATTTCAGAGGCACATCAGTTGCTGACATGAACCGTTTCCTCAGAACTTCATCGGAAATGAATAAGCAGTTAAAGGAAAGAGAAGTAGGATTTTCCACCCCACTCTGGAATTTCCCTTTCATTAACCCGGACTGGGTGCCAACAGAAAGCTAACTCATCTTTCTACCCAAAAGGAGAGAATTGACCTGCTATTGTACTGCTTGTGTGTATGTAGGGATATGAGTCGTAAAACGATTCAGTTTTTAGTTTTAAAAAAAAACAACAAGCAAAAAGGAACCTATTTTGAAAGCAAGATTTAGAACTGGGCAAAGCACCTGGGGGTGAAAAAAATACATTGCTAATATTCATCACGTCTTTGTGATTAAAAAAACATTTCCCAAGTTAGATTGACATTTAAAGATAAATCTGAAGCAGTCTGTGTTTTTGCTTAGTTTTTACAGATTATATGAATGCTCTTGACGATCAAGAAATAGAGCTAGGAAGTTCTAAATGTTATTTTTTTTCTAGAAATGCAAAACAAAAACAAAAAACAATAGTGGGCAAGTATAAAAGAAGATGGCCTTTTGGCCCATTCATTTTCTCTCAGAAATACAAGATTCTGCAATGGAATTATGAATTGTGAATTATGCTCTGTTTAATTCACAACCTTGGATCTCTGCAGGGAAAACGCTATCTTGAAAACCACGGTCGGAGTTCTCTAATTCAGTGGTTCTCAACCTTTTTAATGACGCAACCCCCAACCGGTCATAAGTCGAGGACTACTCAACCGGTCGTAAGTCGAGGACTACTCAACTGGTGCAGCACCGTTTGCAGAATGGGACTTTGGGCGGGCTCAGCAGGGCAGAGACAGCCTGGACAATTCCTATTGGCTTTTGAAAGCCAATAGAATTAGACTCTATTCAAGAGAGTCTATTCTATTGGCTTTCAAAAGCCAATAGAATAAAAGGGAGTAGCACAGCTAAGGAAAAGAGGGGAAAAAATGGCGGACTGCGTTGTTTGGCGACCCCCGTTAAATGGTCGTTCGACCCCAAATGGGGTCCCGACCCACAGGCTGAGAACCACTGCTCTAATTACATGCTAATAGTGTATATAAGGGAAAGCTATTTAGTTTCACCAACACAACGAGAATCTGGGGTGATCAGAAAACCTAGAAGTAGAAGGGGCAAGAACTGGATGAAGTGAAAGAGGTACTCACCCCTCCTTCTTGCAAGATGTTTCTCAGCAAAGGGAGATGCTCAGCCGTCAGATCCCTCACTGATTTGATTCCCCTGCGGTGACAGATGGCAATCAAGTATAAATCCTCAAGCTGTAAATACAGAAGAGGCAGGTGAGGTCAGAGGTGCAATTACATGCTTTTCACGTTTCGCATTGGTCAGTCATAAAGCAACGACATGATTTTTCCCCTGTAAGGTTGTATTAGGCCCCGAACCACTCGTTCTTCCAGGCTGAGTTCTTTATTTTTTCACACCTATAGATAAAATCTTGCCTGACTGGGGACTCTGCTATCTACTATCAGGAAGAGGCTGTCTTCACCCTCTTTCTCTGACACTAATATCTGTGCAGAGTTGCCTCTTACTCCTCTGGGATGCACCCCCTTCCTCCTGGGGATCCACCTCCTCACTACAATCCATCACAGATAGCCACTTCTCCATCATCCCCGTCCATCCCCCAAGATATCTCTCAGAGGTGATCATGACAAAACACAGATTGGCATAACATTCACGGGGTTATGAATCATTACAAAAACTTAACACAAAAACACAACGTATCTCATCACTTCAGAGATGATTGTCCGGGGCTGTGAACAAGCAATTTCAATCAGCCAACTTAGTATTAGATAGATAGATAGATAGATAGATAGATAGATAGATAGATAGATAGATAGATAGATGGATGGATGGATGGATGGATGGATGGATGGATGGATGGGTGGATAGGTAGATAGACAGACAGATATGGATGGATAGATAGATGGATGGGATGGAGAGAGAGAGAGAGAGAGAGAGAGAGAGAGAGAGAGACAGGTAGACAGACAGACAGATATGGATGGATGGATAGATAGATAGATAGATGGATGGAGAGAGAGTGAGAGAGAGAGAGAGAGAGAGAGACCGGTAGATAGACAGATATGGATGGATGGATGGATGGATGGATGGATGGACGGACAGATAGATATAGATGGGTAAACTGACAAATAGATAGATATGGATAGATGGATAGATGGATAAGACAGATAGACGGACAGATATGGATGGATGGATAGATGATAGATAGATAGATAGATAGATAGATAGATAGATAGATAGATAGACAGACAGACAGACAGACAGACAGACAGACAGACAGGCAGATATGGATAGACAGACAAATAGATAAATATGGATAGACAGACAAATAGATAGATATGGATAGAAGATAGACAAATATATGATAGATAGATTCATTCCACCGTATTACCAGTCGTGGGCTCAGAGTAGCTTATAGTGGTTTAAAACCACAATATAAATCACACATTTCAAATAATTGACAAAAGAGTAAAAACAAAAATCCACACGAACACTTTGCATAAAACTCCCAGTCACCACAGCTGTATTCACCAAAGACCAAGAGCTACATAGCCACAGAAGGGGACCACCTGCTTTTCAAGGGGAAATGACATCTACCATACCAGGACCCGTTGCTGAGAAGGCCCTGAATAATCAAAACTGGCTCTAACCACAAGCAGCACACAATTTGGGCTTTTGATATTGTGGCATTCAGGATCTAAATTATTCTGGACTTTGAAAGAGTTCAAAGCATTTTAGATCATATCCAGAAGTAATTTACCCAGCAGATGGTCAACTCTTGGATTGCGGAGCTTTAAAACCATGAGGCTAAGGTTTATATAAACCTTCTGTAAAAATTAGTAGATAGAAGTAAATCCTAGCTTGCCAGAAGTAGTATGTTTAAGAATAAAGAAGCAATAAAAATACAATTAAAGTGAGGAATAAATAAAGCTAAAATGCTGGAAATAAATTCAGTCGCAAATGTAAACAGATGTGCATGTACCCAAACTTTACATGAATATATCAATTTCTGATATACCGAAGGGAGTCACTGAATTATATCTCAAATGTTTTTATCTATTGTGGAGTCTGCAAGGAAGCTAACTAAGCTAATTAAAACTTACTGATATACACATAAAAATAGTAACTTCACCATTCCCAGAGACAGTAAAAGGTATAATGGTTAATTTAAGTCTTCCTTTACATGATTAGATTTTTAAAGCAGGATGTTGTTTATCAAGATCATGACACTCCCTCGTCTTCCTGGTAACCTGGATGCACCAAATTTAAACTGATTTTTTTTTCCCACAGATGGTTACTTTTTAACCGCAATACAGGAAATCGCAAGAACAAAGGGACTGCCTTACTGGTTCCAGAACAGAAAATATCATTATTCCGTGTGGCACATTGTGTGGATTTTAGTGTGCAATTGACAACACATCCCCACTGTATTCAGTTTGCTAGAGTAAGGATTTGGTCCCCTCCTAACTTTAAAATTTGAGTTTATTCTCCTTGTAGTATCCATTATTTTCTGCCAACAGAAGCTAAGGAGACGCTATGCTGGTA
Source organism: Crotalus tigris (assembly GCF_016545835.1). Classification (NCBI taxonomy): domain Eukaryota; kingdom Metazoa; phylum Chordata; class Lepidosauria; order Squamata; family Viperidae; genus Crotalus; species Crotalus tigris. The sequence goes on along the minus strand of NW_024097215.1, from coordinate 4,482,985 downwards.
TGATCCAGCAAAAAAACATTGAAACAAAGAATTAATTGTAGGGTCACAAGCATTATGGTGGAAAAGCACAATTATTTCACACAATTTTTGCATGCCTAATGCAATGTGGTAAAGCAGTTTCACTGCACTACACTGATTTCAAACTCTGATCTTGAAAATGGAAACTCTAAAAAGGAACCTTTTTCTATAAATGGCTGAGCTACGTTTTTTTTTTATTTCTGTTCTGTTCAGAACAGGAAGCTCTATAAAAAGGCATAAAGCTGATGCATATTCGAAATGTAGATGAGCTGAAACTTCGTGACTTTACAAACCAGAAAATGCCTTCCAAAGAAAAGATGTATAAACTACAATGGGGCAACCAAAAATATCTATGGTTAAAGTATACCATCACTCTTTCAGTTCAGTAGGTGACACATAAATCACAGTTTGTTTGAACGAGGTTTGACTAAGTCACAAAGGAGTCAGTGAACACAACCCATTAAGTTATTAGCCAGAGTTCACAAATGAGTGAACACAACACAAGGAGGTTTAAAAAAAAAACAACCCTATATTATAACAATAAACCCATGTATGGGATAATCAGAGTTCTTAGAAAATTGACAGTATATAAATTTAATAAATAAATAAGTGTAGGAAAATAGCCCTGATACCCCAAAGGATCTGTATTTGGGAAGCAACATAAAAAGATTGATTTTTTTTTTCCCCAACAACAAAAAGTCACATTCTAAAAGTTTCTGATGTCCCAGTATATAGTCTGCTAATGGCTTTTGTTAACTTCACTGTCAAAGAAATGTAAAGCAAAAAGCTTGGTTACAATGAATTATTTTTATAAATTACTTTTTAAACTAGCTGGTGTTTCCGAACATAGCGAAGATTTTTAAGGCATCTGTTCTTCTGTATAAAATCTTAAAGCAAGGGACCAGTTGCTAGGGGAACAAGATATATATTTAGTGAATTAAAAAGTATAGCCTGAAGGTCAAATAAAAAAGTTTTTTTACAAACCGAATCACCAAGGGAGATTGGTACAAGATAAGTAAAAATGAAACTTCGCATTCATTACAGAACGCTAAGAATTTCAAGCTTCTAATTTTAGTCATTGTCTTGGTTTTCACCATAGGGTGCTTAAAAGCAGGGCTGATAACTACTTTTAAGGCAGGCTAACAATTCTCCAGTTTAATTTCATGTTAGTTACATGTATTAATCTAGAAGTGTCAAAATCCTGTGTGCTAGGTCAGGACTGGCATTATATTGTATGTTAGAAGCATTTCAGAGACTCTTCAGGTGCATGAAAAACATCTTGGTTCCACAGAGGATTTTGTAGAGAAAGTATTCGGTTTTGCACATTATTCTAAACCAGTTGTGGCTCCTTCAACTAACCATATTTAAAGAAATTGTGGTACAACCGAGACTCATTTTATCAAGCAGCAAAAGAGGATGTGAGAGGGCTGAAATGTTTCTGAGGCCTGGCTGTAACAGGAAGAGCAACCCAGTTCTCTAAGGGTCTGGCTTTACTTGCAAAATAGCAACTCCTCCGTATTTTTTTTTAATCTGACCTGTTTTTGATCCCATTTAAAATCTGGAACGAGAACAAAGCCGTTGATGGGATCTGGATTTTCATAGACAATTCGATCAGCTTCAGCCTTCTTCTCCAGGATGTTGTACACCCACTAGAAAAGATAAAACGTATTTATTTATTTATATATTAAATTTATATGCTGCCCCCTCTCACTAGCCAGCGACAGATCAATTGCTTAAAATCAGATTGACTTCATCCAGTGCATAGCGCCAACCCAGGCTGTTATTTTAATTTGTTCTTTGCTCACAAAAATTTCAATTTGGGTTCCGAAATACAAAATGTCACTTGAGTTCCCTAAAGAACAACATGATTTCCTAACTAATGCAAGCTACAGTTCATTGACCTGAAAACAATCAAATATCTGTGTGTCAGGGCTGAGGTCAATCTTGGAGGGGAAATAGAATCATTTTCATCTTCATCCCCAACGCATTCCCAGCCAGATGACTGAAGAAATGGCTTTTCTTTTCTCCAATGTGAAACATACTCTGTCACTTCTGAAAGCAAAACACTCGATTTAATCAACGTTTAGACGCATAAAATGGCAGCACTTCCAAAGAACGCTGGCGCAGCCTCCCACATAAAAAGTATAATGGATCTGCCACGAAACTGACTGCGGTGAAGCAAAACTACTTTAATATAGTTTGGGAAAAAGGAGAAGGGAAAGAAATAATGTACAAAATGATATAGCTTTCAAAGTTCTTTAGGCATAGATATTTTCTCTCTCTCTTTTTTTTACTAATAGCTATACAGAATTCAGTATAACAAGGCCATTGAACCCACTGGGGGAACGTTAGGCCAGGAACTCCCAAATTAATTCCAGGGTGAATCTAGGGGCACCTTTTAAAAAGTAGAGGGCTCTCTTGAGCCTTGTAAAGTCCCGCTTCAAATGGAGTGGGTTATGAGCATCGTCAAAGAAATAAATCAGAATAAAAGGAAGTTGTCTGCTGAGGCTTAGCACGATTCGGGCCCCTTCAGGGGCAGCTTCTGACATCAAGAGCACTTGGAAGGAAGAGTTTAGAAATTTAGTATCCCAGAAACTGTTGTACTGAACATCTGAAACCATCATAAGATCTTGCTCTTTAATTCCAGGGTACGCAAGATGGTTCTGCGTCTGGCTGACCACGTGGAACACACCAAGAAGTTAAATCTCATTACTTACTTACAGTTATAATAAGGAGGATATAAGAGCTGGTGCTTGGCAGACTGAGGTGCTTTGCACCACAATGTGCCCTTTCTTAACTTGGCTGGAGGCAGTATTTTGTTTTATTTCATTTTATTTTTATTTTTTTTATTTTCGAAAGAGGAAATCAAGGCATGTCGGGAGCACGCAAAGCAAACCGGGCTGCCAGATACGAGAAAGAAAAAGTCCAGACGTTTGCAGCTGTAAATAATTACAAACATATCACAGTGACACATTTGACAGTGCAAAAATACCAAATAGGGTTGCAGTTCTCTTCCAATTCTCACACTTCAAATGAAAATGGAATTCTACGTCTTTTTTCTTTCAAGGAATGGATTGCCTAAAAAAGAATTCTGTGCAGCTTGGGGGGAAAAAAAATCTCAGATAGTGATTCAACAGAAAAGGCATTTTTCTATTCTCTATTCTATTCCTCTCATCTGCTTTATTTCCAGTTATATACAAACCATTAATCATGATTTCAAACAAAGTCAAAACAATTCCACCGGAAACACCGCATACTTAAGCTTTTTAATGTAATAAGTCTAGAGCAGGGGTGTCAAACTCAATTTCATTGAGGGCTGCATCAGCATTGCGGTTGCCCTTGGGGGGGGGCGGGGGTCCAGAGTGGGTGCAGCCTACTGGGTGGGTGTGGATGGAGCAGGTGTGGCCTACTGGGTGGGCATGGCCAGCTCTACATTGTTCGCGTCAAGGGTGCCTGTGGGGGTCTGGGCAGGAGTGGGACAGATCTGAGGGTCTCTGGCAGAAGGGGGTGGGACCGGGGCAGGCGCCAAGGCATGGTCCATTTCTTCATTCCTCACAAAGGGTGACACCTCCCCAGCATGCACCCAGGGGGAGGGGCCGACACGGCAGGGGCTGGTTCCTCACTGTTTCCAGATGGCCTTGTGGAGCTAACACTGAATGTGTTTCAGCATAGATGACCACCACAAAATTGTACATTGGCTCCCGGCCGTCCAGCCTGGGCCAGGGCCAAAGTAGCGGGGGCTGTTCCATCACTGTTTCCAGGATGGCTTCGCGGGCCACATGAAACCACTTCGCGGGCCGCATCCAGCCTCCAGGCCTTGTGTTTGACATGTCTGGCTTAGAGCTTACCATTATTTAGGCTCCAAAAATCCAAACGTTCGCCAATTTTTTTATCACTTGACTGTCATCTGCTGGTAATCTGGATTTTTGCATCCCAGATAAGGGACACAATTTATCATTAGAAATTGATTAAAGGAAACAGAATTATTTACTCTAACCCTACAGCCTTAAAGGAGCAGATAAATCAAATCTCAGGGTATATACAGGTTTTTGAAAGCAGACTGTTTTACCCAGTAATAAATGACTGCATCCTTTTTTTGAAGGAAAAATTCACTTCCATAGGAGAAGCTCTAAGTGAAGATGATAGGGCTTAGATTTCTTGTATCCAGGAACCGATAATTGAATATTGTCTGTATGACAGAAGAAGCAGATGGTGGCTTCTGAAATAGGCTAAGAAAGAAACCTGCAGGGCTGAAGTTAAAGGATATCAGCAGGAGGTGAGGGAAATATAGCAGCAATTGCCAGGCACAATGTGACGCTAGTTAGAAATTGTTATTTTTGTCTGGTGCTTGCTAAACAGATCGAGTCCCCATCAATTACCATGCTAGCTAAAATGCGGGGTTCTTCATTGAAACCTCCTGTCCTAGTATTATCTAATTAATTAAACATAATGTCAAAGTCCGGTGGCATTTCCAAAACATTGATCTCTTTCGCTCTGGGCCATCAGCCAGAAGAATCATCTCATTTAACCCTGGACAACTCAAATGTTTATGCATTTTTAAAATCAAAAGAGAAGAGACCAAAGCACTTGCAAGGAGAAGAAAAGGCCAAATGATCGTTATAATGCTCCCATGTGAAGCCTGAGTAATAATGACCTGCCCATACACCGTAAATGTAATTACTCCATAGCTGAACGTGTGTATTGAAGATCGGTGCAACAAAACAGATTCCCTTCATACGTCTCTAGCGAAGAAGCCACATTGAACTTGGGGGAAGAATCTCGGACAGTGATGGTGAACCCTTTAGAGACCGAGTGCCCAAACTGCAACCCAAAACCCACTTATCTATCGCAAAGTGCCAGGGGCCCATCAGCATTGTGGTGCCCTCAGGGGGGGCAGGGAGGCACCGCTGAGTGCCACCTCTGGCATGCAAAAACCAGGAGCACAAAAATAGGCCACAGTGCTGCAAGGTGCAAAAACGGCCACTGCTGCACCACGGGGTGCAGATACAAGATGCTGCCCACACAAGAATGGGGCAGGGCTAGTGAGTATCACGCAGGCACTAGCCCCGCCTCATTTGCAGCGCGTGCATGCTCTTGGCCCTGTGCGTGCACGCGCGCATGTAAAATGCTTCCCCCTCCCTTTTCTTCCAGTCCACCAATCGACAATGGTGGGTGACCTCTGCTCTATCACCTCTACTTGAGCTTGCTAGTTGGCTGCTTCGCCTCCTTCGTGCTGGGCGGGGCTCCTGCTCCGGGCGGTGGTGGCAGCCTGATGGACCTGCTGCCAGCGGCAGCAGTGCGCGTGGCAACAGAGAGGGCTCTGAGTGCCGCCTTTGGCACCCGTGCCATAGGTTCGCCACCACTGACCTAGGAGAAGAAGGGTGAGTCTCATCTCCATAGATCATTCTAGAGGACAAATCCCAGCTCTCTCCATAAAGCAGAGGTCCCCAACCTTTCGGGCACCAGGGACCGGTTCCGTGGAGTTTTTTCCGCGGACTTCAGGTACATGGTTTTGTGTGCTTGCCTACATCTTGTGGATGGGGCTTTGTTTTGTTTGTGCAGATCGGTTGCTGGCATGCCGCGGCCCGCTCCCGGTCCACAGACCGAGGGGGGGGGGTTGAGGACCCCTGCCATAAAGCACAAAAGGCTTTTGTTGTTGTTGTTAAGGTCCTTAGTCCTCCTCCAAATAAACTCCAGAATTACAGTCCTGGTTTTTTTTTTCATATCTGGAATTCAATTAAACCAACCAGTACTACTTCGGTAATATTGCACTGTAAATATGAGTTACTGCTCAGACTCAGCTTTGTTATTCCTCCTTTCCTTTGAGGTTTCTACTTCCTCTTTGGTCCCAGTTACTTCCTCAACTTTCTGTTGCTGAGTAGCGTGCCAGGGACTACAAAATACATAAGGAACCAGAATAGGCCGAATCAGGACAAAAGTTAACTGGCAGGAAATTTAAAAGAATAATCATGTTACTCCCAATATAATTCTAATATTGTTCTCTTGAAATGGCATTTTGTATTTACAAATCAATACATTATAGTTAAGGCCATGGTTTTCCCAGCTGCAATGTATGGCTGTGAAAGTTGGACCATAAGAAAGGCTGAGCGCCAAAGAATTGAGGCCTTTGAACTATGGTGCTGGAGAAGACTCCTGCGAGTCCCCTGGACTGCAAGGCATTCAAACTGGTCAGTCCTAGAAGAGATCAACCCCGACTGCTCTTTAGAAGGACAGATCCTGAAGTTGAAACTCAAATACTTTGGCCACCTAATGAGAAGGAAGGATTCACTGAAGAAGAGCCTAATGCTGGGAAAGATTGAGGGCAATAGAAGAAGGGGATGACAGCGAATGAGGTGGCTGGCTGGAGTCACTGAAGCAGTAGGAGTGAGCTTAAATGGACTCCAGAAGATGGTAGAGGATAGGAAGGCCTGGAGGAACATTGTCCATGGGGTCACGATGGGTCGGACACGACTTTGCAACAACAACAAATCAATACATCTTCTAGCTTGAGGGCCTCAACTGATACATGACTGTTCCAGGGACGAAAACTAGTTCTGGGGCTGGAAAACGAGCCTGATGTTGTCAAAATAAATATGAAAAACCCGTCGCCGAACTATTTCTCATTCAATATCTGCCAGTGATGTCATAGCTAGAAGAGAGGCCACCGAGGTGATGTCCTGGGAAAAAAGCCAAGCTGTCCTGCATATTGAATGCTGCAAGAAGCAGAATGAAATTACATCCAAGAGCAACAATAAAACAAAAAACTCAAACCATTTGCCAAACCTTGTTTGGTACAGAACAATTATTCCTCTGAATCACAAAGCCATTCTGAAAAGACAAAAATTGGGAAAGAAAAAGGCTATATCTGTTGCAATCAGCTGAAGTTCCCTTTATGTTTCAAAAAAACAGTTTGCTGCCTCCCTCCCGGGTTGAAATTCCAGTTTCCGGTTCAGATTCCTGAACAACAGTGACTCAATTATCTTACTAATGAATTGCTTTTGAAATTGTCCTGAGATACAAGTAGAGCTAACAGAACTGGGCGGCCAAAATCTGCACGGCCGCTAACTGATAGCAAAGAAATGCAGAAAAGCATTGTCTACTATTGAGCAATTTCCTGGATTTTTGCAATTCAGATTCGATAGCCTTAGGTTCTGGGAGCAACGTTTAGTAGAGAAGAACCTTCAGCATCCTCCAAGACCTTGGGGTACACCTGGATGACCTCTTTGGACCTAAGCCACCTTCTTTTTGGACGGCGCATTCATAAACAAGGAATGACGTGCGTACCTGAATGCTGATACTCTGTGATTCGATAAAAGGCAGAGTGATGTTCTTATAATCCTCCCCCGTCTCCTGGATGAGATACACTGACCGAGACAAGTATTTCTGAAGATGTTTTTCAGTTGCTGGGTACACCACAGTAGTTTTTATCTCTGGAATTGTAAGCAGAACATTCTTATTAGAGAAAATGGGAGTCTAAACCAGTGTTTCTCAACCTTGACAATTTTAAGGCATGTGGACTTCAACTCCCAGAATTCCACAGCCAGCATTGAGGATTTCCAGGAAAGGTTATTCACGGAAGGGCCATTTGCACATTTTAAATGAATGCCACCTAAACCTTCTTCTCATCACAAAGCACACTCAACAAGTTATTACGCAGATCACACAATGAGTGATAAAAAGCCAAAAAAACAAAAAAAACAACCACAATATTTCTCCCCACTATACAAACAAACAAAAAATCCTTTGGATGGAGTAACAGGAAAGGTTGTCCTTGACCAGGGGTAGGCAACCTTGGCTCTTTTATGACTCGTGGACTTCAACTCCCAGAGTTCCTGAGCCAACCATGCTGAGGGGAAAGGGAAAGGTTTCCAAGCTGAGCAATGCTGGCTCAGGAATTCTGGGAGTTGAAGTCCACGAGTCATAAAAGAGCCAAGGTTGTCTACCCCTGTTCTTGACCTACTGTGGCTAAGCCAGAGAGTTATTAAGTGAGTTATGTTCCATTTTACAACCTTTTATGCCACAGTTGTTACGTGGATCACTGCAGTTCTGTGAATCATGCGGTTGTTAAGCGAAACCAGCCTCCCCCTCGGTTTTGCTTGTTGGAAGCCAGCTGATGATTAGGGGACTGGAGGCTAAAACATATAAAGAACAGTTGCTGGAATTCAGTATGTCTAGTTTAATGAAGGGAAGGACGAGGGGGGACATGATAGCAGTGTTTCAGTATCTCATGGGCTCCTAAAAAGAAGAAGAGGGAGTCAAGCTATTCTCCAAGGTGCCTGAAGGCAGGACAAGAAGCAACGGATGGAAACTCATCAAGGAGAGAAGCAACCTAGAACTAAGGAGAAACTTCCTGACAGTTAGAACAATTAACCAGAGGAACAACCTGCCTCCAGAAGTTGTGAATGCTCCAACACTGGAAGTTTTTAAGAAGAGACTGGACAGCCATTTGTCTGAAATGGTATAGGGTTTCCTGCCTGAGCAGGGGGTTGGACTAGATGACCTCCAAGGTCCCTTCCAACTTTTATTATTATTGTTGTTGTTGTAAGTCAAGGACTACCTATATTCTTGGTCAACAGCACAGCAGAGAAGTGATAGAAAGTCCAAGGCATTTGGCAGCGGCAAAGGGGGGGGTTGTCCTTCTTTGTGTGTATACACAAATATATATATACATGTTAAACTGTAATTAGGAAAGCACAAATACCAGCACTGAAGTCAGCAGTGGGAGCGGTGGGGGCTGTAATGGGTCTGGTGAGAAAGCAGGTGGGAAAGTCAGCAACTGACTGTAAAAACACTTTATTTTCTTTGGCCCCGAGGCCAAAGAATACTAGCCATTCAAAACAAATGTTTGCAAATGGTCCTAAGAAAAATATGGGTGGGAAGGGAACAACTCCATTACCACATTTAACCGTTTCTTTTTTCAGGGGCAATTAACAAAGCACAACTAGATCTAGAATTACCAAAATGCCTTCCAAGAACACAGCTCTCAAGAAGTACGAGCCAGGACTTAAAAAAAAAAAAAAATCTTTCCAGAGAATGCCAAATATAATCCTTGATTGCCCCCGAGATCTATATAGGCAGCAGGTGTCCAGGCTGGACTTACAAAACCTTCCTCTTTTTGGTGTTTTTTTTTCTCCTGGACTCTGTTCCCGCCATGAACTTTGCTTGGGGGAGGCCAAAAACCAGCCCTGCCGAAGCAAACTGCTTGTCGTAATGGAGAGGAGATTCCCTATAGCAGCAGACCGGCTCTGTACTCTGCTAACTCCAGGAAAGAGGAAATTGTTGCCATATTGCAAAGCCAAGTTAAAATAAGATCATTCCTGGTGACCCTTTGATGCATTTCACAGATGGATGGGACACACGCTAACTCCGTTCTGCTGTCAAGAAAAGAAACATAGATTTGCCTGCCTTCTCCAGGAACTCCCTAATGGATCCGCCCTGGCTGTAATGTTATTACTTTATAAATGTCTAAGAAGCTTCCACTCTGGTTTTTGTAAATGACCAGGATGTCTCTCTCCCTCCCGCCAACTTTTTTTTTTAATTCCCTAAGTTTAAGGTCAAGCACGGAATGAGATTAAGCACCGCTGGTTAATTAAAGTTATTTGTCCTTAAAGGCATTTCCTCCAACAAACCAAATATGCGCTCTTGTATGTAAACATGTTGATCCGAAAGAGACAATGCACTGCAGTGCTTTCACATTTTAAGAGTCTGCCCTTCATCAAAGAAGAAATGGGTTTCAAGCATAGGACAACAAAACTACAATACCCAGAAGCCTGCACAGACTTCGTCCTGGTGCAATTCAGATTCACCACCTACCTCTCCCGCTGCAATTCACTCTCCAGATTCTCCCTCCCAAAATAGCTTGTTCTTTCATTCAGTGGACTTCAGAAGGTTTTTGCCGTGTGCTTAATGGAACACAGCTAATATTCCCAGCTCACAAACTACCAGGCTTACTCGAGTCAATCCCTCCATAAATCATTGGATGTCTTAACTTCCCCGGCTGTATGCTATTAGAATCAGATGGAGACTGAAACCACAACTGCACATCTAAGAGAAAAGTTCTGCAGAGTGTGTGGGGGGGGGAAAGGGATGTAAGGAAGTCAAGCTGTTCCTTGACACACTACAATTGTGCTCGCACAGCGTGCAAAGGCATGGTTCACCATGGTTTATACTTCCAACCAAAGCTGGCTTGCTTCATAAAATGCACTAAATATAAGCTATGGGTTTGTTTTTTTTTAAAAAAAAAAACCACATTGGCTGGGTTTGGACAATTCCCTAAGCAAAAAAACCACAAAAATCACCGTATAGTTTGGCATACCATGTGAATTCAGCTCAATCTGAGTTTCCAATACACTACAAGGAAGGCTACGGCTAATCACTTATTATTATTATTAAATATAAATATACAGGTAGTCCTCAACATACGACCACAGTTGAACCCAAAATTTCTGTTGCTAAGCAAGACATTCGTTAAGTGAATTTTGCCTCATTTTGCAACCTTTCGTGCCACAGCCATTAAATGAATCGCTGCAGTTGTTAAGTTGGTGACACGGTGGTTAAGTGAATCCGGCTTCCCCCATTGACTTTGCTTGTCAGAAGGTCACAGAAGGGGATCACGTGACCCTGGGACACCGCAACCGTCATAAATACGAGTCGGTTGCCAAGCGTCTGAATTTTCATCACCTGACCATAAGGATGCTGCAACGGTCATCAACTATGAAAAATGGTCCTAAGTCGCTTTCTTCCGTGTCGTTGTATCTTTGAACAGTCACTAAACGAACGTCCATGGTATACTGAAGCAAGTTGGCAAACTGCCCCATTTCAGTAAACGGCACTGTCAGATTGTGGGCCTTATTTTATTTTGAAACAGAATTAACTCTTGAAGATAAATTGTTGGACAAAAGTGTTTACATTAGGACTTAATGACTCCCCTTGCAAAAAGCTTACGACAACAGCTCCAAATCCAAGCACCGAAAGCCAAATGAACAGAATAACGTACCTCTTCACCATCAAACTTCCCCCTTTCACTATATCTATATTAACGGTGTGAGATATAGACAAGACATATAAGCCAACCGGATTGCTCCCGAGTCTACGTTCCTCTGCTATCGGTAGTTGTATCGCATTATTTTCCTGCAGTTCAGGCACAATTCATCATCCCCTCCGATGATAATCATCAGCTGAGGTTTAGGATCCCATTCACCTCTGCCGGCACATAAGCCATTAATCCTCGGGAATCAAGTCCAAGGGTAAGGCAATACATTTGATTCCTTAACAACCTTGGCTCAGAAGTCACCCCTCTTTCAAAAGGAAGAAAGGAAGAGACGAGGGGGGACCCCACAAATATTCTTGGCAGCAACGCTTTTTTTTTTTACATCTCCCCCCCCCTTTTCTCCTTGATCTGGCAATGCAGTTAAATAAGTGTGTATCCGACCCACTAAAAATAGAAAGGAATTTATTTTGAAATGCGATAGAAGAAAACAATGCAATAAGTGTATGTGGATGGAAGGGTGTGTGTGTGTGTGTATATACACATATACATATATGCATACACACACACACACATACACACATATATATACAATATACACATATACATATATACATATATATATACACACACATATCTTGCCAATCTTATGAGCAGGCTTTCAAACCTCCGGTATTCCACTCTGATGACGTTGGCAGTTAGCCGACGAAAGCTAAGTTTATCAAACAGTTGTTAGTTTATTAAACAGTTGTTTTTATTTATCCCGGTGTTCGACTACTTTTCTCAAAACACACACACACACACACACACATACACATACACATATACACACACACACATATATATACATACACACACACACACACACATATATACACACACATACACATAATATATATACATATATACATATACACACATACACACACACAGAGGTAATGGTCATAGTTATTATTACTTTGGACGATTTTATTGCCAGTTTTCAAACCATTCACAATATGGTCAAAGAAATGTGCATGTTTCTTATGATTTTTTTAATGAGATTTTTTTTCTTCATGTTTATCGGACGTCCCATGAATGTTCAAAACAGCTTAGGCCTTGTGCTAGAAGAGTAAAATGAGAAGGGAACATCTCCTTATAGGATATAGACTTCTCCCACTATTAGAAAGCAGGGGACCATGAGTTCAAGTCCTGCCTTAAGCATGAAAGCCAGCTTGGGTGACCAGTCACCCTCAGCCAACCCACCTTACAGGGTTGTTGTGGGGAAAATAGAAGGAGGGAGGTGTGTTGGATAGGTTCGCCGGTTTTAGTCTTTTGTAAAAGTAATAACAGGAGGGTACAGATGAATGAATAAATGTGGGTAGTCCTCAACTTACAACTGATCACTTAGCGACTTTGAAAACTTTTGAAATTCCAGCCCCACCGCCTTCTTTGCAGCCACAAGATAGCATGTTGGACATTTGGTAACCCGCCGGCATTTACAGTGATTTTCAGTACAGTCCCGTGACCGCGATTTACACCATTTTTGCCAGACACCAGTGTTTACTTCTGGTTTCCGGCAAAACCCGCCCCACAGAAAACAACGGGTTCACTTACCAATCACTGCAAAAAAAAAAGTCATTAAATCAGAGCGGGTCACATGATGACCCACTTTCCATCTTTCACAACTGGCGACTGTAATTGAGAGGTTCAATTACAGTTGTAACTCAAGAGCTGCCTATAAACACAAAACTCTGTAACAGATCAATGGATTTATCAGCTGGAAAACATTGGATTTATCAAGCATCTGGTATAGCAAAGAAGATTATATTATATTATATTATCATATCATTTATCATATAGCATGTATCATATATCATATATAAATATATATCATATATCACAATTGTATTATTATTATATTATATTATATTATATTATATTATATTATATTTATTATTTGAGTCCTGCACACTCAAAATCCTGGGCTGATAACACATGTTTATTCTCTACGTATGACTAGCTTTCTCGCTAACATAATGGAAAGACTGATCAACATTATTCTATAGAACCATGATGCAAGACTGTGTTTAAATGTTGAGCTTTTAAAACAATAGGAATTATGTTTTTTGTTTTGCTGTCTGGTAGGGTTTTTTTAAAAAAAAAACTTTTTTTGTTCCTCCCCCCATTTCTGAATATTAAAGCAATACTGTAAAAATAAAATTCACAGTGATTCTTTCCAAGAATTCAGGTTGCATGTTAATTCATATTCACCACTATTTAGTAACATGGACAGAATTGCAGCAGTATCCCTCTGGGACGGTGATCAGATGTACAGGAAGGGAGCAAAGAACTAGGAACAGCACGTTTTTTAAAAAATAATCTTTTTCTCTCTTCCAAGTTCACATGTGTCTTTCTTCCAGATGGAACTGCTTGTTACTCATTTATTTCTTGCTAAAAATTCAACAGACTTTAGTAATAAATATTTCCGTTCTGGAAATAATGGAATATTAGTATATATCCTTTAGTTAGAGTCTACGTAATTCTAATCCTATTTCCCTTGTCTCCCCCTAAATCTCGGTTCCCCTTATCAAATATTTTTGTCTCTAAGGCTTTTCTAACCTCTTCTGGAGGTGTTGAGGATAATGTTTATTGTAGTCCAACACACTGAGAGGATATTAGATTGAAAAGGCTGTTCTAAGCTCTAGGTAATGGCTGTCATCCATCCTTGTCTCCGTGTGCAGCATAACCAAGACTAGGAAAAAATTGGAACTACAACATGGGGAAAAAAATCTGGAAGGGTCCGATGTCATAACAACATGTAGAAGTATATCCATAATGGCTTGTCAACATAAATAGTAATTTGTCTCAAAACCAGAATTTCATGGTGACCACCCATCCCAGCTCTAACTTAGCCTGTAGAGGCAATGCTGTTTAATACTGTGCCAAAAACTAATTTAACACCATTCATAGGAAAACTCTGGTAGAATAATAATAATAATAGTAGTATAAAAAAAAAAACCACAAAGACAATCTGGTCTACTTCCCATCATCCATATGTGGAAAGAAGAAAGTCTCCAGCCTTTAGTCAAAGATCTTTTTAGATGAAGTCAGAGTGAAAGACAAGAGTGAATTCTTACTAAGTGCAAAATGGTACTTGCTGAGTCTGCAAAGACCAAAATGAAAGAAAGGGGAATCGTGACAACTATTACAAATGATAGGAGGACAGAAATAAGTCTCCCACATACTGGAAAAGATACTGCTGTTGCTTTAAGGAGGGTGGGTGGTTGAATGATGGCAGATGACTTCCCTGGTGTGTCTTCCCAATCCATCCAACCACTCTTCTCTTACATATCCAGCAAGTTTCACTAGCCATGTTCAATCGACACGCTCAGCAAGAAGATGCAATTAGCAAATTCAAGAAAGTATTTTCTCTTCCTGTGTGTCTTTGTAAAAAACTTGAGTTTTCAGACTTTTGGCCAGATTCACACGACATGCTGAACCCAATCACTGAATTAACCTACATTCTGTGTTTTAACAAGAATGATTAGTTAAATGGTGGAATAAGTTCACCGACTACACTAAGATGTGAACATTAAATGTGGTTTAACAATAGCCAGAGTCAATACATCGTGTATATGCAGCCCCCTCCCATCCTGAGGAATTCTATTCTATTCTATTCTATTCTATTCTATTCTATTCTATTCTATTCTATTCTATTCTATTCTATTCTATTCTATTCTATTCTATTCTATTCTATTCTCTTCTCTTCTCTTCTCTTCTATTCTATTCTATTCTATTCTATTCTATTCTATTCTTAAAGTTGCCAAGTTTGAAGACCACTGGTCTACCTGTGCACAGAAAAAGTAGATAGGTCCTCATGAAGGAACACAGCTAGCCCAACTGCCACTATGAGGCATTTGCTTCTGTAACTCCCTTGCTCAACGGTTTATTTCCCCCAAAGAAATATTGGCATTATAGACTCCACAATTCTAGACAGGGAAGGTTACGGCTCCAGGTTGCTTGATGTTTATTTGTATCTCAGCTAGCACCAGGAACAAGAATAGTGCACAATGGCATATGGGAGTTTCCCATGCAGCAAACGGCAGGCAGGTTTGTTCAAGTGTGGTTTTTGTAAGACTTCTCATCAGCAACCCCCAAATGCCCCAAGATCACTCATTTGCAAGCATGACTCAATGAGTAGAAGGGCAAGGGAGAAAGGGAAGATATTTTAATAGAGCTGTGCTCAGACAAGAATGCCGTTAATGAGCCACACAGTCAGCCAAATCAAACCACAGACAGGCCAATTACAGCCAAGAGAGACTTTGCAAATCACAGCCAAAGCGTTTGGCATGCTGGCATTTCCTGGCTAAGATTAAACTGAAGCCTAATATATCGCATAGGTACCAGGAAGACTGTCCTCATATGGCTATATTTAAATTAGCCCTTTCTGGAGAGCCAGAATATTTAAGAAAAGTAGCTAGGCCACCTGGTCCTCCATGATTGGCTGGAGGTACAGGTGGTCCTCAACTTACAACAGTTTCTTTAGTGACGGTTCAAAGTTACAACAGCACTGGAAAAAAACTGACTTATGATGGTTTTTCATACTTACGACCGCTGCGGCCTCCCACGTGATCAAAATGCAGGCGGTTGGCAACCGACTCCTATTTTTATTTATTTATTTATTTTATTTATGAGACTTATATACCACTTTAAGTGCAAGCACTCTCTAAGCGGTGTACACCAGTAAGCAATGTATATATATATTTTACATTGCCCCCAACAATCTGGGTCCTCATTTTACCTACCCCGGAAGGATGGAAGGCTGAGTTAACCTTGAGCCGGTGAGATTTGAACCGCTGACCTGCTGAATAAAGTCAGCTAAAGTGGCCTGCAGTACTGCACTCTAACTGCTGCGCCACCATTTACGACGGTTGCAGCATCCCGGGGTCACGTGATCACCCTTTTGTGATCTTCTGACAAGCAAAGTCAAGGGGGAAGCCAGATTTACTGAAAGCTGTGTTTCTAGGTTCACAACTGCAGTGATTTTCTTAATAACGGTGGCGAGAAAGCCTGTAAAATGGGGCAAAGCTCGCTTAACAAAGGTCTCACTTAGCCACAGAAATTTCGGGCTCCACTGGGGTCATTGAAGGACTACCTGTATATCTTCAGCTGAGGCCTGATTTATATTCCAAGTCCTCCTTCAAGGATGTTGCCAGGATAATGACTGTAGGAAGCGGATGGGGGTTCCGTGAGCCTCACAAAAAAAAAAAGCAGATTTGAGTCATTCTGACTCTTTGACAGCTTAAATGCATTAATTACGCCTCAAGTGAAGAACAGATCATCCTTCCTGACAATGGAACATAAGGCGTTGGCCTGACCGTGCCCATCACAAAGAATATGGAACCTGTTTTGATTTTGGGATCGTTCAGGGCTCCTTTCCTTACATGGAAAGCAAAGGCATCCACACATCAGCAGTCCTCAAAATCAACCTGGGAAGAAAATTAGAGATGGAAATAGAGATAGACGCAGGATCATCCAGGGAATTTCATAGCCGAGTAAGGCTTTGGACAAAACCTCCTCCGGCCTTTTCCAGAGAGTCCTCGACTTACAGCCATTTGCTTAATGACCAATAGAAGTTACAAAAAAGTGTGAAACAGTGGCTTAGGACCATCTTTCACACTTAGCGACCGTTACGGCATCCCCGTGGTCACATGAGCTTGGCACCCAGTTCATGTTTCTGACGGTTGCAGGGGCCAGGGGTCATCTGATCCCCTTTGGCAACGGTCTGACAAGTAAAATCCATGGGGAAGCCAGATTCATTTTATAACCGTGTTACTAAGCTTAACAACTGCAGTGATTCACTTAATGTCTGTGGCAAGAAAGGTCGTAAAATGTGGCAAAACTCACTTAGCAACAGAAATTTGAGGCTCGATTGTGGTCGCAAGTCGAGGACTACCTGTATTCAGCTCAGAATTTCTGATATTACACAAAATGGCACCACCGATGGCAGCTTCGGTGAAATGTTTTCTCTTTTCTTTTATTTCTTTTCTTTTTCTATTCTATTCTCTATTCTCTATTCTATTCTGTTCTCTTTTCTATTCTATTCCAATTTCTATTCTATTCTGTTCTGTTCTATTCCATTCTCTATTCTGTTCCATTTTCTGTTCTATTCTATTCTATTCTATTCTATTCTATTGTTGGGGGCAATGTAAATATATATATACATTGCTTACTGGTGTACACCGCTTAGAGAGTGCTCGTACTTAAAGCGGTATATAAGTCTCATAAATAAATAAATAAATATTCTATTCTATTCTATTCCATTCCATTCCATTCCATTTCAATATTCTATTCTATTCTATTCCAATATTCTATTCTATTCTATTCTATCCCATATTCTATTCCATTCCATTCCATTCTATTATTCTGCATTCTGTTCTGTTGTTCTGTTCTGTTCTGTTCTGTTCTATTCTATTCTATTCTATTCCATTCCATTCCATTCCATTCCATTCCATTCCATTTCAATATTCTATTCTATTCTATTCTATTCCATTCCATTCCATTCCATTTCAATATTCTATTCTATTCTATTCTATTCTATTCTATTCTATTCTATTCTATTCTATTCTATTCCATTCCATTCCATTCCATTCCATTCTCTATTCTATTCTGTTCTGTTCTGTTCTGTTCTATTCCATTCTCTATTCTGTTCCATTTTCTATTCTATTCTATTCTATTCTATTCTATTCTATTCTATTCTATTCCATTCCATTCTATTCTATTCTATTCTATTCTATTCTATTCTATTCTATTCTTCTGTTTCTGGTTCCTGTTCCTTGTTTCCGTTCCTGACCTTGACCACTTTGTAATGTGTAGACTTCAACTTCCAGAATCTGGGAATTGAAATCCACAGAACTTAAAGTGGGCAAGGTTGAGGAACACTGAGCCAGCTCTTCTACTATAATAAACTTCCAGCTGGGTGGAGTTACAGCTGCCATCCTGCCAGCCAGTGACCGTATTAGCTGGGCCTGATGGCAGTCAGAGTCTTACATAACTGGGAAGACTAGTTTGTCTATCTTGGCTTACATGTATTTCCAGCCCGAAGGTGGGGTTGGTGATGACACAATGATAGATGCGGGGTTCTCTACTCTTAAATTGAGAAAATAGGTTTAATGACAAGCCGCCTAGGGTGAGCAACATGTTGCGGTTGCTGCTAATTACGCGATAGCTTGTCCTTCTACCTAGAAGGCACACAAAATAGCTAAATTCATTTTCCTTCAGAATCTTTTGCAACCTTCAGTACAGAGAAGGAAATTCACAAAATGATTTTAGTTTTGCTAAGTACGGGGTTTTCAGACTTACAGACAATAAATACTCCTGTCTGCATTTTTGGGAAATTACAGAGAAAGCCCAGAGGGTTGGCAGGAAAGGCAAAGGAAGACAAAATCACCGCATGGGCTAACCTGACCTTAAACTGAAAGTGCTAATAAAAATAGTCAGTAATGCCAGTTTATGTTTCTCAAAGGTGCTTTTTCAAAAAGCAGCTGGACGGTTTTTTCTTGAGGAGGAAGAAGAAGGTGTTTTGCTTCTCCTCCAAGATGCTTCATCGGTTCTGAAAAGAGGGAACGGGACAACTCGCCGCAATCAACTTGCTGAGGTCAACTCGCCATGGCCAACTCACTATGGGACAAGTCGCCACTGGACAATTTAACACTTACATTTAATTATTTAACATAAATAGTTATTTTAACGTTTGTCATTCGTATTTCATTCTATCCCTCTTTTTGCATCCTTTAATGCAGTGGTTCTCAACCTTTTTAATGCCGCGACCCCCCCCAACCGGTCGTAAGTCGAGGACTACTCAACCAGTCGTAAGTCGAGGACTACTCAACTGGTGCAGCACCGTTTGCAGAATGGGACTTTTGGCGGGCTCAGCAGGGCAGAGACAGCCTGGACAATTCCTATTGGCTTTTGAAAGCCAATAGAATTAAACTCTATTCAAGAGAGTCTATTCTATTGGCTTTCAAAAGCCAATAGAATAAAAGGGAGTAGCACAGCTAAGGAAAAGGGGGAAAAAATGGCGGACTGTGTTGTTTGGCGACCCCCGTGAAATGGCCGTTCGACCCCAAATGGGGTCCTGACCCACAGGTTGAGAACCACTGATTTAATGATTCTATTCCACCATTTCTTTGATATTAGTGTAACTCTTGTCCTGCAGCAAGTTATTCCACAGTGAGTTGGCCGTGGCGAATTGACCTCAGTTGGTCATGGCGAGCTGGCCACAGAGAATTGTCATAGATCCTCTGGAAGGATGGTAGAGGCGATGAGAGGATGACTTCTGACAGGATGGGTGTGTGCGTGTAAGGAACATATTTCTTTGCAGTCACCAGATGACTCCAAAGAAATGTGATCCTTCCAACCCCCACCATCATGCCAGCACCGATGAAGCTTCCTGGATGAGAAGCAAAACGTCTTCTTCCTCAAGAAAAAACAGTCCAGTTGCTTTTTGTAAAAGGACCTTTGAGATAACTACGACCTGGATGACTGAGAATCTCCACAGACACCTTGTTTTTCTCTGGGCTTATAGAAATAAGTCTCATATATAAAGGGTTACTGCTGTGATAATGTATTGTAAATGGAGAAGAGTATTTTCGGTTGCAACAATAAAGCAGCTGAAGGCAAATAGAAGATAAAGACATTTGCGTGCAGGTGTCTAGGGCTAAATTGCAAATATTAGCTTTCAAGCAGTATAGATAAGATCTTACAGGTCTGCATGAGTGATTATTCCGTCACTGGAATGTCTTAGAACATTTCCATGCCACTTAGTTAATTTCAAAACATACATTCAAAATCCTGATGTAGAACCTACGTGAAAGTCCTTGACAAAAACTTTGGACATCAAACTAAATTGGGGGAATGAATATGACCTACATGGTTCACTATACATAGCTCTTGAGGTCCGTATGTGATTATCAGAAGCAGGATTAATTATGCAAAATTAATAATTAATTATATGCAAAATAGAAGGGGGGAAAAAACTGGCCATCTCCCTTAATTTACAAACCACGCATAGATCAAGAAAATCAGCAGATGAAATTGCAGAATCTGATTTAGCCTAGAGAACTTCAACCAAACTTCCAAACTATACTTAGCTCATAGATTTCTGACTATAACAGTTTGGTTCATTTTAGACAAAGAACATGACATCCTGAATGTTGAGTGATCCAAACATCTTCTTCCAAAGTTAAAAATGCTGTCTTGAGTGTTTTCTGCTTTTTGATTTTGGAGATATGCGAGAGTAAATGCAAACTTTGGAGAATAGGTTGACCCCTCCCCTCTTCTTTGTGGCAGCCCCTCAAATATTGGAACATCGCTATGATGTCACTCCTAGCCCTTATTTTCATTAAACTAGATAGACCCAATTCCTGCAACTGTTCTTTGTATGGTTTAGCCTCCAGTCCCCTAATTATCTTTGCTGTTCTTCTCTGCACTCTGCATAGATTTGGAGTTATTACCCCAGAACCTAAATGAGACCAATTAAATCTGTTGACCATACTATTTTTCATTGCTTGCTGGGGATAGGCATGAAGGAACCAGATCAGGCAGATTGGTATGTTTTTCTTAGTTTCTGCCTCAAAAGACTTTTGGCTTTCCTCCATGCCAGGATCTTTTAAATGCACAAATGCACGTTAAAATTGTATGCGGCTTTGAGCAGCTGTTCACATAATCCTATCGTAATGGGATTCTAACACACACCTGCGCCGGATCTTTGCAGAGCATTGATCCCCCTCCCCGCCCCCACCCAGAATTTTTGCTGAATAATGCAGTCCTGTTCTGCAACTCATCTGAATTAGCATTACCTTGTCCTGGAAATTATATTTACTGTTTAAATCAATAAATAAGACAGCCAGGCTGTCATAACATAGAGAGGCAGTTTGATCTAGTGCCGGGGTAGGCAACCTTGGCTCTTTTATGACTCATGGACTTCAATTCCCAGAATTCCTAAGCCAGCATGGCTAGCTCAGGAATTCTGGGAGTTGAAGTCCACGAGTCATAAAAGAGCCAAGGTTGCCTACTCCTGGCATAGTGGAACGGACATTTGCAAAAGCGCCAAGGTGTTTGGATGAACATCAGCCTGCAACTGGCAGCAGATTGTGCTCACCAATTAATCAGGGAAGCTACAGACCTCCAGCTTGGATGCTGGTGCATTTGAAATTTCCAAGTCTATCCCATATTTTCTCCTGAATGTGAACGTTATTGGAGGCTACTCAAGTGTAGCAAGAAGCCCCTTTAGGGAAGCCCCAGCTCCTGGCTCTCAGTTTCTTAATTTATACCAATTTTCCAAATGGACTGAGTGAATAAGGATGTTTGCTTCCACAGATCCATACGTATTGATTGCCACGCACTCACCCTGCGCAAAATCAATATTGGATTTCAAAGTAAATATTAACACCGCACAAGCTTTTAAACAAACAGTGGTGCTACTTACTGGATTGTTCCTCTAGTCAAACAATAATTTACATGCGACTTGGTTGCAGGATGGAAAGATGCCAGGAAAAAGCAAACAGTTATTTTTTTTTTATGAACGCCTTTCTCGCTCAGGTTAGTAAGCAAAACCCTGGAAAATTTTGCAGGAGTCAAAAAAGCCACACTTGGCCTAATCTAGTTTACTGAATTTGTGAGGTGGCTGCAATTTTTTTTAATGGGAGCCTCTTGCCATAGGCAGAACTAAGACCCAGAAGCAGAGCTGAAAAATACACAAATAAGAAGACTGTTGAGTTTTTGTAAGAGACCACCAATGGCTAGTTGGGAGGGCAAGGGAAGGCAGATCCAGAGACTATTTCATTCCCCATAAGTTGTTCAAAACCCACTGTCCTGTTATGTACTACCTGGGGCAGTTGCACACGTAATGGAAAAATCTCAGTCTGGGCTCTTGTGTCATCACACTCTTTGAAAAAGGTCCCCATCAGGCAAATCGTCTAGAAGTGCTGGGAGGCTGACTCTATAGGCATTTGAAGGTAAAGGATTCCCTTGTCCAGTTGTGTCCGACTCGAGGGAACAGTGCTTATCTCCATTTGCTAGCCGAGGAAGTCAGCATTGTCTGAAGATGCTTCCATGATCATGTGGCCAGCATGACTGTACACCACAGTGCACGGAACGCTCTTACCTTCCTAGCGAAGTGGTACCTATTTATCTACTTGCTCTTGCATGTTTTCGATCTGCTAGGCAGGCAAGAGCTGGAGCAAGTAAAGGGAGCTCACCCCATCACGTGATGCTTGGGTGTCAAACTGCCAACCTTCTGATTGACAAGCTCAGCATCTTAACCACTAGGCCATTGTGCCCCTTTATAGACATTTACCAGGCTTTAAAACAACTTTCCCTCTTTGTTCTTCAATTCTGTACAGCAAAATTAAACGACATGGATATCCAACACCCAGAAAAACCTATAAATCCTTTGGGAAGAAGCAAAAGGAGGAATCTGCCAGCATTACATAAAGAACAAAATTTGGAGGCTTTACCAGGAATTGGACAACCAGCATCTCAAAAACACTTCCTTTTCTAGCAAATGAACTTTCTCTTTCATTTTTTTTTCTGCCTGAAAGAATGTGACCTTTAGAACGAGACCCCCCTCCTTTTTTTTCCCAAACTGGCTAGAAGTTCAGCAGAGACCTATCTGAGGATAGTTCATTATTTACAATGACTGCAAACTTCCTTTCCTGAAATTTCAGCAAGAGATTTATAGTAAGTCACCGATCTTCTGTTAGAAAGAAAGAAAGAAAGAAAGAAAGAAAGAAAGGAAGGAAGGAAGGAAGGAAGGAAGGAAGGAAGGAAGGAAGGAAGGAGAAAGAAAGAAAGAAAGAAAGAAAGAAAGAAAGAAAGAAAGAAAGAAAGAAAGAAAGAAAGAAAGAAAGAAAGAAAGAAAGAAAGACTTTTTAGATCACACAGTTGTGCAGAGCAAAGCTTTGGAATCAGTACCAAGGTCACACGCCCACAACTAATTCACAAGGTACAGCTTGCAGATCAGACCTAAGCATTTCTGTGGGTGGCTGTCTGTCTGGTCCTTATCTCATTGCTGAGGCCAAAAATACAACAATAACATATATGCACATGAGTCTGTTTGGAGAGCAACTTCATCTATTCAAAAGGCCTTTGTACAAACAAATATTTGGACAAACTGAAATGTCACAAGGACAGCAACGGTAGGAGCACTAAGTAAAGATTATCCATGTCTGCAGATGCAAAACAGATCACTGGTTCCTATTTCTTTGAGTATCACAGCATAGCAGCCTTACATAAACTTATTGTTGTTGCTAAGTGAGTTGCCCTCCTTTTGATAACATTGTTTTTTTTTTTTTTTTGGCCAAAGTTGTTCAGTGAATCATTGCAGCTGTTAAGTGAATCATGTGGGAGTTAAGCCAATTTAGTTTCCCCCATTGAAATCAGCTAGGAAGGTTATAAATGGTGATCACATGATGCCGGGACACTGCAACAGACCTAAGTACATGTCAGTTGCCAAGCACCTGAATTTTGTTCACATGACCACGGGGATGCTGCAACAGTCCTAAGTGTGAAAACCGGTCATAAGTCACTTTTTTCAATGCCGTTGTTAACTTCAAACTGTCGCTAAACGAACTGCTGTTAAGTCAACGACAACCTGTAAAAAGTCGTGTTATCAAGCCCACACTGGGCAAAACACGACCATTTAAAACAGTGGTTCTCAACCTTTTTAATGCCGCGACCCCCAACCGGTCGTAAGTCGAGGACTACTCAACCGGTCGTAAATTGAGGACTACTCAACTGGTGCAGCACCGTTTGCAGAAGGGGACTTTTGGCGGGCTCAGCAGGGCAGAGACAGCCTGGACAATTCCTATTGGCTTTTGAAAGCCAATAGAATTAGCCTCTATTCAAGAGAGTCTATTCTATTGGCTTTCAAAAGCCAATAGAATAAAAGGGAGTAGCACAGCTAAGGAAAAGGGGGAAAAAAATGGCGGACTGCATTGCTTGGCGACCCCCGTGAAATGGTCGTTCGACCCCAAATGGGGTCCCGACCCACAGGTTGAGAACCACTGATTTAAAACATATTGAAAGATGACCAAAGTTGCAGCTCCTCCAGGGATATTCCTAGCAGCTCTCAAGAAGCAAATGCTGTAAATAAATAGGCCTTAATGACACAGTTTCCCTGCCCCTGGCATACTGGGATCGCATTAACTGGGTGCACAGACCAATAAAACTCACCGGCTGGAGCCCTGCTACTCTGCCAAACTGCTTACTACAAGTTTTCCAACAGAGTTCAATCCATTTAGCTCTAAGATTTAAGATCCTGACCAGGATTGCAAATTGCACACTCTGGAAGTCACACTGCACCATCTTTTATGTGTGCAAAAGAGGTGTGTAAAAGGGAGACACACTGGGCCTCTTCGTACTTGTCTCCTTGGACCACAGGTTGAACGGAAACAAGTGGACCAATTAGAAATGAGCAGAATGTGCCTCTTTAAATACAGATCGTCCTCAGCTTTGAACAGATCATTAAGTGATCATTTGAAGTTACAACGCACTGGGGGGAAAAATGACTTATGACTGTTTTTCACACTTGGGACTCTTGCAGCATCCCCAGGGTCAGGTGGTCAAAGTTCGGACACTGGGCAACTGACTCGTATTTATGATGGTTGCAGCGTCCTGGGATCACGAGATCCCTTTTGCAACCTTGCGACAAGCAAAGGGAATGGGGAAGCCCTATTCGCTTAACAGCCGTTGTGCTAACTTAACAAATGCCGTGATTCACTTAACAGCAAAAAGGTCATCAAATGGGGCAAAACCCACTTAACAAATGGGCTCAACTGTGGTCGTAAGTC
Source organism: Crotalus tigris (assembly GCF_016545835.1). Taxonomy (NCBI): domain Eukaryota; kingdom Metazoa; phylum Chordata; class Lepidosauria; order Squamata; family Viperidae; genus Crotalus; species Crotalus tigris. The sequence continues at coordinate 4,458,145 of NW_024097215.1, read as the reverse complement.
AAGGGTTACCTGTACTGCGCCACATTAGAAAAAAGAGGTTGAGACTCTGGAGAATATGTGAAGAAGAGCAACCAAGATGATTAAGGGCCTGGAGAGAAAAACGTATGAAGAACAGTTGCGGGAATTGGGTGTGTTTAGTCTAGAGAAAAGAAGGAGGGGGGGGGAGAGACATGATAGCAGTATTCCAGTATTTGAGAGGCTGCCACAAAGAAGAGGGAGTCAAATTATTCTCCAAAGCACCAGAGGGCAGGAAAAGGAAACAACAGATGGAAACTGATCAAAGAGAGAAGCAACCTGCAATGAAGGAGAAACTTCCTAACAGTCAGGACAATTAACCAGTGGAACAGCTTGCCTTCAGAAGTTCTAGGTGCTTCATCACTGGAGATTTTTAAGAAGAGACTAGACAGTCACTTGTCTGAGATGGTATAGGATCTCCTGCTTGAGGACTAGAAGACCTCCAAGGCCCCTTACAGCTCTATTCTGATTAATTGCACAAACTGCTAAGTAGGTGTATCTTAGGCAAAAGCAAGCATTTGTGCATTTCCCCTCTGGTTAGCTATTATTTATGAAGCAAGGGCTGCGAGAAGGGCCTTCACTATGATTAGTATGTCATATACTAATACCTATATGTTATGGATATGTTCTAAGGAAGAATTCTAAGCCCCTTTCAAGGCCCTGAAAAATAACGGAAAGATACAAATCCAAGTCCTCCCCCAAGCAAACCCACCGTCTAAAGACTAATTTTGCTTTAATTTGGGAGGGAAAGGTTGAAAAAAAAACCCGCGTTCAGTTTTGATACAGAAAGCCATCGATTTGCTTTAGAGCAGAAGCAATACCCACGAGCCTGCATCACAGGTAAGTGAAATAAAAAGTATCTGAGAAACACACACACACACACAGGCATACACACACACATACTGTATACATAGACACACACAGAGACACGCAAGCTATTAAAAATTAAAGTAATGCTTAATAGCCTTATAATGGCTTAGTTATACACGTTGGCTTGTATAAACTCAGAGGAGACAAACCTGGAAAGGAACATTAACTAGACAATAAAATAAGACATGCCTCTGAGGGAAGCTGGCAAAGCAGAGGTAAAATGGAAAAGCATGTGGGGAGGAGCATACCAGAACTTGCAGCTCTTAAATGCTGTCAAAAGGAAATTAGTGTGAAGCTTCCAATATCTCAGGGGTTCGGCAGCCTGAATAGAGACTTTTATTTTCCTTTTCAACATACTTAAAGCAAGAAGATTAACTGTTCTTTTTTTTTTTTAAAAAAAAGGAGTTGTTCACTGCTGATTCAGGGGCTTTGTGTGAGGTGTGAATGCAGTCACCAAAAACCTCCTTGTAGAATGAGGATGTGAGCCTTTCTTCCGTTTGAAAAACTATTTTACCTGATTAGTTCCAGTTCTTAAGATGATAATCTGGGGGGAGTCCTCAACTTACGACTGCAATTGGGAACCAGAATTTTCATTGCTAACTAAGCAAGGCAGATGTTAAGTGAGGGACACTCGATTTTATGATAGATTTGATGCAATTGCTAAGCGAACCACCGCCGTTTTTAAAGGAATCAGGCAGTCGTTTAAGCAATTTGGTTTCCCCTATTGCAGGGGTAGGCAACCTTGGCCCTTTTATGACTCGTGGACTTCAACTCCCAGAATTCCTGAGCCAGCCACGCTGAGGGGAAAGGGGGAGGTTTCCAAGCTGAGCCAGGCTGGCTCAGGAATTCTGGGAGTTGAAGTCCACGAGTCATAAAAGAGCCAAGGTTGCCTACCCCTGATCTATTGATTTTCCTTGTCAGAAGCCGGCTGGGAAGATTTGCAGATAGCAATCACGTGACACAGGGACACTGCGACAGTTGTAAATAACGTCAGTTGCTAAGTGCCCAGATTTTGGTCACTTGACCATGGGCATGCCTTGACGGTCGTTAGTACGAGGACCGATTTTTCAGTGCCAGTGTATTTTTGAATGGTTGTTTGTTAATCCAGGACGATCGATAGAGTTACATGACCAATGTAAATTTGGAAGATCCTGTCCAACTGTCCTTTTTATACATTCACTGTTGAATCCCCATTTGATTTTTACCTCCGTTTGAACCGACGACTTCATCACGTCTTTAGTTTGATGTGTCTAAAGTTTACTGTTAACCAATATTGGGCGCTCATTTTTAAACTGTTCTGCTGAAGATTATTTCTCCTTGTGGTTCTGATGAAGCTGATTTGTTTATGAACTTTAGTGGGATAAAAGACCGTGTGGCCAAGAGATATGGAAACGTCCAAGCTCCTCGGCCTGCTGACTCTTGCCCCTCTATTTCAGAGCATTTCAAAATATAATATTTCAAAGAAAATGCAACATTAACTCAAGACGTCATCTTGACCCTTTTCCAGCTGGCAGGAGGGCTTCTCTGAAATAATCCCAGCCCACCTCACACCTAATAAAGCTCAGCGGTGCAAAAGCCTTTTAACTGAATGCAGAAATCAAATTTGCAGCTGTAGATATGCAAAGCGCCACCAGCAGCATATGGTTCCTGTGTTAAGAGATGCCATAACTCAAGTCTACTTGGAACAGGAGAACAGGCGTAAGCAGCTATTTATTTCTTTACACCATCACTCAATAAGCCGTTTATCAGTTCGTAAAGAGGAACAAGAAAGCGTCATCAAAGCCCTCTGCTACTCAAAGGAGCTTCACTGAATATAAACAGAAAGTCCTTTTATTCTAAGGCCGGTATTAGTCCTACAAAGCATGTTGTTCCCTCTTAATCCAATGGGAAATTCACAAAGGAAAAGGTTCAGAGGCTATTGTGTCTCATCTTCCAATTACCAAGGAGAGAAGCAACTTAGAACTAAGAAATTTCCTAACAGTGAGAACAATAAACCAGTGGAACCGATCTGCTTAACAACCCTTTTGTTCGCTTAAAAATTGGGTGGCTGCTTTACAACTGCTGCATTACCTTATCACTGCAAAAAAAAAGGTTGTAAAACCGGGTCTGTCACACGGATCAACCCCATTTTACAATCATCACAACCTACGACCAGGATGGGCAGGTTCCACTATGGTCATAATGTCGAGGACTACCAATATTTAGTTCAGCCTAGCACGTCTGAACCAAGTGACTAAGTAAATTGGTACTTTAGATTTTTATCTCCATCTACTGATTCTGGAGATTATAATAACAATAATAAAGTTGGAAGGCACCTTGGAGGTCATCTAGTCCAAGCCCCTGCTCAGGCAGGAAACCCTAGACCATTTCAGACAAATTACTGTCCAGTCTCTTCTTAAAAACTTCCAGTGTTGGAGCATTCATTGCTTCTGGAGGCAGGTTGTTCCACTGGTTAATTGTTCTGACTATCAGGAAGTTTCTCCTTAGTTCTAGGTTGCTTCTCTCCTTGATTAGTTTCCATCTGTTGCTTCTTGTCCTGCCTTCAGATATAATTTCACATTTTACATTAATGATTTAGGGTCTGAACAAATAAGATTGCCCTTAGGATCTGAATCAGACTGATACTCAGAATTTAGAGTAAAATGCATGGCACGGGGAATAACATAGCACCAGCTTGCCATTCAGATGTAACACTTTCTGTTTCAAGGTTCATTATCCAAGAGAGCCACCTTGTGGAAATAATTTCTTCCTCCTAGTCCAAGCAAAAGCAAGAAGATCACAATAGCTAGTGCAAATGTTCTCCTACACTGTGAGCTCCCGGGGAGAGTAGACTTGGCAGCTAAGTGCTGCCTGCCCCTTTCTTCTGATGATTTAAAAACAGCATGGAAAATCTGGGTCTGTCTTATGTTCTTGCCAGTGTTTAGGGTTCATCGGCCACAAGGACAGGCCCCTTCTCTCAACCACCACGAAATACAAAGCTTCCCCCACTCTTTTAAAAATTGAACCATCTAGTGACAGAGGGTGCAGAAATGAATAGATTGACTTTAAAGATAAAAGAGAAAGAAGACTCAGTGTATTTTAGAACATGGGATATTTTTTTCCAATGGCTAGAAAAAAACGTGTTAGAGAGAAAAGGACGTGATAGGTAATTTTGAATATATATTAGCAAGAAGAAGACCATCGAGCGATTAACATATTGTTTATATTAGTCAACTATTACTCATTGGTTTGTTTTAAACACATGAACCCAGACCTTATGCTGTTTGCTAAATATTGAGAATGTTATCTGAAAAAAACCCTAACCTCAACCCCAACCCCAACCCTAACCCAAATCCCAACCCCACAAAATTTCATCCTGCATTTTCTGCATTGGAATAATAAAAAAAAAACATTTGATAGGGAGAAAAGCGCTGTTCGGTATCTCGGAGATGAACTCTTTGGCAGGCATGGCAGAGTAATTTGAGATATGCTGGAAGACACTGGAGCAGAATGTGCTGAGAGACAAGGGAGATGTGATTTGATAGGGATGTAATTCCCACCACAGTTGAGTGGGAAGCATCCCCTTGACTCTGGATTTGAACTTGAATCATGCAAGCCTGAAAATGCATTCCTCCTGTGTTGCCTCTCCAGTACAAGAAACCAGGTAGGGGCCTGTTGAGACACGTGCCATTCTCACATACCTACTGTCAGCTCAGCTGCTGCTTATCTATTTCCCTGACTCTGGCTCTTTCCCCTGTCTACTACGGCCATTTCCAAACGGTTACAGAAAGATTCTGAAAGGCACCAAAAGGGACGGGTGGGTCACATATGGCTTATGGCAGGGGTCCCCAATCCCTAGTCCGTGGACCGGTACTGGGCCGCAGCATGCCAGCAACCAGGCTGCACAAACAAGCAAAGCCCCATCTGCAGGATACAGGCAGCACACATATAAGGAACAGTTGCTGGAATTGGGTATGTCTAGTTTAACGAAGAGAAGGACGAGGGGGACATGATAGCAGTGTTCCAGTATCTCAGGGGCTGCCACAAAGAAGAGGGAGTCAAGCTATTCTCCAAAGCGCCTGAAGGCAGGACAAGAAGCAACGGATGGAAACTAACCAAAGAGAGAAGCAACCTAGAACTAAGGAGAAACTTCCTGACTGTTAGAACAATTAACTAGTGGAACAACCTGCCTCCAGAAGTTGTGAATGCTCCAACACTGGAAGTTTTTAAGAAGAGACTGGACAGCCATTTGTCCGAAATGGTGTAGGGTTTCCTGCCTGAGCAGGGGGTTGGACTAGATGACCTCCAAGGTCCCTTCCAACTTCATCATCATCATCATCATCATCATTATTATTACCACGCCCCCTCCGGTCTGTGGAAAAAACTCTCCCCTCGTAACCGGTCCCTGCTGTCCAAAAGGTTGGGGACCTCTGGCTTTTGGGACAGCTTCCCACAGATGTCCACCAAGCTTCCTTTGATGGCCACTCACCATTTAATTCTGGAGGAAGGAAAAGGCGGTAAGTGCTATAGATATCGTTGGTCATCTGGAGCTGAAGTGATGTGTGCTTCTTTAGGAGTTTGGTGATGTTCTCTTCCTGGAAGGGAATCTTCTCCAGGATCACAACAGCATCTGCCTCATTCCCAGAAGCGCTATTCACCTGAAGAAACAAGAACACAAACAATTCTCTGCCACACCAAACCAAAGTCATTCCCTGACACCAGCAACCAATAGCAGATGAGCTCGGAAGAACACAAGCAAGGTGCAAAAAAGTCAAAACCACTCTTTAACCTATTGCAGCAGGCAGTTCTGATCAGCACACTGAATAGTTGGCTGCCAATATGTATGCATGTTTGTTCTTGTACAGTACACGTTTGAAGAAGGTATCACCAGTATAACAAGAGGTCCGGTTATAATTTTTTTTCCAGTCTCTCTAACCTTTTGAATCATTACCATCAAGATCACGAATATTTGATCCTTAAGCCACAAGTGAAAAAATGGGGTATAAAACCAGGAAGAATAAAAAGCATTTTTATTTTGATCTATTGGTACAGATGGGATAATCACGTACGGAACGCAGACCTCAAGCATATATTGAGTGAAATAGCCTTTCTGCTTGATGGTTATCAGTCAAGTTTTTAAACCTTAAAATCCTGAATTTGAACACATTGCTCTGTGCAGATATAAATGGGCAAAGCATTTCAATGTACTTTGGGAGCTTCACCAGATATGTACAAGTAATGAAATATGTAAATTAAACATTTATCAAACCTACTGGCTTAGAAGTATCAGGGAGCTACCATGATTGACAGTATATTTAGATATTAAGGGGACAGGAGAAGAAACTCAGGATAATAGGCTACAGGAGGACGATTTAGATCTGCACATGGCACTAATAAGAATTTACTGTACTCTTATCATAGCCAGTCTCCTGGTAAGTTGATTAGTGCAGAAAAAAATGTGTGCCACGATTAACCTTGTGATACACTATACAGGAATGAGGGATGGTGGAACGATTCATCTGCATCTACTATACTAAATCTGACCTTGGCTGTTCCACCAAGAAGCACATTACCTGCTTGAGGTGGTGCTTTGTAACTCTAGTTTATCGATCCTTCCCCCTTTTAATAGCTTTACTCACCCACACTTTGAATTTGACCTTGAATCTAATCCACCTTCCTTTAAAAAAAATCACTCTTCTAGAATTTAGACTCTTCTATAAAATGATAGAGATGCTTGCAATTTCCTGACACTTCATTCTATACCTTGGTTATCTCCAGGTGGATTTACAGAGGACAATAACAGTATTAATCCAGCTGCATCCCCTGCACTCTGGAGAATCTGCCTTTGAAACACAATATAGATGTAAATGGCGAATTAAAAGAGTACTTGCAATTTTCCAGTTCTTATAGGCCCTGAGTGACAAGTTCATCCATCTTATTTACAGCATTCAAGTTAACTGCTAGTTTGCAATTCAATTTCGCTTTAAACACTAAACATGAAAAACTGATCTCCTAGCCAAAAGCAATAGATATGCTAATAAGAAAAATAATCTAAATCTGGAGATATGTAGGTAATGCTTTTGTTAGGTGAAATAATAACAATCTGGGCACTCCGCTACACAATTTCATTCAATTGCATGACAGCTCTACTCCGTGTTTATTTTTCACTGTCAAACCTGTAGACTAGATCTCATCTAGAATATCTCCATTGCTAAACCCCATTATAGTTTATTTGTTTTGGGTTTAGCACCCAAACCACTGTAGTTTCTTGAGGTTTTATTCAACAAACAATGGTTAAATGGATTACTGTGTGATATAAACCCATGTATTCTCCCAGGGATTGAACAATAACATTAAAATCAGTAGAGAATTTATGATAGGTCATTAACAGCTGGTTCTTCCCAATATGTAGCCTGGATGTTCTGGAATATATTTTGTCAAAATATTTTTCTGCTTTGCAGCTGGAATCTGAACAGCATAGGGGGTTGGGGATTGAAGAAGGAAAACTTATTAAATAAATGATGCTGATCCATCAGTTGAGGTTAGAGTACAAAATATTTTCTTTTTTCCCCATATTTTAGCTGTTACAGCAAATGGCAGTCTCTAGGTAACCTTGGCTGATCTTGAAAAAGTGCTTGGATGGAAGACCACAAGAAATCCCAGCAGACTGTATGCTAAATTGGAGTGCTTAGGAAAACAACAGAAGAATGCAGTGGCACTCTGTTTCTGTATTGTTGCCAAGAAAATGGAAAGACCATGTCCATAATCATTACCAGAAGATGAGCCTGAGGAAGCTTTTACTATAACTAACCCAAATTCTTTACCATCTTTGCCTGGTACCTCTCAGTATCTTCAAACTTTACTCATTGGCTATATTTCCCAACCTTAGCAATTTTAAAATGTGTGGACTTCAACTTCTAGAATTCTTTACCAGCATGGGTAAATACATTTATATATAATAAATTAAATAACTTTTAATAAATAAATTAAAAATATAAACTATAAAAATATAAACTATAAAAATCTATGTTATTTGTATATTTTTGATAGATTAAAAAAATATGCAGAAACCCCAAAAATCAGACATTACGGGGGCGCTATTCACCAGGAATCTATTCACATGTAACACCACACCTGGAATACTGCAGCCAATTTTGGTCACCGTATCACAAATAAGATGTTGAGAGTTTGGAAATAATTCAGAGAAGAGCAACTAAGATGATCAAAGGCCTGGAGACTAAAACATACGAAGAACGGCTGCGGGACTTGGGTTTGGCTAGTCTAAAGAAAGAAATAGGGGAGACATGATAGCAGTGTTCCAGCATCTCAGGGGCTACCAGAGAAGAGGGGGTCAGGCTGTTCACCAAAGCATCAGAGGGAAGGACGAGAAACAATGGTTGGAAACTGATCAAAGAGAGAATAAACCTGGAATTAAAGAGAAAGTTCCTGACAGTGAGGACAATTAACCAGTGGAACAGCTTGCCTCCAGAGATCATGGGCGCTCCATCACTGGAGATTTTTAAGAAGAGATTAGACATTCACCTGTCTGAGATGGTATAGTTCTCCTGCTTAAGCAGGAGGTGGACTAGAAGACCTCCGAGGTCCCTTCCAGCTCTATTCTATTCTATATTCTTTTCTTCTATATTCTATGTTCTAATTCTACTCTATATTCTATTCTATTCTATATTCTATTCTATTCTATATTCTATTCTATATTCTATTCTATGTTCTAATTCTATTCTAATTATTCTATTCTATTCTATTCTCTATTCTATTCTATTCTATTCTATTCTATTCTATTCTATTTTCTATTCTATTCTATTCTATTCTATTCTATTCTAACTTGTGCAGTTATTCAGTCTTCCCACATCACCCCAACATGGGAGAAGAAACCCCTCCTGCTGCTTCTTTCGCACACCTCAGCAAACCAAGGGGGGAATTCTCAAAAACCTGGGAAGTGCAAAAGCCCCCCCCATCGCCTCTGCACTCAATGGAAGAGACGGCCCCCCTCCTTCTCTTTATCCTCTTCTCAATTGTCTTCCTTCACTATCCTCCTTTCTCCAATCCATCTTTCTGCAGCCACAGCAAGCCATCCGGTCCTTACGTCACTTTCCCCCTAAGAAAAATAGCTTTGAGATGCCTTGGACCGCAAATCCCATCACCGCCCCGCCTACACGACCTATTAATAGAGGGGAGGATGATGGGAGCTGTAGTTCTGGAACACCTTGCAGCAGGACCGACGCGCAGGAAGGGCAGGTGTGCGATGACGTCACACGCTCCCCTGCCCGTCATCGCTATGCAAATCGTGACGTTCCCTTCCCAAAGGGGGGGGGAAATGAGACGCTGCCAGGTAGCCCCGCCCCTGTTCTCTTATTGGCCGCCACCTAACAATTCCCAAAACCTGAGAACCAATAATCTCCCTACCCGCCCGTGGAGGAAGATCGCCTTCTCCCGCGCAGATTCCCTCAGCACTTTCAGCACAGAGAGCTCGGCCAAAGGGAAGTTGCCGGGGGCCGGCCCTTCATTCGGAGGCGCGGCGGATCCGTTCTCTCCCTCTTTCTCCTCACGTTTTCTCTTAAGAGCGGGAGACTCGGCCATCTCTGAAGCGTAAAACTAACGCGCAGGCGCATCTGGATTAGCTCCAAGCGCGCGCCAATAAAGCTTCGGCGGCTCCCTCTACCGGCCGGAGGACACTACTACCAGGAGCTTTTTTGGAGAAAATAAATCCAAGGACCCTTGCGCCTGCGCACACCCGCAAATCTTAGCTCTGAATATAGACTCAGGAAATGTAGAGTACCCGCTCAATAGTTTTGGAGGACGACTTCGTGGTTCGTTCTTAGTTCCTGCGCAGATCTCTGTACTAGAAATAGATGGATGGTTCAGATCAGAGAAACAATGATGAAAATTAGCATGATAATATAACTAGCTTCTATAGATCGACTTTAGCTACAACTCCAAAACTGTTCCAAATGCTTACTCAAGATATAACCACCTTTCTATCAAAATAGGATACTTAGATTGATTAATGGACACATAACAAACATTCAAAAAGGAGCTCTATAATAAACATGGTTTATTTGTCAAAAAGAGATATCTAAATAAAAAGATGATACAAAAAACCCCAATCCAGCCTCCCTTAGGCAGAGAGTTCCAAAGTTTGTCAGCGAAGAGCCTTTTCATCTTCTGATCATATGCTTTCTGTTGGTCATTTGTCCTCTTATATACAAAAACAGAATTTATTCCAAAATTGCATGGGCCATTACAAGGCATAACTAGTAATCCAAACATGGCAGATAAACCCACTCCAAATGCAATTCAGCATTCAGATTTACATCATGGGAACTGCACCCACAATTTAGAATGAAATCTCAGGTATTCCTTTTATTTCAAATTACACAAACCGTTCCCTAGAAGGATCTGTGGGAAGTCAGCCCCTCAGAGAAGGAAATATTAAAAGGGCAGAAAAATATATTTCCTCAAAGGATCTTAAAGAGGCAAAAAAGCATGCCCAGTTTTTCTTAATAGCCCCAAGTTTCCCTCCCCCAAGCAGAAACCAGCTCTGTACAAATGCAGATGTAAACCATTCAGGAAGGTTGAAGCTAGAAGATTAAGAAGACAAAGATACTTAAAATCTACATACCCCACCCAAAATCTACAGTATGACAGGACATAATAGGATTAACCCATAGATACCAAAGGGCACACTCAGACTCAGGTCAAATTTTATGCCAAAGGAACAACTCCAAACAAAAGGCTCCAGAGGGTATAAAACCCCACTCCCTACATGTGCTCTCTCTCTTTTCTTCCAGAGCCATCTTTCTGCCTGGCTCTCCTTTTCAATAAACTGCAACCTTCTTTCTAAAGCAGTTGCCATGTTGTTTATTCCAGGCTTGGACTGAACCATGATAAAGACTTTTCCTTCAACAGATCATTGGCCAACATTGTATTTTCAGTAACAGTTCAAGGTACTACTAACACTGGATGACACAGGATTAAATTAAACCCCCACCATATAAACACAGACTGAATTTTTCAAACCAGAGGTTAGTTCGTCTTTGTTGAATAAGCTACACAGTTAGCAGGCTTTGCAGAGAACCAAAAGAGGCTGGGTTCACACCTCTAAATCAAAACTAACAAGTATTTCAGTTTAGCACAATATGCAAATTTTGCCACATACATTTTCTGTAAATCATACAGATGTGGAAACAAAATCTCAAACAGAACAGCAACCTTGTCACTGGACAGGCAGCTCACTGGGGTGTAAATGGTGGGATCTGAATTCTCTCAAATTGATCATTAGGTAGTGCCATGAAAAGGTAAAGCCAATCATGGCTACAAACTCAAGGCAATCACTGCAGTTCTTAACTGGATTATGCGATTCTTAAACGAATCCATTTCCCTCCCCCATCCCCACAGATTTTGGAAGCCTGCTGGGAAGATCACAAATAGCAATCACATGACCTTGGGATGCCACAATCCTTGTAAATACATGCCGGTTACCGAGCGTCTGAATTTTGCTTATGTGATCATAAGCATGACTATGAGGATGCTACAATTGTCATAACTGCGAGGACTGGTCATTTAAGTCAGGGCTTTTCAACCAGTGGTACAGGTATCACCCATGGTACATTGGCACCTGCAGGTGGTACGCGAGCATCCTAGAAAAGTGGTAGAGGGGGAGGGGAATGAGCTGAATCGGTGGCAGCACTGCACAAGCCTAAGCGAGAGACGGCTGGAGCTGCAGGGCTGTCAGGGCTCAGAGGAAGCGCCAGGATCAGCGCTTCTTTGGGACTGTCAGGGCTCAGTGGAAGCGCCAGGATCAGCGCCAGGCTCCAGCTGGAGCTCAGCGCTGATCCTGGTGCTTCCGCTGAGCCCAGAAGAAGCGCCGATCAGCTGGAATGTTGCAGCCTCTCCAGGGTCTTGTGATTTACATTCAGATGCTTGGCAACTGATTCATATTTATGACGGTCACTGTGTCCCAGGGTCATGTGAAGTGATCAAAACCTGCTGTAACCACCCAGCAGACAGGGGGAATAAAAACCAAACACCCCCTCATCCCCACCCCCGCTGCCAATCCTCAACAGAAATGCTCACAACAATGAAAACCTCAGACAGGAGGAAGAGTGCGGCCGGGCGGGCAGGCAAGTGTCTTGCTCGGCTGTGGCTTGGGGGGCACTTTTTTCAGTGCCATTGTAACTTCAAACAGTCACTAAGCAAACTGTTGTAAGTCGAGGACTACCTCTACTTTATCACTTTTTTTTTTACTTTTTTTTTGGTCATCAAGTTGTTGACACCTTGCTAGGCAACTGGTAGTACTCGGATATTGCCACATCCTAAAAGTGGTACAATGGGTGAAAAGGTTGAAAAGCCCTGATTTAAGTCACTTTTTCAAAGCAGCTGTAACTCTGAACAATCGCTAAACAAATGGTTATAAGTCGAGGTCTATCTATATACTAAAGAAGCTAGCAGCAAAAAAAGGGGTAGGGAGACTCTGGGTGGAGAAAACTGGAAACCAGCTGAATGTAAGAAAGAAGAAAGCCACAGCCTAGGAATGCAGAGAAATGCTAAACTAGATGGGAAGGAAAGGAAAGGAAACATTACAGAGAAGGACATCACTAGCTGACCTATGAACACAAAGCCACTTGCATTTCCTTGTTACAATTTAGTGTTCTGCTGTCCACCAAATATAATCAGAATTGTTAGTATAATGGAATTTGGCTCTGGCCTTGAGAAGGGGCAAAATGGTTCCTTGGTTCCAGGAAAAAAAAAATGAAACTCAAAACAGTCCAGCCTTGACCTTAACCTTGTTGTGTCCTTAAAAAAGGGACAGTGAAGATTTTGGAAGGATTTTAACTGTCTTCCATAATAGCTGCATTCCTGGAATCCCTGCAGTGCTTGTTTCTTGGCCGGGTCTATCTCCAAGCGCAAACAGGATGATTGAAGCATCATGCATCTCCAAAATAAAGCTAATCAGTCAGAGATTTAAATCTCAGCCTCAAATGGTATCTGCCCTTTGAGCTGCAAATCGTGTCAACCTCGATACCTTCACCATAAAGGCTTCTTTTCCAAGTTCCATGTTCCGAAAGACTTTCTTTGGCCATACATTTCCTGTAACCAAGAATCTTTTTTTTTTTAATCCAAACGTGCAATTAGTCAGTGCTTCTTGGGTTTTGACAAAGGTCCAGGAGATCTAAAGGAAACAAGAAAGCTGTTAGGAGATTTGAATCTAATGAAGGGGCTCACTAATTAAAATAAGCCATGGTTCTTTCAGCTGCTATTTATTTAATAAATTACAGCAGGGTTGGCACAATTTGCTCAACCAAAACCAAGCACACCAATAATCTGTTTTTTGTTTATCTAAGATGCGAACCCATCTTCCCAATCCTTTCGTGACCGACAGCATTTCTCCAAATTTCAGTTTTCCCAAACAGGTCAAAACTATCCTATTACAGTCTCTTGTAAATCTTATTAATGTTCTTGCTAGCTGTGTTTTCTTTTTATATGCATTTTTTTGTTTTTATTATTATTTGTAAGTTGCCCAGAGTTAGGCAGTCTTAAAATTGATAAAAATAAAGATATTAACAAAATGATGTTTTGTACCGAGGAAAGCAATTCAGTATTTATGAACGGGGGGGCCTTACACAACCCTGTTTTGAAACTGAGGAGAGAAAATTCACCGTTCAATTCACGGACTTTACTCAGAGACAAGCATGTACACCAGCTTCCTTATACCCAACTCAGGGCTCTTTAGATGTACTACCAGTAGATTAGAATATACTCCATGCTGGAGGTGGCTGGTGGACTTATTGGGAAAATATCCCCACTGTACCATTCTTATCTTTGGTTTCTTATTTTTGTACCTGATGTTATTATTTTAACACTTATGATTTTAAGTGCAAGCTGCCCAGAGTTGCTTCGCAGAGTGAGGCCACGGCATATCAATTTCATTAATAAGTAAATATTGCCTGAAGCTTCACCAATGCCGTAAACCTAGCTAGAACACCGCAAGGGCCAGGAGCCCCCAAACAGTAAACAGCTGCCCATTGATATGGCTTGCCATGCTATTCAAAACTTGAATCGTCTGTACCACCCTCTAAAACAGACCTGGGCATTTTATACCCCCCCCCATATCACATCTAGCCCTTTGGCTATCCTGGTCCGGCCCACGTGGATTGCTTTTACAGGCAGTCCTCGACATACAGCCGCAACTGAGCCCCAATTTTTTGTTGCTAAGTGAGACATTTGTTAGGTGAGTTTTGCCCCATTGCCACAGTTGTTAAGCGAATCACTGCAATTATTAAATTAGTGACATGGTTGTAAAATGGAAATGGCTTCCCCATTGACTTTACTTGTCGCAAGATCACAAAAGGGGATCACATGATCCTGGGACACTGCAACCGTATAAATGTGAGCCATTGGACAAGCATCTGAATTTTGATCATGCAAACATGGGATGCTGCAACGGTTGTAAGTGTGAAAAATGGCCGTGAGTCCCTTTTTTCAGTGCCATTGTAACTTCGAATGGTCAATAAATGAACTGTTGTGAGTTGAGAGCTACCTATATTTTGCTTTCTTCGATTTCCATGCATACCTGTGCACCTTCACAGCCCTATCGGTTTGGCCCTCCCCAGCAGTCCCAAATTCTCATGTGGCCCCTTGGGAAAATGAACTGCCTACCCTTGCTCTAAAGAGACCCCTCAATCCGGTTTCTCACTTACAACGCAGTATCGTCTCTTTGATTTGCCGGAAACTGTTCTCCTGGAGCACCACGCTGATGTAGTAAATACACCGGAGTTCCCGGGGGTAGTCCGTGCGCTCTATATCCTTCAGCACAGGGATGGTGCGGCCATTCGCCATGGGCGCCTCGGTCAAGGCGTGGTGCATCTGGTAGCAACACCAAGGATCCTTCAGGAAGTTGGGGGTGATCAGCAGCACCCAACAGTGGCTGTTCTGAACGGCGTTGCACAGCTCTGTCATAACAGCCCCACCTGGAGCAGAGTCCCGCAGCTGAAGAAAGCAACGGAAATGTTCGGGCTGGTTCTCCAAGTAGGTCACCAGCTCTTCCACAAACTCAAGGTCGCCCTCGCTGTGGCAAATGCAGACGTCGTACAACTTGCTCCATCGGGCACTGTCGGAACTGCTTACAATCCGGGAGATGGAGGGCCCCAGTTTGGGGCTGCCGGTCAAGCTACGAGGGAGCGAAGCAGGACTTTTCTGCGAGGGAGGGGAAGTTGAGGAAGGAGAACACCCAGGGATCCCATTTGAGGCATCTGGCCTCTTCCTGGGTTTCTGCAGCAATGCCTTGAACCAGCCTGCGCAAATCAGAAATACGCAGGTTTTGAGGAAGCCAGCTCCTGAAGCTTTAAACAAAGCTACCATCTTTTTATTTTTACAAGGGGTTTTTTTTTGGTAACAAAACAACCTTTAATCATAAAAACAAAACTTAGTAAAATGTTTCAACGGACAAGCTAAAAATACAAACTAAGAAGGAAAAGAATACATTCTTATCAATAGTCACCGGTTTACCAATGAATTCACTGCTGTAACACAAACAGTATAAGACGGACGTCTTCAAACCTGCCCCTTTTATGACTTGTGGACTTCAACTCCCAGAATTCCTCAGCCAGGCATGCGTGCCTGGCTGAGGAATTCTGGGAATTGAAGTCCACAAGTCATAAAAGGGCCACGTTTGAAGACGCCTGGTATAAAATATCATTGAAAAGAGATGAAAGAATTTCTACCCTACAAGTAGACCTCAACATACAACCATTCAACAATTGTGACTCTTCAGAACAGGATCCAATCAGAAACGTATATGTTTGGTTAATAATCAGGTGTCTATCTGCACTGAGTTCCATTGGTTGTAATTTAGCGTATTTTCACTTCTCCATGCAAAAGCTAGGATCTCAAAAGTACAACACAGCTATATATTTGGTCTAGATCAGGCAACCTTGGCTCTTTTATGACTCGTGGACTTCAACTCCCAGAATTCCTGAGCCAGCATGGCTCAGCTTGGAAGCCTCTCCCTTTTCCCTCAGCGTGGCTGGCTCAGGAATTCTGGGAGTTGAAGACCACGAGTCATAAAAGAGCCAAGGTTGACTACCCCTGGTCTAGATCAGTGGTTTCTCAACTTATGATCTGTGGATCCCTGGGGGGAGGGGGTCACAGGGGATCTAGGAAGGCTGGAAGATATGTTACGATTTAAATCTTGATTTAAGTCTTGGGGGTCCATGACCTTGTTCTATGGCCACCGAGGGTATTTAAAGGGCGTCCGTGGTGAAGAAAAGGTTGAGAACCACTGAACTAAAGTAATGTTTCTCAAGTGTGAAGCTTGAAGACGTGTGGACTTCAGCCCCCAGAACTCTGGGAGGTGAAGTCCACAACTCTTCAAGTTTCCATGCTTAAGAAACACTGAGCTAGAGAGAGCTAAAGATAAGAAGAAGAGATTCTCACAAAAGGTATTTAAAAGGGGGTCCTTGGGGAAGAAAAGGTTGAAAGCCACGGTGCTAGATAATGGTCTCTCAATATTGTTTTCCTGAACCTTCCTTCTGCTCCTTTCATAATCACAGTCACCATTTTTAAGTTTAGATATTGCTCAAGAATTGCTCAGCTAGTTCACTCTGGTATTATCTAGAGAAATTAGATTCCAATTCCCACAATGTCCACAACATAGTCATTGCAGCCCAACACATCTTGAAAGTTGATCAACAGCACAACCCTGATAAATAGTTTCTCTTAGTGCAGTGGTTCTCAACCTGTGGGTCGGGACCCCATTTGGGGTCAAACAACCATTTCACGGGGGTCGCCAAACAACGCAGTCCACCATTTTTTCCCCCTTTTCCTTAGCTGTGCTACTCCCTTTTATTCTACTGGCTTTTGAAAGCCAATAGAATAGACTCTTGAATAGAGTCTAATTCTATTGGCTTTCAAAAGCCAATAGGAATTGTCCAGGCTGTCTCTGCCCTGCTGAGCCTGCCAAAAGTCCCATTACGCAAACGGTGCTGCACCAGTTGAGTAGTCCTCGACTTACGACCGGTTGAGTAGTCCTCGACTTACAGCCGGTTGGGGGTCGCGGCATTAAAAAGGTTGAGAACCACTGTCTTAGTGGATCATAAAACTTGGCTGCTTTCACAAATTCTTCCAAGGGATTATGTGAAAGGAGAAGTTAGGGTGAAGGGAAGAAGACTCAACGCACATGCACACTGGCACTATCTTACCTGCCATATCCATCAGCAAGTCTTCCACTGTGAATTATTCACGCCTGCCTTCCGCAGGAGAAGCTCGTGGGTCCCACATCCCACCGGAACTCAGCTCAGCTCAGCTCTGTTCCACTCTGGCTGGGTCTTTTCATCTACTTTCAACTTCAACAGGAAAGAGCAAAACAGGATTATTCCATTTACCAGATTCCAGGAGCGAATCTCCTGTAGAGAGAGAGGCGGAGGCACCTAAAACATATTTCGAAGGCTGCTTTTCTTGCAATAGAGAAAACGGAGGAGGGGAGGATAAAAATGGAAGAATGTGCAGAAATGGCCCAATCGACTTGGTTCGACTGGGGGACAAAACAGAATGGAAACTCTGTTTGGACCTCTTCCCGGAAACGGACAAAAATGAACCGGCGATCCCGCCGATTCAAAAGGGTCCATTTGAGAAGAGAACTATATCACATCATTAATCTAAAGCGGTGTTTCTCAAGCTTGACCATTTTAAGGCCTGTGGACTTCAACTCCCAGAATTCCACAGCCAGCAACGCTGGCTGTGGAATTCTGGGAGTTGAAGTCCACAGGCCTTAAAATGGTCAAGCTTGAGAAACCCTGATCTAAAGAGGTTTAAAAAGTTTGCGACTTAAAAGATCGAGGGCCGTTTCTCTTTCTTACGGGTTTGTTTTTTTTTTTCTCCCCTTCTACCTTTTTTCTACTTTCCTTTCCCATTCCTCTTCATGTGCCTTTTAATTAAACTTTCCACTAAAAAGAAAGAAAAACGCTTCCCGGAACCAGGCAAGCCGGAGCCGGGCGCGGCGCGCAAAGCGAAGCAAACCCGGGACCGAAGCTCCCGGAGGCGCCGCGGCCGGCCTCACCCACCTGCTCCCCGGCGCCGGGACCACCGCTGGAGGCCCGCTCGCCTTTCTCCCGCCGCGAAGACCCTGCGAGGAAACGCAGCCGCTCGCCCGCTTCCCCCTTTGGCGTCTCCGACCAGGGCGCGACGCCGCCTCTCCGCGCCCAGCGTTGCGCGAGGGATTCCGGGGGGCAGGTTCTCGCCCAGCCCGCCCAGCGGGGACCTTCCTTCCCTCCGCCCTTAGCGCTGCCCTGTCTGCCCCGCCTTCGCCGGGCGAGCCTCTCCGCAAAGCAGGCGGCCGCCTTCGCCCAACGCCCGCCTTCCTTAAGCCGCGCGTCGGGCTTTCAGCTGGGACCGGTTCCCTCGGGGCTGGAGCGGGTCTAGATTCGGGCAGCCCCCCCCCTTTTTTTTTTGGTACCCGGGTTGCATAACCGCTTTGCCCGAATGATGCGCTGCAACCCGAGGCGACCTCGGGGTTTGATGTGAGGGTCGCGCGAAGGGGCGCCACCTGCGCCCAGGCGGAGCCGGTCGCTCCCTTCGCCAAGTCTCGGCTTTGCAAAAGAGGACCGAAGTCCCTGGAGGGATGCTGGGTCGCTATTAAACCCATTGGGGGGTGGGAGGAAGACCAGGGGGGGGGTGGATGCAGGGAGTGTCTGAATGGTTTTCCCAAGGATGTTTCCCCCCCCCCCAACGAGGCAACTTTTTCATTCCTGGTGAAAAAGCATCTTTGGGGCAACTACGACCTGGATGACTGAGAATCTCCATAGACCAGTGTTTCTCAACCTGGGCCATTTGAAGGCATGTGGACTTCAACTTCCAGAATTCCACAGCCAGCAATGCTGGCTGTGGAATTCTGGGAGTTGAAATCCACATGCCTTAAAATGGTCAAGGTTGAGAAACATTGCCATAGACGTTGGGATTGTTTGCATCCAAGGCAGTGGTTCTCAACCTTTTTAATGCCGCGACCCCCCCAACCGGTCGTAAGTCGAGGACTACTCAACCGTTCGTAAGTGGAGGACTACTCAACTGGTGCAGCACCGTTTGCAGAATGGGGCTTTTGGCGGGCTCAGCAGGGCAGAGACAGCCTGGACAATTCCTGTTGGCTTTTGAAAGCCAATAGAATTAGACTCTATTCAAGAGAGTCCATTCTATTGGCTTTCCAAAGCCAATAGAATAAAAGGGAGGAGCACAGCTAAGGAAAAGGGGGGGGGGAAATGGCGGACTGCGTTGTTTGGCGACCCCCGTGAAATGGTCGTTCGACCCCAAATGGGGTCCCGACCCACAGGTTGAGAACCACTGATCCAGGGGGTTTAATTCTCAGCAGATGACCCAGAAGTGTAAGGCACCAGCATTGCTTTTTGAAAATAATCCAAGTAGGGGAATTAAGATCTTCCGAAGGAAGAGGAAGTTATGCTCAACAACTTCCATTTGGGAGACTGTTGCCTCCTGCAAAGGCCATTTTCCTTGACAGCAGGAGGGTGGGAGCTGTTGAACTGGCTGATGGATGGGCAGTTTTCACAGAGGGCACTGGGTCAGTTTAACCAATCTAAATGGTTGGGTCTCTGTAAGGCCCTAAGCAAAAACCCCCATGAATTTGTAGTGCACAAGACACTATGGAAATATCAAATTATTTATTTTGTTCATTCATGTCCTGGAGAACATCTATATTTGGTGGCTGAGCTGACAGTGACTTGACGCTTAATTGTCTTGTAATTTAGCTTCTATTTCAGAAGCTAAGAGGGGCCAGCCTTGGTTATTGTTTGGAATGGTATTACCTCGGAATTCCAGGGTTGTTGACTACACTGGCCAGCTGGAAAACAGTAGCAACCCATTTCTACAATATAGCGGAAAAATAGTCATCCAGGAGTTAAGCTCGAGTAAGATGTCTTAGTTTCTTTGCTAATGAAACATGTTTCCAAAATGAACTCTTGGCAAGAAATCGCACAAGAACTGGGAATGTGTGTTTTTTTTAAAAAAAATGGGAGATGGAAGAGAGTCTCGAAAATTATGTGATGCCAAGTACTGCAAAAGAAACTAAGAGTATGCAGGTTGAGGACGTACTCGGTGACAAACTGTAAGATAGAAAGGAATAGTTCAAACTCTCTGTTCCAAGAATTCCACTGTGCCTCTATGTATATGCAAAGGCTGCAGAATGAACGGGAAGAAGTAAGAGTCTTAATGAAGGAAGGCACATGAATTTCTTAAACCTTGATTCTTTGGCACCTCTTTGAAAAGAGAAAATATCTCTGTGAGATCAGTAAGCTTATCTCAGCCAGCAAGAGAGAGAAAGGTTTAATTATTTGGGATGAACCTTCCTCAGACAAAAAACTGGGAATCTTTCTACAGGAGGTATTTATCAGTTCAGTACATGATAAAAAAAAATTGAAAAGGTATCAAAAAATGGAAAGATGGAGGGCAATAGAAGAAGGGGACAACAGAGAAGGAAGTGGCTGGATGGAGTCCCTGAAGCAGCAGGCGTGAGCTTAAATGGACTCCAGAAGATGGTAGAGGACAGGAAGGCCTGGAGGAACGTTGTCCATGGGGTCGCGATGGGTCAAACACAACTTCGCAACTAATAACAACAACAACAATAACCAATTCCCTTTGGTTGTGATATCCCTACCGATATATCATTTAAATATGTCAAAATATTATTTATACAATAAACATTGCAAAAGAGTCATATTTTGTATACATTTGGAAATAATTTATATACACTTGGAAATAATTTGTTTTATTGGCTTACACTGTCAACGTTGTTAAAAATTATTTGCACTGTGATGCTCTAAGCTCAGTAGATCAGTATTCTATTCTGCAGAGTTAAGGTTCCCGAGTCTATGTCTAAAATCAACATGTTTTACAGTACATGATCCACGTATGTTGGAAGAGAATGCTGATGCACTTTCTCTGCACCTCACACTGTATTTATGTCCCAGTTGTAGCCCTGCTCCAAAATGTCATAAAAAAAATCAAATGAGGTACTTTGTGTAAGGCGATTGAAGTAGATTTCTTAGGAGTAACTTTCATTTGGAAGAACAAATTAAGATTTCCTATAGATTCAGTATATTTCTGGATATCAGGTTCTGGGGATAAACTAGGGAAGGGAGAGCTCCTAGAGTAGTGTTTTTCAAACCTGGTAATTGATAAAATGGGTAGACTGCAGCTCTTAGAATTCTGGGAATTGAAGTCCACCCATCTTAACATTTCCAGGTTTGAGGAACTAGCTGATTAATGGTTGCAAGTAAAGCTTTATCCTCAGTAAACTTCTATTTCAGTCCAGAACATCCTATTCTTGATCTAAATTTTGTCTTGAAGAAGGGAGAAGAGAGAGAGATTTAAGAAGTGGCCTAGTTCAGTTGTTCCTTTTGTCTCCTTTCAGCCACAATCCTACAAATGATCTAGAATAAACTACTGCACTTCCTCTTTCTCTAAAGCTGAGCTAAGCAGACCAAACGGTGGAAGAAGAAGGACAACAGATCTTTTTGTCATCTCCTTCCTCTTTCTCAAAATTCCTCTGCCGAATGCACAGGAGAAATGACAAAGGAGAGCAAAAGAAGTATAGCTGATGAGGGGAAAACCCTGTCCTCAACAAGTGTCCTCTTTGGTATCAGGTTCCGGGTGCTTTCATCATAGCAACAATGCACACAACTCTTCAGTTACTGCCAGAATCCAATTATATTTCATTTCTATCTACCTACTCTGATATAAAATCAATTCTTACTCGCTTCTGGATTCTGTCATACTACGGAAGGGGAGGAGGGTAAGTATGGGGGCTTTATGACTCTCATTTCCTCCATTAACTACAAAGTAACCGTTTGTTGATTCTCCTCAAGAGTAATAACCATAACAATGCGGCCATCGCCTTTCATTGTACTCTCTCTGAATTTCTCCCCTTTGCCGGCAGTGAGGGAAAAGGGGGTGGGGGGAAATGCAACACCTGGGATCTGGGAAGAGAGAGAATGAGTGATCGTGCTGACGGAGCAGAGCAGACGGATGGATTGAATCACCCAGAAGAACTGTGGGGTGGGGGCTGATTGGGAACACTTTAAAACATTGAATGGTGGGGGGGGGATCCCTCAGATCCTGTCTAGCATGCCTACAATCAGTTTCTCTTAATAAAGATTCCTGTTGGAAGAGACATTCAAGAGTTCTGTTTTCTTAAGAGGCAAATTGAGGTGGGTCCTTACAGTTACTCTTTGGAGTTATTCTGCACAAAATGGACCCATTCAATTGAACTGCAGCTGTGCAGTACCACAGTCCTAGCAACTTCCTTGCACTGCCAGCTGAGCCTATAATGACTTGGCCTGCGGATGAAAAGAAGGGGAGAATAAACAACTAAAACTCACTCTCAAAATGGATCCCAACTTGGACGACTTTAGACTATGTTTCTCTCAAGAAGCTTCTCGTCTCTAATTAGCCTATTGAAGGAGAATCTCTCAAGGTTGATGGACTTATATTTGAAGTCCAGAATGAGCTCAGCTATGGCTTGTCCCACTGCTGGGGCGTGCTGTAGTCCATGCCCACTGAAACCCGAAGCAAAGAAGATGTTTGACACTTGTGGGTGCCTGCCAATCACAGGATTCTGATCAAAGGTATTGTAGTCATAGTAACCAGCCCAGGAACCTTTTACCTGCCAGAGATAGAGATCAAATTCCTGTTAGTCCTGGACATGATGTACAATGCATTTAGAGACAGGTCTGAAGGGTAAAGAATATAAAAGCCACTTCCCCCCCGCCCTCCCCCCCCCAAAAAAAAACCCCAGGGAGAGCTGGTTTCTCAAGCAATTGGTTGGCTGGGCTAATCCAAGTCATGTCAACAGAATACTTAGGTTAGGAATTTAATCCTAACTAGCTGCTCCCAACTGCAAACAAGCTTAAATAGGAGACACAAGTGGAGAAGAATAATAAAGAAGGGTCAGTTTCCAAACACTGAAATCCAAGGAATGAGATGTCTGGATGATCCAGTAAGAACCATTGAATTCAGGTTCTTGAATCTTGACTTTAAATTGATATAACCAGCAGATAAGCCTTCCGCTGTGCTGGATAATCTAGAACAGGGGTCTTCAACCTTGGCCCTTTTATGACTTGTGGACGTCAACACCCAGAATTCCTCAGCCAGGCACACGTGCCTGGCTGAGGAATTCTGGGAGTTGACGTCCACAAGTCATAAAAGGGCCAAGGTTGAAGACTCCTGATCTAGAAGATATATTAAGCCCAGCTCAAAATGTCCTAAGATACGAAATGACTATCATGTCTCTTACGGTGTGCTTGAGTTAACCGTTGTAAGGAAATTTAAGATAAGGTATTAACTTCTCGGTTTTTCTCATGACTTAATATCTTACTTTCAGAGATTCAAAGCATGGCACTCGGTGGGCGAGCTTAGGCCAGACCTTTTCCTGAAAGAACTCAGGGTCTACTTCCAAATTTGCAGTATCTGGCTCTTCTTTCTGAAAAGTAAATGCAGACATTATGGCTCCATCAAAAAACCCAGACAGTCCTCGACTCACAACCACAATTGGGACCAGAACTTCTGTTGCTAAGCGAGGTGGCCATCAAGTAAGACTCACCCAATTTTGCAACCTTTTTTGCTAACGGATTTTAAGCAAATCTGGATTCCCTTTGTTGATTTGGCTAGCCGGAAGCCAGCCGGAAAGGACTCCGGGATGCTGCAACCGTTACGTATACATGCCAGTTGCCAAGCTGAGTGAATTCTCTTCACATGACCACAGGGAGAGTCATAGGTGGTTGTAAGCCCAGGACTATCTGAATCTTGAAGTTCTCCTACAAAAATAACCCTTTAAGATAGGTCATCCCAGAAGGATAAAAATGAACTTTCAGGAAACAATAGTGGAGCCTGAACCAGCAGCAGGACGTTTCAGTGGACTTTGAGAATACAGAAAATTGAAAACACTTGTCTGAAATGGTATAGGGTTTCCCTGCTTGAGCAGGGGGTTGGACTAGAAGACCTCCAAGATCCCTTCCAATTCATTATTATTATTATTATTATTATTTATTATGGATCATCGCATAGTCAGCCAGATATTCAGACTGGATTTGGCATTTTGTCTACCTATCGAGTCCCTATCCAGGACCTGGGATAGGCAGATGTCGATGTTTGATGGTATTATAGATCTCGTCGCAGGATGGAAACATTCCTAGTAAGGCCGCCTTTTGCAATTGACTAATAGCGAATTTGTCAATGCCAAGGGTGTTCAAGTGGTGCTCCAGTTGTTTTGGGATTGCACCCAAGGAGCCTGTCACTATTGATACTACCCTTGCTTGCTTTTGCCACAGTCTTTCTATTTCTATTTGTAGGTCTTTGTATTTTGTTATCTTCTCCAGTTCTTTCTCGTCTATTCTGCTGTCTCCAGGCACTGCCACATCCACTATCCAGACTATTATTATTATTATTATTATTATTATTATTATTATTACTACTACTACTACTTCTACCACTACTACTACTACTACTACTATGAAAACAAAATCCAGGTTGCTCAAGTATGGTATTTACAGTACAAGGTGAAATTCAGAACAGTATTGGACTCAAGACAAAAGAGGTGGTTGGTCAGGCTGCCTCCCTGGCAGAGCTCAGCCTGGAAGCCTGCTGTGGGCGAGCCAGGATCGGGGCGCTAGCAAAGCAGGGCCCAAAGTGATTGATGTACAGGACTGCTAAACTTAATGGGGCAAAGAACGAGCAGCTGGGGGGGATGTTCGGAGGACCTAGTGGAGTACTGATGAGGAGCCCAAAGATGTGGGGGGAGGTCCCCCAGTTTCAGTCAGATGGAGGACCCAGGCTGGAGAAGAGGAGGACACGGCCCGGGACACGGGTGGTTGTGGAATCAAAGCCAGATGTTGCATGCAGAGAGTGGTGCTTCAGTGACACCTTTATGGCCATCTTGGACCTTTTTGATCAGGATGGACAATCAGTTGCCTGTAATGGTATAGGTCAGTGGTGGTGAACCTATGGCATGGGTGCCAGAGGCGGCACTCGGAGCCCTCTCTGTGGGCACACGTGTCGTTGCCCCAGCCTCGCCTCCCCCCACAACCCCCTCCTCTCCAGCAGCCCCCTGAAGGAGAGTCACCCTCGAGCATGGCCCACGCGGAGCAGCGCAGCCAAGGACATGGCAGCCAGGCAGTGTAGACAAGACTCTGCCCTCACACCCCCATCGTGCACAGTTGATGCTGCAGGGCGTGGGCAGAGAGTGTGACCGCCATAGCGCTGCTGGGCTGCCTGGGCAATCTGCAGCGGGCCCTGGAGGCGGTGAGTGGCCCTGCGGGCAGGTGGGACGGAGCAGGAGCCGGGCAGGGGGTGGAGCAAAGGCGGGGCCAGTTTTTGAGCACTCGGTCTCTAAAAGGTTCGCCATCACTGGTACAGGGTCTCCTGCTTAAGCAAGGGGTTGGACTGGAAGACTTCTAAGCTCCCTCCCAACATTATTCTGATTGATTGATTGAGCTTGGATTTAAATTCCTGCTCAAACACAATAGTTCCTGCGTGGTATTCTGGCATCCACCTGATACCAGGTATCAGAATTGCCACTATAATGAAACTGTTTATTATAAAATTGGGACACTGGGTGGAAATCCGAGCACTTCAGAAGACGAAGGGCTTTGGGAACGTCTTGCTTCTTGCTAGAACTGATAAGCCCGTCACTTTGCCTCCGCAGAATCCTTACAAGCTGGCAGAAAACTGTCCCAAAGCCCTGATCAACTCACTTCTGTTGGGCTTAAGCCTCCAAGATAGTTGCCACCCAAACCTTCCCTTCGGAAATACGCTCCGGTGGTGTCAATGAGCAACGGGCACTCCAAGCCGGGTCCCTCAGGGCAGTGCCAGACATAGACATACCTAGGAGAAAAGGGATAAAGAGATGCTTTTGCAATATTTCATAACCAACCTATTTGCTTTATGAGCTAGGAGAGCAAGAATAGAAACAAACAGGTGTAAAAGAGGTAATAGCCATAGCACTTAGACTTAGATACCGCGTCACTGAGCTTTACAGCCCTCTCTAAGCGGTCTACAGAGTCAGCCTATTGACCCCCAACACTCTGGGTCCTCATTTTATCAACCTCAGAAGGATGGAAGGCTGAGACAACTTTGAGCCGGTGAGAATCGAACTGCAGGCAGTTGGCAGAATTAACCTGCCGTGCTGCATTCTAACCACTGCACCACCACGGCTCATTAATACCACAAGATACAGGAGTTTGTATCTTGTTAGTTTCACATGCTCAGGAAGACACTGGGTATCATTTGGTTTGTTGCTAATATATGAAGCTGCCTTGAACCTACAGTTTTGCGTTTGTCTATTCTGATACGGTTTAGTCCAGCTGGTCGCAACTTTCTGCTAGCTCTTCTCTCTACTTTCTACTTTCCTGGCATTGCATCCTTAGATCTTTTCAATTTCAAAGGCCAGGGATTAAACCTGGCCAAGGAGAGGCATGCAAAGGTCAGCAGGTACTGTAAAATGAGCTGTAGGCAAGCCATCCATTTTAGGAACGATCCATAGTATATTTAGGGGAGTGCAAACCAAAGATAATAAGCTATTTAGCTAAAGAAGGAAATGAAAACGTATCCTGAGTAGCAGCTGAGAAATGCGATAGAAACTGCAATCCTTAAACTCCCAACAAACTGCCAAAGGCATGCAACAATACAGGTAATCCACTTACAACAGTTCATTTAGTGACCAAAATTACAAAATTACACAAAAAAGTGACTTATGGCCATTTTTCAGAGTTACGACCTTTGCAGCACCCCCATAATCACGTGATCCAAATTCAGATGCTGGGCAACTGACTCGTATTTACGACGGTGGCAGTGTCCCAAGGTCACGTGATCGCCTTTTGCTTCCTTCTAACAAGCAAAGTCAATGGGGAGGCCAGATTGCCTTAACAACCGTGTTACTAACCTATCAACTGTGGCGATTCCCTTAGCAACGGAGGCCAGCAAGGTCGTAAGAGGGGACAAAACTCACTTAACAAATGTCTCGCTTAACAACAGAAATTTTGGTCATCAGCTGAGGACTACCTGTAATTGGATGGCTGGATTCACACATTAGGCCATGCCAGAAACCCCCAATTTAGAAACCTCAACAGCTCCGTTCAAACCATGTAATAAACCAAGTTTTGCTCTTTGGGTGAAAGAAATACACGCTGCACAGATATGGAATGGAACCTCACCTTTTCTTAGGTTCTACTGGTAACCTAACCCCCGAGAAGATGTTTTCGGACTGAGCCCCAATGCCAGCCATCTCGGCCACTTGGCCTGACCAGGCTCCTGCCGCGTTTACCACCATTGCACACTCTATCTTGGCACGTTCGATACTTTCGGGCAACTGGACCTAGAAGGTTAAGGATAACCAAAGAGCAGTTTGGTAAGTTTATACTAAGCAGTTAGATGGTCCACTAACAAACTGATACCCCTCCCAACAGGAATTAGAAAGCAAAGAGGGAAGAACAGATGAAGCATTTGCTGAACAACTAATAAAAAAGCTGACGCTTCGTGTTGGACTTCTTTCGCGGTCTTCCCTCCTCCCTTTCATGTCTCAAAAGAGTTCAAAATAAATCTCAGGAGCCTTTAATGACCACTCTCCAGAAACTATCCCACCTGGATGAACTTCCTAGCTCTTCCTCCAGGCATTGGGCCCCAGTGTTTGTTATTCTAGTCCAGGGGTAGGCAACCTTGGCTCTTTGATGACTTGTGGACTTCAACTCCCAGAATTCCTGAGCCAGCATGGCTCAGCTTGGAAACCTCTCCCTTTCCCCTCAGCATAGCTGGCTCAGGAATTCTGGGAGTTGAAGTCCACGAGTCATAAAAGAGCCAAGGTTGCCTACCCCTGTTCTAGTCTCATCTGTCGATAGCTGTAGCTTTAGCTGTCGATCTACATACACACATACATACACAGAAACATATATGCACTGGTTTAAGATTGTAAGTTGCCCAAGGTGATATGAGCAGGGTGGCCTTCCAATTTCCATAAGTCAATCGGTCAATCCATGATGGTACAAATTTAACCAATGTTGGTGCCGCTTCCATTATAATTTTATCAGCAGCACTACACAAACGACAGGTAGTCCTTGACTTATAAACACATTTGAGCCCAACCTTTCTGTTGCTAAGCCAGACGGGTGTTAGGGGAGTTTTGCCCCATTTTACAACCTTTTTTTGCCCCATTTTACAGCCTTTCTTGCCAGTCGTTAAGTGAAACACTGCATCTATTAAGTTAGTGACCCCATTGTTCAGTGAATCTGACTTCCCCATTGACCATGTTTGTCAGAAGGTCGCAAAAGGGGATCGCATGACTCTGGGACACTGCAAACCGTCATAAATATGAACCAGTTGCCAAGCATCCAAATTGTGATTGTGGGGATGCTGTGATGGTTATAAGTGAAAAGCCGGCATATGTTGTGATTCCTCGCCAGCCAGTGGACCCGGCAGCTGAGTCTGGGGAATCAGAGGAAGAGGAGGAGGAGGAGGGGCCTGGAGTGACATCAGAGTCAGAGGAAGGCTCTGAGGAGCTCCAAGACTTACAGTCGGATGAGGAGCCTGGCCCCTCTACTCGCACTCAGGCTGAGACACAGCTGTGCTGGGAGTCTGAGTTGGACAGCGAGGAATCACAGCTGAGAGCTATCCAGGATGCACATAAACGCTGGCAAGAAAAGCAAGTAGGACAGAGGAATGCAATGGGGCGGCTCCAAAGGCAAAGGAGAAGGCATTAGGAAGCCACACCTTGGCTACATAATTAAAGGGAAGGTATGGGAGGGGCTGGTTGCTGAAGGCAATTGTTCATGTTGAGGAATTAAGTTTCTGTGGACTGTGTTTGTTTGCCTTGGACATTGACTCAGGTCTGGGAATAATAAAAGGGGATTGGTTTTTTTCTTGCAGTTCCAGCCTGCTTGTTGAAAGAGGGGTTTCTCCTTGTGAGCTTAACAAGGACTCACCTAGGCTGGGACAGAACAGCATAGGCCAGTTTTATTCAGTGCCATTATAACTTCAGACTAAACGAATGGCTGGAAATCAAGGACTACCTGTACTGATTCGTGCCAGTGTCCACCAGGCATATCCAGTCTTGCCTGTTAAAATGCTTTACGTCTTGTTACCCTGAGCCACTGATGAAGAAAGCATCCAAGACGAGAGCAGAAGACACATGATTTTGGTAAGCAGAAAGCACGTGATTTTATGTCATTTGTGAGAGGCGCAACCGAGCCTTAAAATAAAGACTCACATTAACAGATCTAATACGCGAGGCTTTAAGAGACTCATCGTTGTTCTTCGTTTCATAAAAACTCAAGTTGAAAGCTGTAGGAGAGGCGAAAGAGATGGAGGAGATGGTAAAAGCAGCTGCCGTTGATTCATTCCTGAAATATAAAGACTTTAAAAAAGACCTCCTTCCTATTTACAGTTTAAATTTAAACATACAACCCATTCTATCAGTGTTTTATAGCATGATCTGAAGCCTAAAATGCTCCTCTTACAAATATTATTTGTTAAAAAAGAATACAACTTTCTCAAATCAATCACTGCTACTGAATTGACTAGATAAGAAGTTTTTAAGATGAGGTGGAGGTTAGGGTAAATTATAATAGTGCCAACACTAAATGTGGGTCTTAGGATAGTTTCAGGTTTCTCTCCTCCCTAACTAAATGGCTGCAACTTGGCAAAGTGCCTTAGCAAGTTTTAGTTATCTGTTGCATGCTGATTATCCCCGGATATGTTTAGATTCAAAACTCCAATAATGGTGCCAGGCTGGGGGAAAAAAAAAAAACCTTCTATGGCAAACCTATGGCACGTGTGCTAGAGGCGGCACTCAGAGCCTTCTCTGTGGGCACGTGCGCCATCGCCCCAGCCCCGCCGCAACCCCCTCCTCACCAGCAGCTCCCCCAGAGGAGAGTCGCCCCCAAGTGTGGCCCGTGTGAAGCAGCGCAGCCAAGGACATGGCAGCCAGGCAGTGGGAACAAGACTCCACCCTCGTGCCCCATCGTACGGTTGATGCTGTGGGGCACGGGTGGAGGGTGTGGCCAGGGCGCTGCTGGGCCGCCTGGGCGTTCGGTGGGCTGTGGAGGCAGTGAGTGGCCCTGTGGGTGGGCAGGGCGGGACGGATGGGGGGCAGGGGCGGGGCTGGTTTTGGGGCACTCAGTCTCTAAAAGGTTCGTCCTCACTGTTCTATGGTAAGACGCAGAATAATTATGCTTTCATAGAGCTGCTCAAAGGTTACCTAATACCGGGAATCATGGAAAGTGTGAAATTCTTCTCTCTCTCTCCCCCCCCCCAATTGATAAAATGCTCCCTGATAGTATGGAGCAGAGGATAAAAGACTCCTAATACAGGTAGTCCTCAATTTACAACCATTCATTTAGTGACCGTTCTAAGTTACAACAGCACTGAAAAAAGACTTACAACCATTTTTCACGCTCACAACTGGGGGCCCCTGGTCATAACGATCAAAATTCAGACACTTGTTAACTGGCGTGTATTTACGACGGCTGCAGTGTCCCGGGGTCAGGGGATCTCCTTCTGACCAGCTAAGTCAATGGGGAAGCCAGAAACACTTCACAATTGTGCTACTAACTTAACAGCTGCAGTGATTTACTTCGCAAGTGTGGCGAGGAAGGTTGTAAAATGGGGCAAAACTCCCAAAACTGATTCTGAAGAGTTCTTTTTTTCCTCCACAGTAATGACTCCAGGATAGAGAATATCGTTTTGATTCAAACCATTGGACTCTTACCGATTCAGTTCCAGGTATTGTGCCCCAGAACATATTTGAGTTGGCAACAAAGCTAGGTGTTGGCTAGGGCAGGAAGCACAAAGAAGAATGCTTACATGTCACTTCTCCATTATACTGGACCGTGCCCATAGAGATGGCTTTCCTCTTGAAAGCATTGAGGAGAGTCCAGGGATCAAACCAGCCCTCATTTTCCAAGCCTGAAGGAAGTCAGGAAGGAATACAAGAAAAACGCTAGGAATACAAGCCTTGGCACTTAAACGTTAACAGCAAATTAGACTTAAAGCCAACTTCACCAGAATTCTAAGCAGCAACATAATTTAACTCAGTGGTTCTCAGCCTGTGGGTCGGGACCCCATTTGGGGTCGAACGACCATTTCACGGGGGTCGCCAAACAACGCAGTCCGCCATTTCTTTCCCCCTTTTCCTTAGCTGTGCTACTCCCTTTTATTCTATTGGCTTTTGAAAGCCAATAGAATAGACTCTTTTGAATAGAGTCTAATTCTATTGGCTTTCAAAAGCCAATAGGAATTGTCCAGCCTGTCTCTGCCCTGCTGAGCCCGCCAAAAGTCCCATTCTGCAAACGGTGCTGCACCAGTTGAGTAGTCCTTGACTTACGATCGGTTGGGGGTCGCGGCATTAAAAAGGTTGAGAACCACTGATTTAACTGATTGGAATTAGGCTGACCACAAGCACTGAAATTTGTAATTCATGAATGAATCCAGCCCATTATGCTTTGCTCAATAATCACGTTTGAGATAATCTTATGGGTTATTAGGAGGTACCAAATATTAATTTGGTCGGCAGCATGCATCGTTTGACAAGTGGGTTTTGATCTTTTTTGCTAGATGCATGACATAAAAAAACAAATTCAAAGTCCTTTGATGACTCATCAACAAATTTAGTAAAAATCCTTGTCCCCAATGTTCTTATCTGCAGGTTTTGAATGCTTGAGCTTGATCTCGGATCAAATGAACTGGAAACTGATAAACTGAAGATCTACTGCCGGTATCAAGCTGCAAAGAGGCAAAGAAAATCAGCTTTCCAGTTTTGGATTCCAAGTGATTTCAGCCTATAAAACAGGATAATTGTTTTTGGCCTTCAATTGTTTAGTCAAAATAGTGATGCTATCATTCGGCTTTAGGAGAGCTACAAAGTTAGCAGCTGGTACCATAAGAAGCCAGAGCTACGCCATCAGTGTTCATCCACGGAAATTTCTTTTTCAATTGTGCCGGTGAGAAGAGAGAGACAGCTACTCCTTCCTTTCTAATAAAGGATAAAATAAAAATTAGATAACATTCATTACAACCCTTAGGAACTCAGACTACTAAAAATATTAATGTTTAATCAATGAGATCAGTAAAAAAAAAAAAAGTTCTACTGAAAATCCACAAAACAGAAAAGGCTTGTCTCCAAAATGTACAATTGGGCAAAAGGTCCATCAATTCTACTTGTTAAGCCAGCCATGTAATCTCATTAAACTGTGGGGGATCAACAGGTTCACTGTTACAGTCTGGCGGGTCAAGAATCAAGGAAATCATGTGAATTGCCTCACGTCACATCTGTCTCACAAGATGCTGGCTTCCTGCTTCTATTATTTTATAATGCCTAATATCCCATTGTTGCATTCCTAACAATTTTCTCCCCAGGGAGAAAGATGGGTTTGGTTCAAAAAGATGCTACTTGTGGAGAATTTAAGTCCAATCTTATCCTTTAGAATTTGGTCAAACAATAAATGGTGAGGACAAATTATGGCTTGCTTAACTATCACTTAGTTTACAAATCAAAATCAAACAAGCCCCTTTAGGGCCTTTCATACATAAATCAGGTCACTATGCTAAGTATCACAGAGAATTTGAAACCAAAGTACCATCATCTTTAATCAATAGTCATTTTTGTGTGTATGTGTGTGTATAGACGAGGTTCCAGATATAATTTCTTTTGTTGTATTTCTTTCTTTTCCCTTTTTAATTGCTTGTCCTTTTTTCCTTTGTTCTGTCTTATTAATTTAAATAACACCCACTTTTCTTGGATTCACAGCAAATTTATTTATTTATATATTTATTTATGAGACTTATATACCGCTTTAAGTGCAAGCACTCTCTAAGCGGTGTACACCAGTAAGCAGTGTATATATATATATATATATATTTACATTGCCCCCAACAATCTGGGTCCTCATTTTACCTACCCCGGAAGGATGGAAGGCTGAGTCAACCTTGAGCCGGTGAGATTTGAACCGCTGACCTGCTGAACACAGTCAGCTAAAGTGGCCTGCAGTACTGCACTCTAACTGCTGCGCCATCTCGGCTCATTAAATGAATAGAAAATGCATATTAATATGAAGAAGATAACCTGGGTAACCTTAGGAGACAACCACTGTGGCTTTACAACAAAATGTGGTAAAAAGAAATTGTTATTCATGATCTGTGTCAGCACCTTTCTCCATTCAACCAGAAACTCAAAAGATCTCTACCTTTGAATGTTTACATTCTCCTCCAAAACAGCAGCTTCATTCTCTGAAGCCAGAAAGAGGTAACCTGAGTGATTAAATTGAATATCTATGGGTGGTTCCCCAACAACACCAAGATGATCCTGGAATGAAGAAACAAAGGGATAGAGTGACAATTAGTAAGAGCGTGCCTTCCCATCATGCACGCTACACATCACACAAGGCAAATAACAGTTTGTGTTTAAAAACTCAAAGATTTATACTTTTTTTTCGTATCAAAAGGACATTCTTTGATATGGTTTGTTATTTTATGGTTATACTGAGCATTACTTATGTAACTTCAGTAATTCTTTCCATTTGCTGATATTATGTCTTTTGAACCCTTTGTTTTAAATAAACGTTTTTTGTAAAAAAAAAAAAATAAAGAGAAATGTAGCTCTTTTCTGGAGAATCCAGGAGTGTCAAACTTGCCATGTCACATGACGTGTCGTGACATATCGTGACTTTTTCCCCCTTGCCGGAGCTGGGGTGTGACGCATCCAGCCCGTGGGCCAGCAGTTTGACAAACCTGATCTAGATTATTTCACGATGATTGATAAAATCCCTACAAATTCATACAAGAGAGTCCAAGGTGAGCTTCCCATGAGATCAGGGATTAACTAAGGCTACTTCACAAGTTCACCTCACACATTTGATAACAGTGAATATAGCTAACAAACACCTTTGCTTGCAGATATTAATACAGATTTGGATTCATGTAACACCTAACCAAACCTTATCTCTTAGCAATCTATCTAATAGGATGCAACATTTATTATTTCTTCCTTAAAAAAATTCAGTCATATTATTCTCGATATCCAAGGAACTACCTAATACTGTCCCTCATTTTCTTCTTTCAAGATTACTTGCATACTACACCAGGGGATGCAATGGGGAGACGAGGTGGGAAGGCAGGGACAAGTAGAACAAAATAGTAACCATAGAACCAAAAGTGAGGTCCCTGAATTATTGAAAAACCCAGAGAGAGCATAACGTACATTGATTAAACGCAAGAAGTTTGCTGAGAAAGAACTCATCCAGATATTTTCTTCCACTGAAAATTGTTGCCGTATCCCTCCGATAGAAAGAACTGTGGATGCTTTGGAATACTGCAGTAAAACAACAGAGATAGCGAGGAATTACTTAGCTATACTTAAATCTCCTCTTCCAATGTATTTCAGTCACACAAATAGTAGCAAAAAGACGAGGAACAACATTGGTAGGACAAAATACTGAATTCGCACATACTGCTGTTTTGCAATTTAATGAATTACTTATTCCAATTAATCAAGTGGCACTTTACCCCTTACTTAACTGTATTACATTTTTATCCTATCTTTTTCTGATAAAAGTCTTTCCCAACTGTATATTTACAACTTAACATAACAAGAGAAATAATATCAGATTGAAGATAACCCACTAGGTTAACTGAACACTGATGCCAGGGTCTCACAAATGCATCCTGGAACTCCCAACCAAAGTGTAGAACCTCCTTTTGATTGAGCTACAACTCCCCAAATTTCTCCAACTGGCCAGGCTGGCTGATCCTAAAGAGATTTTTTTCAACAACCATTAAAGTTCTGCTCTAATTACTTTCAAACTTTAGCAATAAACCTGAATACAGTACTGCATCATTTGATAACACTCAATCTCATGTTTCTTTTGTTTAAGCGGAACTGAAATAAGAACTCACTGTATTATCTCTCTCAATTACCAATACTTGAATGGCATTTCTGTGTGATTCTTTTGCCTTCAGCCAGTAGGCAATGGACCAGCCTATTATCCCACCGCCAACAATCACCACATCGGTCTGTTCAGGAGGGAGATCTCTTGCCGGAAGGAAGGAATTAAAGCCACTTTTGAGGTTCTGGAAATTGGTCAGCTTCTTAAATTCTGAAAAAGGGAGAAAATTAAGCCAGGACAGCCATGTTATACAGTGTTTTGTGAATTCTAACAGTCACTAACATCCTTATAGTCTTATATAATCTGACGTTCACAAAATTGAGGCTTACTTATTTGAGACCACATAATCAGTCAGTCAGAGCAGCCTAGAAAGGAAGACACTTGCCTCACAATTCAGGAGACTGAGAGTTCAATCCTAGGCAGTGACAAATGTTTCTCTATCTGGGCGCAAAAAAGAAAATATCTGCTGTGAACTCCGCATTGGCATCAGGAAGGGCATCCGGCCAGTAAATGCTCGGTTCCATTCAGTTGCCCCAACTCCACCCCAATAAAGGGGATTAGAGGGTCATTAAAAGATATATATATATATATATATATATATATATATATATATATATATATATATATATATATATATATATATTATCTAGAGTGCTGTATGCTACACCGTTAACCCAAATATGGTAGAGAGAAATAGCTATTCCAGTTCTCCCTTAATTCTTTGCTAGCAATCCAAATTTTAGAAATATATATATATATTTGATATATTTATATATCAATAAATCAGTCAGTTAAGTCAACTGAGGTCTGCTGACTCCAAACAGCTTGAGGGTTTCTAAATAGGACGGGGCTCTTCAAACTTGGCCCTTTTATGACTTGTGGACTTCAACTCTCAGAATTGAAGAATTGAGGAATTCTGGGAGTTGAAGTCCACAAGTCATAAAAAAGCTCAATTTGAAGACCCCTGAAACAAGATACCCGAAGAGGAGCTTTCTTTAATGGGGGGACCAGAAGAAGCGGTGCCCGGAAAGCCCGGTAGAGCCAAGCCTGGGGGCTCAGCTGCCCCACCAAGGATCCCCAGGCTGGGATGAGCCCACCAGCCAACGCCATTCAACGAATACCCCGATTTTCTTCTCGGCCGCCCTCAGAACAACACCCCGGAGAAGTAGGATAGGCTTCCAGGGCGGTCCCTGGCGGAGGAAAGGGTCGTCTTTCCCTCCGCCGCGGGCTCACCTCGGAAGAAATTCCCGTCCCGGACGCTGCTGAGCCGAAGCGGCCGCCAGGGCTCCTCCGGGTTGGCGAAGAGCCGCCGCCGCGCCGCCAGCCAGGGGCGCAGACCGGCCAGCGGGCTCCCTCGGCTGAGCATGGCGCGCTCGGCTCCTCTTGACAGGACAGCACGGCGCCTCTCTGACGTCAGAGGAAAAGCTGCCTTTAAAACCACCGTCTCTTCATCCGCCCCGATCAAGGGCCAATCGGTGGCCACCTCGCAACCCCGCCCTCGAGCGGCCCAGTCCACGTCGCTCCTCGCTCTGACGTATCCAGGGCCTCTCTAAGCCCCGCCCCACTCGCTACGTCTCGGGAGAATAGCCCAATCCGATCTTCTTTGCCCTCCATCTCACTATTAGCCCCGCCTCTTCCGTCACGGTGGAGGCCGCTTTAAGGCTGTCGTGTCCAAAAGTCTCCCTCCTCCCCCGGTTTCCTTTTCCAACCTATGAATCCTTTTTCCTCTCTCTATTATTTCTATCTCTATCTTCAAGAAGGAAGCCCGGCATACCTTGAGCATCTTTCCTTCCTGGAATAAACATCCTGTGTCTCGATTTACAAAACGCAGGATTTTCACTCGCCGCTCGTGAATCCGGTCCGTTCCAAACAAAAGAGGAATAAGTGATAAAAGGCCACAAGACGTCTGAAGCAACTCTTCACTTTCTATCTCTATGAGCCGCAGAAGCCCCACCTCTCCCGAGGACGGGATCCAATCAGAGTTCAGGGGCTTCAAGAGGCTTCCGGCGGATGTGAGTAGTACTTAGAGAAGAATCTGACGTGGGTAAGGAAGTCGGGCTGGTTTCCCGGCGTTTTCGGTCCCGTCGCTCCCCGGTTTCCCCCCTTTCCCCCCGGGTCAGGGCCCGGCGCCCCCGATCCCGCCATGCTCGACTTTTTCACCATCTTCAGCAAGGGGGGGCTCGTCCTCTGGTGCTTCCAAGGCGTGCGCGGCCCCGCGGCGGCCTGCACGGCGCCCGTGAACGCTCTGATCCGGTCTGTCCTCCTCCAGGTAAGACCGCCCCCCCCACTGCTTCTCGGGCCCCGGACCCGTTTCCACGTGTGGTCTTCGTGGGGGTCGCATATTTCACCCATGCGAGACGACGACGTGGGGGAGGCGGAGACCCAGACGATCTGGGTTTCCCTAGTTAATCCTGCGATGGGAGACCACCAGGAGATCACGGGAAGAATTTAGAAGGGGGCAATAGCCAAACTGCCGAGGGAGGGAGGGAGGGAGAGATCGATCAATTAAAGGGAACTTTTATCTTATTTGATTATTGATTAAGCCCCTTTTTGGAACTTCCGGCTCCCCCATTCTCTTTAATCCTCCATCTCCCAGATATCCCGTCAATCAAATTTTCCGTCTGTTTGATCTTTTAGACGTCCTTAAGGGCTTGATGCTAGGGTGTAATTGAAATAATAGAGTCAATTCATGACTCTTGCATAATGATATAGCTGTACAAGTATTGTGCAATAAATAAATTATTTATTCCCTTCCACCTCCCTTGTAAGACATTATTACTATTTAAGGAATAGGAAATCTCTGTACAAATGAAATGTGCTCTATCAAGGCAGTGTCCTGCTCTTCAGGATTATGGTTTACAGTTGGAAAAACATAAAAGATCAAGAAATAATGTGAAAAGGAAAAAGAAATTATGAAAACTTGTTTCTTCTGCTCTGTCGTCATTCTGTAGTGTTTTTTTTCATGCTGCTGTTGCAACAGAACACCCTATATGCTTAATATAATTGTGTCTGAATAATAGTTAAGAACTCAGCCTTAAACTGGATCTTCCCATTAATTTGCATGCCTGTTGATCAATATTTTGAGCAGGCCAATTCTTGCATCGTCTTATAATTGGGGCATTTTGATCTCCTAGATTCCTAGTTTATTTGGGACAGGCAAAGTTACTCAGCATACTGCTCTGTCATTGAGCCTACAACAAATGTCACAAAGAGATTAGATTCTTTTAGTATGGTTCTTTCTTTCTGTAATATGGTTCTATTCTTTCATCTGACAATAAACTAGCAGGGATTTTTTTGGTGGGGAGGGGATTAAGTGTTCAGTTGCATGACTTATCTATTTCTTTGTCATTCTTCTTGGCCTTTAATAATTAGTTAACTCCAAGCTTCACTGTTACTGTATCTGAGAGATTAAATGTGCAACTGACATGTTACTTTAAGTTATAAGTAACTGGCAATTTTCAATTTATTCTTACCACATAAATCAAATTGAAACAACACATGATGTAATGTGTTTCATGAACTTCGCTATATAAATTTCAGTCAGATTATTTGAACTAGATCGGTGGTTCTCAACCTTTTTAATGCCGCGACCCCCCAACCGGTCGTAAGTCGAGGACTACTCAACCGGTCGTAAGTCAAGGACTACTCAACTGGTGCAGCACCGTTTGCAGAATGGGACTTTTGGCGGGCTCAGCAGAGCAGAGACAGCCTGGACAATTCCTATTGGCTTTTGAAAGCCAATAGAATTAGATTCTATTCAAGAGAATCTATTCTATTGGCTTTCAAAAGCCAATAGAATAAAAGAGAGTAGCACAGCCAAGGAAAAGGGGGAAAAAATGGTGGACTGCGTTGTTTGGCGACTCCCGTGAAATGGTCGTTCGACCCCAAATAGGGTCCCGACCCACAGGTTGAGAACCACTGGACTAGATCTTTTGGACCATAGGTTTTTCCCTTCTTCCAATAGATTCCTGCATTGAAAGACTATTTTTTGAATAAGTTACTCAGAAAACCTTTTTGTCCCCCGTTCCCCAATCATTTACTTGAGCACCAGATGGTTCTAACGACTTCAGGAGTTTTTTGGGCATTGTTATCCATTTACATCTAAAAGTTTTCCTTTAACCGATGGTTTCAAAGTCTATGCTGAGGAGTCAAATTGTACCATGTATGATGGGACTGTTATGCTTTCCCAGATCCCTTGCCAACAGGCTTTAAGTGATATTTAGTAATCTCCAGATGGTCTTTTTCAACTTTGCATTTGCTTGTTCAGAAGACATGATCTTAATGAATTGGTATATTCAAGCATTTCATGCTGGTCCAAGATAAAGAAATTTATTATAAGAGGTTTTCATTGATTTTGGATTTCCAGAATCTGGAACAATCCTTCTTAAATTTGTTTTTTAAAATTAATTTACCATACTCAGGTTCCACTTCCTATGCAATTCTTCTTAAAAAGAGTTGACAAGAAAAGTAGCAATAAACATTCCAACAATATAAAATTATATTCACTAAAAGAGGCATTTTTCCAACAATCATGTTCATGAGTTCTTAATAGGCACCCCGTAAGTTAAGCCGATCCTAGATCTCACGGGGGAGAGCATGGAGCACAGGGCCCAGAGCAGAAAAGGATCATCTGGAAGTAGCTGTTAGATGGCTTTCAATGGTTCTTGACAATCATACCATAGTGCTACCTGAAGTTGTATAGCAAGAAATGCTCAAGTGAGAACATTCTGTACCTCATCATATGAATCTGACTTCTGTCAAAAAAATATTAATTTTAAGAAATCAGCGAATAACATAAATTGGTTTTAACTAGATTCTCCAGGTTCCACATAGGATCAGAGATAGGATCCATTTGAGCTGAATTCCCTTTTATTTATTTGCATTGTGTTTGCTCTCCATTTTCTATTTTGTATTTTACAGTTATACATTGTCTAGGTTTAACATAAATTGAGTCTTTTGTAAAGGTTTATTGTTTGTTTTTCCCATCATACATTGGCTGCAGGGACCTTGAGTTGGGCAGTGAATCAATAACCTCTGGATGCATGCAGGCTGCTGAACGGGGACTTAACAAAAGCTTTAAAACCTTCCTGTTAGCCTCATATTTTTGAATGAATTACAGTATACTTTTAGCGGGCACAGATTGTGTATCTCGGAAATTAAGGTCTTGGGGGAAAAAGAAATAGAATTGGCATGCTTGTTCAACCACCTGTACATTGGAGATTGCCTCTTTCACGTTGGTCTGCACCCTAGTCCCCACTGCCAAGAATAATTGCAAAAGCCACATTTGACCTGTAGATCTTGCGTTTCATTATGTTAATTTTCTTCTTTTCAGGAGCGAGGTGGCAGCAACTCTTTCAACCATGAAGCCCTTACACTTAAATATAAGCTGGACAATCAATTTGAGCTTGTATTTGTGGTGCGTATGCTCTTTTGTGTTGAACGAAAAAGGCTTCAGCAGCAAATGAATACTAAACTGCAACTTAAAAGTTTCACTATTGTCTAGTTCTTGAGACATAGAACAGATGAAAATTGTGTGGCCTTTCTAGAAGTTACTGAATTACAACTTCTTGTCGGGTAGTTAGCAATGAAGAACACAGTTCAGCAACATATTCTTCCTTCCCAACGTTGTAATCCTATTGTGCTGAGGTTCACAAATCACACCATTGCTATGGAATATTTAATCCTGCTTTGTCTGAAAAACTATAGAACCAAATGCATCTCATGTTTTATAAAGTGAGTGAGTGAACCCAGTGTGTCATTATAGCAGTGACTTATACATGTTCTTTTCTATTTGAATCATTTCATGTATTTGGAAAGCAGATTAAGAAATGTAATCTTTGAAAGCTTGTAGTTC
The DNA here is from genome assembly GCF_016545835.1 of Crotalus tigris. Lineage (NCBI taxonomy): Eukaryota > Metazoa > Chordata > Lepidosauria > Squamata > Viperidae > Crotalus > Crotalus tigris. The sequence continues at coordinate 4,417,486 of NW_024097215.1, read as the reverse complement.
TGCTTGTGTGAAAAGAAACAGTGAATGGAAGCAGGTGATTCATACTGTGGACTATTAAGGCAAAAGAATTTACATATTCTTAGATATAAGCCCTCTTAACTATATCATTTTTTTTTTCTTACAACACAACTTCTCATTTTTTTTCTTACAACACAACTTCTCTTTTGCAGGTTGGATTTCAGAAAATCTTGACTTTAACCTATGTGGATAAGTTGATAGATGATGTCCATAAGGAGTTTAGAGATAAATATCGAAACGAGTTTCAACAGAAGGGAACTCTTGGGATCCTTAATGGCACTTTTGATTTTAAGGAGGACTTTTTACGTCTCCAACGGTAACAGAATCATCACTTTTGTGGTCACACACGTTCTTCTTGCGTTGACTTATCCCAGTTGCTTTATCTTTCGCAGCTGAACGTCTGCAAAGGGAATCAGTGACAGCAGGGCAAAGGGGAGGGCCGTGGGTGATCCTTAGGGTTCAGTTGTTATGCACTTTGCTGTAGTGTATTTCAGGGATTTTGGAGCCATTTGCTTTGTCCTGGCTACCAAATTAAATCTGTGTTCAAAAACCCACCACCCCTTCCAGAGCTGCAGACTTCCCAGCTATAAACTAGAATGTTTAACTCTGCAAACTGTCTAGAGAGGGCTGTAAAGGACTTGAAGTGGTATATAAGTTTAAGCGCTGTGGTGTTAAGTGCTGTAGGCTAGCATGTACCCAGATTTATGGCAGGCAATACTGAGATAAGCAGCTTGGTGTTCATCAGCTTCTTAGGTTCCTGGCCACTGAGAGTGCTGGCAAGTAGCACTTGGTCCAGAGTAATGGATATACCAAGAGCCGTGGTGACACAGTGTTTAGAATACAGTATTGCAGGCTTACTCTGCCCACAGCCAGGAGTTTGATCATGACTAGTTCAAGGTAGACTCAGCCTTCCGTCCTTCCAAGGTTGGTAAAATGAAGACCCAGATTGTTGGGGGCAAGATGCTGATTCTGTAAACTGCTTAGAGAGGGCTGTAAAGCACTGTGAAGTGGTATATAAATCTAAGTGCTGCTGTTATATATTTCTCCTTTACAGCAGATCATGGCCAGGGTTTCTAAACTTTTTGTCATCATATCTGCCTTTACTGTAATCTCTACACTAGAGGTACTGTACACACCTCTAAAAATCTAAGCACCAAAATGAACACCACTGACAATGAAAACAATACAGTAATGCTTTAGGAAAGGCAGTTTATGGTAATGATGTAGTGCCTTTCTTCTTCATGCCCCTGGACTCTTGTTAGAACTTCCCCAAAGAAAGTAGACCTCACAGTCTGGGAAATCATATCATGGAGGGAAGCAGATTCCATGCAGGAAAAAAATGTGGGTTTTTTTTTCCATGGTATTCCTAATATGACATTTTTCCTCTTTTCTGATCAGGGAAGCAGAGGAGAGCAGTAAAATCCGAGCTCCCACTGCTATGAAGACTTTTGAACAATCAGCAAAGTCCCAAAAAACAGTGAAGTCTATGATAGAAACTCGGGGAGAGAAACCAAAAGAAAAAACTAAGAATAAGAAAAACAAAAGCTCCAAAAAAGAAGGTGAGCTGGTATTGGTGAGTAAGGACTCACTGAAGGAGGACGGGATTTGTGTTTGCTGTACCTTGTAAGTTGACAGTAGATTCAGCTTGGAAGCTGCTTTCTGCCGGTCCCTGCTTCACCACCTTATATGGGACAATCACAATTTTGTTATTTCAGCTCAAGGAAATGAAATGGCTGCAGCTCCCAAAACCACTCCTGCAGTTAAGCTGGACCCTCCTCTTATAACTAGGGAAAAGGAAGAACTGAGTAAGGATGAAATTCTGAAGAAGAACCGGGAAGAATTCTTCAAGAAACGGCTGAAGGGTGGAGAGAAATCCAAGTAAGCGAGGCCAATAATTGGACAAGTTGGCTGTCTCTTGTTTCTCCATCCATCAGAACCTAACTTGGATGGTTGGAGATGCCCTCCAAACATCTAACATTACTCTTTATTGCAGTCAGCCAGGATAAGTACTATATATCTCCACAAAGCTTGCGAGGAATGTTTCAATTCAGAGATGCTTCAAGTGAAGGGTCTCTTTGATGTTTCTTTGCACAGCAGGCATAAATGAAGTGAAACACGGGAAGAGGCTTCTGTGCAGGCACAACACATGCACAAAAACCTCTTTCAGCGAGGAATTGCCGGAAGAAGTTCTGTAGTAATGCAACTGCCTCAGCAAGACCAACCATTTTAACTAGATGGGAAGGGAAAGTATAACGCAGAACACAGCCTATACCTTGTTCAGTGTAGCAGATTGTGGGTGCCAGCTTCTCAAGCAAGATTGCCAAAATCTCACACACTATTGAAATGTCACTAGCGGTTTATTATTTTATTAAATGGAAATGGGGGCAACTTGTATTTCCAGCCCCTTCTCTCTACGGTCCAACCAAGTTGCACGTATTGTAATTCAGAACAGGAATTCTGTTTAGCTCAGTACGAAGATCTAAAAGGTTTTTTTTGGTTTTTTTTGCCTTCCTTAGCAAGTCTCCAAAGCCGGATGCTCAGAAGGACAAGGGGAAGAAGCCCCGTGTGTGGGATACAGGGAACTCTAATGCCAAAGTACTTGATTATAGTAACTCCACTACTAATGGGAACACAGAGGCTTGTCCCATGGAGAATTATGATGCGGAAATGGTAAGATCTCCACTTTCCTGTCCTTGTGGTGGCTTTGTCTAGAGCAGGGGTAGTCAACCTTGGCTAAGCTGGCTCAGGAATTCTGGGAATTAAAGTCCACGAGTCATAAAAGAGCCAAGGTTGACTACCCCTGGTCTGGAGCCTCGACTGGGGTTCTCCAGAGCTAAAGTGATTTTTCTCGCACGGAAACCTTCAGCACAGATTATCAGGGCTTCTATATCATGAGACATTGGTGCAAACGTTGCCACTAAAGCAAATGTCGTGTTCTAATCAATGGCTGAGCCACATTTGCAAAAGTAAAAGATTAGCTGAATTCTGGTTTAGCCACTGTTTATTAATTAAGCCACAATAAGTGCTGTTTGCTCAGGGGGCTAAGACAAACTGTTTCCGATTCAGCTGTTGGTAGATGGAAGTCGTGAGCCTGGCCGTCTTCTTGATCTCGAGTATGATAGTGAAGAGGATCCTGGAGAAGAGGACAAAGTGGTTCCAAACTCTTCAAACACAAGGTGAAATCTCTGGGCCTCTTCATCTGTTCTGCAAAGCATTGTGAAGTTTTCTTGGTTTTATGGACTGTAACTTTTATTGAGTTTATGGCTTGTAGCAGGGTTTCCTAATCTTGACCATTTTCAGCGATATGGACTTCAACTCCCAAAATTCCACTAGCAAAACCATTACTGTGAATTCTGGGAGATGAAGTCCACTCACCTTCAATTTACCAAGGTTGGGAAAGATTGGCTTAGAGAGCGGGGGTGTCAAACTCGCAATGTCACATGACATATCGTGACTTTTTCCCCATTGCCGGCAATGGGGTGGGCATGGTTTCACTATGATGCATCCGGCCCGTGGGCCGGCAGTTTGACACCCCTGGCTTAGAGTAATGTGTGAACTCAGTCTTTGATGTCAGTTGACCTGCTTCAGACAGAATCCCTTTGGAGTTGGAACAAGAACTAACTGCCACAAGGAGAAGCTGCAGGGCATGCTAAGGCCTTGAAATTATGGTCTATTTCAGTGTTTCTCAACAATTTTAAGGCATGTGGACTTCAACTCCCAGAATTCCACATGCCTTAAAATTGTCAAGGTTGAGAAACACTGGTCTATTTGGATAAGGAGAAAAGCGAGCTATTTTATTGATATATCTTAATTCCCAATTTTGTCTCCTCTACCATTACATATATCTGTGCCTTTTCCCATCTTGTAGCATAATTCCCTTTTCAATAAACAAAAGAAAAATCAAATGCTAGCCATAGCTAAGAAATGCTTAGTATGTAAATGATTTTGCTTGCCCACGCACCCATAAGCACTTTCCCAATTCTGTGACTTTGTTCTTATATTGTGATTTGGGAATATATTTCAAGAGAGCAATGTGGGGTTTGAAGATAGCTTACAAAAAGGTGAGCTGACGTTCTCCAGATATTCTGCTTTACAACTGTCCTAAATCATTGGCCACGTTGATTGGGGCAAAGGGAACTGAAGTTCAAAACAATTTGAGTAGATCAAGTTGAGAATCCTGATGAAGGAACACGCACCTAAGCAATTGCCATTCTATATTTTGTGGCTTGTTTGTTCTTCAGCGTGGGGATGTTTTGTTCACCCCCGTGTCAGTTGGTTGAAAATTGACTTAGAAGTTGTGAAAGAATGTTTCAAAACAAGATCACATCGCTATTTTACTGAAGAGGGGGAACTTGAGGAAAATCCTTTTATTTGATCCGCTTTTTCTATCCTGCACCATGTTAACCTCACCTATCTCCAGCAAGAAGAAAAGTGGTCTTGGAGGCATGTTTGGAATGCTGAAAGGTCTTGTGGGTTCTAAAAGCTTGTCAAGAGAGGATATGGAGCCTGTGCTGGAGAAGATGAAAGATCATTTGATTGGTAAGACTGAATTCCTTTGACAAGAGGTCAGTTTTGGACTTCATACAGTTCTACTTATTCCCCCAGCAGAGTCAGAAAAGCTGGCCATGTTGTTAGTTGGGGCTTAGAAGTCATGGCTTTCTTTCTTGAAGGTTAAGCGAAAGAAAGATAGAGGGAGCAGGGAAATTGAGCGTCAAGACTTATAAGTCCCCAAATTGCTTACAAAATGCATTTTGTATCGTATTTTCCTTCTTGATCCTATTTTCAGATCAAACTCTCATTGGTTTATAACCTAGTCAACACCCCAAATGCCTTTGACCTTCCATGCTTCCAGAGTTGATCCTCCAGTTAAGATCAATCTTCTAATCTAGGACTATCGGAGATTGGACAAGGGCTGTCTAGATCTGTACACTGCAGCAACATCTGTTGGATATTTAAAAATATTTAGAGGCTGTGGGGATATATAGAAGCTGTGTATCTTGAAACTTCAGTTGGGTTCGGGAGGATTTGAATTTATAGCAAAGCCAAGTAGCCTGCAGCCCTCAATTCCCCTTTCTGCAGTCCTTGTAGTTATGATCGTTACGATGTCCCTTGTCTTTCTTGAATAAATGAATACCGGAGGAGCCTTAAAATAACCTTTTCTCATAATCTGCACTTTCTTCCCACCCCTCATATTCCATCTTTGGAGCATTAGATATTCCATCTTTGGAGTTTAATTCCATCTTTGGAGCCTTAGATGGTTTGCATGGCGAGGACTTGCCGTTTCCTAAAGTGACAACAGAAGAAACCAAAGGGCTCAGCTGGGGGATGCTGGCTTTAAATCTAGAGTGTCTGTAGGCAGCACTATCTTACCTCGGTTGTTGCGAGACTCAGATGTCTTATAATACGAACTAGAAACGTTAACATTCTTAACTCAAGCGTGCCTTCTGTTTTCCCAAAGCGAAGAATGTCGCTGCGGAGATTGCAGTTCAGTTGTGTGAATCTGTTGCCAAGAAACTGGAAGGCAAAGTGATGGGTACCTTCACCAGTAAGTGTTTCTAACTTTCTAGTCGCTTTTCCTTGTATTGCAGACTTGCCTCATCTGTTGGCACCATCCTTGGATACGAACCCAAATGCACTCATTCATGGTGGAATGCATATCTCGGAATAGCTTGGTTTTTCTATTTTAGAGAGATTATTCGGTCATCCATCAGAAAAGACAGTGTACATCACAGTAGAGCTTATAACACTCCCTTTGCCCAGTAGAGCATTTTGCAAGTATACCAGTCCATAGTGATTTCTGTTGCGGTAGTCCATTCCCAACTAGAAAGAGACGGTGTTAAGTTCAAAGCATCATTGGCCAAAAGAATATCTCATGAAATGTTTTTGGTATGTTTTGATGAGAATTGAAAGGAGATACCTGCACAGAAAAGTTACACATGTGGCATACTTAAAACAGCAACTAGGCTATATATAATTCAGTTACACCGTTTCCTGGTATCCTTGATTAATCATGTCCCAGACTGTCTATCTGCTCTCCCTATTTGCTATGGGGTATGGGAGATTTCCAATAAAGTACATCGTAAGGAGGGAATATATCGCTTGCTTTCAATTTTCCAGCGGTGACCTCAACTGTGAAGCAAGCTCTTCAAGAATCTCTGGTGCAGATCCTCCAGCCTCAGCGCCGGGTGGACGTCTTGCGTGATGTGATGGATGCCAAGGTTCACCGACGACCTTACGTTATCACTTTTTGTGGCGTCAATGGAGTTGGGAAGTCAACCAACTTGGCCAAGGTATTGTAGAGGCTTCCCTCTTGTGTTTGTAAGCAACTGGAAGTTCGGATCTACTAAAATCTTTAATAGCCCAACCTATCAGACTGGCATAATGAGTCATTTTATGGAGATGTAGACACGGGAGGCCCTCTTTTTGCTAAAGGCCTTCTGCTATAAACATGGTGTAAAACGTTGCTTGCTTTCTTGACCCCCTTACTTCAGGATGGCTCACCTGTCCTTAAGAATGATATATTAGTTTATCAATATATTGGATTTTGTGCTTGGAGGAGTTAGCAAGCTCATATTCTTCTGCCCACCCTCCAGATTTCTTTCTGGCTGATTGAAAACGGGTATAGTGTCCTCATTGCTGCCTGTGATACCTTCCGTGCCGGAGCTGTGGAACAACTACGTACTCATACTCGCCGCCTGAATACTCTGCATCCACCAGAAAGCCACAACGGCCGCACCATGGTGCAGCTTTATGAGAAGGGATACGGGAAGGATGCAGCCGGCATTGCCATGGAGGCCATTTTATATGGTAAGGCTTACTCCACTGTACACGGATTATATTTCTGGCCCCACCACAATCATGTTGATGCTGGAAATGTCTTCTCCCTTCTCCTGCCTTTGCTCTTCCACCTCTGAGGAGGCTACAGAATATTAACCATTTTGTCCCCCAGCCTTATTCCTTTGACCAAGAATGCGCCATCTTTCTTTTTTGCCAGCCTGCAACCAAGGTTTCAATGTGGTTTTGGTGGACACAGCAGGCCGGATGCAAGACAACGCTCCCTTGATGACAGCCCTGGCTAAGCTTATTGCGGTTAACACCCCAGATCTTGTTCTGTTCGTGGGTGAAGCTCTGGTGGGAAACGAGGCTGTGGATCAGCTGGTAAGTGTTTCATCATTTGTGGACGATGGTTTGAGCCATCCTGGTTTGGCTCATATTACAGTATCAAAGTTAATTATAATATCCAAGCCATAAACCAGAGATGGGCAACTTGCAAATACTTAACTCCCAGGTGACTTTTCTCTGACCTTGGAAGTCATTGAGGATTGTGCTTCTTCCGCCATTTGGTAACTTTCTGGAATGTGTGTTTGTGTTTGTGTGTGTGTGTGTTTTAAGCAAAAGAACCCTTGAATGAGGCTTCACACACCTCTTTTACCGAAACTCCCCAAAAAGGAGTGAAGGAGATGCTGACAGTGGATTTGAACCTAGCTACAAACTCAGGCATCTAATTCATGTCCTTTGAATGGTGGTTATCATCCAGTGTGTTACACTGAGGAATTGGGCTGTAGATCACTTGTGTGGAACACTGAAGGTTCTACAACACATAATGTGAACATTTTTAACATTAAAAAGAGCCGAGGTGGCGCAGCAGTTAGAGTGCAGTACTGCAGGCCACTTTAGCTGACTGTGTTCAGCAGGTCAGCGGTTCAAATCTCACCGGCTCAAGGTTGACTCAGCCTTCCATCCTTCCGTGGTAGGTAAAATGAGGACCCAGATTGTTGGGGGCAATGTAAATATATATATATATATATATATATATATATATATATATATATATATATACACACACACATATATACATATACACACACACACACACACACACATACACATACATTGCTTACTGGTGTACACCGCTTAGAGAGTGCTTGCACTTAAAGCGGTATATAAGTCTCATAAATAAACAAACAAACAAACAAACAAACAAACATAATGTGAATAAAGGACAAAAGCGTACTTCTGTGCAGATTTTTCCAAACCCATTTCCTTTTTTCCTTCCACCGCTCCTCCAGGTCAAATTTAACAAAGCTCTTGCGGATTACTCCATAGCTCAATCCCCACGTCTCATTGATGGAATTGTTCTCACCAAGTTTGATACCATTGATGACAAGGTAAATACTGGGTCATTTGAATTCCTTGCTTGAGGCAGGTAGCACCTTTGATATGTTTAGGCTGGGACGTGTCTTAGACCAGCTTGGCAGCCTCTAGGCAATTTTTGTGGAAAGCACAGAAATTAAAAGAATTGCAAGAAGCTCTAAGCCTCCGTTGCCTGATATGATGGCCACTGCTTGCCTGAACAAAACAAAAGGACTGCGTTTCTGGCTGGGGAAAAAAAAAAAATCCATATTGTTTAGTTTGCTTTATACATTAATTATGGCAACCAAGGAATAGATTCCTTTGCAATTATTCCCTCTGGGATATTGTAAGGTCCTTGGCTTAAAATAACTTCTTGGGTTCATCCCGATTTGCTTGGTCCCCTGAAGGCCTGCAACACGTGTGCTGTTTGTTTTCCTCCCCAGGTTGGTGCTGCAATCTCCATGACATACATCACTAGCAAACCGATTGTCTTTGTGGGAACTGGACAGACTTACTGTGACCTACGTAGCCTTAATGCCAAGGCTGTAGTTGCTGCTCTTATGAAGGCCTAAGCATCCATCATTGCACCAAAATCCTGTTTGCCGATGTCTTTGGAATGTGCTTTCCAATGTGACTTTTCCTGGAATCTTGCCCCACCCCACACCCCATCCCTTCATCCTTTGCTTTCTTTTGTCTTTGTCTGTTTGTTTGGTTTTTTTTTTTTGGCATAGTGCAACAGAGCATAGAGGAGCGCTAGGTAAAAACAAATAAAGCCACTGTCCTCATTTCATTATATATTGCACAGTTTCCTCCCTGCAGTGCATGGGATTTTAGAGAAAGCTACCTGTCTTCAGTTGTATTCCACTTATTTAAAATGACTTTGTCCTGCTCTAAAGTTCTTTGAGAGAAGTCTTTCTCAAAACACCTCCTCTAGAATACCTCTTTGCTCCATACTCGCTCATCCAGTAAGCCTTCTTTCCAGCCTTTCTTTCTTTCTTTCGTTCCTTCTCTTTCTTTTCCTTTTTCCTCCCTCCATTCCTCTGTCGTTTTCTCTAGCTCATCCTGGGTTAGTGGTGTCACAAGAATGGAGGAAGAGAGTTGTGCTCCAGTCCTTGGGCTTGGCTGACATACCTCAGATTCAGCCTTGGGCCTAAGCAGTCACTCTGGAGGAGATTTCTGGGGATGAGAAACCGAAGGGATGACGCCGGAACAAATGACTGTTTCCTAGCCTTTAAATCAGCTGTCCCTGATTATTATGTGGAGCAGAGATAGAGTCTGCTAAGGCTGTAGGCTTCGTAAGCTGGCTTTGATCACAATTCCCCAACTGCAGAGCAAAAGAATCACAACCGAGTGTAAGGGTAAATCTGTTCTCAGAGGAGGAAGTATGAATGAATGTGGGGGCTGCCGATTCCTTCACAAAGTCTTCTTGTCAACTCCTTATGCATTAAGCGTGTCTGAATTGTCTGATGACCCTGCGTGTTATCTTTGCACACGATCTTCAATCCACACCAGAGAAGCAGATGGTTGTGTGCCTGACGGTTCTCTAAGGACACTTTCTGTATCTGGTCCCTTCTCCGGCCAACAGGGTCCTTCCCCTAAAGGGAAAAACAAGTCTTTGTATGGATTTTAATTTTGGCAGGTGAGCTGGTTTCAGGAGAGGGTTTAATGATTTCTCTCTCCCCGTCAAGGGGGAGGGATACACATCCAGCCAGCAGGAGCCACTGCATGCTATCCTATCTGCAGCTGGCTTTTGTTTTCCAAACCAACAGTCTGCTTCTTTCTCCCCTTCCTTCACCAGGGATGCTCCTGGTGGCTGCCTGCTGCATTCCTCCCTTTTCCTCTCCTTTCAGAGTGCCTCTTGATCCTCATATAAAGTGCTATGTTGAATAACACCAATGTCTCTACAAAGACGCCTTGGTAGCTCAGCATTGCAGATGTGCCCTAGTGCAATAAGTTGAATGCTGCCTGCTGAAAATTTATATAATAAAATTTCTAAAACCTTTTCTTTGTCTTCCTGGATTTGAAAAGCCGTCTGGGGGTGCAGCTTGCTCACTTTCTGTTCTTCTATTCTCGCTAGGCCCACCTGTGGAATTTTAGGTAGGGCCTCCAGCTTTGTAGCAGCAGAAAGGAAGCTGTTGCTGTTACTTTAAGCCCGTAGTTTGATCTGAACATAATACATTTCCCGCCCGTCCACCTGCCCACTGGACAGGTTGAAACAAAAATCTGAAAAGTCTTGTGTATCCACAGTTATGCCACTTTGTCCATTAAAGACCAAATTAACACGCAAGCATTAACCCTTCATGTGATTTATTTTTTTGGCTTGTGAGTGTCATATACAAACCACCAGATAAGATTGATCAGTAAACAATAGCTTTAAAAATCACAACTTAGTAATATATGAAAGCAGACAAAATATAGTTAAATAAGTCTAGCTAAGCTAGCTTCAAACCGGCATTTAACTGTACATCGAACAGGTAAGCCACAAATTAGTCTATTTTAGTAAACTGTATCGCACCAACCCAGAATTGAGTAGCTATGTAAACCGTGAGTCAGTTAACCAAAAGTATTGTATGCATATTATGCTGATCAACATCATTATTAGCAATAATTTACATAAAGCTCACGTAAATCGGAGACAGGTGAACTTTTTAAAAATCCCAGCTTCAAATTTATACAGTATAAAAGATTTAGAAAATTAGAGTTTCACTTTTTAAAAAAATGTTCACGTGACTCAGTCTAAATTTTTACAGAATATCAAAATAGAAGTAATAAATTCAGTTTTGAAGAGATCGATAATATTTTTTTTATTGACACAAACCCTAAATAGAAAACGAGATCACAATGAATAAACATGTCTTCATCTCTGGGAAAATCTCTCTTGGAAGGAATTTCCAACATAATGCCTTAATCTACAGCAGTGTTTCTCAACCTCAGCAACGTTAAGTTGTGTGGACTTCAATTCCCAGAATTCCTCAGCTAGCCATGCAGTCATATAACTACAGGACCTGCATGTCACTTGCTCTGACAATATGCCGAGCATTGTCGGTTACTCCCTGAGTATCTTCAGTTGTTGTCTGTCCTTACTGAAGGGAGATATCTTAAGAATACGGAGAATCTTATTTAAAAAAGGCTGGCTGGAAACCACACAAAATGGCTGACATGATTAATTTCTAGCTCCCAGAAGACTGAAAAAACACAGGTTCAAGTTTACCACCGTATTATCTTAGCCATACATACTCTTATAGAATATCAAGTTTACAGAGTGGTAACTTAACGGCAGTTTTGAGAAACTCCCTCTTATAAGAGGGAGGGTGAGAGGACCAGTCTACCATTGAAATACAGATTTTCCATGCATCATATCACTTCTCTAAGCAGAAATGATACCTCTCACCCAAGGATTCTCGATGCTGAAACAGGCTAGGTACTTTTTTCACAAGGGGATCTTGCAATGAACAGAAGTGGGAAAACATATTGTGAAATGTGCTTCCTGTTCCTCAGCATCAGGATCTATTAAATGATCAGGAGCGTTTGCTGCATTAATTAATCAGGAACAATATCAATGTGTCCTGTAAGCCTCATCCAGTTGGGGCCAACCTCTGGCAAATGAATGGACAAATACCAGGATATATTGCCCTAATTACTCTACACACGGGAAGCACACAATCTGTTTCACCTATCAAACCAGGTTTTCAAGAGTTCTTACTTAAGCTAAGATGTCCTGTAAAACATGGCAGTTCCCTTTTTAACAAGTATTCCTCCCTAAGAAACAAAAGTTTTTTAATTAGTTCTTCGGTGGCAGTAAGAACCATTGGATTTATTGCTTTTCTTCATGTCTCTGCTAACACAGAATCATCACAAAAAAAAAACCACCTTAATCTGGCTTATTGGGAGTTTTAAATCAGGGAAGCATCCACTGCCATTCTTCCCAGGGCATCTTCCATCCCCTGTATGATACTTTCTGCTATGCTTAGTCCTAAGCTTCTACCACACATAAAAAGACAATTTTAGTGTGAGTGGTACCTGCTGGTTAGCAAGATTCATCTTCCCAGCTAACAGCAAGGAATTCTGAATGTTAAGTAAGTTCAGTACCTTTGTTTTCAATACGCACAGTATCTGTGCCATTCAGTTGTTCCCCCTGTCGTGGACCTGGGAGGAGAGGAAAAACAAAACAGTTATCTTTAATAGAGTAGGAGGTCAAAGGATGTTTGAAAGAAATCCAGAAGCATTTTAGCACCTAAACTAAATCTCTACTTAGAAAACCTCAGAGTCTAAACTTCTAAAAAGCAGGTAGGTCCAACACAATCTGAACCATTTTAAATTGTGTATGTAATTTATATTGATTGTTGTACATTGTAACCTACATTGTATTTAAATGTTGTTTAGAACACATAAATTATTATCCCCTTCTGTCACATTAAAAAGGCAACTCTTGGTAGGGAGGGGCACATCTAAGGCCCCAGGTTGTACACCACCAAGCATCACTCTGATTCTAAATTTGGTAAATCACTAAAATAAATCCTGTTTCTTTGGGATTTCTGGATACACCATTAAACTTATACATTGGAAAATGTATTTATTTTTATTTATTTATCTATCAAATTTGTACAGTTGCCCATCTTGTAAAAAATTGACTCTGGGCAGCATACAAAGTTGAAAAACTCTAATATATCAAAAAAAAAAAAACATTATTAAAAACTTGTTTTTCTTACCCGTGTGATTCCAGTTGGAGATCTCATTTGCCAGCCTCTCAAAATATTCAGGCAAGTCTGAGTATTCCTCCCCGTAGGAGATGACCTTAATCCCTTTGTCAAGCATGTTCTCTCGCAGCTTCTTAAATTCGTCCACATCTCCACGGCGCACAAGCATAAAATGCTCCAGATCTGACTTGTGTTTCACAGCTTCAAGGAAGAGGGCTTGGAAGGTTGTGTCATCCACAGTCCAACCACAGCCTAAGAACAGGAAAGATTTGGCTTCGTACAACTTCTGGATCTCCCGCTTTAAAGGACAAGGCAGACAAAGAAGCAAACAAACAAAAAAACAAAAAACACAATGTTTCTATCTTCATAAGAAAGGGAAAAGTTACGATTATAAAAGAGTATAAAGTCACCTCCCTCAGATAATTCCAGTGAAAGCATCTGCTGGAAGGCTGTTGCAAATACCCATACAAACTGTATTATGATTCAATATTAAAGAGCCAGCACCAGGAAAAAGTCCCTCTGCAAGGTACTGAGAAAAGATTCTAAGGATTAGTTCCCATTCTCTCCTAAAGATGGAGCCATTTTTAAATCTCAACCTATACCTGTTTTGGAGATCAGGCCAGAGACAAATATGAACTGAAGGTCTACAGAGAAAATTAAGCCACAATTATTTTAACCATTCATATCTTAAGCAAGCCAGGAACAAGTCAGAATCAACCCTGCAGATAAGCACAGAAACTGTGACTTGGTTTGGCCAAATCTGTTTCCCCACACACAGACACACTTTTCCCAGTCTGTCTGATTAATTCAAGGCAGAGAATTAAAAAAAAAAAACCAAACCCCAAGATTCAAAGTGTTGATTCTCTGCAGGCCGATATGGGATAGGAACTCCATGTTTGGGAGATATTTCCAGCCTAGTATGGCAGGCTGAAGATGAGCAGGATTGGGGATGAGATGGACTCCTTAGAAATCTATATATATATTGTCTGCCTCTTCCCTTCCAATTTCAAATGTGCAGCTCCAACATTATGGCTATTTCTAAATGTTTATAAACTCAAGAATCAAAAACCAAAAACAATCTTCACTGCAAAGTCAGTAGCAGTTAAAAGGAACCTGCCAATCTCACCATAACTTCTACGTTGCGTAGGACGTTCTGGTAACCTGCTGGATGAAGCACTATTCCACTGGGATTAGTGTAGACTCCATGGATATGAAGAACACTCAGCTTCCTCTTCTCCTGTGCCCACTCAAGGACCTATTCAATGAAAGCAATCTAGGATGAAAATTGCAGTGAAACCTACATTCTAGAACAGGGGTGTCAAACTGCCAGCCCAAGGGCCGGACGCGTCACGAGACCATGCCCACCCCATTGCTGGCAATGGGGAAAAAGCTCCGATACGTTGCAGGATGTCACGAGCTTGACATGTCTGTTCTAGAATCATAGCAACTTCCTGCTCTCTTGTTTGTTACTTTGACACTCTAATTCCCTTTAATGTCTCTGTTGCTGTCTCATTCTTGCTCAAAATTTTGTTTCCAAGATTTTAGAAGTAGAAAGTGTAATTTTAGGGACATTATATTTTGATTGCTTATTGTGTAGTACTGAACATCTATTATTGATACAAATATACAACATTTTGGCCTTCAGCTATCAAGAGTAGTTTATAGATTCTCTAGGGCAGTGGTTCTCAACCTGTGGGTCGGGACCCCATTTGGGGTCAAATGACCATTTCACGGGGGTCGCCAAACAAGGCTGTCCACCATTTTTCTCCCTTTTCTTTGGCCACGCCCCTGGCACCCAGTGATGTATAAGTGGTTGGGGGTCACCACAACATGGGGAACTGTATTATGGGGTCGCGGCATTAGAAAGGTTGAGAACCACTGCTCTAGGGCAAAGTTTTCATTTCGAATTTCATTTCGAATTTCATTATGGGGGAGAGAACCAAAGCAAGCAATATGTATTTTGACAGTGTTCATGTATCAAGCTAAGCCACAACTTAGTTTATTTGCTTTTGGCTTAATGCAGTTTCCAAAATCTACCACTTTGGGCTTATTTATTAAACTTTTTCATGGGAGACTGCTCGCCAAGATGTGACTCCTCTTAGGACAGGAAGAGGGATACCTTTACCTTTTTCTCATCGGTGAGGTCAAGAGATTCAAGATGTTTCCCTTGATCAGCTGCATAAATTTCCAGCAGATCATCAAAGTTGGTGGTCAGAACAAGGGCACCGTCCTCCATCAGGTGGAGCACTGACCTCAGGAGTTGCTTCCCCGTGTCTTCCATCTTGGACTCCAGGTCATCAAAGACCTCATACAAGCAGTCTTTGAAGAAGGAAGAACGGACATTGCTCGTGCGCTGCAAAGGAAACAAGACACACCAAAATCCCGGATCTCAGGCCACCTGCCCCAAGTGGGGTAGCCTCTCAGGTGTGCTGAACCCCAACTGTCATCATCCTAACTAATGTGGTGACTGGAATTGAGAGGACACGCAAGGGCGTCGGGTAAGAAAAAGGTGACAGGTATCACCAGACTCCGTACCTTAATCTGACATTGGTTACCACTGTCAAATTAGCTTGGGCGCCCAGCTTCTTCTTCCACCCAACTTTAGCTCTTTTAAAAGTAAGGTGTGGGGGATCTTCTATGGATGCACATTTTAATGTTACTTGTCTAAGACCATGACCAGAGGAACGTGTCACAGGGATACTATTAGAGGAGGCCAGCCATAATGCTCAGCCTTCTTTGAGGACGGAATTCAAAACAGGACCATTAGCCTTACTGGAAATAAGCAGATCAACTGGGCTTCTGGCTTCAGCAAAGAGCATCGCTGCCAATGACATTCAACTGGGCAGCTGGATTTTTTTTCAGAGCTATCGGCCCATCCATCCTTAGCGGGCCTTCTGTAGCTCACCCATTTTAAGCATGTATTTTATTTCAAGACTGCAAAAGAATCCCTTCTGGGTGCCTCAACTCACGGGAGACAGTTTCTGGATCAGATCGTGAGCAACGTGGATGAGGTTTTTATTGTCCTCGAGACACTTCTGAAATTTTCTCCTCTCCTCCTCTTCCAGAAGGTCGAAGTCAATTGCAGCGTCCAGCAGGGCCTGGATTAAGCCCTTCCAAGATTTCAAGGCTGGCACTTGAGGAGCCACTGCTGCACTGATGCCTGTTCCAATCACCAAGACTAGATCCTGGGGCTTTTTGCATTTTAGACTTGGCAGGAGTTTCCTACAGCCAGAGGACAGAAGGGAAGATATGAGCATAATTAATGATCATATTTCTCTATTGCCTTTTCTCCTAGGACAGGGGTAGGCAACCCAAAACTCTCAAAGAGCCACTTGGACCCGTTTCCCACCAAAAACAAAACACTGGGAGCCGCAAAACCCTTTTGATATCTAAAATGAAGATAACACTGCATATATCCTTTTTTACCTTTATTATAGGTGTGTGTATGTGTATGTGTGTGTGTGTATGAGTATGTGTATATGTGTATATATACACACACACACACACACACACACACACACACACACACACACATATACACATTAAAAATAAAAGTAAAAATATGACTCTTGGGAATATCCATACTTTTAAAACAATGATCACCAAGAGAATGCTTTAAGAGAATAAAATTACATACACACAAAGGTAAAAAAAGGATATATGCAGTGTTATCTTCATTTTAGATGTCAAAAGGGTCTCTCTCTCTCCCTCCCTCTCTATCTGCCCTTGATCTGCCACTCCTCTTCCCCCACTCTCTCTCTCTCCCTCTCTCTCTCTTTCTCCCCCCCCTCCTATCTGCTGCTCACCTGGCAAGCTTCAAGCTGTTGTCCAACAACCTCCAGGGTAGGCAACCTGTCTCTTTTATGACTCATGGACTTCAACTCCCAGACTTCCTGAGTCAGCCTAGCTGGGCTAGCTAGCTCTCTCCTGCCCTTCCTGCTTCCTGCTTCCTTCAGAGACGCAGCAAAGGGAGGAGCTCCGCTCAGAAAGCTTTTCAGCTCCTCGGAGAACACTGTGAGTGCACTCTCTTTTACACATACACACACACACAAAACACACACACACACCCACACACAGAGAAAGAGAGAAGCAGGGAAGTGCAATTGCCTCTCTCTGTCTCTGTCTCTCTCTGCAAAGGCAGAGGAGGCTGGGAGCCACAGGGGAAGGCTCAAAGAGCCGCATGCGGCTCCGGAGCCGCAGGTTGCCGACCTGTGTCCTAGGATCTCAGGTACCTGATTTCCCCCCCCCCCTTCATCTTTCTAAGAGTACCATGAAGTAGGTTATATTGTGAACTAATGACAGGCAAATAGCCAGAATGTTTGCAGTTCTATTGAGGATAGCAGTGACAGAACCTTAGTCTAACAATTCTGGTTGTTATATTTGCAAGGTTAGCTACATTGAACCAAAAACAGAGGAAAAATAGAAGCTGACCTAAAAGTAGTATTCCTGAGTGAAATGAAAATGGAAATAGAACAGCTTGATGAATGAGGATTTTTAGGTGCAGAATTTCAGTCTGGAAAATTGTTTTTTTTTTTTTTTTTTTTTTGAAGAATATATCCCCACACATGCCAGAGAAGGGGCCAAAGTTTATTTTCACTCCCAATTCGGGAGCTATAGAGATCCATTTGAAAGTATCCCACCTACCTAGGCTTCTTTGCAGCTGGCATGCCATCCTCCAACAGAACTCCTCTGTCCAGCTTGAGCTTCGCATTAGAAGCCATCCAGTTTCTAGTATGAAAGAAGTTTTATATCAGGAAATTATGTTCTCCAAGCAAGAGAAGATCCGTAAGCTTTTAATATGGACACTGACCAGAATTGCCAAGATTGTGAACTCAAATATAAATCCGTTATTTCTAATGACTTCACCTGCTGATCAAGGGCCAAAGCAGTGCTACCTTGTTCTTATGTGACTCCAAGAAGTATCTCAAGAAAAGGAAGAATCAAATTTGAAGACTAACGTCTTGCGTGAGTGGAGATAGATGCACCAGCCTATCATTCGCGTAAGTGGATCTGTGCATGCACCGCCCCTCCCCCGCTGG
The DNA here is from genome assembly GCF_016545835.1 of Crotalus tigris. Classification (NCBI taxonomy): domain Eukaryota; kingdom Metazoa; phylum Chordata; class Lepidosauria; order Squamata; family Viperidae; genus Crotalus; species Crotalus tigris. Next base: position 4,399,599 of record NW_024097215.1, on the reverse strand, counting down.
TGTGGAGCTGTCTGTGCACATGCGTGCTGGCCCACTGTTTACCAGTGGGCCGCGGCCCAGGGAGTGGGGACCCCTGGTAGAAAGGAAAAAGAAAATGGCAGATCGCTTCTGAAAATCTTGCCAAGAAATCTGCAGGGACATTTCTAGGCAACTGTCAGCAATCAAGAATGATTTGAAGACACAGAGACATAAAATGGGAAGGCTACTGTGCAGTGTTTAGATGGCAGGCTAAATCAAAAAGCCAAGTAAACAAATGCATAATCTCCGTTTTTTGTTGATATTTAACCATGATTTGTAGAACATAACGCAAAATTTCCAGAAATCACAACTCATACTCAGAAAGTCAAAATACTGATCAATCCCAAGTCCCATAATATGACAAACTGCAAAGATTGATAAAATAGCAATGTAAAGAAAAGTATGGCTCATCCGCCGCGCCTCTTGGCTTTGCGTGTTGGTCAAACCGCAACCGCAGTATAAATCAGTTTTACTGTCCTTAAGTTACAGATCAGAGGCTGGCTGTAAGGCTAATAATAGAAAGTCTTGATCACCCATTCTGCTCCACATACAGATCATCCCCTAAAGTCACTCTGGAGTCCAGGACAATCTATTCCTGTGTGAAGGATTTAAATCCAAGGCATTTATAACTCAGCTGAACTCTGAACTCTTATTTTCTAGTTCATACTTTTACACTGAATCAACAATATATTCCATCCACCCCCCACACTTCTGGGAAGTAAGTTAGTTGCCAAACATGATCTGCTGAGACGAAAAGCAGGAAGAGAAAGATTTTTTGAGATGCAGGAACTATCTGGTTTCAACCCTGATTAATGCTGACAAATAGTCTGCCATTACAAAATCTCCATACTTCCCGATTAGAAAAAAACCATCTATCAGTTCAGAAAGATACTTCAAAAAGATACCCCATTCACACACACCACCGCAAACACACCCAAATTGACATAGTGTATGTGTTAACTCTGTAGGGGTTTCTTTTTGTTGCTGTTTTTTAACTCCATCATAGGATGCCTTCTGCATTTTCAGGACCAATAATCAAAACATTGTCTTGTTTTTCCCTAATCTACCATTTTCTGCAATGACCCTTTTGAGCCAGAGTTGTCACCTGTCCTCTCTACTTACATCCCAAGAAAATATCCCAACATGTCCTATTATTAAGAGAAATCAGTCAGATTACACTCCATTCACAGATTGTGCTAAAACAGATACGGCCATTTGAGGAGTCACATCTGGTGGCCCTTTGGCCGTCCTTGTCTGGTCTGTGATTAGAAATCAAATGTAAACAAGACGTAACATGTATTTTTACCAGTAGCAGCTAATCAAAACCATATAATTTACTAGGATTTTAAAATATACACACACACACATATATATTATATACACATACATACATATACATACATGTATTCAAAATCAGAAGACATAGATCACCAAGACTAAAAATTTATTTAAAATTAAGTTTTAAATAAATTTTTAGTTTTGGTGATCTATGTCTTCTGATTTTGAATATGAATATATCCAAGACTCATATTTTTAAGACTATTTTAGACATACATATACATACATACACATACATACATACATACACTGTATACATACATATATTTGTAGGTCTTTGGTTATTCGGGTTTTCTCCCGCGTAAAATTGGAAGTGTCTTGGCGACGTTTCGACGAAGTCCCATTCGTCATCTTCAGGCCGGTGTTTTCGGCTTTGTGCTTCTAGGAGCACCAGCCTGAAGATAACGAATGGGACTTCGTCAAAACGTCACCAAGACACTTCCAATTTTACGTGGGAGAAACCCCAAATAACCAAAGACCTACATACAAACACCCGCGAAAACCTCAGAAAATATACATATATTTATTTACATTTTTAGGTTGCTAACAAAGAATAAAGAGAGAACTGGTATAGCTATTTCGAGTTCCTTTAATTCTCTTCAGCCAGACTTACTCTTCTGAGATTCGAACCTGGGCTAGATGCATGTTAGGCAGTTGTTATAACCTCTAAGCCACAGGCTCTCTCTCACTTTGTCAGCTGTATATTTATACATATATACATACATACATACATACATACATACATATACATACATACATATATACATATATATATATATACATATATATATACACACATATACACATACATATATACATATATATATATACATACATATACATATACATATATATATAAATAAAACGGGTTAAAACCGAACAGAATTCAGTTCAGCCCTCCACAACAGCCCCAGTTCCTCGAGCGGCCCTTTGGGAGAATGAATTGCCCCGTCCCTGTGCTAAACCATAAAGGGATTCCTTTCACTTTGGGTTCGGAATCGTGGGGAAATCTTCATATTGCGGGGGGGGGGGTTGAAAGCCATGGTTTACAGCTTAGTCAACCGTTTTCCAGTCCTGGAGTGTTCCCGGGAGCCAAAGTGGGGGAAACGATGGGGGGAGGGGGAGAGAATAAATAAACGAAAAAGGCTCTTTTGCCCCTTCCGCCCCCTCTTCCCCCCCCCACCACACACACAGCCGACTGCACTGAGGGGAAACTCGGGAGCAGCTGTTCTCCCTTCCAGGCAGGTGGAGGGGCGAGGGCGGCCATTCAGCCACAGCCGGGGCGCCCAGCAGGCGGGCAGGAGGGCCGAGACACAGCCCCCCGACTCTCCTGCCCTCGCCCACCCTCCCCAGCCCGGTCCAGGGTCCCGGCCTCCTGCCCAGTCAACGCCTCCGCGCGCAGCCGGCGCCAAACCGCCTTACCTCAACGCGGGAAAGGAGAATAGCCGGCGCCGGAAGGAACGGCATCTCCTTCCGTCCACTGCAATAAGTTGGTTCCTAGATCGTCTCCCGCTCGATCTCGCCCCCCCCCTCTCTCTCTCTCTCTCTCTCTCTCTCTCTCTTCCTTCCCATGTATTCTCTTTCCTCGCTTCCATGGATACCAAACTATAGAGAGTTAGAGAGGAGAAAGTGAGGATTTAGAGATTCCAGGTTTCGTAATAATTCTTCTTCTTCTTCTTCTTCTTCTTCTTCTTCTTCTTCTTCTTCTTCTTCTTCTTCTTATTCTTCTTCTTCTTCTTCTTATTCTTCTTATTCTTCTTCTTCTTCTTCTTCTTCTTCTTCTTCTTCTTCTTCTTCTTCTTCTTCTTCTTCTTCTTCTCCTCCTCCTCCTCCTCCTCCTCCTCCTCCTCCTCCTCCTCCTTCCTCCTCCTCTTCCTCTTCCTCTTCCTTCTCCTTTCCCCCCTCCGTCTCCCTCTCCTTACAATTAAATTGGAAAATCGGAAAGGTTGCTCAGAAGTCATTCTTTCTTCTGCTAAGCTGTAACGTTTAGCATTGCAACCATGTTTTCTCGTGCTAGTATATATATCGTGTATATGAGATAAGCTCTTGTTATTGTGGACCAGGGTTTCAGCAACTTTAAGATGGGTGGACTTCAACGCCCAGAATTCCCCAGCCCAGAAATTCCTCAGAATTCCCCAGCAGTGCTGGCTAGGGAATTCTGGGAGTTGAAGTCCCCCTATCTTAAAGTTGCTGAAGTTGAGAAACAGTTGTACATCGTGGTTTGCAGCATAGCATTATATCTGACTCTCAACATTATGCCTTACTTAGGTTTTAGTGTGATATGTGTTTTAGCGGGCTATAGATGTCTTTTATTTATGTTTTAGCATGATGCATACTTATAGGTGGAGTTTATGATCTTGATGGGCAGCACAAAGATTGCCCATGTTATTTCTCTTCCCTAGAATGCTTCAAATGCACTTGATTATCATGGTTGTGCTAGTTGAAGGTGTTAGAATGTGCATCCATTGCATCTGGCAAGATGATGTGTGTGCCTCCAGATGAGGGTGTTCAAGTGGTGCTCCAGATGTTTGGGGATTGCATCCATCCTTAGCAAATACTAATTCAGGTTTGGGGGCTGGGCTAATGTTAATGTTCAAGGCTGATTCATGATCTACAGCTCTGAAAAGGTTATGCCTTTTAATAAAATATGTTAGAGTAAGTGCTGCCAAACCTGTTCTTAATATATATCCAGGTAAACCACTTTTATTTGCTTTCTAGAGATGGGCTGTACGAAAACAGCATTCATAAGCAATCTCCCTGCCTCATTTTTATTTTTAAGATTATTTGCATTTTAAAAAAAAGTGATGCAGAGTTTCATGTCCAAGACTACCTGTGAATTCCAGAGAGGTCTCATTGGCATTCAAATGTAAGTAAAAACAGTGAGGACAGACAACTAACTTCTTGATTCAGATGCATCTGCAGGAAAAAGACCACACAAAGATAAGATAACCTTTTTTGTCATTTTTTACTACTATGAGCACACTGGCCCACATTAAAAATGAAATTCTGTTGCTTGCTCTCAAAAGCAGGTATTTCTCTACACATACCCATATATAACACACAAATACACCTATCCCATACATACATACATACATACATACATACATACATACATACACATATAAATATTAATCACTGTCCATTTTGAACACATAGCGGAAAGAGGAAACTTGACAGTTCACAGGGTTGATGCTCTATGGAACAAAACTGTGGCTGAATCTGGATATTCTGCTTTGGCTGAGCCGATTATCTACTCATTGGGGGAACCAAAGCAAGATGGGCAAAATAACCTGAGCCATTTTTCATCAGAAGGTTCTGCAACTGGCCAGACCCCTCCATGACCACTATTTTGTGATAGCATCTCTCTATTGTTCTTCAAAATTCCCAAAGGATCCCAAAATTCTGCCTGCCTCTTACTAGGGAAGCCTCTAATTCAGAGATCCCCAACCCCGGGTCCGTGGACCAGTACTGGGCCACAGCATGCCAGCAACCAGTCTGCACAAACAAGCAAAGCCCCATCCGTGGAATGCAGGCAGAACACAAAACCACGCACTCTCCGGTCCATGGAAAAACCTTTCTCCACGGAACTGGTTCCTGGTGCCCAAAAGGTTGGGGACCTCTGCTCTAATTGTTTTATAGGATGAGATGGGTGGCATATAAATCAAATCAAATCAATCAATCAAATGGTATGCTCAAGAGGTGAATACTTGACTACCCAAGGTTAACTATATGATTTCACCGTGTCCCTGCCTGAAAAGCAATCACATTTTATTCCAATACAGGAAGAGAACTTCAGCTAAAGCAGACTAGGCTCACAAAAGAACAATCAAAACCTCATCAACTCTCTCCAAGTGGCTGGTTTTCCTCTCCCTTAAGCTCTGACATAAAGTGGGTTCACTTAGAAATAAATACTTGAAGGGGGGAAATTGCCATGCAGGTTTGGGGGCCCATCTGCATTCTGGTGATCCTACAATTTGTCACAACTGGCTGCCTAAAGAAAGGTAAGATTTTCAGGTAACGCTCTCCCTCTTAGCCACCTTGTCATCCCCGGTGCAACCTCTTCTGTATCTTGGATGTTAGGCAACAGCTGCAAAAGGGAAGAGTTGCAGAGGAATAAGAATTAAAGCTAACGTTGTGCAGTGATTTTGTTTTATGTTTCATTTATTGCTCATTTCGGGACATTGAGAATGTTCTTCGGAAGTCAAGAGAAGGCGGGTGAGAAGCTCTCTTCCATGTTTAAGCAGGTCAGTGATGAACTAAATATCTCTTTTATCACTTATTCAGTGCTATTTTAGTATTATAGTTGTGTAGTTATGTAGCTTAGTGCATTTTGTAAAACCGGTAAGTTGGTAAGTTTACAGTTCCATGAAAAAGCTAAATAAATAAATTCAAGAACTGAATGAAACCTGCCTTTTGCTAACCGCTAACACATGGAGTGTAGGTCAGCTATTTTGCTGCCATTTCACAAACAAGACATCAAATAATTTTGTTTCTCTTTTCAAAATTAAGTTTAAAGGGCATAAAGTACATCTTCAGTTCATGGTCTGCTAAGATTAAAGTCTCTGCAATAACTTGGTTCTTCTATTTTCAAATACCTTCCAGGACAGCTACCGAGGAAATGCAAATTACCACCAAAGAGAGGAAGCTGCGGAAAAACATTGGAAAGGGTTTACTACGATCCCAACAAAAGAACATGCCTGAACTTCATTTATGGAGGTTGTGGTGGCAATAAAAATAACTTTGCCACTCTAAAGCAGTGTCTTCACAAGTGTAAAAAATTTGGTAAGGAGCTTTCCTACTGCCAAGACTGGCAAACGTTTGAACAACAGCAACAACACCAATAATAATAATAATAACAATAACAATAATAATAATATCTGGGATTTGGAAGTCCACAAGTCGTAAAAGAACCAAGGTCCCCACTCCTGCCCTGTACGATACAGGAACCTTTTTATTCAACATTATTCTAACGAGGAATTTTTCCTGAATGAAAGTTTAGGCCGCTTATTTGGGCTGATTAATGTTTCCCTGTTTGATCCTTATTGAAAATGATATAAAATACAGGTAGTCCTTGAGTTATGACCAAAACGGAGCCCAAAATTTATGTTGCTAAGGGAAACATTTGTTAAGTGAGTCTACCTCATTTTACGACCCTTCTTAACGCGGTTCTTAAGTGAATCTGGATTCCCGATTGACTTTGCTTGTCAGAAGGTCGCAAAAGGGGATCACATGACCCCTGACCCCCCCCCCGGACACTGAGTCAGTTGCTAAGCATCTGAATTTTGATCACGTGACCATGGGGATGCTGCCACAGTCGTAAGTGTGAGAAACGGGCATAAGTCACTTTTTTCGGTGCCCTTGTAACTTTGAACGGTCACCAAATGAACTGTTGTAAGTCAAGGACTACCAATAGATTGTTCCCAAGCCGGATATTTGCATCTAACATTCACTCAGTTGTCTCCTATTCTTAGATCTTGCGTTACCCATGGCAAACATAACTGGAAATATTGATTGGAAGAAATGTACGTATGCTGTTGTCTCCACAATATATTACAGGGATTCACAATAAACGCATGTGTATGTGCCTGTACCCAAGAGAATCACATCACAAGATACCGGCTGATGGCAACAAGAACAGAAGGGATGAGTAAACTTTTGTTTTTCAAGTTGGTTGGAATGCACTAAAAGTGGGTAGGACTGAAATAATAGGTGGATGGACGTCTCCTGCTGCCTATTTCTATCAGCTTCTTTATCTGGCCCCCAATTTACAGTTTCTGTTTAGATGATGTTTTAACGCTGGAGGGCATAAAAACATATAGCATAAACGTAACAAGAAAAGAATCCAGATGACATATTGGAGAATCATGGGGAGGAGTTGACCTTCCCCCTATTTTCTTATCTTTCAGTTACATCAAAGAAATGCAAATTACCGCCCCAAAAAGGATGGTGCAGAAATAAAGTTATTCGATTTTATTACGATTCTATACTCCATCGGTGCAGAGAGTTTTTTTACAGAGGCTGCGGAGGCAATGGAAACAGATTTACAACTTATTATGAATGTGTTAAGGAATGTGATGTGTTTGGTATGTTCCAAATTTTTACAGATTTACCCACCAGCCTCACACCATCGCTTCTGTCCTAGTGTAATTAGCGTCTTAGTGTAGTTCATGCATTGAAGTAAGCTTCCAAATAGGTTTGACAACGATTTGAAGCCCTGATGAAAAAAAAGCAAAGCCTCCCCCTGCTCAAAATTGAATGGCCCCAGGGAAAAATGGTCTTTCAGTCATGGGGTGGGGGGGGAAGGATTAGCCCATAGCAGCCTAAAGTACAAAAAGAGCTTGCAGTTCCAAATGCCCGATCACTTTATCAAACACATTGTCCCTGAAGTTCCCTCCCTCGTGTTGATGGCAAAATGGGTACCACGAGAAGAGAGGAAACGCCTTTAAACCAGAAAGCCAGCTAAGGATGACTTTTCCTCCGTCATGGGATGGGCACGGGACAAAGGCAACACCAACCATTGACAAGTTAGGTTTGTGCTGTGGTTAGGGGGTATGAACGACTTTCCGTGTTCTAAAGTTGGCTGGAATGAAGAACATTATATGGAGTTCAAAATACTTTGGTGGGATTGGGGACTGAAAAAAAAAACATGCTTAGAAAAAGTTAAAGGTAGGATCTACAATACTTGGCAGAACATCAATTATGGCAGTGGATTGTCCATGCTGTCCAAGTACAGAGGGGAAGAGAGGTGTAGAAGGGTAAGGCCATCCTACGGTAGCTTCCCCAAACTATCTTGCTGCTTTCAATAGCGGTCTAGAGACGATGCTTCCAGGCTAGTACTGAAGATACCGGTAGATTGAATCATGTTGTAAGGAGTACTTGTCTGTTATTAGAGGTACCCAGATATTTGAGAGAGGCCCTACTTACAAAGATTAAAAAAGGTAAAAAAAAACAATCAAGTGGCCATGGTATTGAAGCCAAAGCAGTCTCTTTTATGTGCTTTAAAATCTACCACTCCCTAATAAAAGAAAGGAGCATATATGTCTGTATATCTGATAGCATCGTCACATATTTTCCCAAAGCCTTCAGAAGTTAGAGCTTCTAGCTTCTGAAATATTGTCTGGCTGCGTATGATATCTAAACCTGTCCTGTGGTTGTATTACTGCATCCAATCTGGTCCATGATGTAGATAAGTATAGTAATAATGGATGTATTACTTTTGCTTGATGTATAACATCTCTTCTCTTCTCTTCTCTTCTCTTTTCTTCTCTTCTCTTCTCTTCTCTTCTCTTCTTCACAACATTGCCTGTACCATTTTAGGATACCTTCCAGTATAAGAAAGAATTCCTGAACTCTTCAAAGTACAGACTGTTTGATCTATGTTGTGTGAGAACGCATACATTTTGAATAAAGTATCTTCATTCCATGCTATCTATCTGTCTGGGTTGCTTCATTTCCAAATCATTTTGGTAAATTTAAGATGGATTATCAAAACATTGCTCAGTTTGTTGCTGAAGGGCTGTACGCTTGACAACACCAAGGTTAAACTGATTGCTTTTATTGTCTCACTGTGTCCATAACTGAAAGACAGTTGTGCTTTATTTAAGCACAGAAGGTACTTTTTGCTAAAATGGAGCGTCTGCAGATCCACCCTGTAATTTCTGAAATCTCTTAAGAGAAATGATTAGTTGCAGAAGTTTATAGAAGAATACGATGTCCCAATGTTCAAAAAGGGAAGGAGGGCGTAATCTACAGATCACTTAGTTTACTGTTTATATTTGCAAGAAACTATAAAAGTTTGTCAAGCAGCATGTTTGTGCATAGTTAGAAGTAATTGCTACCATTATCAAGAAAGCATAGGCTTCTATCAAGAACATTTTCTCATAGGCTAAGTTTATTGTTTTTTTTAATGACAGAGTGACTAGTTTAATATAGCATTGGGGAATTCTGTCAATATAGTATATCTTGATTCTGATACATTATTTGACTACACTTTCATAATAACCTCATGGACAAAATAGATACAGGTGGTCCTGTAGGTGCCACTTTGATGGGATTATAACAGCATTCTATGCATTTTGGCATACAGTCATGTCGGACAGCTGACCACAGAAGTATCTTCAGACAATGCTGGCTCCCTCGGCTAGGAAATGGAGATGAACACCCCCTAGAATAAGACAAGATTGGACAGTCCCTGACTATTTGAAGTTACCATGCTGAAAATAATGACTTGTGACCTGCCCTTGCTCTTATGACTGCTGCAGCATTCCCATAGTCAAGTGATCAACATTTGACATGTGGCACCTGGCACCACTGGGTTTGAAAAATAGAAAAGTAAGCTAAACACGAAGAAAATTTTTGTACAGGAAGAGCAGTTAAGAGGTGGAATAGTCTTAGAAATGACATAGGCTCCACCTGACCACCAACTTTCAAGATGGAGTTAGAAGACCACTAAGTGTGGATTGCCCATGATTTATAACAACGGTCCCCAAACTTCCCGGCTTAGTGGACTGGTAGGGGGCGGTGGCGGAGAAGGGATGGTTCCATCTGAGCAGCAGGACGTGCAATTCCATTTGTGCAAGTGGTGAGCACATGCGCCTGCTCTTTGCATAAATGGAGCTTTATGCGTGAGTGCAAGAGACTCACACAATCGATCACAGAAGTGCCCACCATTCCTGCAAGCGCCCGCCACTCACGCAAATGGAGCTTTGCATGCTCCATTTGCGTGAGTGGTGGGTGGTTGCAGGAATTGCATGTTCACCCACTGCTTGTGCTGCCCGGTTCCAAATGGGCCACAGCCTGTCTGTGGGCTGAGGCCCAGGGGTTGGGGAGCCCTGATTTGTAAGATTGCTTCCAACAGATTCCAGGAAATACTGATTGCAACCATCTCTTAACCATTCATTGCTATTACTATGGTTATTATTGTTACTAAAGGCATCTTTTAATGGGCAGCTGAGACAAAGCGTTAAGGGTAGCGTTAGTGGCAATTATTTTACTGTAGGTGAGTTCCAAATCAATTGGTTCAGCTGCCAAAGATGGACAACAAGGTGAATTTCATACAGAAGCATAAATGATCTTGGAGAATGGTGAATCTTGACTTTCAAGAAGACAAAGATATGCAAAAGATGCTAAAACAATGGGATTCTATAAAGAACAGACAGAATTTGATAAGATACTGTTAAAAACAAATAAAAAGTTGATCAAGAAACTCTATAGATTTCTGCTAATCTTAAAGATGAGGAAGAACAAGTAAAAGAAACAATGATCACACAGGCAATGAACTTTGGATATAATATAGAATTAGAAGACTGGCAAAAGTTATGGGAAAGAAATGTTAAATTAACTAAAGCAGTGGCATATAAAACGTTCTACACATGGCATATGACACCAGTGAGATTAGCAAAAATGTTTCAAAATACTTCAAACAACTGTTGGAAATGCAAACAAAGACCAGGTACTTATTATCATATCTGGTGGACATGCTCTAAAGCAAAAAGATTTTGGGTTAAAATACATTTATGGTTGGAGAAAATGACTAAAAAACAGATAGACTTTAAGCCAGAATTATTTTTGTTAGGAATAATAGGAGCAAATTATGAGAAAGATCGCATATATTTAATTCTACATATACTAACTGCAGCAAGAATTCTATTGGCCCAACATTGGAAAAATGAAAATTTACCAGTGAAGAAGTACTAATTAAGAAAAATTTAGAGTATGCAGAAATGGACAGATTGACTTTAAAGATAAAAGAGAAAGATGACTCAGTGTATTTTAGAACATGGGATAATTTCTATCAATGGCTAGAAAAATGAGTTAGAGAGAAAGGAAGGTGATATGTAACTTTGAATATATACTAGCAAGAAGAAGACTATCGAATGATTAATTAACATATTATTTATGATAATTAACTATTATCTATCGTTGTTTGTTAAACACATGAACCCAGACATTATGCTGTTTGCTAAATATTGAGAATGTTATTTGGAAAAAACCCAACCCCAACCCTAATCCTAACCTTAACCCAAATCCCAACCCCAATTCCAACACCATCTTATTCCTAACCCTATAAAAACTAATAAAATTTATACAAAAAAAGAAGACAAAGATATGCAGAATTGTTTCTGCACATACAACATAGAGGAAGTTGAGGAACACTGTGACCCAGAGAGTGTGGGTATGACTTTTATTGAGGAATAGCATCATCTTTTGAAAGAACAGGATGTTTTTGGTTCATTGGTGGGGGCTGGAAACCTGGTAGTAAGAAGGCCACCTGGTTGACTTAACAGTTCCATGGTGTACTGAATTAAAAGGCAATCACCCTTAACTGAAAAGCAGTTTAAATACAAGATGCCATAAACTAAAATAGAACAGGTTCAAAGTGTCTCTGACTATTGAAAATGAATTGGTTCCTTTCTTAGATGCAATATATAAGGACATACTTGTAATCAAGCAGTCTTCTGGGGCACTTGCCATGCAGAACTGGGGCACCATAGGTCTTATCATTCTCCTGGAACTTAACATACCTGGCTGCATGCAGAAAGGTACGGTTTATAGGCAAAGTGCTTCCTTTCAGCCATTTCCTGAAATGATCCATGCTATAACTTTTATAATTATATCAATTTTATAAATTTTGCAAAGGACTTCAGGTTCCGCTAATCTTGCACAATTCTTCGATAGTTTCTTCCTTCATTTCTTGCTTTGGGGAACTCCAGAACTGTATTATTTTTTTTTCCACACTGAGTTCTCACAATTCCCTTATTCTGGATTTGTTGAATAAGTCATAATGGCTGGATTGCCATTTCATGTGAAATAATAGAAAGTTTTATAAATATCTAAGGCAGTGGTTCTCCACCTGTGGGTCGGGACCCCATTTGGGGTCGAACGACCATTTCATGGGGGTCGCCAAACAAGGCAGTCCACCATTTTTTCCCCCTTTTCCTTAGCTGTGCTACTCCCTTTTATTCTATTGGCTTTTGAAAGCCAATAGAAGAGACTCTCTTGAATAGAGTCTAATTCTATTGGCTTTCAAAAGCCAATAGGAATTGTCCAGGCTGTCTCTGCCCTGCTGAGTCCGCCAAAAGTCCCATTCTGCAAACGGTGCTGTACCAGTTGAGTAGTCTTCGACTTACAACCAGTTGAGTAGTCCTTGACTTATGACCGGTTGGGGATCGCGGCATTAAAAAGGTTGAGAATCACTGATCTAAGTGGATTAGGAAGAGTCTAACCAGTGGTTTTCAACTTTTCTTCACCACGGACGCCTTTTAAATACCTTTTGTGGCCACGGACCACCAAGAATTAACTCAAGATTTAAATGATAATATTTCTTCATAAGCCTTTGCGGACCCCCTGGGATGACATTGCCGACCCCCAGGGTCTAAGTACCACAAGATGAGAACCACTGGTCTAAACCATAACTATGGTTAATGTGCTGAGGGAAGGTGTTGCAGAACACTTTGAGAGAGTTGTACTCAGCCACAAACTTGTTTATTACATCGTGGCCTAATATTTTGAATATTAGGGTGGTTAGTTGATGGGATTGTGTGTTGTGTGAATGCAGATAACATAGTTCATGAATATGGTCTAGTGAACTACAATAAAGTGTTTCACAGAAATCTGCTTAGCAACAAGCAAAACCTACTGCAGGGGTAGGCAACCTTGGTTCTTTTATGACTCGTGGACTTCAACTGAGCATGGCTGGCTCAGGAATTCTGGGAGTTGAAGTCCACGAGTTATAAAAGAGCCAAGGTTGCCTACCCCTGACCTAGTGGTTAGTTTTTGTGGTTTCATATGTTATGTGAATCCAGGCATTTTGTGAGTTTATAGTTCAGGGACCATCCCATCCCCCCATGGGTTTATTCAGGAATCAATGAAGCATATTGTGCTAGAACTCAGCCAGTTATTCATGAATTCAGAGAAGATCTACTGTTTTGTAGGAAATCCAGAAACATCCTTTTAAATAATTGTGTTTTTATCTCTTTCAAAAGTAAGCTTAAAGCACTTCAGATATAACTCAAAATTTCTATCTTCATTTTTCATAAGTCAACTTTTTTTCCTTTTCCCCCTTTATTTCTTCCCAGTATTTATACCTCGAAAATGCAAACTACCACCGAAAAAGGGAAAATGTAATGCAGACTTTGAGAATTTTTATTACGATTACAAGAACAATATGTGTAAGACTTTCATCTATGGAGGTTGTGGTGGCAATAAAAATAACTTTGTAAGTCTGCTGGAATGTTATTACGTGTGTAAAAGATTTGGTAAGGCCCCTGACCTCTTCCTTCTTAAACTTTTTAAGATTGATTTTAAAAACACCTGTTGAATTTATTTATGCTCCTTCATTTTAATTCATCTTGGCTGTGCTTTTGGTCATCACTAGCGTAAAAGGTTAAATGTTGTGACTTAGTATTGTTAAATTTAATTGACCCATAAACAAGGCTTTCAAGTTAGTATTATTCACATACTGGTGATACAGTAGGTCCAAGCACAGTAATTTAATAAGTTACTGCATAACTTTAATGTTATCACTATTGTTCTGTTTAACATATGAAATTTCGATGTCTCTTGCTTTTCTTATCTCATCCTTGACCTCTCTGCTGTCTAAATCAGGGCTTTTCAACCTTTTCATCCATGGTACCACTTTTAGGATATGGCAATATCCGAGTACCACCAGTCGCCTAGCAAGGTGTCAAAAACTTGATGACCAAAAAAAAAAAAAAGAAAGAAAAAAGTGATAAAGTACAGGTAGTCCTCGACTTACAACAGTTCACTTAATGACTGTTTGAACTTACAATAGCACTGAAAAAAGTGCCCCCCAAGCCACAGCCGAGCAAGACACCTGCCTGCCCGCCTGGCCGCGCTCTTCCTCCTGTCCGAGGTTTTCATTGTTGTGAGCATTTCTGTTGAGGATTGGCAACGGAGGTGGGGCGGGCGGTGTTTTCGTTTTTATTCCATCCATCTGCTGGGTGATTGTAGCAGATTTTGGTCACTTCACATGACACTGGGACCATCATAAATATGAATCAGTTGCCAAGCATCTGAATGTAAATCACAAGACCCTGGAGATGCTGCAACATTCCAGCTGATTGGCACTTCTGGGCTCAGCAGAAGCACCAGGATCAGTGCCGAGCTCCAGCTGGAGTCTGGCACTGATCCTGGCACTTCCACTGAGCCCTGACAGCCCTGCAGCTCCAGCCATCTCTTGCTCAGGCTTGTGCAGTGCTGCCACCGGTTCAGCTCATTCCCCTCCCCGCTACCACTTTTCTAGGATGGTCGCCTACCACCTGCCAGGTGCCAATGTACCACAGGTGATACTCGTACCACTGGTTGAAAAGCCCTGATCTAAATGATCAAATAAATAAATGACATCATTTTAAGCTTATTCTTGTCAGGCACAAGCAACCAGAGCACTCATGGATGTCTAAAGTCAGTAACTTTATTGTCTGCTTGCCTTCCCCTGGGAATGACCAGATAAAGTTTCATGGGGGAGATCAAGCTTATGCTTCTTGTGGCTGCACAGCAACTCCAAGCTAGGCCCTCTCTTGACCTCTCCTTCCACCCTAACTGGCAGTTTTCCAACAATTATACCTGGGGTGTAGTTTATGGGAAGACCTCTGCAGTGCAGCATACAGGAAAACACAAACTTTACTGGCTACCTAGATTTTGGCAGCCCAGATTACACTATTTAAATTAAAATATTTGAACTTTCACAAAATGATAATGGCAATGATTTTCCAGCTTTTGGAAAGGGCATACATTTTTAGCTTTCCTTTCCTTTGTGGAGCAATGCATTGTAGAGGAAAACCCTGTAGCACTTTGCGATGAAACATTACTGTAATCTTTTGCATCTTGAATGTCCTTCATCTGTGTGGACTTCAACTCCCAGAATTCCAGTCAAGATGTCTGTTGTTAAGACCTCTGAGAGCAGGAATCTACACAGGTGCAAGGTATCCAGGCTGGGGAAGACCAATACAGGGGATTAGTATTTCTCAACTTGGCTACTTTAAGATATTTGGACTTGACTGGCTGAGGAATTCTGGAAATTGAAGTCCACACATTTTAAGGTTGCCAAGGTTGAGAAATGCTGCAAGGTATTTTGGGACGTGTATTTTACAAGCATAAATCACCATCTTGACAAAGTTTTTTTCTTTAGTTCTAAGCCTGCAATTTTAATAGTGGAACCTACCTTCAGAGCTATGAATGTTTGGTTCAGCTTCTGTCTGTAGCACACAGGCCTTTGTGTGCGTAGATGATGGCTATATCAAATTACGTCACTTGATGCTCAATAACCCTCAGAATCTGGCAATCTATTTATTCAATACTTTGGGGATTCTGAGCAATTCTTCTGGAACAAAGAGTAGGTAACCTATTCCGCCAACTGCCTGAATTTTCTTTTCCAGTTCTTTTCCCCTGTTGAAAAGTATATAAACTGAATATTAGATCTGGACATTTGCATTAAGTGCTCACACTGTTATCTGCTAACATTGCTGTCTCTATTTGTATTTGTAGGCTTCTTTTCTACCTGGGAAAATATTGTGGGAGATTTGCAATGGAAGAAAAGTAAGAGTTACATTGTTGTCTGCACAATGAACTCCAGGGGATTCATAGTTAAGTGTTGGTGTGAGTGCCTTTAAGTAAACGAGAAAATCTCATTACTAGAGTCACATTTCCACAAGGACATAAATGATACATATGGAAAGGATGGGGAACTTAGTCTTAGTGTATTGGAGTGCTGCAGTGTTTGAACTTTAAAAAAATGAAAAATAAAGAGGCAAAGACAGCTTGTCGGACTTGAAGTAATTCTCTTCCTCCATTTCTGCGGGGCAAGTATAATTGTTCAATATCACTAAAGAGATGGCATGCATGGTCATCCATTTTCTTATGATGCTATGGCACTTTATCCACCCATCAAGTCCTTCCCAGGGAGCTGGGATAGGCAGATATTGTTGCTTGATATTATTATTTCTGTATTTCAAAAAAGAGATGTAACAGATCTTTAGTTTCCAATATTGCTGTTTTTCTTTCAGAAATACCTCGGGAATGCAAATTGAGGGCCAGGAAAGGAAGGTGCAAGGGTAAAATTACTCGTTATTATTATGATGCCTTCAACAAGAGATGCCGATTGTTTACTTATGGTGGCTGTGGAGGAAATGCAAACAACTTTCGGACCTTCAACGACTGCAACATGGCCTGTGACATGTTTGGTATGTCGACACAATTTTATATCCCCTCCAGAATTAATTAATTAATTGGTTGTCACGATATAATAAAGGTGCTGAGACATCTAGAAAGAGTACAGAGAAAAGCAACTAAGATGATTAGAGGACTGGAGACTAAAGCATATGAAGGATGGTTGCTGGAATTGGGTATGTCTAGTCGAATGATAGCAGTGTTCCAATATTTGAGGGGCTGCCAGAAAGAAGGGGGGGGGGTTCAACCTATTCTCCAGAGCAGAGGTCTCCAATCTTGGCAACTTTAAGACTTGTGGACTTCAACTCCCAGAATTCCTCAGCCAGCCAAGCTGGCTGAAGAATTCTGGGAGTTGAAGTCCACAAGTCTTAAAGTTGCCAAGGTTGGAGCCCCTGCTCCAGAGCATCGGAAGGCAGGAAAAGAAACAATGGGTGGAAACTAATCAAGGAGATTAGTCCTTTAATGACAAAGCAGCAAGAAAAGCAACCACTAAGAAATTTATTATCATTTCCTTGAACTATTTTGCTTATGTTTGGCCACACGGAAGTCATGGGAATACAGAAAAGAAGGAAAAAAGCTTGGTCTTCCCAGAAATTTGACTTCTAACCATTACTTGCCACTGAAGAAATCCAGGTTGTTTCTAGGCAGTGATGTAGTTCCAATAGCGAGATGAGTCTTCCCATTGAGCACATGACCCAGCAAGTGTTCACGGGTGCTTGTCATTGTGATCATTCTTGAATTAGCCTTATGTCAGTCATGCTATTCTACTGAAGAGGCCATTCTGTTTCAAGCTGTTGCAGAATCAGCAATAGTAGCAACAAACAACTATCTTGTATTTAAAGGGTCTTCTATTCTTCGACAGGAAAGGACAATTTGTCTTGTTTCCTTTCTTAGCCCTGGGGATCTTCTTGTGATGATAGAATGATCTACCTGCATAAAGGGCCTAAGGAGAGAGTGGTCAGAATTTAAGGCAAAACTTGATTTGATGCATGTCATTGTGGCAAGGGATATATATTTTTAACATGCAGTTGAGGGCTAAAGCTAAACAAAAGTAGCTGTAGTAATAATCGTTCAGGTTTGGGACAGGCAAATGCTGACTATCAGTTCTGCTCAACCTCTTTAGATTTGTAAAGTGCAAACATCTTCATGCTTAATATCATCCCAATGTCTTCAAACAATAGAAGAGTTGTGGTCAATCTGAACTTTTTTAAAAAATGGAAAGAATTGGAAGATAGCAAGGATAGTCACCTGGAAGTGTCCTTAAATAACATAATTTTTCTTGTCCTTACTGTAGGAAATAAGATGAAACATTTCTATCCAGGTAAGACCTCCCTTGTGGACCTCATTTGGCCTTTAAGATATATGATGCTCTTGGACCTTCTATCTCTTGCTTGTAATTTTTCTATGTATTTGGTTCACTTCTTCATACATTTTACATTGGCTCCAGGAAGTTTGGATTTATCCAAAATTGTTTGAACCCATGCTTCCATTAAATCCCAAGGGAAGATCTCAGGGAGGCACAACTGCTTTTTTGGAGTTTTTTTTTCAGATGGGGAAATGTGGAAGGTAGGACAACTTCAGAATACTGGAAAGATGTTCAAAGATGTTCAAACTTCAACACCACCCTCCACTTTGCAGCAATAATGTCTGCTCAGAAACACCAAACTAAGAAACTTGAGAATGAGATAGCAAATTTGGAAATGTAGGGAATATATTTATGCATAGTTATTTTTTTATTGCTAGGTCAATAAAATGTTAAGAGTCAAGCCTATGGTTTCCCTTGTTGAAGATGGAAGAAAACATTCAAATTTTTACATAAAAGCACACTTTCATAAGCATCCCTCTCTTGTGCTTAACTTCCTGGATCTCTAGAGTTCATGCTACAGACGTGCGATCAACCATTAGATGTGGGTCCATGCAAAGAAAGCTTTCCTCGCTTTTACTACGATTGCACTACCAAGATTTGTAAACCATTCAAGTTTGGTGGCTGCAATGGCAACAGAAATAACTTTTTAAGTCATGAGGATTGTGTTCAGGAGTGTAAATCGGTATAGACCCAGGTAAGCGCAAATTGCTTTTGAAGAATTCCCTGCAGAGTTTCAGCTAGCCTCGGAACCATACCGCTTGGATGAGTTAATTGTATTGTGATGCTTCTAACGAGAATCCTTTTTCAAGGCCAGTTACCTAACAGATTCCTACTGTTTTCTGAGTGTGCAGAAAAAAAAGAAACAGACACAGGATCCTTTGACCACCATCCTTGTATTATTACAGATAGTCCTCGAGTTATGTCCACAATGGCTATTGCTAACTGAAACATTGGTGAGGAGTTTTGCCTCATTTTACAATCTCTCTTGCCACCGTTGTAAAGTGCAGTTGGTAAGTTAGTATCAGGGTGGTTAAGTGAACCTGGCTTCCACACTGACTTTGTTTGTCAGAAGGTCACAAAAGATTACCACATCACAGCAGGACATTGCAATCGTCGTAAATGTGAGCCAGTTGCCAAGCATCTGAATTTTGATCACGTGACCCTGGGGATGCTGCAATGGCTGTAAGTGTGAAAAACAATCATAACTCACTTTTTTTCAGTGCTGTTGTAAATTTGAACGGGTACTAAATGAACTGCTGTTAAGTCGAGGACTATCTGTCTCTAGTAGAATCCCATTGTCCAACCAAAAGCACTTAACCTGCTCTTCACACAATTTTAAGAATTTGGATAAGACCTTTCTGACAAAACAATACATGTTTTGTGGCACTTTTACTCCATGAGCAAATTATACTCTATTCCTGTGACCACCACAACTTCTAAATTGTGTTCCATCACCGTATGACTTCTCTCTTCCATGGGTTCTGGAGAATCTTTCTCTTTGCACACAGTCTCAATTTTCTCTCTTCCTAGCATGCTCTAGAAAAATTAAGAATCAGAACTTATACTTTCTATCACAATTTCCTACTAAAGGCGACTAAGCTTCTAAGCCTTTAATTTCTACTGGATTTTTTCAGAAGCCAGTTTGCCTGTTAGAATATATAAGTTACTAAGTCATATTATGTGTATAATCACAAGAATAAATTCTGAATTGACCTATTTTGTTCTTTGCAAAGGAACTCCAAAGTCCCAAGAGACGGCACCAACTCTTTACAGATCCGTCTTCAAATATAGAGGATTGGTTAATCATGTAATAACAGACTGAGGAAGTCATTTTTGGAAGGCCCCCTTGCATTTACTGAATATTAACATTCATTTGTTTTCCATGCATCATCCAGCATGCAACGGGCAAGCCGAAAGGTTAACAGACTATTGCAGAATGTGTAAGATGCGGTATTTCTTATAAGCAAGGCAACTGGATGGATCTCATACCTCTTGCTGAATTTGCTTACAAAAATTCAGCAGCCTCCTCTGTCAATATGGCCCTGTTCCAGGCAACATATGTATTCCACCCACACATCTTATCAAAAGCCAGACAAGAAAGGACAGTCCCTCTCAACACCGATTCTGTGCATGAGTGACAATCAGATCCCAAAGCCTCTTCATAGAATGGTTCAAACTAGCAAAGGCTACCTATGAGAGAGCAGCACACGTACATAGTCAAGAACACGTAGAATTGCAGAAGGGGATTTGGTGTGGCTTTCTACAAATTTACAACATCGATGAGAACTTCCAAGAAACTGTTCTTAAAATTTATTGTCGTTTTCTAGTAATTAAGTGAAACAACCCAGTAGCTTTTTGTTAGCTTCAGTGAAAGTTCACTGTGTATTGCATCGGCATTTCCTTTTGAAAGTGGCTGCTCCTTGCACTCTATGTTCACAGACCACTCCCCTTCCCCATTCTAACAAACAAAGAGGAAGATATGAGTTGGAAGTTGTGTTACACTATAGGCAAATAGCAAATGGGTCAAATACCTGATACACTGGAAAGACTATCCAGAATCAGTCAGATCACACAAGGCAGCAATGGAGGTCCATGTTCCATAATTGCTACAATGCTGTCACAAACAATATCCCTGCAAACCTGTCTCTGGCCACTTCTGGCCTTGCAGGAATCAGTGCTAAGCAAGACAAGCAGGAAAAGTTCATTTATGGGGTGGAGGAAGCTTCAGGAAGAGCAAGAGACCAAGTAACGGGAAATACATCTGCTCCTTCCACACTAGGCATACAAGATGTGAGTGTGAACCACAGATTCCTGAGGGAGGGGGAAGCTGTCACATAAATGGGGTGAGATAATTTAAGGACACTGCTAGTGACCTTGAGAATTTGGGGGGGGGGCATGGAACAACACACATACATTTTAGAAGAGTTTGCAGCCCAGAGTCAATTAGTTGAGATGGACTGCTATAGAAATTAAACAAAAAAATAAAAATGATAAAATTTCCTTTTCATAGCCCTCAACTTGTTTCCCCTGGGAATTTGCGAAAAGGGGAATGATGGTGATGTAATAGTATATTGGAATGATCTTAGAAAATGAGAGAAAGAATTGCTTCCTAACTAAGGATCAGATAAATGCCAGGGGGATCCCGTAACAGAATAATAGGCAGAAAAAAGAAACTCAGAAGAGATTCACTCTAACTTATCAGGTGGTTAAAATGAGACGGTGGGAGAATTGTACTTTCAGACTCACAAGTTCCTCTTAAGGTAGCCTTACAATAAAGTACAATAAATTCACTATTTCTCCGTTCTGGTTTATTTCTGTGGCTTAGGCCAGAGTCAAAGTCACATGGTTTCAGATCAGAAAAAGGGACACAGAGTCTGGGTAAACAATTGGTTGTTGCCAATGGAGAGGCTTCAGCTCACTGCTCTTCTTAAATAGAAGCAGCCCCAGGGTTGCTTATTGGGAAGAATGAGGTTCCTTTCTCGCAAGGAGCCTTGCAGAACGTTCTTGCTCTGCTCTGCTCTGCCAGCGGTGAGCCCTTCTCCAATTCCTCCTCTTCAAAAGTAGCAGCAGCAGCAGCAGCAGCACCGGTGGGTCTCCGTCTTGCTGGACAGCACAACGTCTTCAACCTGCAGCATCTCAGGCAACAGATCATCCAGGTACGCTAGAACTGATGCTCATTGCTGATCTCAATAGACGCCGAGCTGGATATGAGACTTGGTAAACTGTGTACTAAAGAGGAGATAATGCACATTGAAATGTTATCATCTTCAAAGGCTGGTAGAAAGATGGATGGTGGTTTGTGCTTGACTGTATGTCACGAAATAAGAGGAAGTGACTGTGTAAGAGGTGCTTTTGCCTATTTTGTTATATGGAACTAAAACTTGGGAAGCCCGGCACCCCAAAATGTTAAAGAGGTACCTAAAGTATTTTTGTGGTAGGGCAAGAAGGGACAGGATGAAGAGTTTGTGGGCCATCATGAATACAAAAGTGAATGAAAGTGATTCAGTCTGCTAGAGTAAATAAATGGGAATCAAAGTGCAAAGCAAACACATGAAGACAACGCAAGGGGTTCATAAGGAAGGCAAAGAGTTGGAGTCAAGGTTGGATTAGACGACAGTCTGGAAAGAAAGAGATGAGATGCTTTTATTGTGTAAATACATAGCAGAGTATGAAGGTGGTAAAAACAAAGTTGACTCGCAAGGATAGAAAGAGAGTGAAGGGAGGTAGTGCAAAGTCATCCTAGTTTTTTTTCCTTTTTATCTCTTTCCTCATGGATTCAATTGAATTAGAGTACAATTCTTTACTCATTTGCTATGCTCTGTATGACCAATGGAACTGTACTCAGGGTTCTGATATATGACCTTGGTGTTCCAATTACATGAACGAGCAATTGACTTTAGAAGTCAATAAACTTCTAAAAAAAGGATTTCCCCCTAATAACACTCACCGTTCTGTAGTATTACCTGTTGGTCCTTGGAGTAACCATTTTGTGAATAATATGAGCATTAATCAGATTTTGGGGAACTGAGCCTTGGTGTTCCAACCACGTGAATGCCCAGGTCTACTTCCCTGTTGGATAATCTATAAAATGGCTCAATTCAACATCGGATACTTGTTTTCATCACAATAATGCACATGCTCCTCACTTTTGGACTGCTGATTTTCTGCTTTCAGGATGCCTCTTCTACAGGTAGGTAGATATCACCTTTCTTTTCCCTCCTACCTGCAATCTGCTTGCAACTGCCCCTTCCTCTTCCAGGATAGGATCACAGGAAGAACAGACCAGATGGTGGAGGATCCCCCAGAATATGATATTGAATTTAGGAAGTTGTTTCCTGGAATGGATCATCCAAGAGACACAGAATAAAAGTCCCTTTTCTGCAGTATTTCAGTCACTTCCTATAACAATAGCGCTTATAAACCGTTCCACATACTTTTGCAGCACTCTCTGAGCTGCTTCCAGAGTCAGCATATTGCTCCCAACAATATAAGTCCTCATTCACCAACCTCAGAAGGATGGAAGGCTGAGAAAACCTTGGGTTGAGTCAACCTCAACGTTTTTAGTTCAGTGGTAACCATTATGGGATGTGAGCATTTTAGGGAATCCGAGAACCTGACAGAGTATTTATTTATGAGACTTATATACCGCTTTAAGTGCAAGCACTCTCTAAGCACTCAGTAAGCAATGTATATATATATTTTACATTGCCCCCAACAATCTGGGTCCTCATTTTACCTACCTCGGAAGGATGGAAGGCTGAGTCAACCTTGAGCCGGTGAGATTTGAACCGCTCACCTGCTGAACACAGTCAGCTAAAGTGGCCTGCAGAACTGCACTCTGACAGAGTATAAAAAAGCAGAACTAAATCCGAGTAAAAGCTTTCTTGTATTTCCTTGCATCAGCTTTTCTACAAAGAAGATATTCTTCCTACCATTTTTTGTACTTCAACAAGGAGTAACAGATGCAGAGCAATGTATTTGGGCACTCCAATAGGAGCAACATATGAATTTTCCCTAAGCGAATACTACAAAGATATAAACATGGGTGAAAGGGGGTTCCTGTGTGAAGTCTTTGGAAGAGGCCCACCCCACTCCCAACTTCCAGGTGTCTCTCCCCCCCCCAGGGTTGAATGCCCACCTCCAGAAGGGCTTTCTCTTTCAGTCCCCTGGAATACGAGCAGATGGGCCCTCCCGGATGACTGTCTCGGTCCATCCCGGAAGTCTGGGATCTCAGGAATGGGAGTCTGGAAGCTCTGGGCCTCTTCTTGGGGGTGGAGAAGCTGGCATTGTCCAGGCTGCACTTCACTTGGTAGAAGGGCTTCCAATGGCAATTGGCAAAGACTCAAAATGGAGTTTTCTCGCTATGGTAAGGCGGGAAACGTGTCTTCACTTTCTCTGGAGTTTTGGGAGCATTTCTCTTGTCGTCTTTTCCAATAGATTCTGAAATATTCATGTTGCTCTTCACTCTGGAGTCATGCAGTGATCTTTTGGGTTTCCTTAAGAGGGACAGTCTGTCTCATTTTCTTCTTTTCACTTTCACCTGTATCTCCAGATATATGTCAACTTCCCAGAGAAGTAGGATGGTGCAAAGCTTCATTTCCTCGTTTTTATTTCAACACAGCAACTGGGAACTGTGAGGAATTCATTTATGGTGGATGTAGAGGAAATAAAAACAACTTTGTAACTTTGGATCAATGCAAAACTAGATGTGGAATGTCTGGTAAGGAAAAAAATTTAATCTTTGCCTTGGCACACAATTAAAATGAACAGCATTTCAGCCTTGTCTGTAAATCATTGATCTGAAAACTCTTTAGTCCTAAAGTTGCCTTGATCTTAGTTCTGCAATCCAGGCCCTGAATTAGCGAGAGGAACTTATCAGTGGGCGCAATCAGCAAAATCAAGACATCTTTTAAAAT
This sequence comes from Crotalus tigris, assembly GCF_016545835.1. Classification (NCBI taxonomy): domain Eukaryota; kingdom Metazoa; phylum Chordata; class Lepidosauria; order Squamata; family Viperidae; genus Crotalus; species Crotalus tigris. The sequence continues at coordinate 4,375,275 of NW_024097215.1, read as the reverse complement.
GGTAATAATGCAAAAAGAATTTTCCTAAAGAAGTGCCATAAAGGTAGCTTTCTTGTTTTTACTGTTTTACTTGCAAAGAGTTATGTGAGCATTTCTGCACTCAACTGATAAAGGGGAATCACATTTGAATTAAGCAAAATACTGAAAAATCAAAGAAAATTGTATATTCCTCACTGGAAAAGTTACTTCTAACACATGTAATTCCTGGAGACCCCCTGTGTGTCCAGAGTGCCTTGCAATGCTTCATGAAACAAAATGTATTATATACTATTAAAGCATGAAAATGTTTTCTAGAAAAGTGCTAAGGAATATTTCCTTAGCCTCATATCATTAGTTAGCCCTTTGGATGATGATGGTAGAATGACCGGTGTATGTCTAAGGTTGTAAAAGTAGTAAATAATTCTTTTTCTATCTCTTTCAAGATGACTTCAAATTATTAAATAGACTATTTCTTACTCTTTGCTATATTCTATGTAGTACTACCTATACAGAATGAAGGGTACGTTCTGTAGTTATAGGAGAACTGTTCTTGAGGTCCCTACATATCATCTCATGGTTCCAACTGCATGAATGTCTGGCTGTATTTCCTCATGATGCAATATTAAAAGTGGCTTGACTGAGTATGGGACAGTTATTTTCAACTGCACAACGTATTTCACTGCCTGCTCATTCAGAGTTGTTCATTTTGTGGTTTCAGAATGCCTCTCACCCAAATATATTTTCCAACTGCACACACATTTGGATGTACCTACCAAACCTGGACTCCCTCCACACCCAAGAATGAAGATATACATCGAATAGACCAGTGGTTCTCAACCTGTGGGTCGGGACCCCATTTGGGGTCGAACGACCATTTCACGGGGGTCGCCTAACAACGCGATCCGCCATTTTTTTCCCCTTTTCCTTAGCTGTGCTACTCCCTTTTATTCTATTGGCTTTTGAAAGCCAATAGAATAGACTCTCTTGAATAGAGTCTAATTCTATTGGCTTTCAAAAGCCAATAGGAATTGTCCATTCTGCAAACGGTGCTGCACCAGTTGAGTAGTCCTCGACTTACGACCGGTTGAGTAGTCCTCAACTTACGACTGGTTGGGGGGTCGCGGCATTAAAAAGGTTGAGAACCACTGGAATAGACAGAGGAAAGCTTCCCCTTTGCCAATTATAAGGGTGAATGTAGAAAGCTATTCCCTGCAATACATGAGCAGAGATACATAAAATTGCACTTCCTTTTTCTTTTGTCTACCAAAACCAAGCAAAGCAGGTGCTCTACTAGAAGCCAGGCCCTCCTATTCTAGGTTTCTCCCCAACCGGTGCACCTCACACAACCTGCCCATCTCCTGTTTTCAGGCACGTACATTAACGAACCGGCTACTTCTCCCAGTCACTTTTCCCCTACCGGAGCCCAATATTCAAGCCAGGTTCCCTGATCCTCTCCGTGTACATCGTTCTTCCCATAGCTCTCCCCAGCCCTTTTGAGAGATGCCCATTTCTGACCGCATTGCTACCGTTCTCAAGTTAACTTGCACCCGCCTGAACGAAGCGAGCAACGCTTTTCTCCCTCCTCCAAAGGAAGGGAGACAAACTCGCATCGCCGCCAAGTCTCCCTTCGCTCGGGCAAAGTAATCTTGCAATGCAAAACCGTGGGGGCTCCATCTTTTGCAAAGGGAAGCGTGCGCATCCCACGAGCAAAGGAGGAGAGCAAACTAGCAACCTGCTAGTCCAAACTACAAATACTACTTCTTGGGATGGGGTGGGGAGGGGACAGGGAGGAAACATCTGGAAATCATGAAAGAACCTTTCCTCTTAGTATTACTATTATTCTTCCAAGTTGCAAGGAAAAGCAGAAACAGCCAAGCAGGTCAAGCTTGACTCTCTCTCTCTCTCTCTCTCTCTCTCTCTCTCTCTTAAACATGGTTCATCAGGAGCTCCGGTGCGTCCCATGCTTGCAGCGGGGAGACCGGTGGCTTGTCCACCGACCTGGGGCAACTTTGCAAAAAACAGCAAAACAGTGCAGAGAAGCGTGGATCAACTGTAGCTGCACACAGCGATCCTGGGTTCCTGCGCATCTCACTTGCTTGCAGAAAACATACTGCTTGCTAAGCGAAGCCCTAGGATCAGCACAGGGCTACAGCTGATACAGCTAAAGCACAGCTCAGCTGTAGCCTGGCACTGATACTGGGGTTTCACTTAGCAAGAACCATGTTTTCCGCAAGCAAGGGAGCTGGACAGGAGCCGGAGAACAGGGTTCCTGATCCTTGGCTCCTGCCCAGCTCACTTGCTTGCGGTAAATATGGTGGAGGAGCCCCCCTGATGGTGGAGGAGCCCCCAGAATATGATATTGAATTTAGGCAGTTGTTTCCTGGAATGGATCATCCAAGAGACACAGAATAAAAGTCCCTTTTCTGCAGTATTTCAGTCACTTCCTATAACAATAGCACTTATAAACCGCTCCACCATACTTTTGCAGCACTCTCAGAGTTGCTTCCAGAGTCAGCATATTGCCCCCAACAATATAAGTCCTCATTTACCAACCTCAGAAGGATGGAAGGCTGAGAAAATCTTGGGTTGAGTCAACCTCAACGTTTTTAGTTCGGTGGTAACCATTATGGGATGTGAGCATTTTAGGGAATCCGAGAACCTGATAGAGTATAAAAAAGCAAAACTAAATCCGAGTAAAAGCTTTCTTGTATTTCCTTGCACCAGCTTTTCTACGAAGAAGATATTCTTCCTACTATTTTTTGTACTTCAACAAGGAGTAACAGATGCAGAGCAATGTATTTGGGCACTCCAATAGGAGCAACATATGAATTTTCCCTAAGCGAATACTGCAAAGATATAAACATGGGTGAAAGGGGGTTCCTGTGTGAAGTCTTTGGAAGAGGCCCACCCCACTCCCAACTTCCAGGTGTCTCTCCCCCCCCCAGGGTTGAATGCCCACCTCCAGAAGGGCTTTCTCTTTCAGTCCCCTGGAATACAAGCAGATGGAAGGAGGGCCCTCCCGGATGACTGTCTCGGTCCATCCCGGAAGTCTGGGATCTCAGGAATGGGAGTCTGGAAGCTCTGGGCCTCTTCTTGGGGGTGGAGAAGCTGGCATTGTCCAGGCTGCACTCACTTGGTAGAAGGGCTTCCAATGGCAATTGGCAAAGGCGCAAAATGGAGTTTTCTCACTATGGTAAGGCGGGAAACGTGTCTTCACTTTCTCTGGAGTTTTGGGAGCATTTCTCTTGTCGTCTTTTCCAATAGATTCTGAAATATTCATGTTGCTCTTCACTCTGGAGTCATGCAGTGATCTTCTGGGTTTCCTTAAGAGGGACAGTCTGTCTCATTGTCTTCTTTTCACTTTCACCTGTATCTCCAGATATATGTACACTTCCCAAAGAAACAGGATGGTGCAAAGCTTCATTTCCTCGTTTTTATTTCAACGCAGCAACTGGGACCTGTGAGAACTTCATTTATGGTGGATGTAGAGGGAATGCAAACAACTTCGCAACTTGGGTTGAATGCAGAGCTAGATGTCAAAGGTCTGGTAACGAAGCAATTTTAATTGTTTAATTAAAAGAAATGGCATTTCAGTCTTGTCTGTCAGTCATTGATCTGAAAACTCTTTAGTCCTAAAGTTGCCTTGATCTCAGTTCCGCAATCCAGGCCCTGAACTAGCGAGAGGAGCTTATCAGTGGGCGCAATCAGCAAAATCAAGACATCTTTTAAAATGGTAATAATGCAAAAAGAATTTTCCTAAAGAAGTGCCATAAAGTAGCTTTCTTGTTTTTACTGGTTTACTTGCAGAGAGTTATGTGAGCATTTCTGCCCTCAATTGATAAAGAAGAATCACATTTGAATTAAGCAAAATACTGAAAAATCAATGACAATTATAGATTCCTCACAGGAAAAGTCACTTCTAACACGTGCAATGCCTGGAGATCCCTTTGTTTGTCCAGACTGTCTTGCAATGCTTCATGAAAGAAAATGTATTATGTACTATTAAGGCATGAAAATGTTTTCTGGAAAAATGCTACTATTCTGCATCCAACTGGCAATAAATTTTCCTGCAGGGTTTGATGTGAGACTTTCACTTGACTGTAGACTGGGACTTTTTTTTCTAATTCTTCACTTTTGAGAATTTAATTGGGACCATTCTTTCCTACTGGGAAATATGGCATCATATATTACATCAGGAGGTCACATTGTTAATAAAAAAGTTAATAAAAGAAACAATGGAGGCACCTGTAATTAGACAGAAAACACACTAAAGTTCCTACATTATTCTGCCAATGTTGAATATTCACACTGAGGAGATGGTTGTTCTACGAAGTAGAGCAGACTAAGGATCTAATGATATACTTGCCTCTTCTCCTGCTGACCACTTGATTTTCATTCTGTCTCCTTTTCCAGGGTAACATGGACTCCAATTCCAGATCACACTGATGGGACCCTTTGAGAGACGGGGTGGATCCAGCAGCTGCGAAAGGAATCCAAAGTTCCATGGAGTCTCCCACTGAAACACCTTGCATGCATCTGATTCTAAGCATACTCTTAAATAAACATACACATGCTTTGAACAGTCTCTCTCTTGACTATGATTTGCAATGCTCCTTTTATTCAGTCATTGCAGGCCAGACACCCCAAAACAGAGCATTCTGTGAATATATCAGATACAGGGAATATTGAAATGTGTTTTTTGTACAAGAGAACACTGAGCATTAGGCCTGGCAGGAATATTTCCTTAGCCTCATACCCTCAGTTATCCCTTTGGAGAATGGTGAGAATGACTGATGTATGTCTAAGGTGGTAAAAGTAGTAAATAATTCTTTTTCTATCTCTTTCAAGATGACTTCAAATTATTAAATAGAGTATTTCTATACAGAATGAAGGGTACATTCTATAGTTATGGGAGAAGTGTACTTGAGGTCCCTACACATCATCTCATGGTTCCAACTGCATGAATATCTGGCTGTACTTCCTCATGGTGCAATATTAAAAATGGCTTGACTGAGCACGGGACAGTTATTTTCAACCGCACAACATATTTCACTGTCTGCTCATTCAGACTTGTTCACTTTGTGGTTTCAGGATGCCTCTCACCCAAATATATTTTCCAACTGCCCACACAATTGGATGTGCTAATTCCTGCAACACATGACCAGAGATACATAAAATAGCACTTCCTTTTTTTCTTTATTCCCAGTCTTCTCTTAGTTTTGGGATAAGCATGGAAACATGGGATAAATATGGAGAATGCTCGGAAGACTGTTCCATTTTCATGAAAGGCATTTAGGTCAATGAACAATAAGGACATCTTTTTGAGATGAGTGGATGACTCAATTTTGGGGAAGCTGGTGTTTCTGATGGAAAAAGGTTTAACTAAACCAATAGACAAACCTTTCCTTCCTTCCTTCCTTCCTTCCTTCCTTCCTTCCTTCCTTCCTTCCTTCCTTCCTTCCTTCCTTTCTTCTTTCCTTCCTTCCCTCCCTCTCTCCTTCCCTCCCTCTCCCTCTCCCTCCCTTTTTTCTCCCACTTGACATTATTACAATGGGTGGGAGGGTTACAATAACATTGAATCTGCAGATCCATTGCACTCCTGCTTCGTGAAAGGCATTTAGGTCAATGAAAAATAAGGACATCTTTTTGAGATGAGTGGATGACTCAATTTTTGGGAAGCTGGTGTTTCCGATGGAAAAAGGTTTAACTAAACCAATAGACAAACCTTTCCTTCCTTCCTTCCTTCCTTCCTTCCTTCCTTCCTTCCTTCCTTCCTTCCTTCCTTCCTTCCCTCCTTCCTTCCTTCCTTCTTTTCTTCTTTCCTTCCTTCCCTCGCTCTCTCCTTCTCTCCCTCTCCCTCTCCCTCCCTTTTTTCTCCCACTTGACATTATTACAATGGGTGGGAGGGTTACAATAACATTGAATCTGCAGATCCATTGCACTCCTGCTTTCTTCCTTATATTGTTTATTATTTCTAACTGAAATATATAAACATATAAAGAAGTTCTTAAATTCAAAAACCAAACATTTAAGAACAACAAAAGAAACTGAACTTTTCAAAGGACTAAAACGTCATGGAGAAATGGTACAAGGTGAGATAAGTATATAAAAGACACAGGAACGGAGGGAATACATCTGTAAGAACGGCCTTGCAGATCTTTTAAACGAATTGAGGAGATGGAGTGCTCTGGGAGGCAGGAAGGGACACACAGTTGCATAATTGGTATACTGCTTTCAGGACCAATATCCAAATTTACCTGTCCTTGGCTACTACTGGCCTTGCAGGAATTAGGCGTTAATCAAGACAAACAGGAAGAGTTCATCTCTAGGGGTGGAGGGAGCCTCAGAAAGAGCAAGAGACCAAGTAATGGGAAATAAATCTGATCCTTCAACATTAGGAATGCAAGATATGACTGAGACCAACAGATTCCCAGTGGAGGGGCAGCTGTCACGTAAACTGGAGGAGAGAATTTTGGATATCACTTGTGATCTTGAGCATTTACCAGGTAGAGGAGGGGAACTACACACATACATTTTAGAAGACTTCTCAGCCCAGACTCACCTAATTGAGGTGGACTGCTGTAGAAATTAAACACAAAAACAAATAACTACAAATAATAAAATTTCATTCTCACATAATCAGTTTCTCCTTGGAATTTGGGAGAAGGGGAATGAGGGTGATGTAACAGTACATGTGAATGGTGATTGGGAAATCAGGGGAAGAAGTGCTTCCTAGCTTAGGATGAGATAAAAGCAAGGGGAAGCATAACTGAATAACGGGCAGAGAAAGTAACTTAGAGGAGATTCATCCTAAATTATCAGGGGGTTAAAATGAGACGGTGGGAGAATTGTACTTTTAGACTTGCAAGATTCTCTTAACGCAGCCTTACAATAAAGTAGAATAAGCTGACTCTTTTTCTTGTCGGGCTGACTTGGGAGGCTTACATCAGGCCAGAGTCAAAGCCACAAGGTTTCACATTAGGAGGCCAGGCACATGGAGTCTGGGTAAACAATCGGTTGTCGCCAATGGAGAGAATTGAGCTCACTGCTCTTTTTAAAAAGAAGCAGCCCCAGGGTTGCTTATTGGGAAGAATGAGGTTCCTTTCTCGCGAGGAGCCTTGCAGGATGTTCTTGCTCTACTGTGCTCTGCCAGTGGTGACCCCTTGCTCCAATGCCTTCTCTTCAGAGAGGAGTAGTAGTAGCAGCAGCAGCACTACCACTAGTAGTTCTCCTGGTTGCTGGACGGCACAACTTCTTCAACCTGCAGCATCTCAGGCAACAGATCATCCAGGTACGCTAGAATTGATGCTCATTGCTGATCTCAACAGACGCCGAGCTGGACATGAGACTTGGTAAACTGTGTACTAAAGAGGAGATAACGCACATTGAAATTTTATCATCTTCAAAGGCTGGTAGAAAGATGGACGGTGCTTTGTGCTTGACTGTATGTCACGAAATAAGAGGAAGTGACTGTGTAAGAGGTGCTTTTGCCTATTTTGTTATATGGAACTAAAACTTGGGAAGCCCGGCACCCCAAAAAGCTAAAGTACCTAAAGTATTTTTGTGGTAGGGCAAGAAGGGACAGGATGAAGAGTTTGTGGGCCATCATGAACACAAAAGTGAATGAAAGTGATTCAGTCTGCTAGAGTAAATAAATGGGAATCAAAGTGCAAAGCAAACAAATGAAGACAACGCAAGGGGTTCATAAGGAAGGCAAAGAGTTGGAGTCAAGGTTGGATTAGACGACAGTCTGGAAAGAAAGAGATGAGATGCTTTTATTGTGTAAATACACAGCAGAGTATGGAGGTGGTAAAAACAAAGTTGACTCGCAAGGATAGAAAGATAGGGAGAGTGAAGGGAGGTAGTGCACAGTCATCCTAGTTTTTTTTTCCTTTTTATCTCTTTCCTCATGGATTCAATTGAATTAGCATACAATTCTTTACTCATTTGCTATGCTCTATATGACCAATGGAACTGTAGTCAGGGTTCTGATATATGACCTTGGTGTTCCAATTACATGAACGAGCGATTGACTTTAGAAGTCAATAAATTTCTAAAAAAAGGATTTCCCCCTAATAGTACTCACTGTTCTACAGTATTCCCTGTTGGTTCTTGGAGTAACCACTTTGTGAATAATATGAGCATTAATCAGATTTTGGGGAACTGAGCCTTGGTGTTCCAACCACATGAATGCCCAGGTCTACTTCCCTGTTGGAAAATATATAAAATGGCTCAATTCAACATCGGATACTTGTTTTCATCACAATGATGCATTTCAACTACATGCTCCTCACTTTTGGACTGCTGATTTTCTGCTTTCAGGATGCCTCTTCTACAGGTAGGTAGATATCACCTTTCTTTTCCCTCCTACCTGCAATCTGCTTGCAACTGCCCCTTTCTCTTCCAGGATAGGATCACAGGAAGAACAGACCAGATGGTGGAGGATCCCCCAGAATATGATATTGAATTTAGGAAGTTGTTTCCTGGAATGGATCATCCAAGAGACACAGAATAAAAGTTCTTTTTCTGCAGTATTTCAGTCACTTCCTATAACAATAGTGCTTATAAACCGCTCCACCATACTTTTGCAGCACTCTCTGAGTTGCTTCCAGAGTCAGCATATTGCTCCCAACAATATAAGTCCTCATTTACCAACCTCAGAAGGATGGAAGGCTGAGAAAACCTTGGGTTGAGTCAACCTCAATGTTTTTAGTTCGGTGGTAACCATTATGGGATGTGAGCATTTTAGGGAATCCGAGAACCTGATAGAGTATAAAAAAGCAGAACTAAATCCGAGTAAAAGCTTTCTTGTATTTCCTTGCATCAGCTTTTCTACAAAGAAGATATTCTTCCTACCATTTTTTGTACTTCAACAAGGAGTAACAGATGCAGAGCAATGTATTTGGGCACTCCAATAGGAGCAACATATGAATTTTCCCTAAGCGAATACTACAAAGATATAAACATGGGTGAAAGGGGGCTCCTGTGTGAAGTCTTTGGAAGAGGCCCACCCCACTCCCAACTCCCAGGTGTCTCTCCCCCCCCCCCAGGGTTGAATGCCCACCTCCAGAAGGGCTTTCTCTTTCAGTCCCCTGGAATACGAGCAGATGGAAGGAGGGCCCTCCCAGATGACTGTCTCGGTCCATCCCGGAAGTCTGGGATCTCAGGAATGGGAGTCTGGAAGCTCTGGGCCTCTTCTTGGGGGTGGAGAAGCTGGCATTGTCCAGGCTGCACTTCACTTGGTAGAAGGGCTTCCAATGGCAATTGGCAAAGACTCAAAATGGAGTTTTCTCGCTATGGTAAGGCAGGAAACGTGTCTTCACTTTCTCTGGAGTTTTGGGAGCATTTCTCTTGTCGTCTTTTCCAGTAGATTCTGAAGTATTCATGTTGCTCTTCACTCTGGAGTCATGCAGTGATCTTCTGGGTTTCCTTAAGAGGGACAGTCTGTCTCATTTTCTTCTTTTCACTTTCACCTGTATCTCCAGATATATGTCGACTTCCCAGAGAAGTAGGACGGTGCAAAGCTTCATTTCCTCGTTTTTATTTCAACGCAGCAACTGGGAACTGTGAGGAATTCGTTTATGGTGGTTGTGGAGGGAATGCAAACAACTTCGCATCTATGGCTGAATGCAGAGCTAGATGTCAAAGGTCTGGTAAGGAAGCAATTTTAATTGTTTAATTAAAAGAAATGGCATTTCAGTCTTGTCTGTCAGTCAATGATCTGAAAACTCTTTAGTCCTAAAGTTGCCTTGATCTCAGTTCCGCAATCCAGTCCCTGAACTAGCGAGAGGAGCTTATCAGTGGGCGCAATCAGCAAAATCAAGACATCTTTTAAAATGGTAACAATGCAAAAATAAATTTCCTAAAGAAGTGCCATAAAGGTAGCTTTCTTGTTTTTACTGTTTTACTTGCAAAGAGTTATGTGAGCATTTCTGCACAGTATTATGCACTATTAAGGCATGAAAATGTTTTCTGGAAAAATGCTACTATTCTGCATCGAACTGGCAATGAATTTCCGTGCAGGGTTTGATGTGAGACTTTCACTTGATTGTAGACTGGGACTTTTTTTTTTCTAATTATTCACTTTTGAGAATTTCATTGGGACCATTCTTTCCTACTGGGAAATATGGCATCATATATTACATCAGGAGGTCACATTGTTAATAAAAAAGTTAATAAAAGAAACAATGGAGGCACCTGTAATTAGACAGAAAACACACTAAAGTTCCTACATTATTCTGCCAATGTTGAATATTCACACTGAGGAGATGGTTGTTCTACGAAGTGGAGCAGACTAAGGATCTAAAGATATACTTGCCTCTTCTCCTGCTGACCACTTGATTTTCATTCTGTCTCCTTTTCCAGGGTAACATGGACTCCAATTCCAGATCTCACTGATGGGACCCTTTGAGAGACGGGGTGGATCCAGCAGCTGCGAAAGGAATCCAAACTTCCATGGAGTCTCCCACTGAAACACCTTGCATGCATCTGATTCTAAGCATACTCTTAAATAAACATACACATGCTTTGAACATTCTCTCTCTTGACTATTATTTGCAATGCTCCTTTTATTCAGTCATTGCAAGCCAGACACCGCAAAACAGAGCATTCTGTGAATATATCAGATACAGGGAATATTGAAATGTGTTTTTTGTACAAGAGAACACTGAGCATTAGGCCTGGCAGGAATATTTCCTTAGCCTCATACCGTCAGTTAGCCCTTTGGAGGATGGTGAGAATGACTGATGTATGTCTAAGGTTGTAAAAGTAGTAAATAATTCTTTTTCTATCTCTTTCAAGATGACTTCAAATTATTAAATAGAGTATTTCTATACAGAATGAAGGGTACATTATGTAATTATGGGAGAAGTGTACTTGAGGTCCCTACACATCATCTCATGGTTCCAACTGCATGAATATCTGGCTGTATTTCCTCATGGTGCAATATTAAAAATGGGTTGACTGAGTACGGGACAGTTATTTTCAACCGCACAACATATGTCACTGTCTGCTCATTCAGATTTGTTCACATTGTGGTTTCAGGATGCCTCTCACCCAAATATATTTTCCAACTGCACACACAATTGGGTGTATCCACCAAACCTGGACTCCCTCCACATCCAAGAATGATGATATTACATCGAATAGACAATAGAAAGCTCCCCCTTTCCCAATTATAAGGGTGAATGTAGAAAGCTATTCCCTGCAATACATGACCAGAGATACATACTTTACTTAATGTTACATATCTTCACGGCTGCCAGATTGGCTTACGCACCAAACTGGAGAAATAAAGAAATTCCAACAGAAGAAGAGATTCTACATAAAATCTTATCGTGTGCTGATATGGATAGGCTTACTATGGAATTAAAGGACAAGACAGAAATGGACTATTTTGAAATCTGGGACAAATTTTATTGCTGGTACGAGTCAAGGAGAACTATTTGGACTTTAAGTTAGTGTTAAGATTGTGGTATATAAAACTGTATGCTAGTATATAGAGAAACAAATTTGAGACTGTATTATATAGGAAAATATGTATACATAGAGATTAGGATTGTAAGTATGACAAGGAACAAATTGTTAGGATTATATATACTGGAACGACACGTTATGTCCTTTTTTGTTTAACTGTTTTATTAATAAAAAAACTTTAAAAAAAAGACACAGAGAGATAAGAAATCCATCTGTGGGAATGTCTTTGCAGATATTTTCAACAAATTTGGCACATGCAATGCTCTGGGAGACAGAAATGGATGTGCAGTTCCACAATTGGTATGCTGCTTTTATGACCAACATCTGAACACACCTGTCCTTAGGCTTTAATCAAGACGAGTAGGAAGAGTTCATCTCTGGGGTGGAGGGAGCTTGAGGAAAAGCAAAAGTCCAAGCAGGAGGAAATATAAAAGATGTGAAGTACACCATCAGATTCCTGGAATGGCTGTCTCACTGAGATGATTTAGGGATACCCTTGTGATCTTGCAGCAGCTTGGTCTCCTCATCAGAGGCTGAGCTGGCCATAAGACGTGGTAAAATGTGTAGTAAAAATGGGGTGATGCATATTGAAATGTTAACATATTGAAATGCTGATAGAAAGATGGATGGAAGTTTGTGCTTAACTGTATATCACGAAGTAAGAAAAAATTGGTGGTATAGTATAAGAGTGTGCTTTTGCCTACTTTCTTATATGGAACTGAAAGTCGTGAAGCTCATCAGGAACACCACAGGATGCTAAAGGCAGGGAAAAGGGATGCGTAAACTATTTGTGCGGTAAAGCAAGTAGGAACAGGGTTCAAGAGTTAGTGGGATGTAATGAATACAAAAGTGAATTAAAGTGGTTCAGTCAAGTAGAGCAAATTAATGGGAACAGAATTGCAAAATCAATGCATGAAGAAAAAGCGAATGGTTCATGAAGAAGGCCAAGATTTAGAGTATCATGCTTGGATTGGATGCAAGTCTGGAAAGAAAGGAATGAGAACGTTTATGGTGGAAATGCACAGCAAAGTATGGAGATGGTAAAAACAATGGTGGTTTACAAGGATAGAAAGATACAGAGAGGTAGTGCAAAGCTCTTTCCTTTTTATCACTTTCCTCATTCCTTCAATTTAATTAGGGTACAATTCCTTACTCATTTGCTACACTCTATATAGCACTGTTTATGGATGACCGGTGAAACTGTACACAGGGGCCATAGATATGACCTCCTCGTTCCTACTACATGAATGACCAGGACTACTTCCCTATTGAGCAATCTATAAAATAGCTCAACGCAGCCACTGATATTTTCACTACCATGATGCATTCAAACTACATGTTCCTTATTTTTGGACTGCTCATTTTCTGCTTTCTGTATACAGGTAGATCTTTCTTTTTTTCCGTCCACACCTATGTGCAATCTGCTTGCAAATGCTCCCTCCCATTCCAAAATATGATCGCATTAACAATAGACTTGATGATGGAGGTTCCTCCCCCAGAATATGATTGTTGTTGTTGTTAATTGTGAAGTCGTGTCCGACCCATCACGACCCCATGGACAACGTTCCTCCAGGCCTTCCTGTCCTCTGCCATCTTCTGGAGTCCATTTAAATTCACACCTACTGCTTCAGTGACTCCATCCAGCCATCTCATTCTTTGTCATCCCCTTCTTCTCTTGCCCTCCATCTTTCCCAGCATTAGACTCTTCTCCAGTGAGTCCTTCCTTCTCATTAGGTGGCCACAGTACTTGAGTTTCAACTTCAGGATCTGGCCTTCTAAAGAGCAGTCGGGGTTGATCTCTTCTAGGACTGACCGGTTTGAACGCCTTGCAGTCCAAGGGACTCGCAGGAGTCTTCTCCAGCACCATAGTTCAAAGGCCTCAATTCTTTTGAGCTCAGCCTTTCTTATGGTCCAACTTTCACAGCCATACATTGCAACTGGGAAAACCATGGCCTGGACTATATTCTATAGTCCAGAATATGATAGTGATTTTAGAAAGCCCTCTTCTGGAATGGATCATCCAAAAGCCACAAAATAAATCTTCCTTTTTTGCAGCATTCCCAGTAAGTTCTTAAATCTGGGGTAACCATTTAAGGATGCGAGCATTATTCAAATATTGGGGAACTGGAGATCTTAACACAATACAAAAAGGCTAAATTAAATCTGAGTAGAGGCTTTCTTGCATTTCCTTGTATTCGCTTTCTTACAAACTAAAAATTCTTCCTAAAACCTACAGCTACTGTTTTTATATATCAATAAGGACAACAGATGCAGAGCAATGTATTTTGGAACCAGAATATAAATAACATTTGAATTTTCCCACCCTAAGAAGATGCCACAAATACTTAAAACTTGGATGAAGAAAAGATACATATGAAGTCTTGAGAAGAGGAGGAAAGGGAATGGCTGAACCATCCCTCCACTTCCCAGCTTGAATCCCCAGCTCCAGAAGACATTTATCCTTCAGTCTGCTGGAATACAAGCCCTAAACCTCAAGCAAATGAAAGAATGCTCTCCCTGATGACTTTCTTAGCCCGTCCCAGAAGACTGGGATCTTGCCAACAGGGTCCTGGATGCTCAGTGCCTCTTCTTAGGGATAGAGTGCTTGCATTGGCCAAATTGTATTTCAGTTCCTTCAAACGACAATTGGCAATGAGTCAAAATTGAGAGTTTTTTTTAACCATGTTAGGGTAGTCAAAGTGGTTTCTCTGAGGTTTGGAGAGAATTTCTCAGGATCTACTTTTCCAGTAAATGCTCAAATATACATGTTTCCCTGCCCTCTGGAGTCAGAACACAGTCTATTTTCATGCAATGATCTTCAGAGTTTCCTTAATAGGGACCGTCTGTTTTATTTTCTTCTTCAGGTATATCTCTTGATATATGTCAACTTCCCAAAGATGTAGGATGGTGCAAAGCTTCGTTTCAGCATTTTTATTTCAATGCAGCAACTGAGAAATGTGAGTCATTCATTTACGGTGGATGTGAAGGGAATCAAAACAACTTCCCAACTTTGCATCAATGCAAAGCTAGATGTGAAAAGTCTGGTAAGGAAGCGTTTTTTAAATCTTTGCCTTGGCACACAATTAAAACAAATGGCATTTTAGTCTTGTCCATCAATCATTGATCTGAAAACTCTTTAGTCCTAAAGTTACCTTGATCTCAGTTCTGAAATCCAGGCCCTGAACGAGGGAGAGGAGCTTATCCGTTTTTTCTTGCAGAGTTATCTGAGCATGTCTGCACTCAATTGATAAAGGGGAATTAAGCAAAGTACTATAAAATCAAAGGAAATCATATATCCCTGACAGGAAAAGTCACTTCTAACACATGTAATGCCTGGAGATGCTTTTGTTTGTCCAGACTGCCTTGCAATGCTTCATGAAAGAAAATGTATTATACGTCATTGCAGTATGGAAATGTTTTCTGGCAAGGTGCTGCTATTCTACATGCAACTGACAATGAATTTTCTTGCAATGTTTGGAGTTAGACTTCCACCTCTGAATAACAGAATTGGAAGTGACCCTGGAGGTCTTCTAGACCAGCCTCCTACTCAGGCAAGAAACACTATACCAGGGGTAGGAAACCTTGGCTTTTTTATGACTCGTGGAGTCCACGAGTTATAAAAGAGCCAAGGTTGCCTACCCCTGCACTATACCATTTCAGACAAATGGTTGTACAATATCTTTTTAAAAATCTCCAGTATTGGAGCACCCATAACCTCTATGGACCTGGCCATAGACAGGAGTTTTTTTCTACTTATTCACTTTTGATGACCTATCTGGCTCACTCTGTATAATAGCATCTTTTCGTTATCCTGGCAACTAACCTAACTTGTCCTTTACCCCCCCATCACTGTCCCCCTTTATTTATGAGGGGTTCATAATTCTTGCTACTGAGCTAAATTATAGAGACCTACTTGTTTCCACCCTGTGTTTCTAGAAAGACAATAAACATTCGATTTTAGCACCACTCCTTTCCTGCTGCAAAACATGACATCATAAATCAGATCATCGTATTGTTAATGAAGATAAAATGAACAAAGGAGCCCTTTGCTTGTAAAAGTTATAAAATATTTCTTTTTCTATTTTTTCCACATGCCTTCAATTGATTAAGTGCACTGTTTCTTAGTCTTTGCTATGTTCTATGTAGCACTATTTAACCAGTTTAAATGTGCGTAGTTATAACACAACTGTACTTAAGCCCCCTACATATGAACTCATAGTTCCAACTGCATGAATGTCCAGCTGTAATTGTCTATAGTACAATTTAAAAAGTGGCTTGACTCAGCCCCAGAATCTTGTTCTTAACACCAGCATGTATTTCACTGAGTGCTCATTTCTGGTTTCAGGATGACTCTTGCCCATATTTAGATGCATTTTCCCAGCCAACACACAATAGTGTCTTTCCACATACAACCTGGCCTCTCTCCACACCCAAGTGAGATGACATTAAATAGAATATATGATGGAAAGCCCCCGCCCCCAAATTTTGGATTGACTTTAGAAAACTGTTCCCTGTAATGTCTGGTCAGAGATACAGAAAATAACATTCCTTTTCATTGGATTATTCTGAGTGACTTCTTAAATTTGGGATAAGAATGGAGGACGGTATGAACAATGTTTGGAGGTCTGTTCTGTTTTCTTGGAAGGCATTTAGGAAAATAAGGAAGAACACACATTTTGGGACAAGGGCATAATTTAAATTTTGGGGAAGTGGAGATCCCGAAACAGTTTAAAAAGGCTAAACTAAATACAAATAGAAGTCCTCTTGCATTTCCTTTTCATATGAAGAACATATGAACCTGGATCTACATCAAAAGGGAGCAGTGGGTACAGAGCAATGTGTTTGGGAACATAAATATGAATTTTCCCACCCTAAGCAGATGCTGCAAATATTTAAACCTGGGTGAAGAAGGGTATCCGTGTAGTGTTTGGAAGGGGAGGAAAGGGAATGGACCACCCACTCTCCACTTCCAGGTGCGCCTCCTGGCAGTTTTGAATGTCAGCTCCACATGGGGTTTCTCCTTCAGTCTGCTGGAATACAAGCTCTAACCCTCAAGCATATGGGAGAAAAGTTCTCTTGGATGACCTTTTTAATCCATCCCAGAAGTCTGGGATCTCAGGAACGGGGGCCTGGAAGCACTGAGTTTCTTCTTAAGGGTAGATCAGCTTGCGTCAGTCAGACTGTACTTCAGTTCCTCTTAGGGCTTCCAATGGAGTGTTTTCATTGTGGGAGGAGGGCAGTCAAAGTGTTTTCACTTTGTCTGATTGTGGGGGAAGATTGCTCAGGATCTACTTTTTCAGTAAATGCTCAAATATTCATCTTGCCTTGCACTTTGGAGCCAGAACATAGTATATTTTAAAGCTGGGATCTTCTTGGTTATCTTAAGTGTAAGAATCTATCTTCTTATCTTCTTCAGCATCTTCAAAGACAAATGCAGCTATATGTAAACTTCGGCTTAAAAAAGGACCATGCAAATCTGTTTTAATTCGTTTTTATTTCAACAAAAGAACTGGGCGGTGTGAATACTTCATTTATGGTGGATGTAAAGGGAATAAAAACAACTTCCTTACTTGGACTGAATGCATGATGAAATGTCAACATTATGGTAAGGAAGCAACTGAAATCTTTGCCTTTGCACAGAACTGTCAAATGCCATTTTAGTCTTGACCTCAACCACTGATCTAAAAACTCTTTAGTGAGCTGAAGTTACCTTCATGTCAATTTTGCAATCCAAGCCCTGGACTAGCGAGAGGAGAAACTGGGGCTTATCATGGGGCTCAATCAGCAAACTTTTTTAAAAAGGTAAAAAGACCAAACAAATTGCATAAATAAGTGCCACAAAGGTAGTTTTCTTGTTTTTATTATTTTCCTTGGAGACTGTTATGGGAGATTATTGCACTCAATTGATAAAAGGGATCACTTTGGCATTAAATGCATACTGAAATATCAAAGGAAATTATATATTTCTCACAGAAAAAGTCTGCTCAGTCATTCAGGAGCCCTGTTAGGACAGTGGTTAGAATGCAGTATTGCAGGCTAACTCTGCCCACAGCCTGGAGTTTGATCCTGAGGAGCTCAAGGTTGACTCAGCTTTTCATCATTCCTAGATCAGTTAAATAAGAAGCCAGATTGTTGGGAACAATATGTTGATATTATAATCACTCAGAGAATGCTGTAAAATACTGTGAAGCATTATATAAGTCGAGGTGCTATTGTTATTGTAATTGCAAACATATGTAATGCCTGGAAATGTTTTTCTTTGTCCAAATTGCCCTGCACTGCTTCATTAAAAAATGTACTATAACATTAGAACATTATATTACTTTGAAAAGGTTTTCTTGCAAGATGTCAATGAATGTTCTTTCAGCATTTGGAATGAGACTTCCATCTCTGTGGACCTGGCTGTAGACAAAACTTCTTTCTTAATCATTTACTTTTGAGGACCTCACACTATATAATAGAATTGGTATCAAGCGCAGAAAATCAGGAATCTAGGCAATTCAAATGGATATATAAATTCTCTCTACCACAATCTGAACTACTAATAGTCAAAGCAAACTGGTGATAGGTAAGAGTCAACGGAATTCAAAGTGGGCTGGATCCTTATGAGCAAGAAGGAATTTGAGACTGATGATTTATTTGACCTCTCTAAGGAACCAATGCAATATTGGCCTTTTCTACTGTTGACAGCTTGATTTTTATCCTGTCTCCTTTCCAGGAAATCTATTTCCTGTTCTTAGTGATAAGCCCTCTTGAGAGATGGTGTTGATTCAGCAGCTGAGGAAGGAATCCAAACTTCCACGGACTCTCCCACAGAAACACTTTCCATGCATTGAATTCTAAGCATTCTCTTAAATAAACGTACAAATGCTCTGACACGCTAATATGCAGTTTCTGGAATACTATTTGCACTGCTCCTTTTATTCTGTCAGGCCATCAGCCATATTGAAAACAGGACACCCCAATACACAGTATTCAGTGAATGTATCAGATACAGGGAATATTAAAATGTGTTTTTGCTTGCTATTCCTCCCTCACAGTCACACTTTTAGAGATAGATCATTCAGAAATTCCACCCTAGGGTTGAAGGATAATGAGAATGATGGGTGTATGTCTAAGGTTGTAAAAGATGTAAAATATTTTCTTTTCTAACTCTTTCGACATGGCTTCAATTTATTAAAAGCAACATTTCTTAATCTTTGCTGTGCTATTTAACATGCCTAACTAGAAGGATGGTACGTAGTTGGAGCAGAACTGTCCTTAACAGTTCCTACTTATCAACTCATGGTTTCAACTGCATGAAAGTCCAGCTGCATTTCCTATAGTGCATATAAACAGTTGCTTGACTGAGCACCAGACACTTGTTCTCAAGTCTTTCACTACTTGCTCATTCAGCTTTGCTCACTTTCTGTTTTCAGGATGCCCCCTCACCCAAATTTAGGCACCTTCTCCAGCCCTATAGATCATTGTGTGTATCCACATACAATATGGCCTCCTTCCACACCCAAGAATGATGGCATTAAATGGAATAGATGGTGGAAAGCCCACCTTACAGATCTGTTCAACAAATTTGGGAAATGGAGTGCTCTGGGAGACATGAACAGATGTGCAGCTACATAACTGATATATTGCTTTCATGACCAATATCCGAACACACCTGTCTTGACTATTACTAGCCTTACAGGAGTTAGGCGTTAATTAAGATGACTGGGAAGAGTTCATCTATGAGGTGGAGGAAAAGCAAGAGACCGAGTAAGTGGAAACAAATCTGCTCCTTCCACAGCAGGCATACAAGCTATAACTGAAGCCAACAGATTCCCAAGGGAGGGGCAGCTGTCACATAAACAGAAGGAGATAATTAATGGATGCCACTTGTGATCCTGAGGAGTCACGGGAGGAGAAAAACACACATTCATTTTAGAAGTTTTCACAGCCCAGAGTCACTTGGTTGAGATGGACTGCTATAAAAATTAAATAAAATACTTAAAATAAAAAAATAAAAAAAATTTAAATCTCAAACTCCGCAACCGTTTTCCCCTCGAAATTTGGGTGAAGGGGAATGAGGGTGATATAACAGTATATGTGAATGGTAATTGGGAAATCAGGGGAAGAAGTGCTTCCTACCTTAGGATGAGATAAAAGCAAGGGAAAGCCCATAACTGAATAACGGGCAGAGAAAGTAACTTAGAAGAGATTCATCCTAAATCATCAGAGAGTTAAAATGAGATGGTGGGAGAATTGTACTTTTAGACTTGCAAGATTCTCTTAACGCCGCCTTACAATAAAGTAGAATAAGCTGACTCTTTTTCTTGTCTGGCTGACTTGGGGGGCTTACATCAGGCCAGAGTCAAAGCCACAAGGTTTCACATTAGGAGGTCAGGCACATGGAGTCTGGGTAAACAATCGGTTGTCGCCAATGGAGAGAATTGAGCTCACTGCTCTTCTTAAAGAGAAGCAGCCCCAGTGTTGCTTATTGGGAAGAATGAGGTTCCTTTCTCACGAGGAGCCTTGCAGGATGTTCTTGCTCTGCTTTGCTCTGCCAGTGGTGACCCCTTGCTCCAATGCCTTCTCTTCAGAGAGGAGTAGTAGCAGCAGCAGCACTTCCGGTGGTTCTTCGGGTTGCTGGACAGCACAATCTCTTCAACCTGCAGCATCTCAGGCAACAGATCATCCAGGTACTCTAGAACTGATGCTCATTGCTGATCTCAACAGACGCCGAGTTGGACATGAGACTTAGTAAACTGTACTAAAGAGGACATAACGCACGTTGAAATTTTATCATCTTCAAAGGCTGGTAGAAAGATGGACGGTGGTTTGTGCTTGACTGTATGTCACGAAATAAGAGGAAGTGACTGTGTAAGAGTGATTCTTTTGGTTGTTGGGTAGCTTAACCTCCTCTTCCTGCACCAACTCATGTAGCAATTCATCCAGCTACTCTCAAACTGGTGCTCAATGCTGGTCTCTTCATCACAGGCTGAGCTGTCTATGACAGGGCTTTTCAACCGTTTCATCCATTGTACCACTTTTAGGATATGGCAGTATCCAAGTACCACCAGTCGCCTAGCAAGGTGTCAAAAACTTGATGACCCCCCCCCCCAAAAGGAAAAAAGTGATAAAGTACAGGTAGTCCTCAACTTACAACAGTTTGCTTAGTGACTGTTTGAAGTTACAATGACACTGAAAAAAAGTGCCCCCCAAGCCACAGCCAAGCAAGACACCTGCCTGCCCGCCCGGCCGCGCTCTTCCACCTGTCCGAGGTTTTCATTTGTTGTGAGCATTTCTGTTGAGGATTGGCAGCAAGGGTGGGTGGGGGTGTTTGCTTTTTATTCCCCCTGTCTGCTGGGTGGTTACAGCAGGTTTTGGTCACTTCACATGACACTGGGACACTGACCATCATAAATATGAATCAGTTGCCAAGCATCTGAATGTAAATCACAAGACCCTGGAGATGCTGCAACATTCCAGCTGATCGGCACTTCTTCTGGGATCAGCTGGAGCCTGGCGCTGATCCTGGCACTTCCACTGAGCCCTGACAGCCCCCAAGAAGTGCCGATCAGCTGGAAAGCGACACTGATCCTGGTGCTTCCACTGAGCCCTGACAGCCCTGCAGCTCCAGCCATCTCTTGCTCAGGCTTGTGCGGTGCTGCCACCAGTTCAGCTCATTCCCTTCCCCCACAACCACTTTTCTAGGATGCTCGCGTACCACCTGCCAGGTGCCAATGTACCACAGGTGGTACCCGTACTACTGGTTGAAAAGCCCTGGTCTATGAGACTTGGTAAAACGTGTATTAAAAATGGAATGATGCAAGCTGAAAAAGTAACATATTGAAATGCTGGTAGAAAGATGGATGGTAGTTTGTCCTTGACTGTATGTCATGAAGTAAAAAAAAAAAAAATGACTGTATAAGAAGGTGCTTTTCCCCACTTTATTACATGGAATTGGAAATTGGGAAGCCTGGTGGGAACACTCCATAAAATTAAACACATGAAAAAGAGGTGCCTGAAGTATTTGCATGTTAGAGCAAGAAGGGACAGGACCAAGAGTGTGTGTTTGGGGGAATGAATACAGAAGTGAATGAAAATCATTCAGTCAAGGAGAGTAAATAAATAGGGATTGAATTGCAAAGCAAACATATGAAGAAAAAGTGAATGGTTCATGAGGAAGGCAAAGAGGTGGGGTCATGGGTGGATCAGATGCATGGCTGGAAAGAGATGAGATACTGTGTAAATATGTAGATGGTATGTAGGTGGTAAAAACAAAGTTCGTTTTCAAGAATAGAAAGATGCAGAGAGGGAGGGGAAGTGATGCAAAGCCATTCTAGACATTTCCTTTTTAATCGCTTTCCTCATGCCTTCCATTTAATTTGGGTGCAATTGCTTACTCATTTGCCATGCTCTATATAGCAATGTTTATGGGTAATTGGTGGAACTGTACTCAGAGTCCCTACTTATGAACTCCTTGTTCCAACGGCATGAATGCCCAGGGCTACTTCCCTATTGAACAATCCATAAAAGAGCTCAAGTCAGCGCTGGATACTTGCTTTCAGCACAATGAAGAATTTGAACTACGTGCTCTTCACTTTTCTCCTGCTCCTTTGCTTTCAGGATGCCGTTTGTGGAGGTAGGTAGATAAGACCTTTTTTTCCCCTCCACTCGTGCATGCAATCTGCCCGCAAATACTCCCTCTACTTCCAAGATATGATCCCATTAACAACAGATGATGGAGGAGCCCTCAGAATATGGGATTGGTTTTATTTATTTATTTATTTATTTTTATTTTAGACCAACAAAACAAAACAAAACATAACACAACATTACACACATACACACGTAATATATCATTTTTGTTAACAGCAATTTGTAACAGTACTCTTCTATTATTTACATTTTCCCCCTCTTTCTTCTTTGAAATATTTGTCCTTATTGCCCCATTGTTTTTTATTTACATTTTCCTTCTTTCATATTCTACTACTTAGTAGGAATAATTCATATTATTATTATTATACACATATCGCCTCTACCAACACCTCATTTTAAATTTCCAACATTATACATTGTAGTAACTCTCGTATTTTTTATAAGACTCGACCGGAATTCCATCTAGGCCTGGTGATCATACAAATATTCTCATAGTCCAAATCCACTAGCTTCTTATATACCTTATTTTTTTTAAAAAAAGATTCACGTTAATTATTATTTAGTGCATATACTATTTTTACTTTAATACTATTTCCAACATTAAAATTCACCCCTTTTCATCCAAGTATATTGATTTGATTTTTCCTTTGACATATATAATTCCTCCTTTCTTGTTTTATGCTAATATTGTGTATGTTTCTAAATTTTACTTTCTCTAGTAATTTTCTATAATCCCATTTATATGAACTTCCTAAAGATACATCACATCTACATCCAATTTCCTTAAATTGTTAATCGTTTAAACTCTTTTTCTTGATATATTTAATCCATTAATGTTTACAGAAAAGAGCTTAATTACGTCTCCCATTTTTAATTTGATCTATTTTTTGTTTTTATTTTGTTTTATGCTTCTTGTCTCTATAAGTCTTCCTTTTGCTTCTCTTTCTAACCTTTCTCTTTCTTGTAACTTTTGTATTTCTCGCTCTTGATCAACGTCCTCTAATAGATCTTCATCATAACTTTTAATCTCCGGTCTTCCCTACTTTCTTGTTCTTCTCCTTGTGAAAAGTAACTCTCATAAAAGTCCAGTGCTTTCTCAAGTGTATCTATCTTATATTTTTTTTCCTGCCAAGTTAAAAGTATGCCTTCAGGTATTAACCAACGAAACATGACTTTATATTTAATTAATTTGAGTTGTTAAAAATTGGTATTCTCGTCTCTGATTTTGTATACTACGTGGTATTTGTTTTAATACAATTATTTCTTTACCCTTATATATTATTGGTTCATCTCTTGTTTTTTTATATATTTCATCAGAATATGGGATTGATTTTAGGAAGGTAGTTTCTGGAATGGATCATCCAAAACACAGAGAATAAAAGTCCTTTTTCTGCAGAATTCCCAGTCGGTCCTCCGTTTTGGGTCAACCATTTTGGGATATCAGCATTATTCAAATTTTGGGGAAGTGAAAGTCTTGACACAGTATAGAAAGATTAAACTAGAGGTTTTCTAGCACTTCCTTCTGTAAACTTTCCTATGAATCATATATTCTTCCTAAAATCTTCTGGTACCGTTTTTGTACACCAAAACGGAGCAATAGATGCAATGTATTTGGGAATTGCAATAAAAATAACATATGAATTTTCCCACCTTAAGCAGATACTGTAAATACTTAAATCAAAGAAAAGGGACATGTGAAGTCTTTGGAGGAGGAGGAAAGGGAATGCCCACCCACCCCTCCATTTCCAGGTTTTTTTTTGTTTGTTTGTTTGTTTTTATTGAAGATTTTTTAAATTTTACAAAAAAAAAAGTTCCCTTCCCCGAACCCTCCCTACCATCCCCTACCCTCCCCCAACCTTCCCAGAGCTGAATACAGGCTTAATTAAAATTTAAAAAAAAATCTTAAAACACATATATTCCATAAACATATCCGAATACATTAATTACACAAATTATAAAATAGTTGACAACAGTATATATAAAAAAAAACAAGAAGAGAGAAAAAAACAAACAGAAAAAGAAAAAATAAAAGAAAAAAGAAAAATAAAGAATTAAGAAAAATATCTATAAAATATCTTAAACTTTAAATATAAGTTATTCAAAAACTAAATAATATTTTTTTATATCCAACTTATATTGTATAAAATCTATCCATCTTTTCCATACCAAGAGATACTTCTCTTGCGACTGATCTTTCAAAAAAGCCGAAATCTTTGCCATTTCCGCCAAATAAGAAACTTTAAGAAACCATTCTTGCCCCTCCACTTTCAGGTTTTGAATGACCAGTTCCAAATGGGGTTTCTCCTTCAATCTCCTGGAATACAAGCTTTAACCCTCAAGCAAATGGGAGGAAAGCTCTCTCTGATGAGTTTCTCAGTCCATCCCAGAAGTTCTGGATCTTAGGAATGGGGTCTGGAAGCTCTGTGCCTACTCTTAGAAGCTGAAAAGCTTGGCAGATGGCACTGACTCAGAACATAGTGCTACAGTCATGTGAGAGTAGTCAAAGGGTTTTCATGTCTCTGAATTGTGGGGATGATTTCTCGGGATCTACTTGTCTAATAGGCACTCAAATATTCATGTTCTCTTGCACTCTGGTGTCAGAACACAGTATATTTTCATGCGATAATGTTCTGGGTTTCCTTAAGAGGGACAGTGTGTCTTATTTTATTATTTTCACTTTCAGCTTACCCCAGCATGTGTACAAATGCCCCAATAGTAGGATCATGCACAACTCCCTCTCGCCGTTATTTTTTCAACAGGATAACTGAGAAGTGTGAAAAATTTGTGTATAGTGGATGTGGAGGGAATGAAAACAACTTCTTAACTATGGATGAATGCATAAAGCAATGTGAACATGCTGGTAAGGAAGACATTGACATCTTTGTCTTGGCACACAATTAAAACAAATGAGATTTTAGTCTTGACCGTCAACCACCAATCTGAAAACTCTTTAATGAGCTAAGCTACCTTCATCTTGGTTTTGCAATCCATGCCCTGGACTCGTGAGAGGAGAAAGTGGGGGATACCATTGGACTTCACCAGTAAACATTTAGAAAAGAAAAAGTACCAAAACAAATTTCATAAAAGTAAAAATTGCCATAAAAGTAGCTTTCTTGTTCTTATGGTTTTTCTTGCAAAAGGTTATGAGAGCATTTCTATACTTCATTGATAAAAGGGATCACTTTGGTATTAAATGCATATTGAAAAATCAAAGGAAACTGTATACTGTATCTCTCAAAGAAAAAGTCAGTTCTAAAATGTGTAAAGCCTAGAGATCTTTTTGTTGGTCCAAATTTCCCTGCAGTAGTCTAAGATAAGATAGAATAAGATAAGAGGATAGGATAGGATGAGCTAACATGAGATGAGATAATAATAAAATATAATAATAATAATGATGATGATGATGATAATGATGATGATGTCATTACATCATTCCACCAAATTCAATACTCACACTAAGGACGTGACATCTTATAGGGTAAAGTCGACTAAGGATGTAATGATACCTTGGCCTCTTCTACTACTGACAGTTTGAATTTGATTCTGTCTCCTTTTCAGGGCAACGTTGACTCCAATTCCTGATCTCACTGATGGAATCATTTGAGAGATGGAGTGGATTCAGCAGCTGAGGAAGAAATCCAAACTTCCATGGGCTCTCCCACAAAAACATCAAATTCTAAGCATACTTTTAAATAAACATACAAATGCTTTCACATGCTAGTACGCATTTTCTGAAATATTACTTGCGCTACTCCTTTAATTCTATCATGCCACTAACAACATTGCAAACAGGACACCCCAATACAGAATATTCAGGGAATATATCAGAGAGAATATTCAAATACATCTTATGGGAATAGAGAATGCCGAGCATCTGATCTGGCAGGAATAGTTGCTTGCCTTCCTCCCACACAATCAACCCTTTTGAGATGGGTCAGGAACTCCACCCCATGGCTGAAGGATAACGAGAACGATTGGTGTGTATCTAAGGTTGCAAAAGATGTAA
This sequence comes from Crotalus tigris, assembly GCF_016545835.1. Taxonomy (NCBI): domain Eukaryota; kingdom Metazoa; phylum Chordata; class Lepidosauria; order Squamata; family Viperidae; genus Crotalus; species Crotalus tigris. The sequence goes on along the minus strand of NW_024097215.1, from coordinate 4,349,177 downwards.
GGTATTTCCTTTTCCAGCTCTTTCCACGTCTTTAATTTATTAAATGCAACATTGTCACACTAAGCCAGGGGTGTCATACTCAGTTTCACTGAGGGCCACATCAGCATTGTGGTTGCCCTTGGGGGGCTGGGTGGGTGTGGCCGGGATGGGTGTGACCTACTGGGTGGGCGTGGCCAGCTCGACATCATTCGCTTCAGGGGTGCCTGGGCAGGAAGTTGGCGAAAAGGCTTTTTATTCTCTTTCCAGAGAATAAACTTCCTACCTCGCTCTCCCTCCTTTTGGCTTTTCTCTCCGGAAAAGAGAAAATAAAATCTTCTTCCCCCAGTCAATCTCCTCTTCCCCTTTAAAAATCCCTCCCCAAGAGCCCTGCTCCACCGCCAGCCACTGTGGAGGCCACCAAAGCACCAGACCTCTCTGCCGAATCCACAGAGCTCTGGCAAAGCCTCCCAGCCAGTGCCGATTCCCCCCCCCCAATTCTCCTCTCCTCTCCACTACACTTTCTTCTTTCTTTCCTTCTCATCTCTTTCCTTCCTCCATGCTCAAGAAGGGGTGATGGGAGGGGGAGAGATTGCCAGCGCTGCCATGTTGCTGCCAGTCTTGCTATCTCACGTGGGGGGCAGTCTATGCTGGTGAAAGGAAAGCCTCATGGCTGCGAGGCTGGAGGTGCTGGTGGGGGGATGGATTGGTGCTGATCTACAACCTGGTTGCGTCCATCCAAGCCAGAACGCGTTCAGCCTAAGATCCACTGGAAGGAGCTGCCTTGCCACCTCTGCCCCGCCCTGAGGGTGCGCCAGCGCCGGCATCCTGGGTGAAGTCAGCCTGTGGGACAAGACAGCCAGCAGGGATGCTGGACTCCGCTTGCGTGTGCACCCAAAGGGCAGGGTGGCACTGCCCCATGGATTTAATGCTAAGCATGTTCTGGCTTTGATGGACACAACCAGGTTGTAGATCAATGCCTGGTTGGCCTGGGCTAGGCCGAGGTATGGCAGGCCGGTCCTTCACTCTTTCCAGAGCAGATCCCTGGGCCAGATGGAACCACATAGCGGGCCGCATCCGGCCCGCAGGCCTTGTGTTTGACATATCTGCACTAAGGTATGTTTTCTTTAGCACTGTTTAACCAGTATGACAATACGTAATTATATCTGAACTGTACTTATGGCCCCTACATATTTACTCATTGTTGAAACCATATGAATGTCCAGCTGCATTTCTTACAAAGCAGCGGTCCCCAATCTTTCCGGCTCTGTGGACCAGTAGGGTTAGTGGCAGTAGCGATTGTGGGGGAGAAGGGATGGTTTCACGTAAGCAGTGGGAGTGAAGTTTCACCTGCTCACCCAGTTCTCAATGGTTGGGGACGCTTGCAATAGTGCATATAAAAAGTAGCTTGACTGAGCACAAGACCCTTGTTTTCAATACCAGGATGTGGCGTTTCAATGTGTAACTTTCATTGTGTAAATATACAGCAGACTATGGAGCTTATAAAAACAAAGGTGGTTTGCAAAGACAGAAAGATACAGTGAGGGAGGGAGGTGGTGCTAAGTAATTGTGCCTCTTTTCTTTTTATCTCTTCCCTCATGCCTTCACTTTAATTAAGCTAGAATTCCTTATGTTTATGAATGACAGGTGGAACTACTCAAGATCACTACGTATGATCTCTTTGTTCCAACTACATGAACGAGGGAGTGACTTTAGAAGTCAATAAACTTCTAAAAAATAAGTCCCTCATTATGAAGAAGTTTATTGATTCCTAATAACACTCAACGTGCAGTAGTATTCCCAGTTGGTCCTTGGAGTAACCATGTTTGGATGTGAGCATTAATCAGATATTGGGGAACTGGACCTTGGTGTTCCAACCACATGAATGCCCAGGTGTACTTCACTGTTGGATAATCTATAAAATGATTCAACTCAGCATTGGATACTTATTTTCATCACCATGATTCATTCAAACTGCATGTTCCTCACTTTTGGACTGCTCATTTTCTGCTTTCGGGTTGCCTCTTCTGTAGGTAGGTAGCAAGAACTTTCTTTTCCTTCTATACCTACGTGCATTCTGCTTGCCACTGCCCCTTTGTCTTCTAAGATATGATCACATGAACAACCGACTTGATGATGGAGGGACCTTTAACCCATGGCATTTAGTTTAGGAAGCCATCTGAAACAAACAGAATAAAAATCCCTTTTCTGCAGTATTGTCTGTTGGTCCTTAGTTCTGAGGTAATCATTTTGGGATATGAGCATTTTTCACGTTGCCCTGGACTCTGGAGTCAGAACAGTTTATTTTCATGCGATGAACTTCTGAGTTTCCTTAAAAGAGACTGTCTTATTTTCTTCTTTTCACTGTCAGGTGTATATCCCGCGAAATGTACACAAGTCCCTACAATAGGATTGTGTATGTCTCCTACTGCTCGCTATTTTTTCAACTCAGCAACTGGGATATGTGTGATGTTCACTTATAGTGGATGTGGAGGGAATGACAATAACTTCTTAACTTTGAACGAATGCATAAAAGAATGCCAAAGCCTTGGTAAGAAAGAAATTGAAATCCTTTTTTGGTGTAAAAAATCATTAGTAGCAAAGCTATAGCAAATATATTTTTCCTAAAACCTACAGCTACTGTTTTTCGTAGATCAACAAGAAGCAACAGATTCAGAGCAATGTATTTGGGAACTGGAAAATAAACAATATATGAATTTTCCAACCTTAAGCAGACACCACAAATACTTAGACCTGGTTGAAGAGAAGGTACTTGCAAACTCTTTGGAAGAGGAGGAAAGAGAATGGCCCACCTTCCCCTCCACCTTCATGTGCCCCTCCTCCCAGTGTTGAATTCCCAGTTCCAGAAGCGTTTTCTCCGTCTTTCTGCTGGAATTCAAGCCCCAACCTTCAAGCAAACGGGACAAAAGTTCTCCCTGATGACTTTCTCAGTCCATCCCAGGAATCTGGGATCTCAGGAATGGGGGTTTGGTGCCTCTTCTTAGGGATACAGCAGCTTGTGTCTGCAATTCAGTTCTTTGAGGACTTCTAATGGCAGCTGGCAATGACTCAAATTGGAGTTTTCTCACTGTGTTAGGGCTGGCAACTTGTTTTCACTATTCTGAACACAATATATATTCGTGCAATCATCTTCAGGATTTCTTTAGGAGGGACAGTGTGTCTTATTTTCTTCTTTTCACTTTTAGGTGTAACTCCAGAGATATGTAATCTTCCCGCAAAAGTAGGACGGTGCAGAGCTTCATTTCATCGTTTTTATTTCAATGCAGCAACTAAGAACTGTGAGGAATTCATTTATGGTGGATGTGGAGGAAATGAAAACAACTTTCTAAATTGGTTTCAGTGCAGAGCTACATGTCAAAATTCTGGTAAGTAGGAAATTTTAATTTTTGCCTTAGCACATAATTAAAACAAATGGCATTTTAGTCTAGTCCGTCAATCATTGATCTGAAAACTCTTGAGTCCCAAATTACCTCGATCTTAGTTCTGCAATCCAAGTGCTGAACTAGGGAGAGGAGCTTATAAGTGGGTGTAATCAGCAAAATCAGATCTTTTAAAATGGTAAAAATGCAAAAAAGAAATTTTCTAAAAAAATACCATAAAGGTACTTCCTTGTTTTTACTGTTTTTCTTGCAGTTATGTGTCTCAATTGATAAAGGGGAATCACTTTGGAACTAAGCAAAATACTGAAAAATCGAAGAAAATTATAGATTCCTCAAAGAAAAAGTCACTTCTAACGTGTGCAATGCCTGGAGATACTTTTGATTGTTCAGACTGCCTCGTAATGCTTCATGAAAGAAAATGTATTATATGTCATTACAGCATGAAAATGTTTTCTGGCAAAATGTTACTATTCTGCATTCAAGTACCAATGAATTTTCTTGCAGTGTTTGGAGTGACACATCTACGTCTGTGGACCTGGCTATAGACTGGGACTTCTTTTCTAGTTATTAACTTTTGTGGACCTCTCTGGTTCACTGTCTTGTAATAGACCTTGCATCTTTTGAGTATACTGGCAACTCTCCTAACTCATCCTATTTCCTCTGCCACCGCTGTCCCCCGTTTTGTTTGTAAGCGGTTCATAGGTTTTACTATTGAGCTGAATTATAAAGACCTACTTGGTTCCAATCTTTATAGAAAGACAATAAAAAATCAATTTTGGGAATCCATCATAAGTACACTCTGCAAATACTTAAATCTGGATGAAGAGAAGGTCCACGTGAAGTCTTTGGAAGAGGAAGAAAGGGAATGGCCACCTATCCCTCCACTTCCAGGTGCCCTTCCTCCAAGTGTTGAATGCCCAGCTTCAGAAGGGGTTTCTCCTTCTGCCTGCTGGAATATAAACCCTAACCTTCAAGCAATTGGGAGGAAACCTCTCCCATGAGTTCCTCTGTCCATCCCAGAAGTCTGGGATCTTAGGAATGGGGATCTCGTGCCTCTTCTTAGCTGCACTTCAGTTCTTTGAGGACTTCTAATGGCACGTGGCAATGACTCAAATTTGATGTTCTCGCTATGTTTGGGTGGGCAAATTGTTTTCACTTTTTCTGATGTTTGGAGTGGATTGCTCAGGATCAAATATTCAGGTTGCCCTGCACTCTGGATATATTTTCATGTGATGATCTTCTGGATTTCTTTAAAAGAGACAGTCTGGCTTATTTTCTTCTTTTCACTTTCAGTTCTATTTCCTGAGAAATGTACACTTCGCCCAAGAATAGGACCTTGCAGGTCTCCTGCTCTTCGCTTTTTTTTTGACACAGTAACTGGGACGTGTATGATGTTCGTTTTTAGTGGATGTGGAGGGAATGGAAACAACTTCATGACTTCGGAGGAATGCATAAAACAATGCAGAACTGCTGGTAGGGAAACTTTGCAATCTAGGTCCTGAACTAGTATTAGGGGAAACTGGAGCTAATCTTTGGGATCATTCAGTAATCATTTAGAATGTTAAAAACACCCCCAAAAATTTCATAAGTAAGTGTCGTATTTATGTCGTATTTTCCAATAGATTCTGAAATATTCATGTTGCTCTTCACTCTGGAGTCATGCAGTGATCTTCTGGGTTTCCTTAAGAGGGACAGTCTGTCTCATTTTCTTCTTTTCACTTTCACCTGTATCTCCAGATATATGTACACTTCCCAGAGAAGTAGGACGGTGCAAAGCTTCATTTCCTCGTCATTATTTCAACGCAGCAACTGGGAACTGTGAGCAATTCATTTATGGTGGTTGTGGAGGAAATGCAAACAACTTCGCATCTATGGCTGAATGCAGAGCTAGATGTCAAAGGTCTGGTAAGGAAGCAATTTTAATTGTTTACTTAAAAGAAATGGCATTTCAGTCTTGTCTGTCAGTCATTGATCTGAAAACTCTTTAGTCCTAAAGTTGCCTTGATCTCAGTTCCGCAATCCAGGCCCTGAACTAGCGAGAGGAGCTTATCAGTGGGCGCAATCAGCAAAATCAAGACATCTTTTAAAATGGTAACAATGCAAAAAGAAATTTCCTAAAGAAGTGCCATGAAGGTAGCTTTCTTGTTTTTACTGGTTTACTTGCAGAGAGTTATGTGAGCATTTCTGCCCTCAATTGATAAAGGGGAATCACATTTGAATTAAGCAAAATACTGAAAAATCAATGACAATTATAGATTCCTCACAGGAAAAGTCACTTCTAACACGTGCAATGCCTGGAGATCCCTTTGTTTGTCCAGACTGTCTTGCAATGCTTCATGAAAGAAAATGTATTATGTACTATTAAGGCATGAAAAAGTTTTCTGGAAAAATGCTACTATTCTGCATCCAACTGGCAATAAATTTTCCTGCAGGGTTTGATGTGAGACTTTCACTTGACTGTAGACTGGGACTTTTTTTTCTAATTCTTCACTTTTGAGAGTTTAATTGGGACCATTCTTTCCTACTGGGAAATATGGCATCATACATTACATCAGGAGGTCACATTGTTAATAAAAAAGTTAATAAAAGAAACAATGGAGGCACCTGTAATTAGACAGAAAACACACTAAAGCCATGACATTATTCTGCCAATGTTGAATATTCACGCTGAGGAGATGGTTGTTCTACGAAGTGGAGCAGACTAAGGATCTAAAGATATACTTGCCTCTTCTCCTGCTGACCACTTGATTTTCATTCTGTCTCCTTTTCCAGGGTAACATGGACTCCAATTCCAGATCTCACTGATGGGACACTTTGAGAGACGGGGTGGATCCAGCAGCTGCGAAAGGAATCCAAACTTCCATGGAGTCTCCCACTGAAACACCTTGCATGCATCTGATTCTAAGCATACTCTTAAATAAACATACACATGCTTTGAACAGTCTCTCTCTTGACTATGATTTGCAATGCTCCTTTTATTCAGTCATTGCAAGCTAGACACCCCAAAACAGAGCATTCTGTGAATATATCAGATACAGGGGATATTGAAATGTGTTTTTTGTACAAGAGAACACTGAGCATCAGGCCTGGCAGGAATATTTCCTTGGCCTCATACCCTCAGTTATCCCTTTGGAGGATGGTGAGAATGATTGATGTATGTCTAAGGTTGTAAAAGTAGTAAATAATTCTTTTTCTATCTCTTTCAAGATGACTTCAAATTATTAAATAGAGTATTTCTATATAGAATGAAGGGTACATTCTGTAGTTATAGGAGAAGTGTACTTGAGGTCCCTACACATCATCTCATGGTTCCAACTGCATGAATATCTGGCTGTACTTCCTCATGGTGCAATATTAAAAGTGGCTTGACTGAGTACGGGACAGTTATTTTCAACCGCACAACATATTTCACTGTCTGCTCATTCAGACTTGTTCACGTTGTGGTTTCAGAATGCCTCTCACCCAAATATATTTTCCAACTGAATACACAATTGGGTGTATCCACCAAACCTGGACTCCCTCCACATCCAAGAATGATGATATTACATCGAATAGATGATAGAAAGCTCCCCCTTTGCCAATTATAAGGGTGAATGTAGAAAGCTATTCCCTGCAATACATGACCAGAGATACATAAAATAGCACTTCCTTTTTTTCTTTATTCTCAGTCTCCTCTTAGTTTTGGGATAAGCATGGAAACATGGGATAAATATGGAGAATGCTCGGAAGACTGTTCCATTTTCATGAAAGGCATTTAGGTCAATGAACAATAAGGACATCTTTTTGAGATGAGTGGATGACTCAATTTTGGGGAAGCTGGTGTTTCCGATGGAAAAAGGTTTAACTAAACCCATAAACAAACCCTCCCTCCCTCCCTCCCTCCCTCCCTCCCTTCCTTCCTTCCTTCTGTCGTTCCCTCCCTCCCTCTCCCTCCCTTTTTTCTTCCCACCTGACATTATTACAATGGGTGGGAGGGTTACAATAACATTGAATCTGCAGACCCATTGCTCTCCTGCTTTCTTCCTTACATTGTTTATTATGTCTAACCAAAATATATAAACATATAAAGAAGTTCTTAAATTCAAAAAACCAAACATGTAAGAACAACAACAACAACAACAAAAAAAAACCTGAAATTTTGAAAGGACTAAAACGTCATGCAGAAATGGTACAAGGCAGGATAAGTATATAAAAGACTCAAGATCATAGGGAATACATCTGTAAGAACGGCCTTGCAGATCTTTTAAATGAATTGGAGAGATGCTCACAATAAAGTAGAATAAGCTCAATTTTGTTCCCCTGTCTGATTTACTTAGGGGGCTTATATCAGGCCAGAATCAAAGTCAGAAGGAAAGGCATACAGAATCTGGGTAAGCAATCTGTTGTTGCCAATGGAGAGCCTTCAGCTCACTGCAGATTCTTAAATAGAAGCAGCCCAGTGTCACTTATTTGGAAGAACAAGCATCTCCTGATTGGTGGACAGAACTCCTCTTACTAGGTATTGCTACGCAGAAATACGATAAAGGGGCACTTTACTTAATGTTACCTATCTTCACGGCTGCCAGATTGGCTTACGCACCAAACTGGAGAAATAAAGAAATTCCAACAGAAGAAGAGATTCTACATAAAATCTTATCGTGTGCTGATATGGATAGGCTTACTATGGAATTAAAGGACAAGACAGAAATGGACTATTTTGAAATCTGGGACAAATTTTATTGCTGGTACGAGTCAAGGAGAACTATTTGGACTTTAAGTTAGTGTTAAGATTGTGGTATATAAAACTGTATGCTAGTATATAGAGAAACAAATTTGAGACTGTATTATATAGGAAAATATGTATACATAGAGATTAGGATTATAAGTATGACAAGGAACAAATTGTTAGGATTATATATACTGGAACGACACGTTATGTCCTTTTTTGTTTTAACTGTTTTATTAATAAAAAAACTTTAAAAAAAGACACAAAGAGATAAGAAATCCATCTGTGGGAATGTCTTTGCAGATATTTTCAACAAATTTGGCACATGCAATGCTCTGGGAGACAGAAATGGATGTGCAGTTCCACAATTGGTATGCTGCTTTTATGACCAACATCTGAACACACCTGTCCTTAGGCTTTAATCAAGACGAGTAGGAAGAGTTCATCTCTGGGGTGGAGGGAGCGTGAGGAAAAGCAAAAGTCCAAGCAGGAGGAAATATAAAAGATGTGAAGTACACCATCAGATTCCTGGAATGGCTGTCTCACTGAGATGATTTAGGGATACCCTTGTGATCTTGCAGCAGCTTGGTCTCCTCATCAGAGGCTGAGCTGGCCATAAGACGTGGTAAAATGTGTAGTAAAAATGGGGTGATGCATATTGAAATGTTAACATATTGAAATGCTGATAGAAAGATGGATGGAAGTTTGTGCTTAACTGTATATCACGAAGTAAGAAAAAATTGGTGGTATAGTATAAGAGTGTGCTTTTGCCTACTTTCTTATATGGAACTGAAAGTCGTGAAGCTCATCAGGAACACCACAGGATGCTAAAGGCAGGGAAAAGGGATGCGTAAACTATTTGTGCGGTAAAGCAAGTAGGAACAGGGTTCAAGAGTTAGTGGGATGTAATGAATACAAAAGTGAATTAAAGTGGTTCAGTCAAGTAGAGCAAATTAATGGGAACAGAATTGCAAAATCAATGCATGAAGAAAAAGCGAATGGTTCATGAAGAAGGCCAAGATTTAGAGTATCATGCTTGGATTGGATGCAAGTCTGGAAAGAAAGGAATGAGAACGTTTATGGTGGAAATGCACAGCAAAGTATGGAGATGGTAAAAACAATGGTGGTTTACAAGGATAGAAAGATACAGAGAGGTAGTGCAAAGCTCTTTCCTTTTTATCACTTTCCTCATTCCTTCAATTTAATTAGGGTACAATTCCTTACTCATTTGCTACACTCTATATAGCACTGTTTATGGATGACCGGTGAAACTGTACACAGGGGCCATAGATATGACCTCCTCGTTCCTACTACATGAATGACCAGGACTACTTCCCTATTGAGCAATCTATAAAATAGCTCAACGCAGCCACTGATATTTTCACTACCATAATGCATTCAAACTACATGTTCCTTATTTTTGGACTGCTCATTTTCTGCTTTCTGTATACAGGTAGATCTTTCTTTTTTCCCCTCCACACCTATGTGCAATCTGCTTGCAAATGCTCCCTCCCATTCCAAAATATGATCGCATTAACAATAGACTTGATGATGGAGGTTCCCCCCCCAGAATATGATAGTGATTTTAGAAAGCCCTCTTCTGGAATGGATCATCCAAAAGCCACAAAATAAATCTTCCTTTTTTGCAGCATTCCCAGTAAGTTCTTAAATCTGGGGTAACCATTTAAGGATGCGAGCATTATTCAAATATTGGGGAACTGGAGATCTTAACACAGTACAAAAAGGCTAAATTAAATCTGAGTAGAGGCTTTCTTGCATTTCCTTGTATTCGCTTTCTTACAAAGTAGAAATTCTTCCTAAAACCTACAGCTACTGTTTTTATGTATCAATAAGGACAACAGATGCAGAGCAATGTATTTTGGAACCAGAATATAAATAACATTTGAATTTTCCCACCCTAAGAAGATACCACAAATACTTAAAACTTGGATGAAGAAAAGATACATATGAAGTCTTTAGAAGAGGAGGAAAGGGAATGGCTGAACCATCCCTCCACTTCCCAGCTTGAATCCCCAGCTCCAGAAGAGATTTATCCTTCAGTCTGCTGGAATACAAGCCCTAAACCTCAAGCAAATGAAAGAATGCTCTCCCTGATGACTTTCTCAGCCGTCCCAGAAGACTGGGATCTCACCAATGGGGTCCTGGATGCTCAGTGCCTCTTCTTAGGGATAGATTGCTTGCACTGGCCAAATTGTATTTCAGTTCCTTCAAACGACAATTGGCAATGAGTCAAAACTGAGAGTTTTTTTTTTACCATGTTAGGGTAGTCAAAGTGGTTTCTCTGAGGTTTGGAGAGAATTTCTCAGGATCTACTTTTCCAGTAAATGCTCAAATGATCTTCTGGATTTCTTTAAAAGGGACAGTCTGGCTTATTTTCTTCTTTTCACTTTCAGTTCTATTTCCTGAGAAATGTACACTTCGCCCAAGAATAGGACCTTGCAGGTCTCCTGCTATTTGCTTTTTTTTTGACACAGTAACTGGGACATGTATGATGTTCATTTTTAGTGGATGTGGAGGGAATGGAAACAACTTCATGACTTCGGAGGAATGCATAAAACAATGCAGAACTGCTGGTAGGGAAGTTTTGCAATCTAGGTCCTGAACTAGTATTAGGGGAAACTGGAGCTAATCTTTGGGATCATTCAGCAATCATTTAGAAAGTTAAAAACACCCAAAAAAATTTCATAAATAAGTGCCCTAAAAGTAACCTATTTAATAGTTTTCCTTGCAAATGGTTATGTGAGCAGTTCCACATATAGCGATTACGCGCACTATTGAAAAATCTACTGCTGACAACTTGATTTTCATTGTCTCCTTTCCAGGGTAACACTCACTACAATTCTTGATTGGATTGATAGAATCCTTCGAGAGGGGCTGGATTCAGCAGCTGAGGAAGGAATCCAAACTTCCATGGAATTTCCCACTGAAACACTTTCCATGCATTGAATTCTAACACATTCTCTTCAATAAACATACAAATGTTTTGACACACTAATATGCAGTTTCTGAAATACTATTTGCACTACTCCTTTTATTCTATCATGCCATTGACAACAGTGCAAACAGGACACCCCAATACAGAATATATCAGATAGAGAGAATATTCAAATACATCTTATGGGAATAGAGAACGCTGAGCATCTGGTCTGGCAGGAATATTTGCTTGGACTTCCTCCCACACAGTCAACCCTTTTGAGCTGGGTCAGGAACTCCCCCCAAAAGTTGAAGGATAGTGAGGAGGATTGGTTTGTGTCTAAGCTTGCAAAACATGTAAGGTATTTCCTTTTCTCTTTCCACATGTCTTTAATTTATTGTTACACTAAGCTATGTTTTCTTCAGCACTGTTCAACCAGGATGAGGATACGTAGTTACACCAGAAATGTACTTATGGTCCCTACATAGCTGCTCATTGTTCAAACCATATGAATGTCCAGTTGCATTTCCTACAATGCAGCGATCCCCAATCTTTCCGGCTCTGTGGACCAGTAGGGTTAGCGGAAACTACGGTTGCGGGGGAGAAGGGATGGTTTTGTACAAGCAGCGGGAGTGGAGTTTCGTCTCCTTGCCCATTGCTTGCGCAGCCTGGTTCTCTGTGGTTGGGGACTTCTGCAATAGTGCGTATAAAAAGTGGCTTGACTGAGCAAGCACCAGACCCTTGTGTTCAACTGCATGTTCATTCAGACTTGCTCACTTTGTTTTAGGTTGCCCCTAACCAAAATTTAGGTATCTTTTCCAACCAAACACAGAGTTGTGTATATCCACAATATGATCTCCCTCCACACTAATGAATGATGATATTAAATAGACTAGATGGTGGAAAGTCCCCTTCCCATATGTTAGATTGACTGGAATGGATGACCAGAGATGCATTATTCCCAATCACATCTTACTTTTGGGATTAGCATAAAGGACAGTATGAACATTGGTTGGAGGATTGCTCCATTTTCATGGAAGGCATTTAGTTAAATGAGGAGGGACACATTGGAGATCAGGGTATAACTCAAATTTTGGGAAGCTGATATTTATGAAAGACAAATGCTAAACCAAATATATGGACAAACCTCTTCCTTCCTTCCTTCCTTCCTTCCTTCCTTCCTTCCTTCCTTCCTTCCTTCCTTCCTTCCTTCCTTCCTTCCTTCTCTCCTTCCTTCTTTCTCACCTGACATCATTATAATTGGGGGAGCAGGTAATGTTCAACTTGCAGATCCACTGCACTCCCATTTTTTTTTATTTCTAACCGAAATAAAGATGTTTCTTAAATTTCAAAAACCAAACACATAAGAATTTAAAAACTGAAATTTTCAAAGGAATGACATTATGTGCAGAAATGGAAAAAGGTAGGACAAATACATAAAAGACAAAAAGAAAGGGAATGAATCTGTAAGAACAGCCTTGCAGATCTTCTCAATGAATTTGGGACATGTAATGCTTTGGGAGTCAGGAATAGATGTGCATGCTCCATAATTGGTATAAGGTTTTCACGATCAATATTTGAATGAACACACCTTTCCTTGGCTACTACTGGCCTTGCAGGAGTTAGGTGATAATCAAGATGATCAGGAAGAGTTCATCTATGAGGTGGAGGAAGCCTCGGGAAGAGCAAGAGCCCGAGTAAGGGGAAACACATCTGCTCCTTCCACATCAGGCACCAAGATGTGAGTATAAACCACAGATTCTCAAGGGAGGGCAGCTGTCACATAAATGGGAGGAGATAATATAGGGCCGCTACTAGTGATCTTGAAAATTACATTTTCGAAGAGTTTGCAGCCTAGAGTTAATCAGTTGAGATGGACTGCTATAGAAATTAAACAAATAAATTAAAAAAAAAAATTCCCTCTCATAGCTCTCAACTTGTTTCCCTTGGGAATTTGGGAGAAGGGGAGTGATGTAATGGTGTGTCAGAATGATCTAAGAAAATGAGAGAAAAAATTGCTACCTAGCTAAGGATCAGATAAATGCTAGGGGAAGCCCATAACTAAGAAAAAGAAATTTAGAAGAGGTTCACTCTAACTTATAAGGTGGCTAAAATGAGACAGTGGGAAATTCGTACTTTTAGACTTGCAAGATTCTCTTATCGCAGCCTTACAATAAAGTGGAATAAGCTCACCATTTTTCCGGTCTGGTTTTGCTGGGGTGGGGAGGGGGGGCTTACATGAGGCCAGAGTCAAAGTCACAATGAATGGTAAGTAATTGGTTGTTGCCAATGGAGAGGCTTGAACTCTATGCTCTTCTTAAATAAAAACGGTCCCAGTGTTGCTTATTTGAAGGAATGAGGTTCCTTTTTTGCAAGGAGTCTTGCAGAACGTTCTTGCTCTGCTCTGCTCTACTGTCCGAGTGGTGCACCCTTCCTCAAACTCCTCATCTTCAGATAGCAATAGCAGCACCAGCATCACACGCACAAATGTCTGGACAGCACAACTTTGTCTTCCTTCAGCAACTCAGGCAGCAGTTCTTCCAGGTTTTCTGGAATGCTCATTGTTGGTCTCCTTATCAGAGGTAGAGCTGGCCATAAATGTGAAAAAATGTGTACTAAAATGGGAGAACACTTTAAAATTTGAACATATTCAAATGCTGGTAGACAGTTGGATAAAAGTTTGTGCTCGCCTATAAATCATGAAGTAAGAGAAAAATGACTGTAATAAGAGTGTGCTTTTGTCTACTTTGTTATATGGAACTGAAAGCTGGGAAGCCTGGCAGGGACACCCCAGGAAGCTTAACTATTTGTATGGTAGAGCAACAAGGAATAAGGTCAAGACTTTGTGTTGTGGAATGAATGAATACAAAAGTGAATTAAAGTGATTCAGTTAGGTAGTGCAAATAAATGGGAATGAAATTGCAAAAGGAGTAAATGAAGAAAAAGCAAATTGTTCATGAGGCGACACAGAGTTAGAGTCATGGTTGGATTAGACAAGACTATGGAACCAAAAAGATGAGAACTTTCATTGTGTAAATATATAGCAGAGTATGGAGCTTGTAAAAATAAAGGTGGTTTGCAAGGAGAGAAAGATAATAAGGGAGGGGAAATGGTGCTAAGTAATTATACCTCTTTCCTTTTTATCTCTTCCCTCATGCCTTCACTTTAATTAAGGTACAATTGCTTACTCATTTGCCATGCTCTGTGTAGACCTGTTTATGGATGACGGGTGGAACTGTACTCAGGATCACTAAGTATGACCTCTTTGTTCCAACCACATGAACGAGGGATTGACTTTAGAAGTCAATAAACGTTTAAGAAGTCAGTCCCTCATTCTGAAGAGGTTTATTGACTCCTAATAACACTCATTGTTCAGTAGTGTTCCCAGTCGGTCCTTGGAGTAACCATTTTTGGATGTGAACATTAATCAGACATTGGGGAACTGGACCTTGGTGTTCTAACCACATGAATGCTCAGATGTACTTCATGTTGGATAATCTATAAAATGACTCAACTCAGCATTGGATACTTGTTTTCATCACCATGATTCGTTCAAACTTCATGCTCCTCACTTTTGGACTGCTCATTTTCTGCTTTCGGGATGCCTCTTCTGTAGGTAGGTAGCAAGAACTTTCTTTTCCTTCCAAACCTATGTGCATTCCGCGTGCCACTGCCCCTTTGTCTTCCAAGATATAATCACATGAAGAACCGACTTGATGTTGGAGGGACCTTTAACCCATGGGATTTAGTTTAGGAAGCCAGTTTCTGGAGTGGATCATCGGAAACAAACAGAATAAAAGTCTCTTTTCTTCAGCATTCTGTGTCGGTCCTTAGTTCTGGGTAATCATTTTGGGATGTGAGCATTTTTCAAATTTGGGGGAAGTGGAGATCTTGACACAGTATAAAAAGGTTAAACAAAATCTGAGTGGAATTTTGTTTCATTTCCTTTTCGATATATTCCTTTACATATTATCCTATGAATAATATATTCTTCCTAAAACCTACAGCTACTGTTTGTTGTACATCAACAAGGAGCAACAGATGTAGAGCAATGTATTTGGGAACTGGAATATAAACATGTGATTTTTCCAACTCTAAGCAGACGCCATAAATACTTAAACCAGATTGAAGAGAAGGTATATGTGAAGTCTTTGGAAGAGGAGGAAAGAGGCTGGCCCCATCACTCCTCCACTTTCAGGTGCCCCTTCTCCCAGTGTTGAATGCCCAGTTCCAGAAAGGTTTCTACTTCAGTTTGCTGGAACTGAAGCCCTAACCGTCAAGCAAATGGGACGAAAGCTCTTCCTAATGACTTTCTCAGTCCATCCCAGAAGTCTGGAATGGAAGCGCTAGGCATCTTCTTAGGGGTAGATCAGCTTAAGTCTGCCAGGCTGCACTTCAGTCCTTGTAGGGCTTCCAATGGCAATTGGCAATGACTCAAATCTGAATGTTCGCATTATGTTAGGGCAACGTATTTTCACTTTTTATGAGATTTGGAGCAGATTACTCAGGATCTTCTTTTCCAGTTCGATGCTCAAATATTCACATTGCCCTGGACACTGGAGTCAGAACAGTTTATTTTCATGCGATGAACTTGTGGGTTTCCTTTAAAGAGACTGTCTTATTTTCTTCTTTTCACTTTCAGGTATATATCCCGCAAAATGTACATATGAACCTACAATAGGAATTTGTTTCTCTCCTACTCTTCGCTATTTTTTCTACCCACCAGAAGCGGCATGTATGATGTTCACTTATAGTGGATGTGCAGGGAATGACAATAACTTCTTAACTTTGGAAGAATGCATAAGAGAATGCAAAAGATTTGGTAAGAAAGAAATTGAAATCTTTTTTTGGCACACAAACATATATAAAAAAACATTAATAGCAAAGCTATAGCAAATATTTTTTCCTAAAATCTACAGTTACTGTTTTTCGTAGATCAACAAGAAGCAACAGATTCAGAGCAATGTATTTGGGAACTGGAAAATAAACAATATATGAATTTTCCAACCTTAAGCAGACACCACAAATACTTAGACCTGGTTGAAGAGAAGGTACTTGCAAACTCTTTGGAAGAGGAGGAAAGAGAATGGCCCACCTTCCCCTCCACCTTCATGTGCCCCTCCTCCCAGTGTTGAATTCCCAGTTCCAGAAGCATTTTCTTCGTCTTTCTGCGGGAATTCAAGCCCCAACTTTCAAGCAAACGGGATAAATGTTCTCCCTGATGACTTTCTCAGTCCATCCCAGGAATCTGGGATCTCAGGAATGGGGGTTTGATGCCTCTTCTTAGGGGTAAAGCAGCTTGTGTCTGCAATTCAGTTCTTTGAGGACTTCTAATAACAACTGGCAATGACTCAAATTGGAGTTTTCGATCTATGTTAGGGCTGGCAACTTGTTTTCACTTTTTCTGAAGTTGGAGCAGATCTACTTTTCCAGTAAATGCTCAAGTATTCACATTGCCCTGCACTCTGGAGTCAGAACCCAATATATATTCATGCAATGATCTTCAGGGACAGTCTGTCTTAATTTTCTTCTTTTCACTTTCAGCTGACCCTCAAGAGATATGTTTGCAGGATCCAGAAGCAGGACGGTGCAGTGGTACCTTTCCTCGTTTTTATTATAACACAGCAATTAAGAACTGTGAGGAATTCGTTTATAGTGGATGTGGAGGAAATGAAAACAACTTTCTAAATTGGTATCAGTGCAGAGCTGCATGTCAAAATTCAAGTAAGGAAGACATTTTAATCTTTGCCTTTGCAACAATGGCATTTTAGTCTTGTCCGGCAATCATTGATCTGAAAGCTCGAGTCCCAAAGTTACCTTGATCTCAGTTCTTCAATCCAGGCCCTGAACTAGGGAGAGGAGCTTAAAAGTGGGCGGAATCAGCAAAATCAGATCTTTTAAAATGGTAAAAATGCAAAAAGAAATTTCCTAAAGAAGTGCTATAAAGGTAGCCTTCTTCTTTTTACTATTTTTTTTGCAGTTTTGTGTCTGCACTCAATCAATAAAAGGGAATCATCTTGGAATGAAGCAAAATACTGAATGATCAAAGAAAATTATAGATTCCTCACAGGAACAGTCAGTTGTTGTTCACTTGTGAGACTTTGCTTGACTCACTCTCTGTAATAGACCTGGCATATTTTGAGTGTACTGGCTACTTTCCTAACTCATCCTATTTCCTCTGCCACCGCTGTCCCCCTTTTTGTTTATAAGCGGTTCATAAGTCTTATTATTGAGCTAAATTATAGAGACCTACTTGATTCCAACCTTTATAGAAAGACAATAAAAATTCAATTTTGGGGATCCATCATAAGTAGACTCTGCAAATACTTAAATCTGGGTGAAGAGAAGGTCCATGTGAAGTCTTGGGAACTTCCACTTCCAGGTGCCCTTCCTCCAAGTGTTGAATGCCCAGCTCTAGAAGGGGTTTCTCCTTCTGCCTGCTGGAATATAAACCCTAACCTTCAAGCAATTGGGAGGAAACCTCTTCCATGAGCTCCTCCATCCATCTCAGAAGTCTGGGATCTTAGGAATGGGGATCTCGTGCCTCTTCTTAGCTGCACTAATGGCAAGTGGCAATGACTCAAATTTGAGTGTTCTCGTCATGTTAGGGTAGGCAAATTGTTTTCACTTTTTCTGACGTTTGGATTGCTCAGGATCTACTTTTCCAGTAGATGCTCAAATATTCATGTTGCCCTGCACTCTGGATATATTTTCATGTGATGATCTTTTGACTTTCCTTAAAAAGGACAGTCTGTCTTATTTTCTTCTTTTCACTTTCAGTTATTCTTCCTCCGAAATGTCTGCTTGATCCAGTAATAGGATGGTGCTGGTCTCCTTCTGTTCGCTATGTTTTCAACGCGGTTGATGGGAAGTGTATGGTGTTTCTTTATAGTGGATGTCTAGGGAATGAAAACAACTTCTCAACTGAGACGGAATGCCTAAGAGAATGCAAACCTACTCCTGGTAAGGAAGTTTTGCAATCTAGGTCCTGAACTAGTATTAGGGGAAACTGGAGCTCATCATTGGGATCAATCAGTAATCATTTAGAAAGTTAAAAACACCAAAAGAAATTTCATAAATAAGTGCCCTAAAAGTAGCCTTTTGTTTTTATGGTTTTCTCTGCAGATGGTTATGTGAGCATTTCCACATTCGAATGGACAATGGGAATCACATAGCGATTACGCACACTATTGAAAAATCTACTGCTGACAATTTGATTTTCATTGTCTCCTTTCCAGGGTAACACTGACTACAATGCTTGATTGGATTAATAGAATCCTTTGAGAGGGGCTGGATTCAGCAGCTGAGGAAGGAACCGAAACTTCCATGGACTCTCCCACTGAAACACTTTGCATGCATTGAATTCTAAGCATTCTCTTAAATAAACATACAAATGCTTTGAACCACAACAGTCTTTCTCTAAAGCAGTGTTTCTCAACCTTGACAATTTTAAGGCATGTGGACTTCAACTCCACCCTATGGTTGAAGGATAGTGAGAATGATTGATGTGTATCCATGGGATACAGGCAGCACACAAAACCATGCACCCCCTGGGTTCGCAGAAAAACCCTTCTCCACGGAACTGGTCCCTGGTGCCCAAAAGGTTGGGGGCCTCTGGTTTAGAATATATGTGTCCTAATGAATACAAAGTGAATGAAAGTGATTCAGTCTAGTGTAGTATATTTATGGGAAACACATTACTAAACATGAATAAGTGAATTCTTAATAATGAGGAAGGCAAAGAATTAAGAATTCTGGGTAGATTAGATGAGACTCTAGAAAGAAAGAGGTGAGATCCTCGGAATATGGAGTTGGTAAAAAGAATGTTGGTTTGTCGAATAGAAAGATACAGAGAGTGGAGGGGAGGTGCTGCAGTCTTTCTAGCTCTGTCCTTATCCCTTTCTTCATGAATTCAACTTAATTAGGGTACATTCCTGACTTATTTGCTATGCTCCATAAAGCACTGTTATGGATGACGGGTGGAACTGTACTCTGGGTCCCTAGTTATGACCTCGTTGTTCCAACTACATGAATTCCCAGGACTACTTCCCTATTGAACAATCTATAAAATGGCTCGACTCAAAATTGGATTCTTGCCTACAGCACCATCTCTTCTGGAGATGGGTAGACCTTTCTTTCCCCCCCCCCCACACCTACGTTCAATCTACTTGCAACCTAAAAATGCTTTTTCAGGAGGCAACTGGACTTTCTTGTTTTTTTTAAAGACATTTCACTTCTCATCCAAAAAGCGTTTTCAGCTCTGACTAGATTGTGGGGAAATGGAAAGGATTCTACTCCTTGCAGACAGCTGGTCATTTGCATTCCTTTAGAGCAGACATGTCAAACCTGCGACGTTACGTGAGATCACCCAACATATCAGAGTTTTTTCTCCATTGCTGGCAATGGGGTGGGCACAGTTACCTGGTGACATGTCTGGCCCGTGGCAGTTTGACACTCCTGTTTTAGAGAGTCGTTGAGGCCATTTGGAGGTTTACCTGGGCCCTCAGGGTCACCAGAATGGTGCAAATGGGTGTGGAGCCTTCTTGGAACTGTGTAGACTGGAGATAGATGATGTTGTATCCCTCCCCCTCTGTTGAGGGAGGGAAACTGACCCTTCCCTTCCAAGAAATGTGTCACATTAACAACAGACTTAATGTTGGAGGAGCCACCACAATATGGCATACACTATAGCAGTGATGGCGAAACTTTTAGAGACTGAGTATCCAAACTGCAACCCAAAACCCACTTATGCATCGTCGAGTGCCGGGTGGGTGTGGCCCAATGGCTGGGTGTGGCCAGTAGGATGGGCATGGCCCATTGGGTGGGCGTGGCTGTGGTGGTAATGGCAGACTGGGTGGGACTAAAAAGTTCAATCAATCAATTCCAACTTTGCAAGATCTTTTTTTTTCCCGCAAGATGCTGAAATTGACTGATTGAACCTTTTTTTTTTTTTTTGCACACGGTGGTGGAGGCCTAAACTGAAAAGGTTTTATAAAACCCAGCTGAAGGCCTAGGACCGGTCTGAGTGCTGCCTCTGGCACCCGTGCCATAGGTTCACCACCACTGCACTATAGGAAGCTCTGTTCTGGAATGGATCATCCAAAACATACAGAATAAAAACTTTCTGCAGTATTCCCAGTCAGTCCGTAGTTCTGGGGGAACCATTTTGGGATGTGTGCATTATTCAAATATTGGGGAACAGGATAGTCTGACACAGTTTAAAAAGGCAGAACTAAATCCAAGTAGAAGTTTTCTTGCAGTTTCTTTCCTATGAATAATAATAATTTTATCGTTTTAGCTATTTTTTGTACATTAAATAATGTTCATGTACTATTTTTGTACACCAACAAGGAGCAACAAATGCAGAGCAATGTATTTGGGAACTGGAATACATACGTACATATACATACATACATACGTACATATTTTGAGGAATGCCTTACTTCGTGTTTGGAAAAAGTATTATTTTAGATTGAATTATAAAATACCTATCTGGGGGATTCCCAGACATGCAATTGAGGGAATTTCTAAGGGGACAAATTTCGATAAAATCTCGTATAAAGAATTGTTAATTTGGTCTGGTTCGAATTGGCATTTGAAATCCCTAGATCAGTGATTCTCAACCTTTCTAATGCCGTGACCCCATAATACAGTTCCCCATGTTGTGGTGACCCCCAAGTGGGTGTGGCCACCAATAAGAGGGAGTAGGACAGCTACGGAAAAAGAAAAAAAATGGCGGACAGCATGGTTTGGTGACCCCCGTGAAATGGTCATTCGACCCCAAATGGGGTCCCGACCCACAGGTTGAGAACCACTGCCCTAGATGTATTAAGGCAAGAAAATACTCTACAATCATGGTTTCAATACTTACAAATAGTGGATAGATGGACTGTAGATAAAAAGAGGGAATAACATTAGAAGATAAACAATTGGTTATTCAGAATAAAAATCAGAGTCAGGCCCATATAAAAAGAATTTACAATGTTTTATTAAAGTTAGACTCGGAAACAGAATTGGTTAAAGACTGTATGATTAAATGGGCTCAAAATATACAGGAACTGATTTCACTGGATTTATGGGAGACAATTTGGACTAGAAATGTTAAATTTACACAAGCTCAAAATTTGAGAGAAAATTTTTATAAAATGTTTTACAGATGGCACTTAGATCCTAAAAAATTATCTTGTATGTATCCTAACATACAGCCCAAATGTTGGACATGTGGCAATAAAGATGCGACATATTTTCCTATTTGGTGGAATTGTAAAAAAGTAAAGGCATTTTGGATTATGATTTGGTGGAACATTCAAAAGATTTTTAGAAGGAAGATAAAGTTTACTCCTCAAATATTTTTATTGGGTATCTTTGTGGATTTAAATGATAAAGAAACTATTTTGATGTTGACTTTATTAACTGCCGCAAGGTTATTAATAGGTTTATATTGGAAGAAAGATTCTTTGCCTACTTTAGAAGAATGGGTATTTAAAGTATCTAGTTTTGAAGAGATGGCAAAAATTTCTGCCTATTTAAAGGATCATACACAAGAAAGATATATTACTGTATGGAGAACATGGATAGAATATATTCAGAAAAAGTATGGAACTAAAAAGTTTCATTTACTTTATGAATGAATATTATAGTAAATATTACAGAGAATTGTCTTATAGGCTATTGGAGTTAAAGGTTAAGTATGATATATATATATTTATTATTATTATTATTTCTTTTTTTCTTTTTTTTCTTTTTTCTTTTTCTTTTCTTTTTTCTTATTATTATAAATTCTTTTAATTATTAACCCTGTATTCTGCTCTGGGAAGTGAAGGGAGGGGGGTTGGGGGTGGGAGGGAGGAAATGTGGGGGGGGGTAAGTGTAATATAGATAATGGTTGCTTATAGGGGTGCGGCCTGGGCACTCCCCTTATGCTGCGTTCATGGGTTTGATAGGGATGAGAGGTGGGCAAGTGTAGAGAGGAAGTAGGGTAGTGAGAGGAGAAGGGAAGGGGAAGAGAGTAGGATGGAAGGTGAGAAAGAGGAGGGAAGTAGGGAATGTTTTAAGAGAGGGTGGACGCGGCCTGGGGGGAGTGCGCAGGTCGTAATAATGTTTATTTTATCTTAAAATTGTATTGTATATTTTTTTTAATAATGTTTATATGGAAAAAATAAAAAACTTTCATTAAAAAAAATACATACATATACACACACACATATATACACATACACATATACATTTATTTTTATTTATTTTTAAAATTTATAAGCCGCCCCACTCCCGCAGGACTCTGGGCGGCTAACAATAAAAGCACCACCAAAGTCCGGCTGCATTTCCTACAATGGAAACAAATAAAAATAATAAAATTTCCCTCTCATAGCCCTCAACCTGTTTCCCTTGGGAATTTGGGAGAAGGGGAGTGAGAGTGATGTAATGGTACATTGGAATGATCTTGGAAAATGAGAGAAAAAATTGTTACCTAGTTAAGGATCAGATAAATGCTAGGGGAAGCCCATAGCTAAGTAACAATTTAGAAGAGGTTCACTCTAACTTATCAGGTGGTTAAAATGAGACAGTGGGAAATTCGTACTTTTTGACTTGCAAGATTCTCTTAACGCAGCCTTACAATAAAGTGGAATAAGCTCACAATTTTTCCAGTCTGGTTTTGCTGGGGTGGGGAGGGGGGGGTTACATGAGGCCAGAGTCAAAGTCACAAGGTTCAGATCAGAAGGAAAGGCACACGGGGAATGGTAAGCAATCGGTTGTTGCCAATGGAGAGGCTTGAACTCTATGCTCTTCTTAAATAAAAACGGTCCCAGTGTTGCTTATTTGAAGGAATGAGGTTCCTTTTTTGCAAGGAGTCTTGCAGAATGTTCTTGCTCTGCTCTGCTCTACTGTCCGAGTGGTGCACCCTTGCTCAAACTCCTCATCTTCAGATAGCAATAGCAGCACCAGCATCACACGCACAAATGTCTGGACAGCACAACTTTGTCTTCCTTCAGCAACTCAGGCAGCAGTTCTTCCAGGTTTTCTGGAATGCTCATTGTTGGTCTCCTTATCAGAGGTAGAGCTGGCCATAAATGTGAAAAAATGTGTACTAAAATAGGAGAACATTTTAAAATTTGAACATATTCAAATGCTGGTAGACAGTAGGATAAAAGTTTGTGCTCGCCTATAAATCATGAAGTAAGAGAAAAATGACTGTAATAAGAGTGTGCTTTTGTCTACTTTGTTATATGGAACTGAAAGCTGGGAAGCCTGGCAGGGACACCCCAGGAAGCTTAACTATTTGTATGGTAGAGCAACAAGGAATAAGGTCAAGACTTTGTGTTGTGGAATGAATGAATACAAAAGTGAATTAAAGTGATTCAGTTAGGTAGTGCAAATAAATGGGAATGAAATTGCAAGAGGAGTAAATGAAGAAAAAGCAAATTGTTCATGAGGCGACACAGAGTTAGAGTCATGGTTGGATTAGACAAGACTATGGAACCAAAAAGATGAGAACTTTCATTGTGTAAATATATAGCAGAGTATGGAGCTTGTAAAAATAAAGGTGGTTTGCAAGGAGAGAAAGATAATAAGGGAGGGGAAATGGTGCTAAGTAATTATACCTCTTTCCTTTTTATCTCTTCCCTCATGCCTTCACTTTAATTAAGGTACAATTGCTTACTCATTTGCCATGCTCTGTGTAGACCTGTTTATGGATGACGGGTGGAACTGTACTCAGGATCACTAAGTATGACCTCTTTGTTCCAACCACATGGACGAGGGATTGACTTTAGAAGTCAATAAACGT
This sequence comes from Crotalus tigris, assembly GCF_016545835.1. NCBI lineage: Eukaryota > Metazoa > Chordata > Lepidosauria > Squamata > Viperidae > Crotalus > Crotalus tigris. Next base: position 4,325,376 of record NW_024097215.1, on the reverse strand, counting down.
TTAAGAAGTCAGTCCCTCATTCTGAAGAGGTTTATTGACTCCTAATAACACTCACTGTTCGGTAGTGTTCCCAGTCGGTCCTTGGAGTAACCATTTTTGGATGTGAACATTAATCAGACATTGGGGAACTGGACCTTGGTGTTCTAACCACATGAATGCTCAGATGTACTTCATGTTGGATAATCTATAAAATGACTCAACTCAGCATTGGATACTTGTTTTCATCACCATGATTCATTCAAACTTCATGCTCCTCACTTTTGGACTGCTCATTTTCTGCTTTCGGGATGCCTCTTCTGTAGGTGGGTAGCAAGAACGTTCTATTCCTTCCAAACTTATGTGCATTCCGCGTGCCACTGCCCCTTTGTCTTCCAAGATATAATCACATGAAGAACCGACTTGATGTTGGAGGGACCTTTAACCCATGGGATTTAGTTTAGGAAGCCAGTTTCTGGAGTGGATCATCGGAAACAAACAGAATAAAAGTCTCTTTTCTTCAGCATTCTGTGTCGGTCCTTAGTTCTGGGTAATCATTTTGGGATGTGAGCATTTTTCAAATTTGGGGGAAGTGGAGATCTTGACACAGTATAAAAAGGTTAAACAAAATCTGAGTGGAATTTTGTTTCATTTCCTTTTCGATATATTCCTTTACATATTATCCTATGAATAATATATTCTTCCTAAAACCTACAGCTACTGTTTGTTGTACATCAACAAGGAGCAACAGATGTAGAGCAATGTATTTGGGAACTGGAATATAAACATGTGATTTTTCCAACTCTAAGCAGACGCCATAAATACTTAAACCAGATTGAAGAGAAGGTATATGTGAAGTCTTTGGAAGAGGAGGAAAGAGGCTGGCCCCATCACCCCTCCACTTCCAGGTGCCCCTTCTCCCAGTGTTGAATACCCAGTTCCAGAAAGGTTTCTCCTTCAGTTTGCTGGAACTGAAGCCCTAACCGTCAAGCAAATTTGACGAAAGCTCTTCCTAATGACTTTCTCAGTCCATCCCAGAAGTCTGGAATGGAAGCGCTAGGCATCTTCTTAGTGGTAGATCAGCTTAAGTCTGCCAGGCTGCACTTCAGTCCTTGTAGGGCTTCCAATGGTAATTGGCAATGACTCAAATCTGAATGTTCGCACTATGTTAGGGCAAAGTATTTTCACTTTTTATGAGATTTGGAGCAGATTACTCAGGATCTTCTTTTCCAGTTCGATGCTCAAATATTCACGTTGCCCTGGACACTGGAGTCAGAACAGTTTATTTTCATGCAATGAACTTGTGGGTTTCCTTTAAAGAGACTGTCTTATTTTCTTCTTTTCACTTTCAGGTGACCGTCGTGACATATGTTTGCAGGGTCTAGATGTAGGACGGTGCAGTGGTTCCTATCCTCGTTTTTATTATAACACAGCAACTAAGAACTGTGAGGAATTCGTTTATAGTGGATGTGGAGGAAATGAAAACAACTTTGTATATTGGTTTGTGTGCAGAGCTGTATGTCAACATTCAAGTAAGGAAGACATTTTAATCTTTGCCTTTGCAACAATGGCATTTTAGTCTTGTCCGGCAATCATTGATCTGAAAGCTCGAGTCCCAAAGTTACCTTGATCTCAGTTCTTCAATCCAGGCCCTGAACTAGGGAGAGGAGCTTAAAAGTGGGTGGAATCAGCAAAATCAGATCTTTTAAAATGGTAAAAATGCAAAAAGAAATTTCCTAAAGAAGTGCTATAAAGGTAGCCTTCTTCTTTTTACTATTTTTCTTGCAGTTTTGTGTCTCCACTCAATCAATAAAAGGGAATCACCTTGGAATGAAGCAAAATACTGAATAATCAAAGAAAATTATAGATTCCTCACAGGAACAGTCAGTTGTTGTTCATTTGTGAGACTTTGTTTGACTCACTGTCTGTAATATACCTGGCATATTTTGAGTGTACTGGCTACTCTCCTAACTCATCCTATTTCCTCTGCCACCGCTGTCCCCCTTTTTGTTTGTAAGCGGTTCATAAGTCTTATTATTGAGCTAAATTATAGAGACCTACTTGATTCCAACCTTTATAGAAAGACAATAAAAATTCAATTTTGGGGATCCATCATAAGTAGACTCTGCAAATACTTAAATCTGGGTGAAGAGAAGGTCCATGTGAAGTCTTGGGAACTTCCACTTCCAGGTGCCCTTCCTCCAAGTGTTGAATGCTCAGCTCTAGAAGGGGTTTCTCTTTCTGCCTGCTGGAATATAAACCCTAACCTTCAAGCAATTGGGAGGAAACCTCTCTCATGAGCTCCTCCGTCCATCCCAGAAGTCTGGGATCTTAGGAATGGGGATCTCGTGCCTCTTCTTAGCTGCACTAATGGCAAGTGGCAATGACTCAAATTTGAGTGTTCTCGCCATGTTAGGGTAGGCAAATTGTTTTCACTTTTTCTGACGTTTGGAGTGGATTGCTCAGGATCTACTTTTCCAGTAGATGCTCAAATATTCATGTTGCCCTGCACTCTGGATATATTTTCATGTGATGATCTTTTGACTTTCCTTAAAAAGGACAGTCTGTCTTATTTTCTTCTTTTCACTTTCAGTTTTAGTTCCTGAGAAATGTCTACTTGGACCAGCATTAGGAGTATGCTGGTCTCCTTCTGTTCGCTATGCTTTCAACGCGGAAGATGGGAAGTGTATGGAGTTTCTTTATAGTGGATGTCTAGGGAATGAAAACAACTTCTTAACTGAGGCGGAATGCCTAAAAGAATGCAAACCTACTGGTAAGGAAGTTTTGCAATCTAGGTCCTGAACTAGTATTAGGGGAAACTGGAGATCATCATTGGGATCAATCAGTAATCATTTAGAAAGTTAAAAACACCAAAAGAAATTTCATAAATAAGTGCCCTAAAAGCTGCCTTTTGTTTTTATGATTTTCTCTGCAGATGGTTATGTGAGCATTTCCACATTTGAATGGACAATGGGAATCACATAGCGATTACGCACACTATTGAAAAATCTACTGCTGACAACTTGATTTTCATTGTCTCCTTTCCAGGGTAACACTGACTACAATGCTTGATTGGATTAATAGAATCCTTTGAGAGGGGCTGGATTCAGCAGCTGAGGAAGGAACCGAAACTTCCATGGACTCTCCCACTGAAACATTTTGCATGCATTGAATTCTAAGTATTCTCTTAAATAAACACAAAAATGCTTTGAACCACAACAGTCTTTCTCTAAAGCAGTGTTTCTCAACCTTGACAATTTTAAGGCATGTGGACTTCAACTCCACCCTATGGTTGAAGGATAGTGAGAATGATTGATGTGTATCCATGGGATACAGGCAGCACACAACACCATGCACCCTCCGGGTTCGCAGAAAAACCCTTCTCCACAGAACTGGTCCCTCGTGCCCAAAAGGTTGGGGGCCTCTGGTTTAGAATATATGTGTCCTAATGAATACAAAGTGAATGGAAGTGATTCAGTCTAGTGTAGTATATTTATGGGAAACACATTACTAAACATGAATAAGTGAATTCTTAATAATGAGGAAGGCAAAGAATTAAGAGTTCTGGGTAGATTAGATGAGACTCTAGAAAGAAAGAGGTGAGATCCTCGGAATATGAGTTGGTAAAAAGAATGTTGGTTTGTCGAATAGAAAGATACAGAGTGGAGGGGAGGTGGTGCAGTCTTTCTAGCTCTGTCCTTATCCCTTTCTTCATGAATTCAACTTAATTAGGGTACATTCCTGACTTATTTGCTATGCTCCATAAAGCACTGTTATGGATGACGGGTGGAACTGTACTCTGGGTCCCTAGTTATGACCTCGTTGTTCCAACTACATGAATTCCCAGGACTACTTCCCTATTGAACAATCTATAAAATGGCTCGACTCAAAATTGGATTCTTGCCTACAGCACCATCTCTTCTGGAGATGGGTAGACCTTTCTTCCCCCCCACACACACCTACGTTCAATCTGCTTGCAACCTAAAAATGCTTTTTCAGCTCTGACTAGATTGTGGGGAAATGGAAAGGATTCTACTCCTTGCAGACAGCTGGTCATTTGCATTCCTTTAGAGCAGACATGTCAAACCTGCGACGTTACGTGACATCGCCCAACATATCAGAGTTTTTTCTCCATTGCTGGCAATGGGGTGGGCACAGTTACCTGGTGACATGTCTGGCCCGTGGCAGCTTGACACTCCTGTTTTAGAGAGTCGTTGAGGCCATTTGGAGGTTTACCTGGGCCCTCAGGGTCACCAGAATGGTGCAAATGGGTGTGGAGCCTTCTTGGAACTGTTGAAAGGACTGTGTTGTAGACTGGAGATAGATGTTGTATCCCTCCCCCTCTGTTGAGGGAGGGCAACTGACCCTTCCCTTCCAAGAAATGTGTCACATTAACAACAGACTTAATGTTGGAGCAGCCACCAGAATATGGCATACACTATAGCAGTGATGGCGAAACTTTTAGAGACTGAGTGTCCAAACTGCAACCCAAAACCCACTTATGCATCGTCCAGTGCCGTGTGGGTGTGGCCCAATGGTTGGGTGTGGCCAGTAGGATGGGTGTGGCCCATTGGGTGGGCGTGGCTGTGGTGGTAATGGCAGACTGGGTGGGACTAAAAAGTTCAATCAATCAATTCCAACTTTGCAAGATCTTTTTTTTTCCCGCAAGATGCTGAAATTGACTGATTGAACCTTTTTTTTTTTTTTTTGCACACGGTGATGGAGGCCTAAAGTGAAAAGGTTTTATAAAACCCAGCTGAAGGCCTAGGACCGGTCTGAGTGCTGCCTCTGGCACCCGTGCCATAGGTTCACCACCACTGCACTATAGGAAGTTCTGTTCTGGAATGGATCATCCAAAACATACAGAATAAAAACTTTCTGCAGTATTCCCAGTCAGTCCATAGTTCTGGGGGAACCATTTTGGGATGTGTGCATTATTCAAATATTGGGGAACAGGATAGTCTGACACAGTTTAAAAAGGCAGAACTAAATCCAAGTAGAAGTTTTCTTGCAGTTTCTTTCCTATGAATAATAATAATTTTATCGTTTTAGCTATTTTTTTGTACATTAAAAAATGTTCATGTACTATTTTTGTACACCAACAAGGAGCAATAAATGCAGAGCAATGTATTTGGGAACTGGAATACATACGTACATATATATACATACATACATACATACATACACACACACACACACACACACACACATATATACACATACACATATACATTTATTTTTATTTATTTTATTTATTTTTAAAATTTATAAGCCGCCCCACTCCTGCAGGACTCTGGGCGGCTAACAATAAAAGCACCACCAAAGTCCGGCTGCATTTCCTACAATGCAAACAAATAAAAATAATAAAATTTCCCTCTCATAGCCCTCAACTTGTTTCCCTTGGGAATTTGGGAGAAGGGGAGTGAGAGTGATGTAATGGTACATTGGAATGATCTTGGAAAATGAGAGAAAAAATTGCTACCTAGTTAAGGATCAGATAAATGCCAGGGGAAGCCCATAACTAAGAAAAAGAAATTTAGAAGAGGTTCACACTAACTTATCAGGTGGTTAAAATGAGACAGTGGGAAATTCGTACTTTTTGACTTGCAAGATTCTCTTAACGCAGCCTTACAATAAAGTGGAATAAGCTCACAATTTTTCCAGTCTGGTTTTGCTGGGGTGGGGAGGGGGGGGTTACATGAGGCCAGAGTCAAAGTCACAAGGTTCAGATCAGAAGGAAAGGCACACGGGGAATGGTAAGCAATCGGTTGTTGCCAATGGAGAGGCTTGAACTCTATGCTCTTCTTAAATAAAAACGGTCCCAGTGTTGCTTATTTGAAGGAATGAGGTTCCTTTTTTGCAAGGAGTCTTGCAGAATGTTCTTGCTCTGCTCTGCTCTACTGTCCGAGTGGTGCACCCTTGCTCAAACTCCTCATCTTCAGATAGCAATAGCAGCACCAGCATCACACGCACAAATGTCTGGACAGCACAACTTTGTCTTCCTTCAGCAACTCAGGCAGCAGTTCTTCCAGGTTTTCTGGAATGCTCATTGTTGGTCTCCTTATCAGAGGTAGAGCTGGCCATAAATGTGAAAAAATGTGTACTAAAATAGGAGAACATTTTAAAATTTGAACATATTCAAATGCTGGTAGACAGTAGGATAAAAGTTTGTGCTCGCCTATAAATCATGAAGTAAGAGAAAAATGACTGTAATAAGAGTGTGCTTTTGTCTACTTTGTTATATGGAACTGAAAGCTGGGAAGCCTGGCAGGGACACCCCAGGAAGCTTAACTATTTGTATGGTAGAGCAACAAGGAATAAGGTCAAGACTTTGTGTTGTGGAATGAATGAATACAAAAGTGAATTAAAGTGATTCAGTTAGGTAGTGCAAATAAATGGGAATGAAATTGCAAAAGGAGTAAATGAAGAAAAAGCAAATTGTTCATGAGGCGACACAGAGTTAGAGTCATGGTTGGATTAGACAAGACTATGGAACCAAAAAGATGAGAACTTTCATTGTGTAAATATATAGCAGAGTATGGAGCTTGTAAAAATAAAGGTGGTTTGCAAGGAGAGAAAGATAATAAGGGAGGGGAAATGGTGCTAAGTAATTATACCTCTTTCCTTTTTATCTCTTCCCTCATGCCTTCACTTTAATTAAGGTACAATTGCTTACTCATTTGCCATGCTCTGTGTAGACCTGTTTATGGATGACGGGTGGAACTGTACTCAGGATCACTAAGTATGACCTCTTTGTTCCAACAACATGAACGAGGGATTGACTTTAGAAGTCAATAAACTTTTAAGAAGTCAGTCCCTCATTCTGAAGAGGTTTATTGACTCCTAATAACACTCATTGTTCAGTAGTGTTCCCAGTCGATCCTTGGAGTAACCATTTTTGGTTGTGAGCATTAATCAGATATTGGGGAACTGGACCTTAGTGCTCTAACCACATGAATGCCCAGGTGTACTTCACTGTTGGACAATCTATAAAATTACTTTACTCAGCATTGGATACTTGTTTTCATCACCATGATTCATTCAAACTGCATGCTCCTCAGTTTTGGACTGCTCATTTTCTGCTTTCGGGATGCCTCTTCTATAGGTAGGTAGCAAGAACTTTCTTTTCCTTCCAAACTTATGTGCATTCCGCGTGCCACTGCCCCTTTGTCTTCCAAGATATAATCACATGAAGAACCCACTTGATGTTGGAGGGACCTTTAACACATGGGATTTAGTTTAGGAAGTCAGTTTCTGGAGTAGATCATTGGAAACAAACAGAATAAAAGTCCCTTTACTTCAGCATTCTCTGTCGGTCTTAGTTCTGGGTAATCATTTTGGGATGTGAGCATTTTTCAAATTTGGGGAAGTGGAGATCTTGACACAGTATAAAAAGATTAAATAAAATCTGAGTGGAATTTTGTTGCATATCCTTTTAGGTATATTCCTTTATATATTATCCTATGAATAATATATTCTTCCTAAAACCTACAGCTACTGTTTATTGTACATCAACAAGGAGCAACAGATGCAGAGCAATGTATTTGGGAACTGGAATATAAACATGTGATTTTTCCAACTCTAAGCAGACGCCACAAATACTTAAACCAGATTGAAGAGAAGGTATATGTGAAGTCTTTGGAAGAGGAGGAAAGAGGCTGGCCCCATCACCCCTCCACTTCCAGGTGCCCCTTCTCCCAGTGTTGAATGCCCAGTTCCAGAAAGGTTTCTCCTTCAGTTTAACCTTCAAGCAAAAGGGACGAAAGCTCTTCCTAATGACTATCTCAGTCCATCCCAGAAGTCTGGGATCTCAGGAATGGAAGTGCTAGTCATCTTCTTAGGGGTAGATTGGCTTAAGTCTATCAGGCTGCACTTCAGTCCTTGTAGGGCTTCCAATGGCAATTGGCAATGATTCAAATCTGAATGTTCGTACTATGTTAGGGCAAAGTATTTTCACTTTTTATGAGATTTGGAGCAGATAGTAATCAGGATCTTCTTTTCCAGTTCGATGCTCAAATATTCACATTGCCCTGGACACTGGAGTCAGAACAGTTTATTTTCATGGAATGAACTTGTGGGTTTCCTTTAAAGAGACTGTCTTATTTTCTTCTTTTTACTTTCAGGTGTGTATCCCGCGAAATGTACATATACACCTACAATAGGATGGTGTATGTCTCCTTCTCTTCGCTATTTTTTCTACCCACCAAAAGCGGCATGTATGATGTTCACTTATAGTGGATGTGGAGGGAATGCCAATAATTTCTTAACTTTGAACGAATGCATAAAACAATGCCAAAGCGTTGGTAAGAAAGAAATTGAAATCTTTTTTTGGCACACAAATATATATATAAAAAACTTTAATAGCAAAGCTATAGCAAATATTTTTTCCTAAAGCCTACAGCTACTGTTTTTCGTAGATCAACAAGAAGCAACAGATTCAGAGCAATGTATTTGGGAACTGGAAAATAAACAATATATGAATTTTCCAACCTTAAGCAGACACCACAAATACTTAGACCTGGTTGAAGAGAAGGTACTTGCAAACTCTTTGGAAGAGGAGGAAAGAGAATGGCCCACCTTCCCCTCCACCTTCATGTTTCCCTCCTCCCAGTGTTGAATTCCCAGTTCCAGAAGCATTTTCTTCGTCTTTCTGCTGGAATACAAGCCCCAACTTTCAAGCAAACGGGACAAAAGTTCTCCCTGATGACTTTCTCAGCCCATCCCAGGAATCTGGGATCTCAGGAATGGGGGTTGGTGCCTCTTCTTAGGGGTACAGCAGCTTGTGTCTGCAATTCAATTCTTTGAGGACTTCTAATAACAACTGGCAATGACTCAAATTGGAGTTTTCGATCTATGTTAGGGCTGGCAACTTGTTTTCACTTTTTCTGAAGTTGGAGCAGATCTACTTTTCCAGTAAATGCTCAAGTATTCACATTGCCCTGCACTCTGGAGTCAGAACCCAATATATATTCATGCAATGATCTTCAGGGACAGTCTGTCTTAATTTTCTTCTTTTCACTTTCAGGTGACCCTCAAGCGATATGTTTGCAGAATGTAGAAGTAGGACGGTGCAGAGGTTCCTTTCCTCGTTTTTATTATAACACAGCAACTAAGAACTGTGAGGAATTCTATTATGGTGGATGTGGAGGAAATAAAAACAACTTTCTATATTGGCTTCAGTGCAGAGCTACATGTCAAAATTCAAGTAAGGAAGACATTTAAATCTTTGCCTTTGGAACAATGGCATTTTAGTCTTGTCCGGCAATCATTGATCTGAAAGCTCGAGTCCCAAAGTTACCTTGATCTCAGTTCTTCAATCCAGGCCCTGAACTAGGGAGAGGAGCTTAAAAGTGGGTGGAATCAGCAAAATCAGATCTTTTAAAATGGTAAAAATGCAAAAAGAAATTTCCTAAAGAAGTGCTATAAAGGTAGCCTTCTTCTTTTTACTATTTTTCTTGCAGTTTTGTGTCTCCACTCAATCAATAAAAGGGAATCACCTTGGAATGAAGCAAAATACTGAATAATCAAAGAAAATTATAGATTCCTCACAGGAACAGTCAGTTGTTGTTCATTTGTGAGACTTTGTTTGACTCACTGTCTGTAATATACCTGGCATATTTTGAGTGTACTGGCTACTCTCCTAACTCATCCTATTTCCTCTGCCACCGCTGTCCCCCTTTTTGTTTGTAAGCGGTTCATAAGTCTTACTATTGAGCTAAATTATAGAGACCTACTTGATTCCAACCTTTATAGAAAGATAATAAAAATTCAATTTTGGGGATCCATCATAAGTAGACTCTGCAAATACTTAAATCTGGGTGAAGAGAAGGTCCATGTGAAGTCTTGGGAACTTCCACTTCCAGGTGCCCTTCCTCCAAGTGTTGAATGCCCAGCTCTAGAAGGGATTTCTCCTTCTGCCTGCTGGAATATAAACGCTAACCTTCAAGCAATTGGGAGGAAACCTCTCTCATGAGCTCCTCCGTCCATCCCAGAAGTCTGGGATCTTAGGAATGGGGATCTCGTGCCTCTTCTTAGCTGAACTAATGGCAAGTGGCAATGACTCAAATTTGAGTGTTCTCGCCATGTTAGGGTAGGCAAACTGTTTTCACTTTTTCTGACGTTTGGAGTGGATTGTTCAGGATCTACTTTTCCAGTAGATGCTCAAATATTCATGTTGCCCTGCACTCTGGATATATTTTCATGTGATGATCTTTTGACTTTCCTTAAAAAGGACAGTCTGTCTTATTTTCTTCTTTTCACTTTCAGTTATTCTTCCTGAGAAATGTTTACTTCAACCAAAAATAGGAGCGTGCTGGTCTCCTACTGTTCGCTTTGTTTTCAACGCAGCACATGGGAAGTGTATGGTGTTTCTTTATAGTGGATGTCTAGGGAATGCAAACAACTTCTTAACTGAGGAGCAATGCCTAAAAGAATGCAAACCTACTGGTAAGGAAGTTTTGCAATCTAGGTCCTGAACTAGTATTAGGGGAAACTGGTGATCATCATTGGGATCAATCAGTAATCATTTAGAAAGTTAAAAACACCAAAAGAAATTTCATAAATAAGTGCCCTAAAAGTAGCCTTTTGTTTTTATGGTTTTCTCTGCAGATGGTTATGTGAGCATTTCCACATTCGAATGGACAATGGGAATCACATAGCAATTACGCACACTATTGAAAAATCTACTGTTGACAACTTGATTTTCATTGTCTCCTTTCCAGGGTAACACTCACTACAATGCTTGATTGGATTAATAGAATCCTTTGAGAGGGGCTGGATTCAGCAGCTGAGGAAGGAACAGAAACTTCCATGGACTCTCCCACTGAAACACTTTGCATGCATTGAATTCTAAGCATTCTCTTAAATAAACATACAAATGCTTTGAACCACAACAGTCTTTCTCTAAAGCAGTGTTTCTCAACCTTGACAATTTTAAGGCATGTGGACTTCAACTCCCAGAATTCCACAGCCAGCAATGCCTTAAAATTTTCAAGGTTGAGAAACACTGCAGTCTAAAGTACTGTTTCTATTGCTCCTTATTCTGTCACGTCATCGACAAACTTGCAAACAGGACATCCCAAAACAGAATATTCAGTGAATATATCAGATACAGAGAATATTCAAATACATTTTATGGTCATAGAGAATGCTGAGCATCTGATCTGGTAGGAATATTTTCTTGGCCTCCCTCCCTCACAGTATCTCCCTTTTGAGATATGTCAAATCAGGAACTCCACCCTATGGTTGAAGGACAGTGAGAATGATTGATGTGTATCCATGGGATACAGGCAGCACACAAAACCATGCACCCTCCGGGTTCGCAGAAAAACCCTTCTCCACAGAACTGGTCTCTGGTGCCAAAAGGTTGGGGGCCTCTGGTTTAGAATATATGAGTCCTAATGAATACAAAGTGAATGAAAGTGATTCAGTCTAGTGTAGTATATTTATGGGAAACACATTACTAAACATAAATAAGTGAATTCTTAATAATGAGGAAGGCAAATAATTAAGAGTTCTGGGTAGATTAGATGAAACTCTAGGTGAGATCCTCGGAATATGGAGTTGGTAAAAAGAATGTTGGTTTGTCGAATAGAAAGATACAGAGAGTGGAGGGGAGGTGGTGCAGTCTTTCTAGCTCTGTCCTTATGCCTTTCTTCATGAATTCAACTTAATTAGGGTACATTCCTGACTTATTTGCTATGCTCCATAAAGCACTGTTATGGATGACGGGTGGAACTGTACTCTGGGTCCCTAGTTATGATCTCGTTGTTCCAACTACATGAATTCCCAGGACTACTTCCCTATTGAACAATCTATAAAATGGCTCGACTCAAAATTGGATTCTTGCCTACAGCACCATCTCTTCTGGAGATGTGTAGACCTTTCTTCCCCCCCCACACACACCTACGTTCAATCTGCTTGCAACCTAAAAATGCTTTTTCAGGAGGCAACTGGACTTTCTTGTTTTTTTTAAAGACATTTCACTTCTCATCCAAAATGCTTTTTCAGCTCTGACTAGATTGTGGGGAAATGGAAAGGATTCTACTCCTTGCAGACAGCTGGTCATTTGCATTCCTTTAGAGCAGACATGTCAAACCTGCGACGTTACGTGACATCGCCCAACATATCAGAGTTTTTTCTCCATTGCTGGCAATGGGGTGGGCACAGTTACCTGGTGACATGTCTGGCCCGTGGCAGCTCGACACTCCTGTTTTAGAGAGTCGCTGAGGCCATTTGGAGGTTTACCTGGGCCCTCAGGGTCACCAGAATGGTGCAAATGGGTGTGGAGCCTTCTTGGAACTGTTGAAAGAACTGTGTTGTAGACTGGAGATAGATGATGTTGTATCCCTCCCCCTCTGTTGAGGGAGGGCAACTGACCCTTCCCTTCCAAGAAATGTGTCACATTAACAACAGACTTAATGTTGGAGCAGCCACCAGAATATGGCATACACTATAGCAGTGATGGCGAAACTTTTAGAGACTGTCCAAACTGCAACCCAAAACCCACTTATGCATCGTCGAGTGCCGTGTGGGTGTGGCCCAATGGCTGGGTGTGGCCAGTAGGATGGGCGTGGCCCATTGGGTGGGCGTGGCTGTGGTGGTAATGGCAGACTGGGTGGGACTAAAAAGTTCAATCAATCAATTCCAACTTTGCAAGATCTTTTTTTTCCCGCAAGATGCTGAAATTGACTGATTGAACCTTTTTTTTTTTTTTGCACACGGTGGTGGAGGCCTAAACTGAAAAGGTTTTATAAAACCCAGCTGAAGGCCTAGGACCGGTCTGAGTGCTGCCTTTGGCACCCGTGCCATAGGTTCACCACCACTGCACTATAGGAAGCTCTGTTCTGGAATGGATCATCCAAAACATACAGAATAAAAACTTTCTGCAGTATTCCCAGTCAGTCCATAGTTCTGGGGGAACCATTTTGGGACGTGTGCATTATTCAAATATTGGGGAACGGGATAGTCTGACACAGTTTAAAAAGGCAGAACTAAATCCGAGTAGACGTTTTCTTGCAGTTTCTTTCCTAGGAATAATAACAATAATTTTATCATTTTAGAAATAATTTCTAAAACCTACAGCTATTTTTTGTACATTAAAAAAATGTTCATGTACTATTTTTGTACATCAACAAGGAGCAACAAACGCAATGTATTTGGGAACTGGAATACATACATACATACATACATACATATATATATACATATACATACATACATATATGTATATATATATATATACATATATGTATACATACATACATACATATACATACATACATACATATATATATACATATATATATCAGCGTTTCTCAACGTTTGTGTGATGTGCGTGGAGCCACCCCGAGGGGAAAAAATGACGGATCACATTGTTTGGCGACCCCCCATAAAATGGTCGTTTGACCCCAAATGGGGTCGTGACCCATAGGTTGAGAACCTCTGATACACACACACACACACACACACACACACACACATCTTGAGTGCTTTTTGATGCACCCTGTCAACCCAAATATGGGAGAAAGAACTCTTTTGCCTTGTATATATATAAAAAGAAGACCTGAAACTGCCTCACGCCATCTGAAGTAAAAAGGAGAGTCCACCCACTGTCCCCGCCCGCTGCCTCGAGCCTTCTGAAACTGCGCATGTCCTTCCTTGTGGGAGGGCGCATGCGCATCGCTGGGGTCGAAGCCCGGGATGTTCCCTGGAGCGGGCGCTGGCTCCTGGCAAGGCTTGAGGAAGAAGGGCGAAGAAGAGTGGTGTGAGGTGACCCGCGCGTGCGCAGTGGCGTCCCCGCCCGGTGCTGCCCGAGGAGTTGAAGGCTGACGGCCGTGCCGGCCTGTCGCGTCGCGGACCCCGGGAGGCCTGGGCTGGCAAGTATCGGTGGCCGTCTGGGGTGGCTGGCTGTAGGAGGGAGCGGTCTCCCGCTTTTCTCTCCGGGGATCTATCTCGGGCTTGGGCTTCCACGGATTGCGGATTTTCCCCGCTTCGCTTTCCCCGTTTTTGGCATCCTCTCGCCCCCTCCCACTTCGCGTCGTGGGCCTAACTACAAAGCCCATCGCCCACCGCTTGCCCCGCCGCTCCTGTCATGCCCCCCTGCTGTGGCCCCTCAGGTCGGGCGGGTCTATTTCCCCCCTTATGCCATTGTCTGAGGCGGCTTCTGCCGAGGGAGGCCGGGCCGCCTCTTTGACGACCCCTGGCCAGCAAGGGGTAGTGCATGGGGATGATGGGAGTCGTAGTCCTCCCGAGACACCTGGACGGGGCCCCTTGCCTTAATCTGTTTTCACCGATGCTACTACGCGCAAGACTCCTTTGCAGGAATAATGATAATGATAATAACAATAATAGTAATAATAGTATTAATAGTGTTAATAATAATTATTAATAATAATAATAATTGATTTTTATTTTGTACAAATCAAGGCAGTGGTATTTAATGCTCCTGCTTCCTGTTTTCCTCACAATACCAACAACCCTGTGAGGTAGGTTGGGCCAAAAGAAAGCAGCTGGCCTCACCGGTTTTCATGTCTGATTGATAATAATAACATCAGCCCATCACTCACAATCTTTCCATTTCTGGGGAGTCCTTGGTTCTCTCTCAGCTTGGTTGTTTACTTGCAGGCATTTCATTACTCAGCTAGGTAACAACAACATTGTCTGCAGTTCAGCCCTGAGCTACTGAGACTCTCTGCTATAGGTAGTCTTCGACTTACAACAGTTCGTTTAGTGATCATTCGAAGTTAACAGTGGCACAGAAGAAAGTCAGTTATGACCATGACTCACACAATCATTGTAGATCCCCATGGTCACACGATCAAAATTCAGATGCTTGACAACTGATTCCTATTTATGATGGTTGCAGTGCCCCGGGGTCATGTGATTCCCCTTTTGTGACCTTCTGACAAGCAAAGTCAATGGAGAGGCCAGATTCACTTAACAACCGGGTCACTAACTTAACAACTGCAGTGATTCACTTAACAACGGTGGCAAAAAAGTAGAATGGGGCAAAATTCACTCAACAAATGTCTCACTTAGCAATTGAGCACTTGGGCTCAATTGTGGTTGTAAGTCAAGGACTACATGTATTGGACTCTCCATTTCTTCTCCCCATGCCATTTCCTTCTCTTCTTCATATTACCTCCAAATCTTTAAATTTGGAACCTGCTTTGCAATCCAACATTGCTGTACTCCAATGCTTTTTGGATTTGAAGCTTTTCCCTTCTGTTTTGTTTCTGTTTGATCCATTACTTTGAAGCTTTCCCCACCCCGCGGGGAAAATGTTTATAATATTGTAAGGCACTCCATTTGAAAAAGTTTCCTTCTCATTCAGCAAGCAAATAAACATTGTTAGCAAGCAGTTCAGATGTCAGTAGAGAGATGGTCTGTTGCAGCACATCAAACAAGAACAATCTTCTGAGTTAATCTCCTTATCAGAAGCAGTCTAGTGCAGTCATTAGAAGCCCATTAGAAACTATCAGTCATGAAGTTATTTTTTTCAGGCTTTGCTGCACCTACGAGATTGTCCAGTAATTTTAGTTAATATATGATTTTTTCAGAAGTGGATATTTCTGTTCTGGGAATTGGGGCGATAACACAGACATTTCTGACAGTGCTTCAATAAAGTTAAAATAAACATGTACTACAAAGTAGCATAGTACTTCCAAATTGAAGCATGATTTCCATTGCATTTCAGTCATTATTTTAAACATAGTTCTCTGGAGCAATTGGCAAGAAGATGAATGAGTACTGAACAGCAAGTAGTACTAGTTCTGTTCCCAAATGACATGATTTAGTGAGAGGTTCCTACATATTGTAATGTTTTGGGCTGCTTGACGTTATATCTCAAAGTACTAGAGTTGAACAGTTCTTTGAGACTGAGCTTTCCTTACAAATAATCTCAGACTTTTGAAAGTTTGTAATTTATCTTTTTCATCTAAGTTTTATTACTGCGACTGCAGATAAAGTAATTCTGGTTTAAAATATGAACCATTCGTGAGTTAATTTGGATTCATATTCAGTACATGTATTGATTTATACTTTATGTAATCTATATTGACTGTTGTTGAGATCTGAGTCGATTTATGAGAAAGTAAGTTTCTTCACATTGTTAATATAAATATTGCTATTTATAGAAGAGGTCATAGCCTGATGTTCCAGAACCCTATATTAGTTTCCCAAACCTATAGGCTTGGCATCCAGATCCTCTGTTATGAAAGGAATATTATGAATAATCATATTATCTTTAGTTGAATTTTGTAATCAAATTAATTTTTGTCCTGGCATCTACCTCTTCACAAAATCTTACATCTTACTTCAGGTTATCATTATTTTAATCCCTATAAGCAGTTTTGCTCCCACCTCTTCAGATTGTTCCTTGATGCTATTCTAGAAATTAACCCTAGAATTATGATCATTAAGTTTAGTCCGGCAAAATTAAATCTTTATGTTCACAACATTAAACTTGTTTTGGGCTCCCAAACATATGAACAATTGATTAGAGTAACCTGTCTGTTTTCCCTTTCCTTCTGTAAATCAGTAGTTTCTATCAGGCTGAACATCTAAGCATCAGTTTTTCATTCAGCTGAATGATTTGCACAAACCATCATTTCAAAACAAATCATGATTTATGATTCTGTTTTTAGCCAATCATAAATTATAATTTGATAGTTGCAGTAACTAGACTAAACATTAATGATAGTTTGGTGTAAATATCTCAGGGCAACTGATTTTGCAATTCTTCTACATATTATTCTATAATGTTAATTCTCTGTACTGTACTACTGTCTAACTCATATTAGCCTGTAAATTGATTTGTATATTGATGGTCCTATATTTAAAAAAAACAGCATGTATCAGATAAATATCTTAAATTGTATTTTAACTGCACAGACAAAAATGAAAAACTGTCCAGTTAAATGTTTGTTAATAAAAGATCCATATTCTTATTTCATTGGCATCCAGTCTGATTTCTTTGGAAAGTTCTTTTCATACTATGTAACCATTTGCTTTGCCATCACCTGCACTCTTAAGTTAATGTTTTCTTTGGTTTACTTTTGTCAGTAGTAGTTTGGTGATGCTGAAACATTGTTGCAGTTGTTGTAAGAACTTTGAAAAACATGAGAAAAGACAGATGTTTGGAAGATAAAATTTTAGTTGTGGATACTTTGTATTTTGTGATATTTTTTGTTAAAAATATTTGAATGCTAAGTAAAATGTACATTTATATTTATTAATTTGTAGAAACAGAAATGAATAATATAAAGTAAGAAAGAAAACAACAGAAAGTAAACTAGAGAACCAGAATAGTTTGGGCTGGCATCTCATTGGGGCTGAGAATAGGCTTGGCATGTTTGTGGGTGGGTGTTGGTCTCACTTGTGTTTAATTGCTCTACATGGGGCTACCCTTGAAAAGTATTCGGAGACTATAGTTGGTCCAGAATGCAGCCACGCGAGTGATAGCGGGGGTTCCACAGTACACCCACGTTACACCTATCCTCCGCGAGCTGCACTGGTTGCCTATTGGTCTCCGGGTCCAATTCAAGGTGTTGGTTATTACCTTTAAAGCTCTATATGGCTAAGGGCCAGGCTATTTGCGAGACCGCCTACTACCTCATAGTTCCCTTCGTCCGGTTAGATCCCACAGGCTGGGCCTCCTTCAGGTCCCGTCGGCCAAGCAGTGCCATTTGGCGGGGCCGCGGGGGAAGGCTTTCTCTGTGATGGCGCCCACGTCTTGGAACCAGCTCCCCCCAGAGATTAGGATCGCTCCCACCCTGTTGGTTTTCCGCAAGCTGCTTAAGACCTGGCTTTTCCGGCAGGCCTGGGGTTTATAAAATGTGACCCCTGGATGAATGTTATTGTATTGTTTGTGTTGTTAAGTTATATTGTGTTTTTATTGTTAGCCGCCCGGAGTCCTGCGGGAGTGGGGCGGTCTATAAATTTTAATAAATAAATAAAATAAATAAATTAATGGAAACTATCCCTGCTGAGTTATTGTGATTTCATCAAATGTTTCTACCATAGATTTTATATATTGTATCATCCACACCCCAAACGTGAGACTTAAATATTTGGAGCATTGTGTTATTTGTGGTTGCTTCTTCTTGGAATATCTTAAACACTGATGTTTATTGTAGTCTGGAAGAAACACATTTAAAGTGATTTAATATGATCTCGGAAAGTAAACATTTTCGGGATCTATATGAATTTAAGAATGATTAAGGACAAATATACTCCATTTATAATCATAACATTGATTTCATTGCTTTACTTATAGGTATCTTTTTGTTCTTTTGTCAGATTACCAACTTCTCATGTCTTCACAATGAGACAAGCTTGGGGTTATTTCTTCCCTATACCTTGTAGTTGATAGTTTTAGATGCCGAGACAATGCTGGCATAGATATGGCAGATAGTGTCAAGATCTTCCTTAATGATCTTATCAGGGTAAGCACTTCCTTTTATTTTTGTTGTTATACATGACTGTGCATTTAAGATAAGACTGGATTTCAGAGTGTTTCAGTCACTAATATTTATGTTAGCTCCCATAAATCTGTCTTTAGCAGTATGAAGGAGGGAAATTTGAAGACTTTATTCACAGACTTGAACTATGTGTAATTATTGAGCAAAATCCATCTCAGTACCAATTCTGTGATTGTTTCTCAGTCTTTTGATTCCTTTTATTTTTGTTGTTATACATGACAGTTCATTTAAGATAAGATTGGATTTCAGAGTGTTTCAGCCACTAATATTTATGTAAACTCCCATAAATCTGTCTTTGGCAGTATGAAGAAGGGTGGTTTTAGGACTTTATTCACAAACTTGAACTATGTGTACTTATCAAGTAAAATCCATCTCAGTACCAATTCTGTGATTGTTTCTCGGTCTTTTGATTAAGCTCAAGTATAGTATCCATGTGTCTAACCTTATGATTCTTAGTAAATGGAAAGAGAGAGTTCCTGAACTGTGATGCCAATATATTAGTGATCAGATAATGAATAACAGAGTAACAGAACAGAATCATAGAGTTAGAAGAGACCTTGTAGGTCTTCGAGTCCAATCCCCTGCTCGGGCAGGAAACTTTATACCATTTCTGACAAGTGATTGTCCAGTCTTGGTTTAAAGAATTAGACTTAACTAGAAAATCACTGGGTATTTGCTTAGACATCTCATTTAGAGAAAAATCAGCAGAAACAATGTGTTTATGTCTCTAGGGAATTAAAGATTCCATATGGGGGATCTGTACAATCTCCAAGCTGGATGCTCGGATCCAGCAAAAAAGGGAAGAGCAGCGGAAGAGAAGAGCAACTAGTGTGCTTGCCCAGCGAAGAGCACAAAGCGAAGAGAGGAAGCAAGAGAAGTAAGTTCCAATCTTGGGGATTGCGTCGTGCCAACAGTAATCATCTATCAGTGTTTTACCATCCAGATAGCAATAGCAACAGCACTTAGACTTATATACCGCTTTACAGCCCTCTCTAAGCGGTTTACAGAGTCAGCCTACTGCCCCCAACAATCTGGGTTTTCACTTTATCGACCTCGGAAGGATGGATGGCTGAGTCAGCCTTGAGCTGGTAAGACTCGAACTGCTGACAGTTGGCAGTCAGCTGAATAGCCTGCAATACTGCATTCTAACCATTGAGCCACCACCAAAATGGTACCAACCCCCTAGAAGTTGACTTACATCTGCTAACATAGTCTGTGTACAAACTGGATCCTGCAAACTTTGGTAGGGATTTTTATTTTATATTGGCCAAATTAAATGAGGATTTTGAAATATTCTTTTATGTGGAACTCTCTAAAAGTGTCATTTGAGGGACCAACTATGTTCTATGTTCTGTTTAGTTTCATCACGAAAGGCACTGGATTCTTTGTAGGAAGAGATTTGGAATGAAGATTTTAAGATACTATTTTTAGTCTCTTGCCCAGTAGCTTCTGTGGTTGTAATTCATGTTTTAAAAAAATTGACATTGTGAAAAAGAAATAGAAAAAGTCTGCAAATTTATCTTAGGTGCTAAATAACAACTAGTTTTACATGTACATCTGTATGACATTGAATAGTTAAACAGTGAATGTATAGGCTTACCTAATAATAGAGAAAAAGAAGAAAAACTGGAATGTAAAAATCCAACTTTTGAAACGCCTTTTTTTTCCAAATGAGGCTCCCAACAATTTGAAATTTAATGAGGATAATAGAAATTTATACATTTGCATTTTTAGGGTTGCAAAGAGACTGAAACCACCAAGCTGAAAGAATCTGCTGCCCTATCTGAAGCATTCCCCTCTCTTTCTGTGTTAAACAGATGTGTTTTTTGAAAATACATGTAGTTTTGGTTTTTACACTTTCTTCTACTTTTCTTTAGTGAACCCCGGATAGTAAGCCGAATACTTCAGTGTTGTGCATGGAATGGAGGTGTATTTTGGGTAAGAATAATTTTGCTTCTTTTTTAAAAAACAGCAACTTAATTGAATCAATTGCTTTATTCTTTTCTGCAAATATGCTTACCTGCTTGAAGTTTAGAATTGGATAATGCTTCAACCTGAAAAAGCAAATGAATAGTGATTGAAATCATTACTACTTCCCAGATAAGGGATAGTTAACATTTATTTAGCCTTGGTAGATACAGTATTATCCCAATCAGATTTTAATATAAATAAAAATAGCCATGCAACCCCAGGAAATATGTGTGTGAGTTAAGAGGTCACTCATCGATTTTTGTCATCTGAAGTACATCTTTTACTGGAATTGTGCAACTACAGCACTATGCAACTCCTAGAAAAGGTGCAAATTGTTTAAGGGAGTTCTTATGGACATGGGATGTGGTTTTATATCTTTTTTGGCTTTGGATCCAAAGAATTTTATATGTTTATAGAATTTTTTTGTTTCCTTTTGCTGTCCCCCCCATTATGATTTTCCCATATAATTATTGATGCATGTGCTGGAGCTGTCACATTTGTAAAGATAAATTATTCATATATTTACTTGTATATGTACTTGGAGAAAACCATGAAATAAGTGCTAAGATATCAGGTTTGAAGATCAGTTATAGAAAACAGATTACACCTTCCGGATCTTAGAAAACTTACTTTCTCCATAGTAGCACGCACATTTAAAAATAGTGAATAAAACTGAATTATTCCTTCTTGGTTGTTGTTGTTTTATTTTATTTTTTAGCTTAGCCTCCTCTTGTTCTATCGGGTTTTCATACCTCTGCTTCAGTCAGCAACAGCACATGTAATTGGTAAGTATATTACCGTTTAAGGCATTTGTCAAATAAATAATTGTTTATCTAGCCTAGGGAATTATGTTTTGATGGAGAAGCGTATAATTTGTTGTACTCTTCTCTTCCCTTGGCCTCAAATTTTCAAAACTGGAACACAGTACTATTTTTGTAAAGGTGAAATAATACTCTTGAATGAAAGGAGGCAATAATTATGGTCCTAGCTACATTTACCGATCTGCTATCAGCTTGTGACCAGTAGAGGAGATTTGTAGAAGGAAGGTGCATTTTATTTTTCTGATATAACAATTCAGGTGAGGCACCTGAATTGTAATGAATCTTTTTACTTACTACTGTTGAAAATGCTCTCTCTGCTTTGGAAGGTGATCCGTCATTGCATGGTGATGTCTGGTCTTGGCTGGAATTTATCCTGACCTCCATCTTCAGTGCCCTTTGGGTCCTCCCACTCTTTGTGCTCAGTAAAGTGGTCAATGCCATTTGGTTTCAGGTAAGTCGTTTTTTGAGGAAATCAATAACTTGTTGACCTACTGCTTCTTTGGCTCCCTACCTAAGACATACCTTGATACACAGGTAGTCCTTGTCTTACAACCGTGTGTAGTGACCATTCAAAGTTACAACGGCACTGAAAAAAGTGACTTACAACTGTTCTTCTCAATGACTGTTGCAGCACCCCCATGGTCACGCAATCGAAATTCGGGTACTTGGCAACTGGAATATATTTCTGATGGTTGCAGAGTCCTGGGGTTGTGTGATTGCCATTTGCAACCTTCCCAGCCAGTTTCCAACAAGTAAAGTCAAAGGGGGAAAGCCAGATCCGCTTAATGACAGCCTAGTTCACTTAACAATTGCAGTGATTCGCTTAACAAGCATGGCGGAAAAGCTCTTAAAATTGGGCGTGACTCATTGAACAACCACCCTGCTTAGCAATGGGAATTCTGGTCTCAGTTGTGATCATAAGTCAAGGACTACCTGTATTGTCCTGTGTTTTTTGAGGGATGTTCAAGACAACCATCTTCTTCCATTTTATTCAGAAGTAAGTCTGGTTATTCTGTTTCAGGACATTGCTGATCTGGCATTTGAGGTGTCAGGAAGGAAGGCGCAGCCCTTTCCCAGTGTCAGTAAAATCATTGCCGACATGTTGTTTAACCTCTTACTGCAAGCTCTCTTTCTCATCCAGGTAAGAATGGGCCTAAAACACTCCACCCAGATTATCCAGACACTAAGAGTAATAGACATTGGTATTTGAAGGACAGAACTGTACATTCGGCAGATCTTAACAAGAAATAGAGCCCAAGGTAGAGAAAAAGCAGAGAGGACTGTGAAAGAAAAAAGGAATGAATTTGGCCATATTTTTACAAAGAGGTCACTAGCCAGTTTGACTTAGGTGGTAGTTCTCTCCCAGTCACAACCTTTGGGGGGATAGGTTAACACTACTACTTTTTCAAAGCTGTTTATAACGGAGAGTTTATTTATTTATTTATGAGACTTATACACCGCTTTAAGTGCAAGCACTCTCTAAGCGGTGTACACCAGTAAGCAATGTATATATATATTTTACATTGCCCCCAATAATCTGGGTCCTCATTTTACCTACCTCGGAAGGATGGAAGGCTGAGTCAACCTTGAGCCGGTGAGATTTGAACCGCTGACTTGCTGAACGCAGTCAGCTAAAGTGGCCTGCAGTACTGCACTCTAACTGCTGCACCACCTCGGCTCTTGGAATCATGTCCTCCTGCCATGCATGAAAGAACTACAGACTAGGTTTGTTGCTCAAATGTGCATAGCTGGGCTTCTAGCCAAGAATGATGATCATGGACTTTGTTGCCCTGGTACCTAGGATCCAATGCTCTAATACTGGGAGTGGAGCAGAGTGTACCAAGAAAGACGAGACTTAAGTATATACAGTTAATCCTTGACTTATGACCATAACTGGACTGGAATTTCAGTCGTACGTCGAGGCAGCATATGACCAGATTCAATTATATGATTGTTTTTAGTCATGGTTAAGCATGTGCAGTCATTAAGAGACAGTGTGGTGGTAGGTACTAAGCCATTTTATCCAATGGATGTTTTTTGCCAGAAAACTGCAATAAATGTCACAAAGCTGCCACTGGTCATACATGTGAGCCAATTGCCAAGGGTCAGAAATACAATCATGTGACCATGGGGGAGGGGTTATGCAGCAGTCATAACGTTGTAAGTAACTTGAATCTATTGTAATGCAAATGGTCATTAAGCAATTGGTTGTAAGTTGAGGACTACCTGTACTGTCTCTTCACTTGTTTAGTTTCCTGGACTTTTTAACAAGGTACAGAATTTGAGGTTTCTGTGGAAGGGAATGCTCTTTCAAACTGAATTTGTTTTACTTTCCCCAGGGGATGATTGTCAGCCTGTTTCCTATTGATATCATTGGGCAGTTAATTAGCCTGCTTCATATGTCCCTGCTCTACTCATTATATTGCTTTGAATACCGTTGGTTTAATAAAGGTAAGTCCTGCTGACTTTCCACGGTGTAATTTAAAAAAAAAAATCTTCTTTTGTTGTTCAGTGCTGGGGTTGTTTGGTGCAAATGTATACAAATTCCAGTAACACTCTTCCTACAGGATCTTTGCAGAGTTCTCCAGTGGCAGAAGCAGGGCTGAAAAATTAAAGAGTACATTTTATTCTCTGCCTGTTGCTTGTGGTGGCTGGTGTTTTCTGCTATCACCAGTGATCAATAAACTACTGATATATGGGATGGAGGTGAATTTACATAATACTTCCTAGACTATGAAGATATCTAGGAAAAAATATTGGGATGGTAATTCCTGGAATATGAAAGCCAGTATTATATCACAGCATTAATGCTTTGAACCATGTGTTTTGGGCTTTTCTCTTGCTAGGCATTGAAATGCATCAACGATTATCCAACATTGAAAGGAACTGGCCTTATTACTTTGGATTTGGGTTACCACTGGCCTTTCTCACTGCAATGCAGTCTTCTTACATTATCAGGTGACTTACTGAGAAACTGGAGTCATGCCATCCCTTTTCTACTCTGTGGGAGGGAGAGGAGGACAAGTAGGTGGGGAATTAATGAAAAGAGACCTGGTGTAAATGTTAATAGGGAAGGAGAAAAAGAAAACTCCTTGGAACAGTGATAGAAGCAAAGCTTTTGAAAAGCTGGTCATGGGATATTGTTGTGAGCCCATGAAGGTTTAATTGAGATGTATGTTTTTTTTTCTTCTGGACATCCATGATGTGTTTTCCTATTTTATATTCCATGATAGCAGTGCAAGAAAACCAAGACACTTTCTTATAAGTAGTGTACAGTACTATTTCCTGTTTTCAATTATGCCGGAATATTAATCTGGGCAGAACTTGGATGCTGCTCTTTCTGCTGCCGATTTGTTGAGCCGTTCCATGTGTCAGCAGTAGGGGACAAGAGGGACTCTTCTATATAAAAACATGGATAGTATATAAATTTAATAAATTGTTGTGATATAGGAGAAGCTATATTAAGTGGCAAGCTGTATGAAGAAGGATGTGGGTACAGCATCTGGATGCTGGATATTTGGATTGTTTTTTGTTATTTTGTATTTAATTATTTGTTAAATGTATATGCCGCCCATCTCATCAATAAGGCGACTTTGGGCAGTTTATAAACAGTAAAAGATAAATATAAAAACAATTAAAATTAAGAAAAGGTACATAAAAACTCAGACCACGTTTTTGGTTTAGTATGAGCAATTGTTTCAGTGATTGAAGGAGCATACAGGTCAATAAATACAGTCTGACATCTCCTAAACTTAAAGCACATCATTTGGAAAAAACAAGTTCATTCACTATAGTGCCCTCTTCATTTTCTCACACACATGTCTGCGTGTGCATGTATGTAGGTGCTTGAATTCTCAGATCTTGTTAAGACATGGTCTACTCTAGCCGGAGTTTATCACAACAATAATACTTATTTTAAGTGTAGCCCTAAGCTGATTACTATAATTTAAAAACCATAGTGCGATTAATTAATTTCTTGGTAGCATAAATGCTAATAATGACATTGAAATTTATTTAATTTAAGGATGTAAAAAAAAAAAATCTGCACCAAAATAGAAAGGTTTAAACTCACCTCTGCACTAGTGGCCGGTCCTAAATCTGCATTGAGAATAGACTTTTCATCTAGCCAATTGCATGTAACATGGAATTGTGTTCCTATTCTGTAGTTCAGTGTTTCCCAAACTTGACAATTTTAAGGCATGAGGACTTCAACTCCCAGAATTCCACAGCCAGCAACACTGGCTGTGGAATTCTGGGAGTTGAAGTCCACATGCCTTAAAATTGTCAAGTTTGAGAAACACTGCTGTAGTTTATGCTTTCTCCCTTTTTAGTCTGCAGAGATCTGTACAAAACATCCTCTGTTTTCTCTCCCCATCTCCCTATCCCACAGTGGCTGCTTGTTCTCCATTCTTTTTCCTCTATTTATTATCAGCGCCAATGAATCGAAGACACCAGGAAGAGCATAGTAGGTATCCATTTCCTTTTTCAGCAGACGTAACTCAAGGACTACCTATATGTGTAAAGGCTTCTGCCCCAGTGAAGTAGATTATACTGTATACCATTTTTTGCCCCGATAGCTATGGAAACTCACTGCAAGCAGAAAAAAAATTGTACCACTTAGAAACCTGCGCTACTTATAAACTTTTATACCTAGATCTAAAAGTTTTGTTTATTATTTATTTATTAAATTGCTTTGCCGCCCAGCTTGCCACGAGGCTGCGTTATTGACAAAAGATTTCAGCAGTAGAGAAAAATGGTAAGAACTGTCCTCTGCCATCATTAATCGGGATTAGGCAGATTTTGTACGTTGAAAGGCCCCCAATGCAGCATACAGGTAGTTTTCGACTTACAATCACAACGGAGCCCCAATTTTCCATTGCTAAGCAAGACAGTTGTTGTGTGCGTTTTGTCCCGTTTTCTGACCTTTCTTGCCACGGTTGTTAAGTGAATCACTGCAGTTGTTAGTAACCCGGTTGTAAAGCAAATCTAGCTTCCCCAATGATTTTTGCTTGTCAGAAGGTCACAAAAGGTGATGGCATGATCCCGGGGCACTGCAACTGTCAGAAATACACACCAGTTGCCAAGCGGTCATATTAAATACTCATTCTCTTTCCCATAATTGGATCCTAGTATTCCTAGCAAAAACAGTTCGTAGACATTTTCTATTTCTCATCCTGGTACAGTGGTTCTCAACCTGTCGGTCGGGACCCCATTTGGGGTCGAACGACCATTTCACGGGGGTCGCCAAACAACGCAGTCCGCCATTCCCCCCCCCTCCCTTTCCTTAGCTGTGCTCCTCCCTTTTATTCTATTGGCTTTTGAAAGCCAATAGAATAGACTCTCTTGAATAGAGTCTAATTCTATTGGCTTTCAAAAGCCAATAGGAATTGTCCAGGCTGTCTCTGCCCTGCTGAGCCCGCCAAAATTCCCATTCTGCAAACGGTGCTGCACTAGTTGAGTAGTCCTCGACTTACAACCGGTTGAGTAGTCCTCGACTTACGACCGGTTGGGGGTTGCGGCATTAAAAAGGTTGAGAACCACTGTCCTAGTACATCACCACTTACTAACGGAGTATCCTGAACGAAAGGGGACCTTAAGAGAGGTTAAGAAACTAACGCGAGGCTGTCTTCTGTTTCAGCCATTTCCAACTGCGCCTCTTTTCCTTGGTCGTCTTCCTTAGCAACAAGCTATTCCACAAGACGGTTTATTTTCAGTCCAGCCTGAGCACCTCTTCGTCTGCTGATCGACTGCCCTCGCCACGCTCCTCGCCTGCTAGACTGGCACACTGAGCCAAGGCAGGGAGGGAGGAAGGAGGAGAACCCTTCAGACAACACGTGCTTCTGTGATTGTGAGGAGGGCGGGCGGGAGGCTTGTGCAATTCCCCTTGTGATCTCTCTTTTAAGCCCGTCGGAGGTTGGTTAACAAAATACATCTGGCGGGCGGGCGAGTGGGTGGGAAGAACCTGGATTTTTAACACTTTTGTGAGTTTATTTCGGATGCCAGGTTCTCCTTGGCTTGTTTTTATAGTGTGTAATGGGCCTGTTTCTGTGCACTTTTTTGTACATTTCCTTACCTTCCCCCCCCCCCATTTCCCCCCCGGGATGAATGGTTTTTGTAATGCATATTGTCGTAGCTTTCTGATGCTGATGGGGTCTTTACCACAAGTGTTGGATTTTTCTCAATGATCGTAGTTCTTTATATGGTTACCTCAGGTCAGGATTTTGTAATCCCCCCCCCCTCCCGGTTGTGTGCTGAAATGAAAAGTGGATCATGTAACACTTGCATAAGGTTAAGATGTTGGGTGGGAGGGCTCTTCCTCTTCCTGGCATCTGGTGGCCTCTCTTAACTTTATTTGGTTTTTACTTTGAAGGGATCAGCGTTTAATGGATGCAACAAATTCCTAATCTTAAGGACAGATTGTATCGTTTTGGTTTTTTTTTTACTTATGTCCTTGGAGCTTTTGAAAAGCACCTTCTGAACTCTGAAAGGGAAATTTGAAAAGTGTACGGGTAAAGTCAGGCACTAAGCGAAAACGTGTTAATTCTTGTGTCTGGGGTTGTAAAGTTGGCAATATACTGTTAAAATCTTGCAAGAAATAATGCTTCTAAGGAACATATTTATGGATCCTGGGGATGGATTTTGTTTGGGGGTGGTGGTGGTGAGGGACATGTACACAAGGGAGATTCCGAAAGATATCTATGGAGAAATAGGTGTTGTTGTTTTCCACAGGGCTTCTGCACAAGGCTACATACAGGCCATCGGTGCTAAGCCCAGTATGCAGAGCAGAGAATTTGGTGATGTCAGTTTTAAGGCCTCCGACTCAAATGCTGTTAGGAAGCCTGACTTGGAATAATTGTCCCAGCTGAGTGAGAATGATATACACCAAAGTGCTCCTGTGTGATTGTAATTGCGATTGAAATTAAGGACTCCTCAGCTCAGGATATGTGATCTTCATATGTATTCATCTGTCCGTGTGTCTACATATGTAATTGTGTATGCACAACGAAGTATAATGTGGTCCTGCTCTTAGGCAGTATTCTTTATGCATGTCAGTTTCTGTATGGCTAAACATTATAAGATTTTTTTTCTAAAAAAAAAAAAAGCCCTCTGGTTTTTGTAGAACTGAAGTCAGTCTACAGATAAATGTTTTCTCTTGTATTTTCACACTGAACCATTAAATGAAAATGGGATTAAAAATAAAGAGTGATTGTGTGACTGAATCATGAAACTCATTTTGAGGGGGATGGGAGAAGGGCAGAATTAAAAACAAAAAACTTTCTGCAAAGCGGTTCAAAGAATTCCTGTTCCTGATTCAAACTTTTCTGCTTGGGAAATGACCCAAAGTGGCATTATGGCCAAAAGCAGCAGATAGGAGCCGAAACCATAAAATTATGGTTTCCAGGGAATAAGGGAGAATTGCATAAAAGCTGAAAAACTACTAGGGATGTCTATATACATTTTTTAAAAATGGCATAGGAACATCTGCTTTGAATAGATTAATTTCTGCCTTTCTGCAGCGTTTTTCAGAGGCTGGCCAATAGACATCATCAGATAAATCCAATAAATTCATTTGCCAAAAAAAAAAAGGGAGTGAAAGGTAGAGACAGGTGAGGAAGAAAATGCTGCTGTTGTTCATGTAGTGCCTAAACTTATTTTATTATTTATTACAGTTGTTTATATGTTGTTTTCAAAAAACTAGCAGTCATTAGGGAAGAACTGAATAGAAGGAGCAGAAGATCAGAATGCTCAGGGCTGATTTAGAGAATTTGGAAATTATGAATATTACCCTGTAAAGCAGTGTTTCTCAGCCTTGACAATTTTAAGGCATGTGGACTTCAATTCCCAGAATTCCACAGCCAGCATTGCTGGCTGTGGAATTCTGGGAGTTGAAGTCCACATGCCTTAAAATTGTCAAGGTTGAGAAACACTGCTGTAAAGAATACATTTGCAAGAGATGTCTGCTATCGTGTCACCCCTAGTCCTTTTTTTCATTAAAGTAGGCATGCCCTAATGCTCAGCTGGTGCGCTCCTCCTGACGGGATTCTGCCAGTCGCACTTGTCCCAGTTGGAGGGCATCAGACTGGGAAAAAGCTGCAAGAACTCGCGCATCCTCAAACCTGGCCGTTCAGACGCACTTTGGGAACCCGGCCCGGCTCTTCCCGGCCGCGAACTCGCCCTGCCGCCTCCTGCCACGTGAAAGCCTCTGGCCACGCCCCCTCGGAGCTCTGTCTCGCTCATCCCCGTTACCCAGAGCGACACGTCACTACTCGCACCTCAACCAAGCTCCCCTCCTCCTTCAGGACAACCAACCCCGTCGGCCCGCCTCCCCTCTCATCGGAGACCGAGCTGGGCGGCGCTCGTCCTTCGAACTTCCGCTTTGCTGACGGACGTGGCTTCGGCCCAGTCCTCTTTTCCGTGGGGCGGGCCCACCGTCGTGATCGACGTGCCTCTGGGCCAGTCGTGATCTACCGTTCGAGGCTCGGGGGAAGCGGGCGGGCTGCGGAGCTGGGAGTGGGCGCGCGTGGAGCGGATGGCGGAGGGAGCGGGGCGGAGAGCGAATTCTGAGTCCCCGGTGAGGCACCCTGGCCCGGAGGGCGTCTCAGGCGAGGAAGGGGAAGGCGGCGTGGCTGCAGCCTGAGGGAGAGGAGGGCGGCAACGGCTGGGCGGTGGGATCACGGCTGGGGAGGGGGGTCATGGATACCCCCCCCCGATCACCCCACGCGCGATCGGCCTAAGGCGGCCTCTGGAAGGAAAGAGGGGTGGCTTCCCGAGGCCGCCGATCGCGCTGCGCGGCTTCCTTCCGCATCAGCCGCCGCATCTCCCGCTTCCCCCCCCCCTCCCCCAAGCCTTGCAGCTGGAAAAGTAGCTCCTCGGGGAATAAGGTGCCCGTCCTTCCCAGGCAACGGGGAGGCGTGTGTGAGATGGGCTTCGCCCGAAAGCTCTCCTTCAGAGAATGAATGAAGTCTGAACACGCGGGCAGGATGACTTCACACGTTCGCGTTGAAGCAGCGTCAGCTTAAACCCCGGTTCCCTAGCTCCCCCGAGCCCTTGAAGCGAGAAGCAGAGCTCGGGGTGCCCTGGAGCAACGCGTGCGCAAGCAGCCACGGCCCCTCCGCAAGGAGGAAGGTGGACGGGACGCTGCCAGGAAGGAGGCGGGGAGTAGCCTAACGGTCTCATTGCACCCGACTTCTCTCTCTCTTGTAAAGCTTTGTAGAACCCCAAGCTGCGATTTCTCCACCCATTTGAACTCTAGCACGGGGCCCCCCTTTTATTTGGTCCTTCCGGTCTCTTTCTTGCCTCAGGCCCCGAGGAACGTTTTTCACTTTCCTTGATATTTCTACCTCCCTGTAAGGTAGATCTTCATCATCCTCAGTGTTTGACAGCTTTGTTTGTCCCCGGGTGTCACAGTCAGTTGTGTATGGTTGGCATCCAGAAGGATCCAGGAGGATGGATTTTCAGTTTTTTTTTTAAAAAAAATCACTGCTAGCAGTGCTTAAAGCTCTCTGGCTAGATGCTAAGAATAGCCAGATTAGCCATTTCCCACACATTGCAGATAGTTGATCTTATTAACTATAAAAAAAAGCAAGTTGATATTTTCGCATTGATTCTATCCAGTAGTTCCTTATGCTGCATATAAGGAATGGGTATATTATATTTCCCATTTTTTCAAGGGAGCCAAAAATGCATCCAGGTCGTTGCTTTACGCACTATTTGCATGCGCAAAGGTTCTTAAAATCCATGAAATCATGTCCCTAGATCTATAATTATTAAAAATTAAAATGTGGAAGGACTTTGGGATATTATATAATCCTGAAGCCTCTCTGTCAGATGCTGATTCAACTTTTGTTTAAATACCCCAACAGAGAAGAGCTTACTTGCTATGAATCTGTTTCACTGAACTTCATTCTTAATATTTAGTGCAAATCTGTATTTCTGTAAGTCTGAGATTTCACCTATGTTTGTCAAGCTAATAGGAGCCAATTTACCCAACTCCAGCACTGAGTTGGAGAATCCGAAAGGAAACCTGTGCAAGTCAGTGTTCAAGAGTTGGTTAAGTTGACTAATATCATCTTGACAACTTTCCACTGATTTTAAATCTCAGAGTATTGTGCTATATAAGAATGAGTCTAAATAGTTCTAGTGACCACGGTTGTGTTTTAAGATGCACAGTGGAGTATATATTTAGAACAACTTTGGGCTGGATATTTGTGGTCTTGAATGCTACTATATTCTAACCTCAAAGTTTAATTGTGTGCTAAATAATAGGAGAGCCGCTTGAAAAGTACCTCCTATGCCTGGTGGACTTTACCTGGGATGTTAATAATGTTTTACTCCTTTTATTTGCTCTAAACTGATACTTCCTAGCCCTGTTTCTGATTTTTATTGGGAGCATTTAAATTTATAATTTAGTAACTGCAGCACTTGAATAGGACCCCTTATAATTCTAGTTTTATTGGAATGTTTATTGGAAACCTTATTCTCATTCATTGCTACGTAGCTTAAGATAAAAGAAAATCTGTGGTTGTTGTTGAATCCCAAATGAAACTTGATTTGAAAGAAGTAGATTTCAGATAGGAAGTTGAATTAGAACTTATGTTTCTCTTTTCTCCTGGAGCAGCTGTTAGCAAAAATGAACTGTGCACCTGGCTTTTTAAGCAATTAACTTTCTTGATTTCATTTTCATGAAGTACATGTTCTTTTAGATCCCCCACTTGGCCAGCGAACAAATATTTATTTTAAGCAGTGTTTAAAGGTTGCATGAGATAAACTCAAGTTTTCTTGTCAGCGTAACCTTTTCAAACTTCTGTAAACCTGAACTTTTGTGTGAAATCCACATCCAGAAGATAAAGTTTATGCTAATGCAGCTCCCTCATAGGCTACTGGGTGGAAAAAGATAATTTTAAGTTAATACTGAAATGTTTGCTTTGAATGTTTTTGGCAACTGTTGGATAGTGTTTCATAACTTTTGCTTTTTGAAGTTTTAAAAATGGTTAAACAATGGAATCTATTGTGAACGCGTGAAAATGTAGAAAGTCTCCTTCAGAAAGCTGTTCTTTGTTTTAGTTGGCATTGATTGTTTTTAGGTCCTTAAACCATCACGGTGGTTGTAATTAAACAAAGCAATGAACATTTCTTATATATTTCCTGTTGGATTCTGGGGAAGTACAAATAGAATTACACTAATTTATATGGATGGATGGTACATTGTTTTGAGGAAACAACAACAACACTGTTTGATCCTGATAAAATGAAATCTGTGCCGCTATCCCACCATGCAGCATTTGCTTATGATGTGTTAATAAGGATGACTTTAAGAATGTGTTTGTACTTAATTTTTTGGGTTCTTTTTTCCTTTCAGGTGTGTAAGTGTTACCTTTGGTTACCTTTGGCAGAATGACCAAGTTAGGTTTCCTCCGCTTGTCATACGAAAAACAGGACACCCTCCTCAAGCTCCTGATTCTGTCCATGGCAGCTATTCTTTGTAAGTCTGTGCTTTAAAAACTCTAGCTGGCAAGAGTAATGTATGGCTATAACCATTACCTCTTGAGGTTTTTTTTTAATGTGAATACCACTTTGAACTTTGGCATTTTGTTCTCCTAGTCCAGTGGTTCTCAACCTTTCTAATGCCGCGACCCCATAATACAGTTCCCCATGTTGTGACCCCCAACCACTTATACATCACCGGGTGCCAGGGGTGTGGCCAAAGAAAAGGGGAAAAATGGCGGACAGCCTTGTTTGGCGACCCCCGTGAAATGGTCGTTCGACCCCAAATGGGGTCCCGACCCACAGGTTGAGAACCACTGTCCTAGTCATATAATCAACCTTGGCTTGGCCTGGTTCAACATTTCTAGCCTCTACGTTTCCAATTGGCAGATAACTAATATGAAGATCATTGAAGCCCCATGATTAACCATACACTAAATAAATAAATAACCACCTCTGCATATTTCTTTCTTTGTGTTGCAGCTTTTTCTACTAGACTTTTCTCTGTGTTACGATTCGAGAGTGTCATTCATGAATTTGATCCGTAAGTATCCCTCTTGACTCTGATTTGATTGGAGAGATCCTTTTGTCTTGGTGTGTTCAGGTGCAGGTTTTGTTAGTGTAGAATACTAAGCTTCCAAATAATAAAGCAGGTTGTTCGGCTTCAGTAATAGGGCTTCACAATATATCAGGGAGAGTGTTTTTCTGGAAGACAAAGAACTAACATTAGATTCAGATAGTTTTGCAATAAAATTAATATTCTAGCCAGTTCTGCCTGGATTGACTATGAATCTTGAGTATGAAATATAATAGAAGTGTTTCTTCTAAAACAGCCTTAGCAGCTTTAAGATGCGTGTGGACTTCAACTCCCAGAATTATCCAGTCCAGCCATGGGAACTCGAGGAATTGAAGTCCACAAATCTCGCCAAGTTGCCAAGGTTTAGAAACACTGTTCTAAAGGAATGTTTACAACTATGAGATTGACTCAAAAATAATGGACTACTATTGAATGGTTATGAGATGTATCGGATGTTTAGCTCAACGGTCTGGTATGGTGAAGAGTAGTTTGTATAACAGAATATTTGTGTTGTTACAGTAAGCTAAAGGGTGCGTAATGATATTTAGAAATATAAGGCTAGGCTACATTTTCTTGGTTGCCTGCAAAGAAGGTTAATCCTTTATGCATTTGGAATATTTCTGTTTGGATTCTATAAGGATTGAAGAGAAAAACTGTTTTTATCAAGTTGGTGTTAATTTGTATATTGGAATTGGGAGCTTTGCTACATAAGTACTGTAACTGAAGGCCAAGTCTGCAATATGAGGAACAGCAAACAATAAAATCTTACTGGCAAAAGACTCAGATTTCTGTTACTCCCACAGGTATTTTAACTACCGCACCACTCGCTTCTTGGCAGAAGAGGGTTTTTATAAATTTCACAACTGGTTCGATGATAGAGCATGGTATCCTCTGGGGAGGATCATAGGTGGAACCATCTACCCAGGTAAGAGCCAGGCATTTCTCAAAGACCAATGCACAATATATTGTAATGGCGTCACCTTTGAGAATAGTCCTTTTCTGATGTTCTGCGGATCACAGATGCAACAAATACCCCCAAACGGGTAAGCAAGTGTCATTCATTTTTCAGGTAGTGCGGCCAAACATAATTAATCCAATGTGGTATTGGCTTCATTTTATAGGGAAAAGCATGCTTACAGATCTATAAGAGACCCTATAGTCAGCCAGCGATATTGAGAGCTAGTTGTCTCAGCAGTCCAGATTTTGCTTAAGTCTCTGGCAAATATACCGTATATTCTGATGTATAGGGCGACCTGGCGTATAAGACGACCCCCAAGTTCGACGCTGGGTCGCAAGATGATCGACGCTGAGTCGCAAGACGATCAACGCCGAGTCACATGCCTAGAAAGTCGTCTTATACGCCGGAAACTACTGGTATTTCCGGTGTATAAGACGACTCGGCGTATAAAACGAACCCCGAGTTTGGAGGCTGTTTCAACGCTCTCAAAAGTCGTCTTATACGCCGGAATATACAGTAACACTTCCACTTTTGCATCCAGCAGACCAGTAACTCCTTGCAAATAACATCCCTGCTTCATTTTATTTCAGGTTTAATGATCACATCAGCTGCCATCTATCACGTTCTGCACTTCTTCCACATTACAATAGACATCCGAAATGTGTGTGTGTTTCTGGCCCCCCTCTTTTCTTCCTTCACCACCATAGTAACATACCACCTCACCAAAGAACTTAAGGTAATACTGAAAGATAGAGCCAACTTCTGGGAATGGAAGCTGTACTTTCTGTGCGTTGTATAGAAAAGTTGAGACTGGCAATATTTATTTCTACAGTTCCTCTTCCTTTCAGCTATTGATTGGCTGATTCAAAAACAGTCTTAATTGTAAGCTGTGCCAAACTTAATATAATCATTGTATCTGGGGGTCTGTATTGGTACAATGTTAGCATATTGGGAAGCAGTAAAGAAAAGTGTAATACTATGGTATAGTGGTTAAGGTGCTGGTTAGAAACCAGGAGACGGAGAGTTCTAGTCCTGTCTTAGGCACGAGGGGTATTATGTATGTTCTCTGCCTTGAAAAGTTGGATAAAAATGTAATAAACAAACACACAATATTCCTAGGTAGGTTGCACTGAAAGACTGTCTAAGCCAAGGGTAGGCAACCTTGGCTCTTTTACGACTCGTGGACTTCAACCCCCCAGAATTCCTGAGCCAGCCATGCTGTTGAAGTCCACGAGTCGTAAAAGAGCCAAAATTCCCTACCCCTGGTCTAAGCTTTTAGATGCATTCATTCATGTTTTAACATTCATGCATGTTGATTTAAGATGGAAGGTCACGTATGTTGATTACTGAAAATATATTTTAGATGCTTCAGTGGGAAGATGTTTGCTGATTACAAATTAGAAATTTACATAGACTTCCGTTAACTTGTTTGTAACAGCCTTTATTCATTGCTTCTTTACAAAATTATTATTTTGACGAAATAAAAATAGTAATAAATGCAAGAAAAGTGATCATGTCTAAGAAATATATGGAGCCTCCCTCCCAACACTCTTTACATATCTTGGAAATAATGTCAGCATTAGTGACTTTCTTCTTCTTTTTTCTGCCTAGGATGCAGGAGCTGGTCTTTTGGCTGCTGCTATGATTGCTGTGGTGCCTGGTTACATCTCCCGTTCTGTTGCAGGCTCCTATGATAATGAAGGTGAGGTCAGTTTTTTTTAATGTCCTTAATAATTTCAGCCTGGAATAAATTTAGGTAGGTAGATAGGTAAGGAAGGAAGGAAGGAAGGAAGGAAGGAAGTTCTCTCCTCAGTCACGCAAGCACTATATAGGCAACGGAATATACTTTATAGAAACAAATATAGAATATTCTGTTGTGTGATATTAAGGGGGGAAATGCCAAGATCTCTGACAACAAGGATTGAAGAAACTGATTAGTTCAGTCTTGATCGCTTTGTTGATTTAATGATCCTCATTCATCTCTCAAATCAGACTAATAAAATTAAAATTGTAACCATTTGATGCTAAGCCAGATATAAAACATTTGTTCCTGGCATGAAACAAGGAAGCTTTGGATTTAATCATTTTATTAGCAGTAAAATTACTTTTTATTTGAAGTCTTATTTCTAGTTTCACTGTGAAGTATTTTTCACATGAAATCTGCTTCTTGGAGTTTTATTTAAAAAATCTATCTTAAAGAAATAGGGCAAAAGTTTAAGAACCCTTTAAAAATGCATTATGAGAGTAGCTCTTTGCTGATAACAGTACTAATACTGGCCTTCATAAAATTTCATGATGTTTTTAAAAATTATAGAATTCTGTTACTGAGTTTACCGCATGCCCTTTGAATGGGATATAAATTGGAAACATGAATGAGTGAAATACTGTGAAGAAAAATTAGGAGACAAATATATGATAAGCAGTCCTCTTTTCTTTCTGAGAACTCAAGACTTTATTTGACAATGTTTACCAACTCGGGCAACCTTAAGATGTGTGGACTTAAATATGCTAGCTGGGGAATTCATCTTAAATTTGCCAAGATTGGAAAACACCTCTTTATAGTATATCTTTTACTCTTTTACGTAGTATTACAGGTTTTGCACCTTTGGATCGAAAGGCTGAAGTTTGACTTAGATCTGGTTTATTTCCAGGTATTGCTATATTCTGCATGCTTCTGACCTACTATATGTGGATCAAAGCTGTGAAGACAGGTTCCATATATTGGGCGGCCATTTGCGCGCTGGCCTATTTCTACATGGTGAGTGATAACTTTTCACCAGGCGCCTTGAGACATCCCGTCAGAACAGACAAAGTTCGGCCTGGAATCGCTTCCCGACTTATTTATACTTTGTACATTTGTAAACATTATTGCATTTTTGTAAATTTCTGAAGCCACCAACTTTGCTATTAAGGACTATGTAGCACCATTCTTGAAGCATGTGCCTCTGTCCTTGGAGAAGGAAAGGGGAAATGAGTGCTACTGTTCTCCTTGTTTCAGACTACAGCTTGTACCTCTTAGCCTCCATCTGTGTTACTTGTCAAAGCCAAGCTATTTTTATAAATCGCTAAATAAAGATTAGATGGTTTTCTTTTTTTTCTTTCGCAGCTGAGTTATTTGTTAAATTTAAATCACACCTTGCCTATTGGGACCCAAGGGAGTGAATGCTTCTCTTTCCGTCCCCAGTGTTTATTTTCACAAAAAATCATGCTAGATAGTTAAACTGAGAGATTGTCTGGAATGAGTCATTGTCTCTCAGGAATGAAGGCAAAAAATAGGCAGTGCTTTCCTATTCCTAGTTTAACTTAAACCTTTACATTAGCCCTCACTGGTCTTGCTTGTGTTACAAAGATAGGCATGTTAATATTAAAAGGAACAGTCAACCTTCAACTTAGCTGCTAAGAGCAGTAAGATTTTTGAGGGAAGCAAAGCTTTTGTGTTACTCATCTCTCTAGCATCCCAACCCAATCAGACTGTTGCGGCATTTAGAAATGTATCATTTCTGTGTTCCATTTGGTTTTTTCCCCAGGTTTCTTCTTGGGGTGGCTACGTGTTTTTAATCAACCTAATTCCACTTCATGTCCTGGTGCTGATGTTGACTGGACGATTCTCCCACCGGATCTACGTGGCTTATTGTACAGTATACTGCTTAGGAACTATTCTCTCCATGCAGATCTCTTTTGTCGGTTTCCAGGTAAGAAATCTGAAAGATGGAGGAAAAGGGAATAGTAAAGCTTTTTCTGCTCTTGACCTGGCTGCCTGTTGATTTGGCCATTTGACAATGACAGTAGTTGAGGCAAAGAGCTAACTCAGTAGCCTGCTGGCCAAACAAAGGCATTTAATTGTCATAAAAAATAGCTTAATTGGGCTTCTTCCTTCCTTCCCATAGCCCGTTCTTTCATCTGAACATATGGCTGCCCTGGGGGTTTTTGGTCTCTGTCAGATTCATGCCTTTGTGGATTATCTGCGCAGCAAACTGAATCCTCAGCAATTTGAGATTCTCTTCAGGAGTGTGATTTCCTTGGTTGGCTTTGTCCTTCTATCCATAGGAGCTGTTTTGATGTTAACAGGTAAGGGGATGCCGCAGGGCTTAAGAATGCGTACTGATGTATTTCTGTCCAGTTTCGTTGGAACTTTAAACTAATTTCTGCTTTTGATTGGATGCTCTCCTTTTTTTATTTTTTTTGAGATTCAAAAATCTTTGGACACATGAGTTAGTTTCGCTGTGTTAGCATGCATTTTGGGGTATTGCAACTTCCTGAAAATAATGTTTTCTGTTTACTTATTTGAAAGCAAATTGTGGAAATAGGTTAAAACTCTCCAGCTTTTGGATACTATTTAATACCAAATGAATAGTGGGACTTAATTAGTCATGTGATTGAAGCTTTGAAGAATTCTGGATCAATAAGTACAGTCTGAATTGCAGGAGCAGAGTTTTATATTTAGTAAAAAGTTATTCTCTTAATATATGTCTAAGGAAAAAACAATAATCCTGATTAAATTTTCTGGGCATAATTGGAAAAGATATTTTGATTCTATCTTTTAGCAAAACTGAATTTCTAGATTTGTTATAGAATCTCTGTGTGTGTCTGTGTATAATTCAAGCATTATGCAGGCATGTTGAGATACTGCTTGAAGATATTCTAACACTGCTGCATTAATATTTTTTTTGAGCCTAGTTATTTCTCAATTTTGTCAGGAAAAATTTCTCCATGGACTGGACGCTTCTACTCTTTGCTTGATCCTTCGTATGCAAAGAATAATATTCCAATCATTGCTTCAGTTTCTGAACACCAGCCCACCACTTGGTCATCCTACTATTTTGATCTTCAGCTTCTTGTTTTCATGTTTCCAGGTTTGTATAGTGTAGAAATGTGTGACAATAATGTTGTGTATTTTAGCTTATGTCTTGTTTGGTCATCCTCTGTTACTTCCAACATAATTTGTTAATTGCTTCATTCTATGCTAATCTTGGACTTGACTTGTAAAATTTTAATTTCATGTAAACAATGTTCCGCTGAAATTTAGCTTTTTTTTTTTTTTTTTTTTAAAAAAGACCAGATTCTTACTTGGAAAAAATAAGATCTTAGGAAAGTGTCTCAAGCAGATAGTTGGAGGAAAAAAAAGTTGATCAGAAGATCTTACTTGGTGCCTTCAAAGTTTTTATTGTGCAAATGTCTACTTCAGTCTTAAAATTTATTTGACAAGATTTTTCCAAATCTTGTTCTACGCTTAGCAGTTGACCCGTTCTCTTTTTATCTTACAGTTGGTCTGTATTACTGTTTCAGCCATCTATCTGATGCCCGAATTTTCATAATCATGTATGGCGTCACAAGCATGTATTTCTCTGCTGTGATGGTGAGTCCCGAATGTTGGCTTACCATGGGATTTGGGTTTGGGGGAAAGAATGTACTAGTATGAATAAAAGAGATTGTCTTGTTTTGCTCCTTGATAGATACATTAGACAAGATGCACTGGGCAAGTGGGTTTTCTCTTTCGGGGAGGAGGGAATAAATAGAGACAACAGGCATCGTATCTGATCCCCTTTTCAATCTCACCTCCCAGAAAATCATGTATATGCGTATGGCTGAATGTACTCAGTAAATTGGTGTTTTAATAGGTTCGTCTCATGCTGGTACTGGCCCCAGTTATGTGTATTCTGTCTGGCATTGGAGTTTCTCAAGTGTTGTCGACCTACATGAAAAACCTAGACATCAGCCGACCCGATAAGAAATCTAAAAAGCAACAGGATTCTACTTACCCCATCAAAAATGAAGTGAGTGTTGATATAAGCATAATTGTTTGATACATCAAGGCTTCCAGCCACATATTTAAAATACAGCTTATAGCCTTGAGCATAGAATGTTCTACTTTACTAGAGGTGGAAGGAGATATCATTGGAATTGTCTCTAGAGTATCTGCCAGAGAATAGATGCCTCTGAATGCCTGTTAACAAGGTTCCTTTAACAAAATAATATTCTCCCCCTCCCCCCCAAAAAAAATACTTTAGGCATACTTTAGAAAGAGTACAGAGAAGAGCAACAAAGATGATCGGGACTGGAGGCTAAAACATATAAAGAATGGTTGCTGGAATTGGGTATGTCTAGTTTATTGAAGAGAAGGATGAGGGGTGACATGATAGCAGTGTTCCAATATCTCAGGGGCTGCCCCAAAGAAGAGGGAGTCAAGTTATTTTCCAAAGCACCTGAGGGCAGGACAAAAGCAATGGATGGAAACTAATCAAGGAGAGAAGCAACCTAGAATTGAGGAGAAACTTCCTGACAGTTAGAACAGTTAATCAGTGGAACAACCTGCCTCCAGAAGCGGTGAATGCTCCAACACTGGAAGTTTTTAAGAAGAGACTGGACAGCCATTTGTCTGAAATGGTATAGGGTTTCCTGCCTGAGCAGGGGGTTGGAGTAGATGACCTCCAAAGTCCCTTCCAACATCATCATCGTCGTCATCATCATCATCATCATTATTATTATTATTAATGATTCCGGTTGCTTCTTAGGTTGCCAGCGGGATGATCCTCGTCATGGCCTTCTTCTTGATCACTTACACCTTTCATTCAACTTGGGTAACCAGTGAAGCCTACTCTTCTCCCTCAATAGTTCTGTCTGCTCGTGGTGGTGATGGGAGCAGAATTATTTTTGATGACTTCAGAGAAGCGTATTATTGGCTTCGTCACAATACGCCAGAGGTAATACTTGCACAGTTGGTCTCTGTGCAAGCACATTGATAAGAAAATTGGAACAGGCTGTAGGTTTTCTTAATGCTAATATATATATATATATATATATATATATATATATATATATATATATATATATATCCCCAAATTTTTGTCTAAAGTCTGTATGTGAGCTAATATATAAAGCATTTATATATCACCAAGATTTCTGAGGCAGCTACAGGACAGATAAATTCTCTGCAAGTGTTAATAAGCTCACCGTTTTGCTTTTATCTTTTCACTGCCTGCGAACAAAGTCATTTAATCATCTTGATTAACAATTAGAAGGTTGGCATTCTCATCCAATTGAAAAGCTTGCAACGCAAACCAAAAAAATACTTGTTTTGTGACCAGCTTATTTTCACCATCAGCTCATCGGCATTTATTATTTGCGTGCTCACTGAAATGTTGTCTTTCTGTCTGATCTCAGGATGCAAAAGTGATGTCGTGGTGGGATTATGGCTATCAGATAACAGCTATGGCAAATCGAACCATCCTTGTGGATAATAATACTTGGAATAATACACATATTTCCCGAGTCGGACAGGTAGGTGCTAAATGCTTATGGATGATTTCCCTAATTTTCTTTGTATTTTGAATAGTGAAGGCATTTTTTTAAAAAAAAAAAATCATAATTAACCATTATACATCCAAGAAATTCTGAATGCAAGTGCTCGATCTTTATTCATTCCTCTTTTACCTGCACATTGTTAGTACCCATTATGACTGAGGTAGTGGAGGATAAATTGCATAAAATAATAACAGCATATTTTTATACCTCAGCAAAATGATGAAGGTTGAATTTATGAGCTGATGTGTGTTTCCAGGCCATGGCGTCCACTGAAGAGCGGGCTTATGAGATCATGAGGGAACTGGATGTCAGTTACGTGCTAGTTATATTTGGAGGCCTCACTGGATATTCCTCAGATGGTAATGCTATGTTTTTATTATTTCCCTTGAAAGGAATTTTCAGGGTTCCTGAGTCATTGAATTGTGCGCATCCCTACATAAATCCAACTCAGTACAGCTGCTGATAAATTGCTTTTTATATTCTTCATGTTTTCTGCATTTAAAAAATCCAAACCAGATGGCCTTGTTAATCCACAGCAATATTTCTCAACTTCTCAACCGTCCATTGGCTGGTTGGGGAATTCTGGGAGTCCACATATCTTAAATTTGCCAAAGTAGAGAAACATTGATCCAGAGAGAGATTTTTTTTTCTTTTCCTGCTGGTATAATGTAGTTAATTTAGCAACAGACTGATTTTTATTTTTATTTTTTTTGAGAATCTTATGATAACTAGGAAGGTAAAGACTCCTTCAACCCTAATGAATTGGAACAGGTTCATCAACTGCCTTACTTTTTGTCCCATAGACATCAACAAATTTTTGTGGATGGTGAGAATTGGAGGGAGCACAGACACCGGCAAGCACATAAAGGAACATGATTACTATACACCAACCGGAGAGTTCCGGGTAGACCGAGAGGGCTCCCCGGTGCTGCTTAACTGCCTCATGTACAAGATGTGCTACTACCGTTTTGGACAGGTCTATACAGAAGCAAGTGAGTGATTTTGTCTGCATTTTGCAGCATTATTGAGGAGTTAGTTTGGAGGATATTCCCTTTTTCTATAGGCTGTTCTCTGCACGTTCCATGTCTTAGATGCCTTGTTCTATTTTATTCTCGAGAAAATTAGGGTTTTTTTTTTTATTATTCTCCAGCATGGGGTAGCTAGTAGTAAATGAGTATTTTATCTCATTTTACCTTGAGCAACTAATGATGTTATCCATTCAGTCATGGCGATTCTATGGGCCAGGTCTCTCCACATCTTCCAATTCTGTAGTACTTTGAGTTTTTCTATACTCTAGCTGGTGTCAGCTTTGATGTGTCCAGCCATTGTGTTCTTGGGGAGCCTGGTTTCCTTTTACTGCTGACCGTCTTCCAAAATAATTGCTTTTTCCAGTGAATTCCTCCGCAAGCCTTTTGAGCACTAAAAGTGTTGTTTTGAGTATTGGGGAATTATTTTGAACTTGGACCAGCTTTGCATTCCATTTTTATTTCCACTGCAGCTGGATTTCCGCCAATAGTTTTCATATTCTTTGCTTTATGAGAACTTGGAATTTATATTGCGAGGTGACCTTATTTTGCACCCTCTTTGCTCTGCTCCTGTTCTCCGATACGGAGAGAGCTTGATATGGAGCAAGACACAGGCATGATTGATTACATACTACCTTAAAGAAGGTTACCCAGAGTTTTAAAAAAGCTTGAATGTGTTTTTTGTAAGGGGAGATAATTGGAATTCATAGGATCAGGAATGGTTGGTTAACCTTTTTCAAGCCGTTGTTTGCTTTCCTTTGTGTTTAGAACGCCCACCAGGTTATGACCGAGTGAGAAATGCTGAAATTGGCAACAAAGACTTTGAGCTTGATGTTTTGGAAGAAGCTTATACTACAGAACACTGGCTAGTTCGAATATATAAAGTAAGCCAACCACATACAGTTGTAGCATAGAGTTACCCAGTGGTAAGATGGGCAGCCAGTACATTGGATGGAAGGAGGGATGGATGGACAGATCACAACTGATAGTTAATCTGTACTATAGGTTGTTGTTGTTAATTGTGAAGTCGTGTCTGACCCATCGCGACCTCATGGACAACGTTCCTCCAGGTCTTCCTGTCCTCTACCATCTTCTGGAGTCCATTTAAATTCACACCTACTGCTTCAGTGACTCCATCCAGCCACCTCATTCTCTGTCGTCCCCTTCTTCTCTTGCCCTCAATCTTTCCCAGCATTAGGCCCTTCTCCAGTGAGTCCTTCTTTCTCATTA
Organism: Crotalus tigris; assembly: GCF_016545835.1. NCBI lineage: Eukaryota > Metazoa > Chordata > Lepidosauria > Squamata > Viperidae > Crotalus > Crotalus tigris. The sequence continues at coordinate 4,281,550 of NW_024097215.1, read as the reverse complement.
GGTGGCCAAAGTATTTGAGTTTCAACTTCAGGATCTGGCCTTCTAAAGAGCAGTTGGGGTTATCAATTCAGATCAGAATTTCCACTGTTGTTAGGCGAGCCTGATTTTACAACCTTTTTGGCAATGTTGTTAAGCAAATTATTGCAATTAAATGGATCGAGTGATCCCTAAACCTATCTGATTTCTCCCAGGGAAGAGAGGCAGGGAAGGTTGCAAATAGCTTCTAGTTTTTATTAAAACTTTTATTAGTTTTTAATACCTCCTACAAATAACATTGAAATGGGAAAAAAACCTAAAAAATTAAATTTTGTTTTAACAGGTAAAGGACTTGGATAATCGTGGCTTGTCAAGAACGTAACCTGCCTTCAGATGTACCATAATAAGCACTGATCGAGCCTTTGTGAAACAGATGGTTTTTATACTCTTTGCAGGCATGGACTTGGGACTTAATTGCCCAAGGAATCCCATCTTCGTGTAATGAATCCGTATTATGATTTTTATAAATACAAACCTGCTACCAAATCAGAAGGAGTAGCTTTATGAAAGGATAATTAAAAGGGTGTGGAAAATGTGGGTTCTTGTTCATTTCTTTCTACCTTGTCTCTTGATAATGTACAGTTGTAGTTAAATCAGTTTTCCTTACTCTGTTGCTCTCTAAACTGAGGATACTAAGAATTTCTGCTCAATAGGTCTAGACTCTAGATCAGTGGTTCTCAACCCATGGGTCGGGACCCCATTTGGGGTCGAACGACCATTTCATGGGGGTCGCCAAACAAGGCTGTCCGCCAATTTTTTCCCCTTTTCTTTGGCCACGCCCCTGGCACCCGGTGATGTATAAGTGGTTGGGGGTCACCACAACATGGAGAAATGTATTATGGGGTCGCGGCATTAGAAAGGTTGAGAACCACTGCTCTAGATGGTCCTGGTTTGACAGCTGATCTAAATGGCCAGATATTTATAGCTCAAGAGGGTGCCAGTAACTGAATTAGTTCTCCCAACTGGTTCTCCTATAGTATTTTTTATTCCTGCACACTCCAATGACACAAATGGACATATTTGGTCTGTTACTTAACCATTTGGTTTTGTACAATATGATGTAAGATATTCATGAAGAAAAGGAAAAAAAACCTACGGAAGACATCACCATAACATTGTCTTTCAGAAATTTTTAGCTGTTTTTTTTAAAAGAAATAGCTATATGATTGAAGGGTGTTCCTGTCCTGTTTTACTTTTGATAAATAAAATTGGGGGGAAATCTGGCTGGCTGAGGAATTCTGGGAATTGAAGTCCACAAGTCTTAAAGTGGCCTAGTTTGAAGACCCCTGTCTTAGAGCCTTAAAATGAAATATGGTCTTAGGCGGCAGGAATCCCTGGTTGAGATTTCATTGGGTAATTGCCCAGGAGGCTGCTGCAATAAAGAAAACACAAGCTATTGCCTGAAGTGGCATTTTATATTATTTTAGGAACTCTGCCACTTTCCCCTCTCAGCTGTAGGCTGCCTTTAAGCAAACACACAAATATTTGGTGACTTTTCAGAGGTCTGAACCGTTTATATAAGCCTTTAGAAATGTTCCCCGATTGCTTGTGAAAAATAATCTCTAAACCAGTGGTTCTCAACCTTTTTAATGCCGTGACCCCCAACCGGTCGTAAGTCGAGGACTACTCAACCAGTCGTAAGTCGAGGACTACTCAACTGGTGCAGCACCGTTTGCAGAATGGGACTTTTGGCGGGCTCAGCAGGGCAGAGACAGCCTGGACAATTCCTATTGGCTTTTGAAAGCCAATAGAATTAGACTCTATTCAAGAGAGTCTATTCTATTGGCTTTCAAAAGCCAATAGAATAAAAGGGAGTAGCACAGCTAAGGAAAAGGGGGGGAAAATGGCGGACTGCGTTGTTTGGCGACCCTCATGAAATGGTCGTTCGACCCCAAATGGGGTCCCGACCCACAGGTTGAGAACCACTGCTCTAAACACTTTGTGCCAATAAGCCCAAGCAACATACACCTTGTCTTTGCACATAAAAGTATTCCTTGCACTTCTGGACAATTTGCACTAGGCTTTGTATCTTTGGGGCAAGCGCAACACATCTCTTGGAATGACCACCTCTGCCTGATTTACCTGCTTGCTTTCCTTACCTGCCCTATTCAGATGATGGGAAATATGATGAAAGCCTGGGAAAAAAAATAACCCTTGCTCCCAACTTTTTTAAGAAATTAAACTAGAAGCAAAAGCAGAATGTCTGCTCCAGGTACCTTAAAACCAAACAGGTGATCCTCAACCACCCCATCTGATGCCTTGGGGTACTCTTAAAATCTAAAGCAGCAGCCCTGAAATTGGAGATTCTGATGGTGTGCATTGCCTGGGAGATCACTCTTGGTGCTCCAAGGTGCTCAGCTCAGATGCAGGGAATTTTCCACCTGCTCCCAAAGAGGAGACCCCCATCCCCCCAAGGCTTAAAGCAAGGGTATCCAAGCTTGGTAACTTCAAGACTTGCAGACGTCAACTGCCAAGATTTTTTTTTTAATTTTGTTTTTTTTACATGTTGCAAGAAGCAATGCAGCCTTCCCCAGACCTGGCTGATGAAGGAAGGGCAGCTCCTGGTTATTTCCATCCATCTTTTGGACCAAGAAACAGTAATTTGGTGTAACCTGGTAATTTAGAATCCTCTTCCCTTTAAGCCCCCACCTGCACCGTCAAGGAGGGTAGGAATTACACTCTAGGGCTGTGGAATTCTGGGAGTTGAAGTCCACATGCCTTAAAATTGTCAAGGTTGAGAAACACTGCTCTAGAGCAGTTGTTCTTCTCAAGCTTGGCAATTTTATGTTGTGTCGACTTCAACTCCCAGAATTCTCCAGGCAACTATGCTGGCTGGGGAATTCTGGGAGTTGAAGTCCAGTTCGATAAAAGTTACCTTTAGTCATTGTAAAGTTACTAAAAGAGAAAAAAGGATGCTTTCGAAGGCACAGGAGAGAAAGGCTTTGAGCCATCACAAGCTACTCCCTCCTTAAATAAAGCACATTCAATCTGGCCCAGGATCCATTGTTGATCCAACCTACACACACACGCGCGCGCGCGCGCACACACTGTTTACATGCTGCAAGATGCAATGCAACCTTCCCCAGACCTGACCGACGAAGGAAGGGCAGCTCCTGGTTCTTTCCATCCATCTTCTGGACCAAGAAGCAGCAATTTGGTGTAACCCGGGAGTCTAGCATCCTCTTTCCTATAAACCCCGCAGCTGCACCGTCAAGAAGCGGGGGGGGGGGAATTGTTGTTTTCAAGCTCAGCACTCTTACAGTTGTGTCGACTTCAACTCCCAGAATTCTCCAGGCAATTATGCCGGCGGGGGAATTCTGGGACTTGAAGTCCACAAGTCTTTTTTTTTTTTTTTTAAATTGCCAATTTGGAGGGGGGGAAAAAGCTCCGGGGCACGCGGGAGGCAGGCTCTCCCCGGGCATCCCGCGCCACAACTCCGCCCACGTACGGGCTCCGCTCGCCTTCGCCTTCAGCTCCGGCCCGGGAAGGGGCGGAGCCGGCGCCGGAATCCTCCTGCTGGGCGCCCGGCTTGCGACGCGCCTTGGCGGGAAGGAAGCGGCGTTTTCGGAAGAGCAGGGCTTGGGTGAGCGCGCGCTGGCGGGCAGGGTAGGCGGGCGCCGCCAGGCAGGAGCTGCCGGGACTCGGGCGGTCGGTACAACCGAGCAGCGGAGGGAGGGGAGAGGCTGGTGTCGGGGGAGGGGGGGAGCTTGTCCCGGGAGGGTCTCCGGACGGACAGGCCGGACTGGCGCCCTCCCGACCTGCCTTGGGTTGGATGGGCGGCGGGAGCTCGCTGCATTTCCCCCCAGCTGAATTGGGAGTTGCAAAGCAAAGGGGGCGCCCGGTTGGGGAAGGCAGCTCCGTTGTTTTGTATGTTCAACTCCGCTCCTTTCTCCCGTTTTCAGCTCTCCCCCCACCGCCCCCCTCCCAACGCTTAGCCTTATCTGCTCGTTGAGCAAGTGGGTTGCTTGGGGGGTCTCCCTTTAGGGACCACCCCATCCCATCCCAAGACTGATCAGTAACTTATAGATGTGGACCCGAGTCTGCAGTTAATTGCACCTGTGTGCCTGGCTGGTGCTCTTTGGATGACGGGGATAGGCTTTGGGTTGGTTGGATTTGGTTGGCCACCCGGGTACTTGTTACTAAACAGGTTTTACAGTTTAGTAAGTCTATGGCTCCTAAAGGTAACTTTTATAGATGTGGACTTCAACTCCCAGAGTTCCCCAGCCATGTTGCCTGGAGAATTCTGGGAGTTGAAGTCGACACAACATAAGCTTGAGATCAACTGCTCTAGAGACTAGAGTGTAATTCCCATGCTTCTTGATGGTGCAGCTGGGGAGTTTATAGGAAAGAGCAGGGGTCTTCAAACTTGGCCCTTTTGTGACTTGTGGACTTCAACTCCCAGGATTCCTCAGCCAGGCACACTGGCTGGGGAATTCTGGGAGTTGAAGTCCACAAGTCATAAAAGGGCCAAGTTTGAAGACCCCTGGTCCAGAAGATGGATGGAAATAACCAGGAGCTGTCCTTCCTTCATCAGTCTGTCTTCAGGTCTGGGGAAGGTTGCATTGCTTCTTGCAGTATGTAAAAAATGTGTATGTAGGTTGCATCAACAATGGATTCTGGGCCACAGATTGAATTTGTTTTATTTATGGAGGGAGTAGCTTGTGATGGCTCAAGTGTTTCTCTTCTGCTGTGTCTTCCAAAGCATTTTTTTTCTCGTGCAAGATTCACATGAGCAAGTATATCTTAGATTCACCTTCCTGGGTTGCTTATCTATAATTACTTCTGTTTACTAGTAAATGAACTGAAGAAGTAAATGAACTGAAAAATGCAATATATATATGATTAATGAGAATCTGGAAGCCATATTTTGTAATTCTTGGCATTATATATTTATTGTATTTATGTGGAGTTTTTATCTGTTGTTACATTGTACACTGCCCATAAGTCATGTTTTTGTGAGATGGGCAGCTATATACATGTGCTAAATAAATAAATTCCTTCTTATTTTCAAATATTTGTAGCAAATGTGCTGGTTGTGAAAATGGCAGTGCCGTTTGTGGAAGACTGGGACTTAGTGCAGACTCTTGGTGAAGGGGCTTATGGAGAGTAAGTAGCTTATGTGAATGCATAAAACATGGAGCTCAGATAAACCCTGTAGAACAGACATGTCAAACACAAGGCCCGGGGGCCAGATGCAGCCCGCGAAGTGGTTTCATGTGGTCCACGAAGCCATCCTGGAAACAGTGAGGGAACGGCCCCCGCTGCCTTGGCCCTGGCCGGCCAGGAGCCAATGTACAATTTTATGGTGGGCATCTATACTGAAACGCATTCAGTCTGAGCTCCACAAGGCCGTCTAGAAACAGTGAGGAACCGGCCCCTGCCATGTCAGCCCCTCCCCCTGGGTGCATGCTAGGGAGGTGTCACCCTTTGTGAGGATTGAAGAAATGGACCATGCCTTGGCGCTTGCCCCAGTCCCACCCCCTTCTGCCAGAGACCCTCAGATCTGTCCCACTCCTGCCCAGGCCCCCACAGGCACCCTTGACGTGAACGATGTAGAGCTGGCCATGCCCACCCAGTAGGCCACACCCACTCCATCCACGCCCACCCAGAAGGCTACACCCTCCCTGGCCACACATACACACACACACACACACACACACACACACACACACCGAGGGCAACCGCAATGCTGATGCGGCCCTCAATGAAATTGAGTTTGACACCCCTTCTGTAGAAAAAGGATGAGTTGCAAATTGTAATCCACGACATTGAAGAATTATGGAAGAGGAAAACCATGCTGTTTTAAGTTAGGGGGCCCTGTTTTCTGTAGAAGAAAAATGGGTGGCGGGCAAAGCTATAGTGATCTTAATTTCCAGGGTAGAAGACTTAATTTGCAACCCTGTTTTGGTCTCCTCTTCAGAGTTCAACTCGCTGTGAATAGGCGCACAGAGGAAGCAGTGGCAGTGAAAATGGTGGACATAAAATGTGCTGTTGAATGTCCGGAACAGATCAGGAAGGAGATCTGTATCAACAAAATGTTGAATCATGAGAACATTGTGAAATTCTATGGACACCGAAGAGAAGGCACTATTCAGTATCTCTTCCTCGAATATTGCAGGGGGGGCGAGCTCTTTGACCGAATAGGTATGGGAGAATTTGTAGGGGGCCACCCTGACTGAGATCCGGTGCAGTCTAGGGACGGTAGTGTTATTTTACTACGAAGGAACCTTGTGTGGATTCCTACGTAGCTCTAAGAAAGCCAACTCAAACTGGTTGGATTATTTTAGTTCGGCCTTGATCTATTTCCCATTTTTTTTTCCCAGTGGGACAATTTATTCTTGTTTTAACCATTCACTCGTGTCCGACTCTTAGAGACTTTATAGACAAGAGCCCTCCATGCTAAATTGTCTACAGGGGACAATTTATAAAACCCAGTTTATATGCTTCTTTGTGGCTTGTTTGCTGTATAAAACATGGTTGGTTGAATTCGATAACATGCCAAAACTAAACTAAGCAATTTTCATTGTGTCTGAGCACTGTGTATGTATCTTATTAAAAACACACACACACAAAAAAAAACTGGCATTCTGAAATGAAGCCATTTCTGCAAGGTGATTGAAGAAAAGGCATCTCTGCTTGCAGAGGAGTTAGTTAAATAGATGATCTCTTTTTTAATATGTTGCTTATTTTATGCAACTTATGCATGGGTTCAGTTTAAATTGAAAATATAGAAGAATTTAAAGGCTTGCGATGTAAAACTGCCTCTCCAATAAGGACCTGGTTTAAATGCAACTATGTTGTCTTATTCTTTCAGGGTTATTTAAATATATCTCTAGCAAGCCAGCCTTAAAGTAAACTAATATCAGTTTAAAAGATTCCAGATTAGAAGGTTAATTAAGAGCTAATTCTCCTTCTCCATCTTCTGTCCATGATTTTACTTTGATGTTATTGTTGTTTTATTGGGTTAGGCCAGTGGTAGCCAACCTTGGCTCTTTTATGACTCGTGGACTTAAACTTTCAGAATTCCTGAGCCAACCATGCTGGCTCAGGAATTCTGGAAGTTTAAGTCCACGAGTCATAAAAGAGCCAAGGTTGCCTACCCTGGGTTAGGCATATTTATTATGGTTAATTTTAATGTTTATATGGTGTAATTGCCCAGAGTCGCTTTGAAACAATATGGGCTGCAAATTAATAAATACAAATTAGTCAAGTTGCAGAATGAAATACCTCTTTCTAAAGCTTACTCTCTCTACTAGCATTACCATCTCCAGCCATATTGTCTTAAAATGCAGAATTCTAGTGGGGAAAAGAAGTTATTGAAGATGCAGATTATTTTATTGTCTGCATAACAATAAGGTGTTATTTATATGAGTGTATATGCATAATTTGCTCTTTAGAAGGCCAGGTCCTGAAGTTGAAACTCAAATACTTTGGCCACCTAATGAGAAGGAAGGACTCACTGGAGAAGGGCCTAGTGCTGGGAAAGATTGAGGGCAATAGAAGAAGGGACGACAGAGAATGAGGTGGCTGGATGGAGTCCCTGAAGCAGTAGGCCTGAGCTTAAATGGACTCCAGAAGATGGTAGAGGACAGGAAGGCCTGGAGGAACATTATCCATGGGGTCGCGATGGGTGGGACACAACTTTGCAATTAACAACAAATATGCATAATTCCATATTTATTTATTCATTTTTCTCATTTATGTATTGTATATCAGAGGTGGTGACCTTTTGAGAGCTGTAATGCAACGAAATTTCATTTTAACGTATGCCGATTAGTGTACATTCCAAGTGACAAAGTTATTATTCTATTTTTTTTCTGTTGTCAGAACCTGATATCGGCATGCCAGAATCAGAAGCACAGAAATTTTTCCACCAGTTAATCGCTGGCGTGGTGAGTTTCTTTATGCTGACTTTTCACTGATTTCTCTCGCATTCTATTTTGAAGTTGGTATGGGGCGAAAAGAATTACTAGAATTATATTTTTTTATAAGGTCTACCTCCATAGCATAGGAGTGACACATCGGGATATTAAGCCAGAGAATCTGCTACTTGATGCAAGAGGTATGCAATTTTTCTTCTGTATCCTAAAACCTTAGGGCTATAGGGCAGTGGTTCTCAACCTTTCTAATGCCGTGACCCCATAATACATTTCTGCATGTTGTGGTGACCCCCCAACCACTTATACATCACCGGGTGCCAGGGGCGTGGCCAAAGAAAAGGGGAAAAAAATGGCGGACAGCCTTGTTTGGCGACCCCCATGAAATGGTCGTTCGACCCCAAATGGGGTCCCGACCCACAGGTTGAGAACCACTACTATAGGGGAACGGGGGAAAAATCATGTGACCATGGGAATGCCGCAGCGATCATAAATGTGAACAACGGCCGTAAGTCACTTTTTTTAATGCCGTTCTAATTTTGAACGGTCACTAAAGAAGCTGTTGTAAGTCGAGCCCACCTGTGGTTTGTGTGTTCTTCTCCTCCCTTCTCAATCTATTCATTAAGCCAGGGGTCTTTGAACTTGACAACTTTAAAACTGGCTGAGGAATTCTGGGAGTTGAAGTCCACAAGTCTCAAAGTTGCCAAGTTTGAAGATCTCTGCATTTAGCTCATGAGCGAAATGCTGGAAATAGCACCTCTGTTCTTTACCTGGAGATCTCTTTGCCGCTTCTTCAGCCACCTGGAATTTTCCTGGGTTAACCTGGGCGCTTTTGGGTGATTTCATTTGAATTCAGCCAGCGTGAAGGATGATGCAGTGTCCTTGTGCTTTGTGCAGACAACCTCAAGATCTCAGACTTTGGGCTCGCTACGGTATTTAAATATAACGGCTCTGAGCGACTGTTGAACAAGATATGCGGCACGCTTCCATACCTGGCCCCCGAAGTCCTGAAAAAGAAAGAATTCCATGCTGAGCCGGTTGATGTTTGGTCCTGTGGAATCGTGCTCACTGCAATGTTGGCAGGCGGTAAGAGCTACTCAAGGTCTAATTCCTTTTCTTAACGGGAATTCTTATAAAACATGGGCACTCCATCACTGGAAATTTTCAAGAAGAGACCGGACAATCACCTGTCTGAGATGGTATAGATTCTCCTGCTTGAACAGGGGGCTGGACTAGAAGACCTCCAAGGTCCCTTCCAGTTCTATTCTATTCTACTCTACTCTACTCTACTTTATCCATATTCTATTCTATTCTGTTCTGTTCTATTCTATTCTATTCTATTCTATTCTATCCATATTCTATTCTATTCTGTTCTATTCTATTCTGTTCTCCATTCCATTCTATAACGAACAACATATCTATACATTGGGAATGTGGATTAATTATGAGTCTTCTGGGTAACATTTTGTGTTTTTCTTAAATTTGGCTCAAAAAATGTTCTCTTTCTTGCAGAATTGCCTTGGGACCAGCCTGCTGATACTTGTCAAGAATATTGTGATTGGAAAGAAAGAAAGACATATCTTTCCCCATGGAAGAAGATTGATTCATTGCCCCTCGGTACCTCAGCGGATTGAATAATCTTTGTCTTTAAACCAGGAAATAATCTCTGACTTCTCCCTCCCTTGATCTGTAATGTCCTTTTGGAAGAAACCCAGCTTTATTTTTTACACACTCAGATTCGTCATCCAAAGAACATTGCAAATCCAGTGTTAAAAACTTTTGTTTGAAGATGTTTTGTGTTAGAGCAGTGCTTCTCAACGTTACACAACCCCCCGTCACACAAACGTTCCGCGCATGCGTGGCGGCGTGCGCATGGGGGCGGGGCCCCATGTGCCGTGTGCATGCGCGGCGGTGACCCATGCGTGACGCGCATGCGCGACGACCCCCATGCATGGGGCACGTGCACGGCACCGCCCCTTGCGCGATGCGCATGCGCAGCGGCGCCCCATGTGCGAAGCGCATGTGCGGCGCCGCCCCATGTGCGAGGCGCATGCGTGGCGCCGCCCCCTGCGCAGCGCGCATATGCGGTGGCGCCCCATGCGCGGCGCGCATGCGCGGCGGCGCCCCATGCGCGGCGTGCATGCGCGACACTGCCCCCACACGCATGTGTGGCGCCGCCCCCATGCGCGGCGCTGCCCCCACGCGCATGCGCGGCGTGCAAAAAATGGCGGATCGCCGCCTTTGGCGACCCCCGAAAAATGGGCGATCGATCCCAAATGGGGTCGCGACCCATAGGTTGAGAACCGCTGCGTTAGAGTATTTTAATTGAAATTGCTTTTGTACCATTTAATTCTTCATTATTATTATTATTATTATTATTATTCTTTTTTGCAGCCTTGCTCCTCAAACTCTTAAATGAAAGCCCCTCATCCAGGCTTACTATCGCAGACATTAAAAAAGACAGATGGTACACAAAACCTTTAAGGAAAGGTGAGTGTGTTTTGGTCTATGGAGATTGAGATTTCCAGTCACTCAGATCATGGTTGTCCCAAAAGTGCTTTTTCAAGCACTTGGTTTTTGCTTCTCATTCAAGAAGCTTGAATCAGCTAGTCTGTGACTTTTTCGTGGACTTTGTTTTTGCTTCTCATTCAAGAAGCTTGAATCTGCTGGTCTGTGACCATAATAAAGATGGATTGATTGAATTTAAGCTGGTCAACAGCCCTAGAGAGCTGCAGACTCTAGCCTGGCCTTGAAAGGCTTAATTTAACTTAAATTGCTTTTGTTTAGATCCTAATCATGCCATCTCTGTCTTTGTAGGCATAAAACGGTCTCGGGTTTCTTCAGGAGGACCTTCCGATTCTCCAGGAGGTTTTTCTAAACACATTAGATCAGATATGGATTTCTCTCCAGTAAAAGATGCACACAGGTGAAGACACCCTTATGTGTGTCTATAGTGTCTAGTAATCGGCAATATTTAACTTCAGAGAAACAGCACAGTTTCTGTACATTTCTGAGGTGTGAGTTGTTCTCATTAGTTCCCTAGGATACATGTAGGCAACAGAACCATGGCTGACACCATGGAATTTGGGACATTCTTCTAGGCAGGATTGGACATCAGAAGTGGAGTACAGATTGACAAGTTGTCAATGCTGCAAATACTGTATATTCTTGTATATGCAAAACTGTCTGGTATTTACTGGGTTAATACATAGCTTAGAGTGGGGGGGGAGGGTAAAAAGCCCAGGAAAGAAAGAGGAAGTAAACTTTTGACCTTCACACTAATTGGATAATGTGACTTGTGACTGCAAAATAAGGGAGGGGTTTAGCAAGAAAAGTTTGATGCCAGCAAGAGGAAGTCAGATTCTGGCATCAAAACGTCCATGATGGTGACCGGCAATTTGTAGCTCTGTAATAAAGACTTCAGGAAACATGCCTGAAAGTTCTTTGAAGTGCTTCATTAGTCGGAACCCTGACACAAGTTCAATCTGTAGAATCTTCTAGTCAGGCTTGAAAATTGCTGGCCTGAAATCCTGCAGCAATGCTGCTTATCAAGCATGCTGGTCCTAGGCTAGTGGAAGGCCATCAGCTCTCCCAGGTTCTGATGGGCTTGCACCATCACAATGTTCTGCCTGTCTTCTCTATCAAACCAAAATGCTCCTTTTGAATAGTTGGCTGGTCTGGATTAATCTTCAATTTGGGAAGTGCTGGTTGTATATTTTGATTGGTTAGTGATGATCCTATTGGAATATGCTTACGTTTGGAATAGTTTTTTTTTGGGGGGGGGGAAATGAAACACTAGGTTGTATGCAAAATTAGCTTAATAGTCTTATGTAAAACAAAGGCTACTACAGTCCAGCGAAGACAAAACTATGCTTTCTGAAAGTACGATAACTACTTTGACAGCTAGAACAATTAATCAGTGGAACAACCTGCCTCCAGAAGTTGTGAATGCTCCAACACGGGAAGCTTTTAAGAAGAGACTGGACAACTAGAAAACTGATGCACACTAACCTTGTGATGAACCTGATCTGTTTTTGTTGCAGTGAGGAAAAAAAGATCTGTTCCAAATCCCAGCCAGAACCAAGAACTGGGCTCTCCTTGTGGGATAGCAGCCCAGGCAATATCGAGAAATTGGTGCAAGGGATTAGCTTCTCTCAACCCACCCGCCCTGAGCATATGCTGCTGAACAGCCAGCTGTTAGGCACTCCAGGTTCATCACAGGTAAGGTTGCCCAATGGAACGCTTGGCTTCGCTCTGTTCTTAAATCACTGCTGGAAACTCTTGGCTTGCAACCATTCATGTAGTGGCAGTTCAGAGTTACAAAGGCACTGAAAAAAGTGACATACGGCCAATCCTTGCCCTGACAAATCACTGCAGTTCAGGCACTTGGCAACTGGGGTAAATTTACAACGGTTGCAGCATTCCAGGGACACATGATTGTCATTTGCAGCCTTCCCAACCAGCTTCCAACAAGCAATTCTCAATTTGCTTAATGGCTGCATGATTCGTTTAAAAATTTCCCAACTATGGGGAAAAAAAAAACACATTGTAAAATCAGGCATCACTTCCTTGACTGCCTTGCTTAGCAACAGAAATTTTGACCCGAGTTGTGGGCGTAAGCCGAGAACTTTATATTGTGTTTTCCTGTTCTGTTTAAACTCCATCCTTTGCTTTGGAATTTAATGCTTTTGAAAAACAAAACAAAACACCATAACCATGAAAGAGCCGAGGTGGCACAGCAGTTAGAGTGCAGTACTGCGGGCCACTTTAGCTGACTATGTTCAGCAGGTCAGCGGTTCAAATCTCACCGGCTCAAGGTTGACTCAGCCTTCCATCCTTCCAGGGTAGTTAAAATGAGGACCCAGATTGTTGGGGGCAATGTAAATATATATATACATTGCTTACTGGTGTACACCGCTTAGAGAGTGCTTGCACTTAAAGGGGTATATAAGTCATAAATAAATAAAATAAATAAATAAATAACAAAACTAAAGGATAAATTCATAGTTTCAGTGAAGATGTTACAACTAATGGTTGGAAATCACATTAGCTCCAGGCAAATCAGCTGAATTGATCAGTTTCTGCCATTTTCTGCTTTGTCTCTCTCTCTCTCTCTTAGAACCCCTGGCAACGTCTAGTAAAGAGGATGACCCGTTTCTTTTTGAAATTGGATGCTGACCAGTCCTATCAAATCTTGAAGGAGGTTTGTGAAAAGATGGGCTACATCTGGAGGACAGGTTGCAGAAACCAGGTATAAAAGTAACACCTTGAAGTATATATATATGTTGGTTGAATAAGCAAAGGAATAAGTAATTAGTTAGAACTGCACGTGGGTGCTATTTGTGCAATTCTTAGCTACTACTAATTTTATTATATTATTACATATTATAATTACAAACGTGCCAGTTTGCTGCCATGGCTAAGGTACTGGCTTAGAAACCAGGAGACAGAGTTCTAGTCCTACCTTAGGCAACTGGATGACTTTGGGTCAGTCCTGTTTTTATTTCTCTCAGGGTGTTTATTTGTGATTGAGTTAGTGACTCAAGAATATTGCTTGGGAGAAAACCATTTATGAGGCTGCCGTGTGCTTCAGGAAAGAGCACACACGACTGTAATGCTTATTATATATTGTGAGACTTTCTGTCAGCCCCATCACAGCAAGAAAGCAATTCCCCCAGAAGACTTAACATTATTTCTTCCCTTCTGCTCAATAATTCTTTCCATTGAAAGGTCACCATATCAACCATGGACCGAAGAAACAACAAACTAATTTTCAAAGCCAACCTGGCGGAAATGGATGAGAAAATTCTGGTGGATTTCCGATTGTCAAAGGTAAGTCTATTTTAGCAAATATGTCTAAGCCTAGGCAGAAGAAAACTTTTTTTTGCATGCGGAATAGATTTGTTTACAAAGTAAACAAGTAGTAATAATCATAGCAGTGCTTCTACAGGTGCTCCTCAAGTTACAACCATTCATTTAGTGGTCATTCAAAGTTAAAGAGGCACTAAAAAAAAAGTGACTTACATCCAGTCTTTACGCTTATAATCTGCAACGTTCCAACGGTCATGTGATCAAAAATTGGGTGCTGGGCCAATCAGCATGTATTTGCGATGGTTGCAACATCTTGAGATCAAATTTGCAATTTACGATCTTTCCAGCCGGCTTCTGACAAGCAAAGGCAATGGAAGGAAGTGAATTCATTTAATAACTGCATGGTTCACTTAACAACGGTATTGATTTGCTGAACAACTGTGGCAGAAAAAGTTGTAAAATCGGGCAGAAGTCACTTAACAACCACTTTACATAGCAGCAGAAATTCTGGCCTCAGTTTGTGATCGTAAGTTGAGGACTACCTATATTCTGCTTCAGTTATAGGACACCAAGCAGCTTCTAGTATAACATATCAAAACATTGTTTATAAATCCACGATTATTAAAATGATTAAACTGTACATTTATACTATCTTCCTACCTACCTAGTAAGAATTTGAGCTGATCATCCTTTCATTTCTAATCTCTAAAAAAGTTTTTTAGGTAATATTTTTCTTATTTGTTTATAGGAGGCTAAATAGGTCAGAATGCAGTATTTTGTACAGGATCGATATTTTGAAGCTAAGCTTTTTCTCCCCCCCCCCTTCCTTTTCCACACAGGGTGATGGCTTGGAGTTCAAAAGGCATTTCCTGAGGATCAAAGAGAAACTGAATGATGTTGTTAGCCCACAGAAGTTATGGCTTCCAGTGACATGATTGCCTTGTGGTTGAAAAACAAGTGAATTTGGTTACAGTGGTTTCAGCCATAGAACATTTATGCTAAGGCATACCCTAAATTCACACACTCAGTGCCTCTAGGCTCTGACATGACCAGTAGCCAACTGGGAAGTTAATACTGCGATGAGACATAATTATGTATTTTTCCTAGGGTAACTGTCATGAAAATTTCCAGTGACTTAGATTTCTCAGGCTTTCAGCTTGCATTCTACTTTATACAGATTAATTCAAATGTTTTGGCACGCTGCCTTTTCTAGATGGGAATGTTTTCTTCTTTCTTTCCAAAATGTGACACAAGAATACAAACTGAATTTTTGCAAAGAGTAGAAGAAGGAAATTAAATGAAAACCAGCACCAAGTAACAACTCGCTTTGTATACAATCCAGGGAGCAAGGTTGTTGAATTTTCAAACTCCAGCACAAACTCCATATCAGAATACTTGGCTTAGCTTGAAATTAGTTTTTGGTCAAGTGTTGTTGGAAAAAAAAAAAAGTGGCACATTTCTCTTCTATTTCATTTTTTAATTTTTCACTTTGAAGAAAGAAAATGTTACAGATGTTATTAATGTGATTTGTTAAAATATTTTTTCTATGTCCTATGTCTCTTCCATAAAAACTTCTGTCTTGTTGAGCACTAAAAATATATAAATAGGAATGGGATAAGATCAGCAGTTTTTCCTGTATCCCAGTGTTTCCCAAACTTGACAATTTTAAGGCATGAGGACTTCAACTCCCAGAATTCCACAGCCAGCAACGCTGGCTGTGGAATTCTGGGAGTTGAAGTCCACATGCCTTAAAATTGTCAAGTTTGGGAAACACTGCTGTATCCTATCACTCTTAGTTCGTTAGACATTCCAGATGTTTCAGACACTTATTACCTCATGTCTGAATGCTGCTTGATTGGACCATTAAGAACACAGAGAAGAGTGGAGACATGGACCTTTGTTCTCACCGTGGTGCTGACCAATTTTACTTAACCATGTTCAGCAATATAATTTTTTAAAAAGAGAAAATAAAGCAATGAATAAATATATTTGTCAATCTTATTGCCACAAAAGATGGTGAAAAATGACTTGCGCTTCCCTTGTGTGATCTTGTCACACTATTTTTCAGTAGTATTGAAGAATTTCTGAGCATTAAGAAGATAATGTGGCTCTACAAATTTGGTAGAAATAAATGCACCAACACAGTTTATGGCTGAACACATGCTTTGTAGCTTGGGTATATTTTTGGGGAAATCATTAGATTTATGTCATATCTTTGGAAACTCAAGATAGGTAGCACTCCTGATTTTTCTCTAAGAAGGATTTATTTATTTATTTATTTATTTATGAGACTTATATACCGCTTTAAGTGCAAGCACTCTCTAAGCGGTGTACACCAGTAAGCAATGTATATATTTATTTTATTTTATTTTATTTATGAGATTATATACGGCTTTAAATGCGAGCACTCTCTAAGCGGTGTACACCAGTAAGCAATGTATATATATATTTACATTGCCCCCAACAATCTGGGTCCTCATTTTACCTACCCCGGAAGGATGGAAGGCTGAGTCAACCTTGAGCCGGTGAGTTTTGAACTGCTGACCTGCTGAATGCAGTCAGCTAAAGTGGCCTGCAGTACTGCACTCTTAACTGCTGTGCCACCTCGGCTCACCTTGTGAGGTTGGACAGGGAAAGAGTTACTGGCCAACCTAACTCAATTAAGTTTCTAATGGTTGAGAATAATTTGAATTTGCGGATCTGTGCCCCTTATATGCCTCCTTCATAGACTGGCCTTGGCTCTAGATACATCTATGCACTCCAATTACGCAATGGTTGGAAATGTATCAATAGGTCCTATTTCAATATGTTGGATGGGCAATGTATGTAATTATTTTTGTACATCAACAAAATGAAAAGAATCAGCTATTCCAGACGTGTCATCGTGAGCTACTATAAACAAACGTTGTATTTAGTTGTACAGTAAAAAGGTAAAAAAAAGCCAGTCACGTCCGACTCTAGGGCATGGTGCCCATCTCCATTTCTTGGCCAGTGTTGCCCAAAGATGTAGCCAACATGGCTGTACATCAAAGGCACACAATGCTGGAATCCTTCCCACCAAAGCGATACCTATTTATCTACTTGCATTTGCATGCTTTCTAATTGTTAGGTGGTCAGGAGTTGGCCAAGTAACACCTCATTGGGCAAAGCTCAGGTCTCAATCCTGGCTTGTCAGCTCTCCAGCTGTATAAAAATCTACCCCATGCAGAGTATCTGTTCCAATTTGAACTGTGACTTTCAGAAAATTGATCTTCTGAATTGTTTCAGATTGATCTGATCTAGATTTCTGAATTTCTATGGTCCCAAGAAAATACCTGCCTTGCCTACGCAGTGAACTACTTCCAAATTTGAGTTAATCATTGCTCATTCAACTATCGTAAGCAACAAACCAGTGTGTTTGTTTTAAAACATTTCTTCCTGGTCTTTATGACACTCCAAAGGTAACTGCCTCTGCTGTGATCTAGCACATAATGTGAGATGCTTCTAAAGTGCCTATATTGCTGAAGGAAGAGATACTTAATTTCAAAATATTTGAATTCTGGCTGTTAATAGTACCTGAAATAATCTGCAATTCATTGAAGGATCAGCTAACCTATAAGAAGTTTGGATAATATATTGCCCCATGGTGCCGTAGATACTTTCTGGTATGATATTATGATTATTATTATTCTATTGCTTTGCATGTGCATTGAGAGCTTCTGCACCAGAGACAAATTCCTTGTGTGTCTAATCCTACTTGGCCAAATAAAGCCTGTTCTGTTCTGCTTTGTTCTACTCTCTTCTGTTCTACTCTGCTCCGCTCCACTCCACTCCACTCTGTTCTACTGTGGTTAATAGCACTCTGGTCAGTTTACAATGTAAGCATTATTTGTGTATTTTACCAACCTCAGAAGAATGAAAGGCTGAGTCAACCTTAAACCCTGTTGATACATATTATCTCAGTATCTGCATGAAAAAAAGCCAATAAAATATGCCTAATTTGTACATTTTTCACTTATTCAGATGTGTGAATGACCTTTTCAGAATGAAATTTCCGCTGACTCAGATTTTGATCCTTGTCTTCTTAGTATTGCTGTCCTTTCCAACAGGTATGCTTATAAAGAATAAAGATAGATAGATAGATAGATAGATAGATAGATAGATAGATAGATAGATAGATAGATAGATAGATAGGCAGGCAGGCAGGCAGGCAGGCAGGCAGACAGGCAGACAGGCAGACACAGATAATCGACAAACTATGCAAGAAATTAGTTTCCTTCTTATGCACTTGTATTCATAGTAGATGGCAGCATTTCAAGATGCTCTTGAAATGGCTAAGCAGGATTGTAGTTGATTAATACTTGAATAGAAACCATAAGAAAACCTAGAACTATAGATTAGACTAGGAAGTTGAAAACTTCTATATTGGCACAAAAGAACCACAGCATCATGAACTTGTCCATTAAATCATCAAGAGTTGCTCTCAACCCTAAAAAACCTTATTTTACTTATTGGAATTTTTTTTTTTTTTTTTTTGCCTCATTCCTTCTTCTTTTTGCATTATGCAGCTGAAGGGCTGATATGTCATCAGTGTTACTCAGTTAAAAGGGACAATAAATGTCGCAGACCATCCACCTGCAAAGTGTCTACAAAACAGTTTTGCTTCATTCAAAGAAACTCAAAAGGTGAGAAGCAATGGTGGAACAAGTTAAATTAACGGACACTGGATAGATTTTGAAATCCATGCAGAAAGAATGGAGGGAGTTACTCCTTAGGAACTGCCAAGTAAACAACCTATCTCAGTGATGGCGAACCTTTTAGAGACCGAGTGCCCAAACTGCAACCCAAAACCCACTTATGTATCATCGGGTGTCGGGTGGGTGTGGCCCATTGGGTGGGCGTGGCTGTGGTGGTAATAGCAGAATGGGTGGGACTAAAAAATTCAATCAATTCCAACTTTGCAAGATCTTTTTTTTTTCCTGCAAGAAGTTGAAATTGACTGATTGAACCTCTTTTTTTGCACACGGCGGCGGAGGCCTAAAGCGAAAAGGCTTTATAAAACCCAGCTGAAGGCCTAGGACTGGGGCGACGGCACGCGTGCCTACAGAGAGGGCTCTGAGTGCCGCCTCTGGCACCCGTGCCATAGGTTCGCCACCACTGACCTATCTTGTAGGAATAAAATATGAGAATATAACAATTACAATAAATATATAGACAATCCTAATCCCTCACCTTTCTTTTCATTTACAGGAGGACACATTCAGAGAATAAGTCAAGGCTGTACCTCTTACTGCCTAGATACTATTCAGTTCAGCAATGCTTATATAAGATATACCTTTTGCTGCAAGACAGATTACTGTAACAAATATAATGTTTGGCAGTTTCTTTAACTTCAGTCTTGGCAGCCATTCTGCTGCTGACAACTGATATGCATCTTCCAAACATTGACACAAATATATATACAAATATGGGTGGTGGATGGAGACTTCCTATTTCTTTATATGGGTTGAAGAACCCACTGGGATGCGGCTTTACAGTATAACATTCCAGTAAGCTTTTCTGCTTTAGGGTTTTGTACAAAGGTCTACAGGTAGTTCTTGTTTAGTGACCACAACTGGGACTGGCTATTTGGTTGTTAAGTAAAGTAGTTGTTAAGTGAACCTTAACTGTGCTTTCCATCTGATTTCAGTTTCTCTCTGTTTTACACACCCACCAAGGTCATAGAAAAGAGGATGTATTTATTTATTTCAATTTCTCTAGCCATCCCCATGTCAGTCAATGACTCTGGGCGGCTTACAATTCAAAAAATATGTTACAATTAAAAGGCTAAAAACAATTTAAAACAATTAAAAAACAATAAAATTATCCAAAATTGGTATACACAGCAGCAGAGATACTTGATTGGTTAGAAATAAAGCCAGGAAACAGGGTTGTTGACACATTCAACACTTTAGCCTCAGGGTGGATTAGTTGCCAAGTTACTTCTTCATCACTAACTGTGAATAGTTGTTAAATGAGGCAGTCACTAAATGAGGATTACCTGTATTCACCAGATCTAGAATTAAGGGAATGAGGGGAAAGGGGGAGGGAGATGTAATTTTCAGACAAAGTTATACAATAACCTTGGCAAAATGTTAAAACTTTGCTGCTTTTGTTAATATCTCTCCTTTTGGGAGGTAGATGAAGAATTTTGACAGCCAAAGTGTCTTATCTACCCAACAGCTACACAGAACTATCACCAAATCATTCCATGTTACATCAGGACTGATATTTTCCTCCCTGTAAAAACTCTGAGGTAAAAAGTCAAAGATGGTTTGGACCAGCAATGGCAGATTCTCCTCTATGGCATTTGTGGACAAGAAGAAGACATTTTCAGGACAGGCTGTATGTTGCTTTTACTTCTCTTGAAGATCACCAAAACGATACAGATGTTTGTTGCACCTTAAAAATCAATTATATTTTGAAGGTATAAGCCAGGGGTCTTCAAACTTGTGGACTTCAATTTCCAGAATTCCTCAGCCAGCCATGAGTCATAAAAGAGTCATAAAAGAGCCAAGGTTGCCTACCCCTGACCTAAGTTAATGACTGTTGGGTTATATTTGTTATTAAATTTTGCCTCCCATTTTGCCACAAGGTGACTCTCATTATTTCCCAATAAAACTGGTTTGGTAAAAATACCAAATCTTTTGAGTCTCTGTGTTGATGTTATTATATCTCCCTAGACCTCCGGATTTAGAGTCAGCACTTCCTACTGACGGGTACCACAGTGTGTGCCTATCACAACGTACCCAAAGTGGGAGAATAAAAGAAGAAAACAGGCAAACTTTGGTCCTTCTAGTTCTAATCATTCAAATCATTATGACCTTTCTGAGATCTTTGTTTGCTGTATTAGGATTTTATTGGAGATTGACTCCGGAAGTTGCTAAATGGGAAAATCAGGTGAGGTAGCCATGCATCTGCCCTTGACTTGCAGAATGTATGATAATTTGCCATTACCTGCACCAACTACAAATCAGTCACCAGGTAAGTTGAAGATCCCCCAAATCACTGTGGCTCCCCCCAAATCATTGCAGCTTCTTTTGCCATCCCATTACATTGTAGTCTGACGTTATTACTACTATTATTTTCAGTTCACTGAAGTCACTGCTGTCTTGAATGCAAGCAAAACCAAAGGATGATGAATAGACAAGTGAATTATGCATTCTGCATGCTTTTCATCATATCCACTGGTAAGTCTTTAAACTTCAACCCTTGCAGAAAAGGCGGAGAAAATATTTCAGATCTTGAAATATAATCAAAGCATTTTATAAATCAGTATAGGTGGTCCTCAGTGTATGACTTACGACTTACGAGCCCAAAATTTCTGTTGTCAAGTGAGACATAAGTGAATTTTGCTCTATTTTACCACATTTCCAGCCTCCGTTGTTAAGTGAATCACTGCAGTTGATAAGTTAATAACCTGGTTATTAAGTGAATCTGGCTTCCTATTGACTTTGCTCGTCAGAAGGTCACAAAAGGGGATCACATGACCCCGGGACACTGCAACCGTCATAAATATGAGTCAGTTGGCAGGGCATCTGAATTTCGATGACACGATCATGGGGATGCTGCAACGGTCGTAAGTGTGAGAAACAGTCATAAGTCACTTGTTTCAGAGTAATTATAACTTTAAATGATCACTAAACAAACTGTTGTAAGTCGAGGATTACTTGTACAGTAGAGTTCAAGAATGGAATTGGCTTGGAGACAACCTTCTGGTGGTCTTATATATTTATAAAATGTATATAAAATGTATGTCTTCATGAGAGGTAGATGCAAGTGAGCATTCTGGACAGTGTAGGTTTTATCCTCCTGTTTTAGTTGTATTAATAACTAACAATGCTTTACACGTCCTGTGATTTCATGGCTTTAATGTTCTTCCACACCCATTTCCTATGCATTTTCCCCCCTAATTTCTTTTTGCAGCAAATGCCTTCTGGTGTTTCGAATGTTCCAGGTCAACATATTTTAAGAAATGTACTGGGCAATATGAATTCTGTTGGGCTGGTGAAGGTACTGGGTGTTACATCTACAACATCTATTATGGTAAGAGGGCTGGAATAGAATTTTGGCTTTAATTGCTCAACAAGCAATTCAAGTTAGGCTTGTCTTCATCTTTTCATTTAATATTGAGGGGGGCAGATTTCCACTTTCTTAGGATAGCTTTTGTGTTTGAAGCCCATTGATCTCAAGATACATTCTTATCCTTCTTGCAGAGCTCTGAATATTGCTGATATTCAGCCTTGGCAGCACAATTTCAAATGAACTTTCATTCATATGAAATTCAACATATCACAAATTATGGAGAACTCTAGTGATTGATTGATTGATTGATTGATTGTATGCCATCAAGTTGCCATTGACCTTGAGCAAGCACATATACTTTTCTTCATAATGATCTCTTTCTAACTTGGTCTTTCAGGTTTTCCAGTGGTGTGCTCATTGCAGCTGTAACTGTGTATGTCTACCTTGCTGTTAGTTGTCCTCTTCTCTTTCCTTCCATTTCTAGCAGGATTGGAATCTTCTTTAGAGAGCTCGGTGTTCCCAGGTGTCTGGAGTAGCATTCATCCTTGTATTTGTACCTCAAGAGAAAACTCTGGGTTGATTTGATCAAACATCCATTTGTTTTCTTGGCTGTCCAGGATATTCTCAGGCGTCTTCTCCAAAGCAAAGTTCAAAAGTGTCAATACTCTTTCTATTCTGCTTCTTCAAATTCTAGTGAAGAGAATATCAAATAAGTAATCCATGGTCAATTATCTTAATGTAAGAGCTGAAATCTGTGGGGAGTTGATATTTGATTGAATTATCTAAGAAGCAGAAATCATTATGTCTATCATTGGGTCAACAAACCAATTTCTGCTGTTAGCCTAAAGTCGGAAGAAGACCACCTTTATTGCCTTCTTAGGCAATAAAATGAAATGGAGTGGGCCAGAATATTACATAGATGTATACAATTATCATATTATCATATGCAATTATAATGTTATTCAAAGCATGGAAGAACATTTAAGGTATGGAAGCCAGTGCTAACGAAGCCAAGATCAACAGTTTTTTTATGTTCTTTTTACCTTTTTCCAGGAAATGGCTTGCTCGCTTCTGAAGCTGGCTGCATCAAAAACTGTGCCACTCAACAATATCCGAAACCTAGTGCTGGGTCTGAAAGGATTTGTTGTTACACGGATTATTGCAACATTTAGTTTTATGGCTGGAATCTTGAGGGAAAAAAGGACTGAGTAGCCTTGAACAACAGAAGCTGTAGTTTTAAGATATTCTGAACACTAAAAACTGTCAATGGTACTTTGAATAATAAATAATTCCTTCTTCTCTCATTTGTGTTTTGCTAGTAGTAATGAAGTACTGTATGTCTAGTCCAATAAAAAAAGGACTAGGGGTAACATGACATCCGTCTTCCAATATTTGAGGGGCTATTGCAGAGAAGAAGGAGCCAACTTATTTTCTAAAGGACAAGATGTAAAGGTGGAAGCTAAACAAGGAGAGATCCCACCTAGAACAAAGGAGACATTTCCTGACAGTGAGAAGAATAAACTAGTGGGACTCTTTGCTTTCAGAAGTTGTGGGTATTCCATTTGTCCTCAGACGTTTCCTTGATTTAGTAAAGTACAGCAAATTTGCTTGCTATTGTCAGCCCAACAAATTGTGACATTATGGTCTATAAATCATGCATCATGAGAGAGAGCCATGTATGAATCCAGCTACTATGGCTTATTCAATACATTGTGATTAAATGTCCTATGTGAATTTGGGTTCCTTTTGTGAGTAGGAAGTACATCTTTAACAAGGCAGATACGCCACAGACATTATTACACATTGATATGACTCAGTATAGCAATAGCATTTAGACTTATATACCGCTTCTGAGTGCTTTACAGCCCTCTCTAAGTGATTTACAGAGTCAGCCTATTGCCCCCAACAATCTGAGTCCTCATTTTGCCAACCTCCAAAGGATGGAAGGATGGGTCAACCTTGAGCCGGTCAAGATTGAACTGCTGGCAGACAGCAGAGTTAGCCTGCAACACTGCATTCTAGCCACTGTGCCACCATGGCTCTTGTATTGTGATAGAGTGTGTTCCAATTGTAGAGAATTTAGTAGATGGTGGTTACCCTATTGTGTATCAGAACTACTTAAAAAGGTAAAGGTAAATGAGTCCCTGAGGATTTTACTCTGTAGTCATTGTTGACTATAGGGGGCAGTGCTCATATCTGCTTCAAGGCCATTGAGCCAGCCCTGTTCAAAGACATTTCCGCGGTCCTGTGGCCAGCATGAGTCGCAGAGTGCTGTTATATGACGTGGCACCTATTTATCTGCTCACTTTTACATGCTTTTGAACTGCAAAGTTGTTAGGAACTGGGGTGAGGATGGGAACTCACCCCATCACGTGCCTTTCAGGTCTCAAACCTGGCCTGCCAGTTTTCCAGCCAACAGGCCCAGTGTCTTAACCAATGAGCTGCTATAATTTTTCAAAAAGATTGCTAGATAAGTAGTTTTGATGGGCAAACCACAACCCCTCACATTCTTTCTCCCACCAGTTGATGCTATCAAAAGCCTAATAAATTCTTCTGTAGGAGGTTTGTTTGATCTGCTTGGCTGAGATCACACCATATGCCCAGTGGTGGGATTCAAATATGTGAACAACCGGTTCTCTGTGTGGATGCTGATTCCGGAAGTCCATTCTGGGCCTGTACAACAAAAAATTAGCTGCCGGTTCTGCCAAAGTGGTGCGAACCAGCTGAATCCCACCATTGCATATGCCTGTCCCTATGTTCCAGGAATGGGAGAATGTTATCCTTTACACTTAATCCTTGTTTCAAATCAGGTCATTAGGCACTTTCTGGAATCTTCTTGTGCAGTATTAGAACTTGACTAGAGATTCAGAAGGAAAAGAACTGAATACTGTAGAAAGGTAAGATGATACAGGAATAATATGCAATATGTCAATCATTTTCCTTTCACGACGTGCATGGTATTGTTAGTGAGGCTGTCAAAGATCAATCCTTCATCAAGTTTTGAGTTGATTGTCTCAGGAAGTATTGTCAGAAAGGTTAGCTAAACTTTTCTTGTGATCTTGTTTCTTCTCTCATTCACCTCACAAAATTACAGAGTTCTTTAAATGACCCATCTAGGACACCTTGTGTTTTGAAAGAGCAACCACTGATGATGAATACATTTCTAATCTATGGGCCATGGATGGTCTTTCATCTATACTCAGGTATGTCTTTGAAGAAAAACAGGAAAAATTGAAATACAATTTTTAGTCTCAAAACCATCTCTTACTATGTTGTTTGTCAATCGTCCCACTCAGAACTGTCTGAGTTAGTACTCTGATTCATCTTAGATGTTAGGTAGGATTTGACTATCTAACGAAAGTCTAACACTGGAGTAACAAAAGCAACGTTTTGCTTTAATTACTCCAATAATGACTTCTTGATGATAGCATAAAGTTCAATGGAACTTTTCAGGTCAAGCAGATTTATTTTGGTAATATAAAGCATTAGGATTTATTTCTCTTGAGTCAGGTGATACAGTAGGAGATGTCTCAAAGGTGCTTTTAGCAAATGGCAATGGATTTTCTTGGTTTTTTATTTGAAATTGTTTCACTTCTCATCCAAGAAGCTTCTTCAGTTCTTCAGAGCTGAGGAAGAATCATGGGGCCAAACATGACCTGGATGATTGAGAATCTCCATAGATAGCAGGTGATGTGCTTTTCTCCTCGACTATATAAAAAGTTTAGGCTGCAGATTATGATGAGGGAAAGATTTCGTATTTTAAATTTTTTGGATAAGACAAAGAACCCCGTCCACACACAGAAAAATAAGATGTTAAATAAAATTATGCTCAGATGCTTCTTCTGAGATCATGTAAGAACTTTACTGCAGGTTACACACTTCCCAAATTCAGTGCCTTAGTTTGCTAGACTATAACTCCCAGCACCTACCAACCAGATTCACATCACATATCCAAACACATAAAGTATCCACTCTCGGTCTCAAACTTCGTGAAGCTTCATCTGTAATGGTAGAATAATTTTCACGATCTTCTCCATTTTTGTACCTTTACGTTTCTTCTGCAGCAAATGCTATTTGGTGTTTCCACTGTCTCAGGCCACTTTCAAAGGGGATTTGCTCTCCGGAAAATGAATTATGCTGGGCAGGAGAAGAAGCAGGTTGCTACACACTGAAACTCTACCTTTGTAAGTGTGCATGGGGAGAGGTCATTTCAATAAATGCAGGGAGACCACAGATTAAATCTGTGAGATAGCGCTTTCTTTCTCTTCACTCAAAGTCAAGGTTTTCTGCAGCTTTTTACTGAGAAATTTATTTTGGGGCAAGGCAGTATGATACAGGAGACCGGATTATTGGTATGAAGATCTTATTATTCAGAGAGATGATGGTGATTTCAGCTTCCCGAATTAGCATGAAATTAGCGCGATTTATTATTTATCGTTAAAGGTATTTCTTCATTAAATTTATATGCTACCGATCTCACTATCCAAAGTGACTCTGGGTCAAGACAAAAAATAATAAATAATCTTTTAAAAGATTAGAAACCTTCCATGCACATTTACACAAATTCAATCTAAATATACAGATTGGATAAAATTATACATGGAACAGAAATAAAATTAATTAGCAATTTATAGAAATACCTATTGAGATATAAAATGGAAGACGAGGTTGTCAAAGACACAATGATTAGATGGGCAAAAATTTTGGGATATAATATAGAATTGTAGAAATGGGAAAAAATATGGGAAATAAACATAAAATTGACTATGTCAGCAGCATTCAAGGAAAACCAGTTGAAGGTGTTTTACAGATGGTATCTTCCACCAGCAAAGCTTGCCAAGATGTTCCAGAACAATTCACCAACATGTTGGAAATATAAAAAAGTACATGGAACATATTATCATTTATGGTGGACATACCCAGTTGCGAAAAAATACTGGACTACAATAAGAAGATGGATCGAAGAAATAATAAACCAACCCGTAGACTGGAAACCAGAGATCTTTTTGCTGGGTATTTTAAACAGAAAATATAGTAAAGAAATATGGTACTTAATTTTACATATAACAACAGCAGCAAGAATAGCATATGCACAGTTCTGAAAAAATGAGAATATACCATCAGAGGAAGAAATGATAAGAAAAATTCTGGACTGTGCTGAGATGGACAAATTAACAAAAGAGATAAAAGAAAAGGAAGACACAGAGTACTATCTAATATGGAACAAGTGGTATGACTGGTTGGAGACTAGAAATAATAGAGGAGAATAAATGTGGAAAGGTCAAAAGTGGAAAATGTGTGTATAATAATGTATAGTAATAATAATATGTATGAAGGAAGAAAAATGCAAATAAGAAACAACGGGGCAATAAGGACAAATATCCTAAAGAAAAATAAGGGGGGGAAATGTAAATAATAGAAGATTACCGTTACGAAAAAATAATAGAAGATTACCGTTACGAAATCGCTGTTAAAAAAAGGGGGATACTGTGTGTATATGTGTGTTTTGTTTTGTTGGTTTAAAAAAAGAAAAGAAAAAAAAGAAACGTTCCATGCACTTTTTATTGAAAGAAGAAAAGACTGCATTGATGATACATGAATTTGGGGATCAAAAAGAAAGGGGAAGAATAAGGGGATAATTCCTCAACAGAAAGAAGAGTGAAAGTTATAATCCTATCTTTTCTTTTTACTTCATTTTCTTATTTTCTATACTCTTTGTTTTCTTATTCTTTTATTCTTTCTTTACACTTCTAGTCTACTGGAAAATACTAAAAAAAATCTATTTTTTTAAGAAAGGAAAGAAACATGGAACCAGAGATTTGCTGTTTATGCCAAACATAATATGGGTCACGTTGATTTCAGACTTAGGGGTAACAAAAAAAGATTCCCAGATAATATCATAGAAAGGGATCAGGTACTTCAAATTATGACTCGTAAACTACTTTTTTCTTCTTCTCTTTCCAGCAAAAACTGTGATCAGTTCTGAAGCTGGGTGCATGCAAGAATGTCGCAGTTACAGAACCTACAGTCGTAAGATTTGGCATGAGATTATTTGCTGCTTCACAGATTATTGCAATCCATAAATCAGAATGTGAAAGGAAACAGGCTTAGAGCGAAAGAAAGCCCAGCATCGAGATAGTTGCATGACAATGTGTTTCTTGTGGTCTTCTGCTCTTGCAGTTTGCAAAAGTTTGGCTTGCAAAAAAGCTGGATGACCACCAGATGGGAGCAACGAAAACTTCAACGTTTTCTTATCTTCTGCTGATCCTTTTACAAGAACCCTCTATCTCTTTCTTGGATTACAGAAATATGATTTCAAGATAAACATAGGTCAGCCCTGGGGACCTCCGGTGGTTAAAGCGGTGGAGATGGCGGCTACTTTGTAGCCGTCCTCCTGAGAAGGTGTCAGATCCGCGGAGCACAGCGTTTACCAGCTGGCCCGCGGCTCGCAATCCCCTTCCCGGGCGAAGGGAAGGGGTAGAGATCGCATGAATAGAGGTAGAACCTCTTAACTCTCCCTGGATTTTTATTTTTAGGGGGGTAGAAAGAGGGTTCCCTCGGAGTTCATTGCCTTCTCCGCCTCTCAGCTGTCTTTGTTTCTTCGGAAACAAAGCGAGACGCCGCTACCATCTCCGTACTTAAAGAAACCGTGAGTAATCTTAAACCGGACAGAACTGTTTAAAGGATTTTATTTATAGTTTAGCTTTATTTTATTTTTTTTTAGTTTATTTAGTTTATTTAGTATCTGCTGATTTTTTTTTATTTTTTTGAGCTTTCTCTTTTTTTTTCGGGCGGAAAAGTGAGAGTGAAAGTAAAATGGCGTTTTGAAAGTTTTTTCCTTTAAAAGACGGATCGGCTGAATTGTTGTTTAATACTGCTTTTTTTTTACTTTTTTTACTTTTTTATTCTTGGGGACTTTTAGATTGATCTTATTTTATTCTATTTTATCTTATTTTTAATTTTTTTTTTGGATTACTTATTTTTATCGGTATTTTTAAGAAGAAAGGAAGATAAATTAAAATGGCTTCAAAACGACAACCAGCTACTGCAGCTTCTAAAGTAACTTCTTCTCCTGCTACTTCTACTGTGCAACAACAACTTAAAATAATACCCTCAGTGCAGCAACCTAAATCCACTCCACCTTCACCTCCCCCATCTGGCACATCAGCACAAGACATTAAAGAAATAATGGTAAGTGCTGTCTCACAGTTTAGGGAGGAAATGAAACAACTTTTGGACCAGAATAAATCTGAAACTAAGGAGGAAATGAAGAAAGAGATGAAGGAGCTTTTAGAACAGAATAATGCTATTTTGAGGGATGATATACTTCTAGCTCTATCTGGAATGGCCTCAGTGGTTGTGAAGCTGGACTCCAGAGTAGAGGAAATTGAAGAAACAGTTGAACTTTTGGATTATAAATTTCAAGATATGGAGAAAAAAGTGGAGACTTCACAAGATGATATTCTTATGTTCCAGTATAGACAGATGGAATATGCTTTGAGAATAAGGGGTCTGAAAGAAGATAAAACTCAAGATTTGATGGAAATGGTGATTAATGACTTGGCTGTTATTTTGAATATTGATAAAGAAGAGTTACGTGGGGATGTGGAAAGAATTTATAGAGTTAATTCTTGGATTGCAAAACAGAGGAATTTGCCTAGAGATGTGGTGATATATTTTGCTAAGAAGTCTTTGCGAAATCAGATTCTACAAACTTTTTATAATAAAAGATTTCAGATTGCTGCCCAAGATATTATTATTTTAAAGGAAATTCCACCTAAAATTTTAAGAAGCAGAAAAGATTTTGCTTTTTTAGTAAATGAACTTAAAGCAAGACAAATGCCATTTAGATGGGAGATTCCGATGGGCATTGTTTTGAGCCATGCGGGGACACGTTATAGACTTAATACAGTTGCTAAAGCTAAGGAATTTTATAAAACGGTCCTGGGAGCAGGCTCTCCTTTGCCCATGATGCATAAAGTCTTGAGTGACAAAGAGATGGAACAGAAATCTGAAGGTACAGGGATGATGACTGCTGGACAGGTGGTATGGATGTCTCAACCAGAGGTTAAAGAACAGAGAATGACCCGTGCAGCACATAAACGTAAAGAAAAAGAACAACAGAAAAAAGAAAAAGAAAAAGAAATTGAAGAATCTACTCAGCAAATTGCTTCAGTGCCGGTGGGAGGAGCAAGACCCAAAAGCTCTGCTACATATTCATCAGCAGCAGAATTTGAGCGGATCTTCTCCAGGCTGAAGGCCAAGGGAGATGGCAAAGCTCCTGTCCTGGAATGTTAATGGATTAAACATTCCTCAAAAGAGAAAAAAAATTTACCACTATTTGAAACAACATAACAATGATATTATTTGCTTGCAAGAAACTCATATTACAGCTAAAGATCAAAAATATTTAAATAATCCTCGCTTGGGATCTCATTTTGTATCTCCCGCCCCTGGGAAGAAAGGGGGTGTGGTAATCTATGTTAAACAGAATTTATCTGCTACCTTGTTAGAATCAGATCCTTACGGAAGATATGTTATGCTTGAACTTGGTTTATATGGTAAGAAAATTCTTATTGTGGGGTTGTATGCACCAAACCAGCAACAGGAGCAATTTTATAGGTTACTACATCAGAAAATAACTTTGTTGGACTATAGATCTGTGATTTTAATGGGAGACTGGAATGGTGTCTTAGATATACAAATGGACAAAAAAGGCTCTTCTACCTTTTTTAAACAGGCTAAATTACCTAAAGCCTTTTTTGATATGAAAGAAGATTGGGAATTGAGAGACTATTGGCGTGAACGTAATCAAGAAGAAAAGGATTTTACGTTTTTCTCAGATAGACACCAATCTTTCTCAAGAATTGATTTCTTTTTGATCACAACAGATTTATACAACAGGGTGAAGAATGTAAAAATTTTTCCTAGGACATTGTCCGATCATAGTCCAGTTTGGATGGAACTGTTTGTAGAGAAGGAAGATAGGAGATCCTGGAGGGTGAATGAGAATTTATTTAAACAAGAAAAAAATGTTCATAAATTAAAGGAATGTTTAAAGGAATATTTTACTTTAAATATGAACAAGGGAACATCAATGTCAATGGTCTGGGATGCAAGTAAAGCTTTTATGCGTGGTATTTTGATAAAAATGAATAATTTGCATAGACAGAAACAGACTCAGAAACGGAAAGACTTGGAAGAGGAGATTAAATTAAAAGAGAAACTTTTAATTTCAAATCCCTTAGATGAAAAGGTTAAAGGAGCTTTAAAATTGTTAAAAACACAATTTAACATGCTGATGGCTGATCAAGCTGCAACTAATTTGCTATTTATGAAACAAAATACATTTTGTAATGCTAATAAACCAGGGAGATGGTTGGCTTATCAGTTAAGAAAAAAACAGAAACAGAGGAATATAGATAAAATAAATTATAATGGTAAATTGGTTTATCAGAAAGAATTGATTAAGAAATCTTTTTTAGAATACTATCAAAAATTATATAAGGGTACTAATATTCAAATTACAGATATAAATAATTATTTAGGCAAAGTTAACTTTCCTAAATTAACAGAAGATCAGGAAAAAAAGATTAACGGTTTAATTACTAAGGAAGAAATTGTTACAGCTATTAAACAATTGAAATTGGGCAAAGCGCCGGGTACGGATGGGTTGACATCTATTTATTATAAAGCTTTAGTAGAAGAGATGATTCAACCGTTGTGTGAACTGTTTAATAATTTATTACAGGGGTTAGAGATCCCTCCATCCTGGCGTAATGCATTTATATCATTGATTCCAAAAGATAGTCAAGATTTTACTTTGCCTAAAAATTATAGGCCTATATCTCTTTTAAATGTGGATTATAAAATTTTTGCAAAAATTTTAGCTAACAGGCTTATGGGGATCTTGCAGCAGTTTATACATAGGGATCAATCGGGTTTTATAACTGGAAGGTATATGAAGAATAACGTTAGACAAATTATTAATTTATTAGAGTATTTAGAAAAGAATAACCAAGTCTCTGCAGGCCTGATATTTTTGGATGCTGAAAAAGCCTTTGACCAAGTGAATTGGCAGTTTATGCTGTGTTTAATCAAGGAGATGAATTTTGGACAAAATATATTACAAGTATTATCCAATATATATCAAAAACAGACTGCTCAAATTATTGTAAATGGGGGTTTGTCAGAGGCTTTTGTAATAGAAAAAGGAACAAGACAGGGATGCCCGTTGTCTCCGTTATTGTTTGTTTTAACACTGGAAATTTTGTTGATTAAAATTCGGGAGTCTCAAGAAATAAAAGGAATAGAAATTAATAAAAAAGAATATAAATTAAGAGCCTTTGCAGATGACTTGGTTGTTACTTTGTCTCAACCTGTTTCTTCGGTGGTGAAATTATTACAATTGATTCAACAATATGGACGTGTTTCTGGCTTTAAAATTAATAATAATAAGACCAAAATATTAGCTAAAAACATGACTAATGGTGATAAACAGGCTCTAGTTAACTTAACAGACTTTGAAATTGTTGATAAGGTAAAATATTTGGGGGTTACATTATCTGCTTCTAATGTAAAATTGTATAAAAATAATTATGAAAAGCTGTGGATGGAGGTACAGAAGGATTTAAAAAACTGGAATAATTTACAGTTATCCCTTATGGGCAGAATTGCAGTTATTAAAATGAATGTCCTGCCAAAGTTTATTTTTTTGTTCCAAATGTTACCTATCTTAAAGAACGAACGTAATTTAGATGAATGGCAAAAAGGTATTAATAAATTTGTTTGGGCAGGGAAAAAACCAAGGGTGAAACTTAAAATAATGCAAGATTTTCGTGAGAGAGGTGGACTCAAGGTACCAAATATGAAATTGTATTATGATGCTGTAGTATTGACATTGATTAGCGACTGGGTGAATTTAACAAATACAGAAATACTTCATTTGGAAGGCTGGGACCTATTTTTTGGATGGCATGCCTATTTAATATTTAATAAAAAAGTGGATTGGGTTTTTAAGTCTCATATTATAAGAAACTCTTTGCTAAGAGTGTGGAGAAAGTATTATAAAAGTGACTTCAAAATACCATTATGGGCTATACCTCGGCATGCCATAGAAGGTATAAGGAAAGGGGTAAATATGGACAAGGTCTCTTACGTACAGTTACTAAGATGGGATGGCCAAGACTGGCAGTTAAAATCTTTGGAAGAATTAACACATGAAAACTTAACTTATTCATGGTTCCAATATAGACAAATAGTGGATAGATGGAAGATGGATTGTAAAATGGGCTGGCTTAGAGAAGATGAAATTTTTTTAAAACAAGTAAGAGATCAAAGGCCAACCCATATTAAGAGAGTTTATGGGGTTTTAGTGGAATTAGATTCAGAACTTGAACTAGTTAAAGATTGTATGATTAAATGGGCACAGAATATTGGTGAAACGATTTCAATGGATACTTGGGAACTTATTTGGATAAGAAATGTTAAATTCACACAAGCGCAAAATTTAAGAGAGAATTTTTATAAGATGTTTTATAGATGGCACCTTGACCCAAAGAAAATGTCCATTATGTACCCTAATCTACAGCCGAAATGCTGGAGATGTGGATATTTGGATGCTACCTATTACCATATTTGGTGGACGTGTAAGCATATAAAAGCTTTTTGGATTAAGATATGGTGGAATATTCAAAGAATTTTTAAAAGGAGGGTAAAATTTACTCCGCAATTATTTTTACTAGGTATTGTTATTGACTGTGATGCTAAGGAGGTTATATTGATGTTAAATTTGATTACAGCCGCTAGGTTGTTAATAGGACAATATTGGAAGAAGGAATCTTTGCCTACTTTACAAGAATGGTTTCATAAAGTTTCGTATTTGGCAGAAATGGCAAAGATTTCGGCTTTCTTAAAGGAGCAATCTCAAGAAAAATTTTTTGCGGTATGGGAAAAATGGATAAATTTTATACAACATAATTTGGATATGGAAAAATATTATTTAGCCTTTTTATAATTTGTAATGATTGTTTTTTCTTTCTTTCTTTCTTCTTTTTCTTTTTTATATATATACATTTTTTATGTATTATTATTTTATATATATATATATTTTTATATATATATGCTTTATTCTTCGTCTACTTTCTTCTTTCTTCTTTCTCTCTCTCTCTTCTCTTTTTATTTTTTTTTTCTTTTTTAGTATATATTATTCATTTTAAAGTTTATGTTATGTATATTATTATTATATATATTATTACTGTGATTTTTATTATTATTATTAATTATTTTATAAATTGCAAATGTTATTTTTAAAATATTTGTTAAATAATCCTATATTCAGTTCTGGGAAGTCGGGGGGGGGGTGGGGTGGTTGGGGAGGGGGGGGTGGATTTTTATTTGTAAAACTTTTGAAAAATTTCAATTAAAAAAAAAAAAAAAAAGATAAACATAGGTCCATGAATCTATTCTTATGAAACATGGACACTAACCCGAAAGATGGACACTAACCTCACAATCAATACAAAAGCTATGAGTGACGCAAAAAAACATGGAAAAATAAATGCTTGGCATTACAAGACAAGATAGAAAGACACATGGATTCAAGAACAAACAAAGGATAAAAAAGTCAAACAGTTGTACTCATACATCATTTTAAAATCACTATACTTTTAATCATGGCTTGTTGATTAGCTGGCTGTGCTCACACATTACACTGAGACATAAAATACAATTTACAAGCAGAATGACTGTGTTCCCATAAGCTGATTCGGAGCCAAAGAAATGTTATGGTTTAAAATAAGATGGGAATCCAAATAACTGTAAAAATAAAAAAGCTTCCTTTGCTTGTATCTTTCTCTGCAGTTCTGTAACCATCAGTTCTGTAACCATAAACCATCAATACAGATTGTGTCTATCTGGAACATATTCTTAAAGTAATAAGCTAGGTTTGCACAACAAACCAGCATCCTAGTGCATAGATGTTCCACTTCTGCTAGCTTGAAAGCCACACCGAGCTTTCTCTGCACAATGAAGTTACATTCTAAATTTGATGGGGAGAAGATCCCCAAAGGCTATGTGCACCTTGTGAACCCCAAACTTAGGTGTAGATTCTTTTGTTGTTTTGTTGCCAATTGTAATTAATTCAATAAATCATGGCTAAATTTGTCCTCCCTTCCTTTACAGAATGTGTTTCAGGCACAGTATGTCGGGCTATCTACCAAAGTTACTGGAACCTACAGATTAAGGTGGTAGCTGTTGTAGAACACCAGCTTGAAGAAAGTTGGCTTATAGCCCTCCCTAATATGAGAGATTGTAATAGGAGTGGGTTGGTTTTCTTTAAGAAATTTTATTCTAGGTGCAAGGCTTAATTGATTGGCCTAAGGAGAGATTAAGCACGTGCTTTGCTTTTATAAAGGACGTCTGTTCAAAGCAGGGTTTGGTGGTTCATTCTGAGACTTGGGTGAGTTACTTGCATGAAAATCTTGCATGTTCTGCTGATCAGAACTAAAAAATGGAGAAAAACATACACTCTTTTGTCTGAGCTTAGTTTCAACAAATTGGCCATCTAATTTGTGGTGTTTTTTCCTTGTTTATTCAGCTGAAACATGGTCTCTAAAAGACCATCTAGTTGGACTTGGGGGTTCCTATTTAAAAATTAAAGTGGGGAAGAAAAAGAGACAGAGAGAAACTTTAGGGAGAAGTTAACTTGGATACCAGGTTAAGTTGTAACAGGTTAACTGAGTAAAGGTTAACTTGCATACCATTGCAGGAGCTTGTGTCAGGGATTTAAGACTTTGACTCAGAGCTTTGTAATGTGGATATTTGAAATTTGATAGTATTTATTTTTCAAATATTCCTCTGAGATAATCTCTTTTAAAATGTATTAAGTGAGAGCACATTCTTTCTCAAGAAATGGATTTTATAATGTTACTTGTTTGTAGGTGAAATGGTTTTATCTTATTCCTGAATCCTGGCAACAATTGCAGTTGCATTCTTATGTATTTTGATTATTTGCAGGGAAGTAAGACGAGCCTAAGACATTTAGCCACTGAAAGTAAATAATCACTGCTTTTGCTCGACTCAAGTTGCCATTAAATTCCCAAAGAAGCAAGACGTGGTGCCATTTCTCACAGATACGATGCTTTTGTAATACATTTTGAATGGTCCATCTGATTAACTCTCCAGAATTTACAGAGTCTCTTGTTTTTGTCTTTTTAAAGAGGATCTTTCTTGAAGCAATGGCCTTGGAAACCAGCTCTGCTACCAATGAGAGTTTTTGCTCAGAAAAGCCTGTTTGTGTAATCTGGGGTAAGAAATGTTTTCTCCAGATTTGATCAAATCTAAGCCATCCACCAGAGAGAGTGAGTTGGCCAAACAACTTTCTAACATCCCCTTTTTTTCTATTCAGGATGTCAGCTCAACAGGGAAAACCCAGTCTATACATTTGAAACTCCGGAAGAATGGTCCTGTGAGCAGCAGTTAGCTCTAAGAACAGTAAGTGAATGGCTGGTCCTTTTTTTTAAGGAGGCAGAATCCAAGGGATGGAGGTGGGGTCAAAATGTTCCTTCAGCGGTCCCTCTGCTTCACATCTGTTTTGTTCTTAACTGCCTGCTAATCAGTGGTTTTCCTTTCCTCTGTTGATATCAAAATAGGGTTGAACGCAAAGCACTGAAATAATGTTGGGGCTTATATTTTAACAGCTTAGTTTCGAAGCATCCCATTTTTTTAAAAAAAAAAATCTCACCAATTTGGGGCATTTTGAATATTGAGTTATTGTTTGCCCCTCCAAAAGACTCTGGGTGAGGGGTTTGTGAATCCTCAGAGAAAAATAACAGATACGAAACACAATCGGGTTTCCAACTCTTGAATAGGGCTTTTCTTTAGATCCAGGGTTTCTGGTAGATTTTATGGAATACTTGTGGGATGCATGAAGACACAGGTTGAGGAAAATGGATAGTGCCATAGAAATACTATAAGCAGTAAATAAACAATTTTTTTCTTAATCGTAACCAGTTCTCTCATTCAAATGGTTAGGAATATTTCTGCCTTATGTACAAAATTCAGAGGTCTGGGACTGTATAAAAAGTCTTGCTAAGAGGTTATATTGTGCAGTAAAGATACAGTGAAATGGTATGCTTAATCTTTTTTTTTTTTGCTGGTTAATGACCACAATAAAGTTATTTATAAAGCCATGTGGCACAGAAGTTAGAATGCAGTATTGCAGGCTGACTCTGTCCACAGCCAGGAGTTCGATTCTGACTGGCTCAAGGTTGACTCAGCCTTCCATCCTTCTGAGGCTGGTAAAATGAGGACCCAGATTGTTGGGGACAATATGCTTAGAAAGGGTTGTAAATCATTATGAGGGAGTATATAAATCTAAGTGCTATTGTTATTTGAATTTACATAAACAAACATTGGTTTATCCATTAGAGTGACACAGGTTTATGCAATGTATTAAGTCAAAACTTCAATCAACTCACCCTCAGGAGCTATATGTTTAGGATTTATGAGGGCTAAACTGAATGCATTTCTTGGTCAGAGAATGTCTGTTGGTGAGAAACTGGCTCCAGAACTCTACGTTCAGAAATGAGGGACCTTTAGATATTTTTAGCCTTGGTGACTCTGCCTTTCTTCCAAGTAGATCTGCCTTGGGGAAAACGCCAAGGATGAATTCAATGTTGTAGAGATCTTGCCGCCAAAGAGTAGCACTAATTCTACTCCAGTGCGCATTGCAACCTTGAAACTTTCTGTACTTCCGATGGTGAGTGATATCATAATAATTATTTTTTAGGATGTCTCATTTGGTAATTCCAAACACCTTCTAGCTAGCTTTTCGTCTAAAGTTTTCTAGCGTCTACAGTTGTACTCTTTAAAACATTTATCTTGTGCAGTTCAGCTATAGAACATCTTGACCTCCTCCAACAGATGCAACAGTAGACTTTGCTAGCCACTGTTCAGTCTGTCAAGTTAGTATTAATGTTTTTTGTATTTTTGCTTAATTGAAGTGTTGAATAGCTTCTCAGGCTATGAATTTTTATGTTCTCTAGGCTACTCTAGCAGGGCTTGATTTGACTCCTCCCATCACATTTAGGCTAAAATCAGGATCTGGACCCATATACCTTGCTGGACAACATGTAACAGGTAAAAATCCAAAGTCCTTGAGACAATCTGAAGTTGATCTTGGGCTCTCTTAATTGGGTCTTCAGATCTGCTCAAATGTGTTGTGAAAGATATCTTTACATATATATATAATTTCTGAAAACATGTTTTCTGCTGGTTAATGATTGCAATAAAGTTATTTGAATTTTGAAAAATGGAGGTGATGTGGCTGGATAAAATATCTCTCCGAGAATAGAAACAGGTTGATTGAAATAATGATATTGCCCTTTGCAAAAAGGGATTTATTGTGGATTGTGAACTGATTCTGACAGTAATTGAGGGGTTCACATATGTGGTAGAAACAACAAGTTCTAAAAGTTTGAAGGTCTGGATATCAACTTCCCAACTTTATTTGCTTTATTAGGAATGACAAGTTCTCAGAACTGAATTCTGCACATGGAATTGAAGATGTGATGCAAAAAAAAAAAAAAATGCAGACTGAATATAGCTAATGTTCCATTTCATATGTCCTTTAAGGAAAATTGCCTGTGGCTGCAGTCAAGGTAGCTTTCCATAAAACTAGCAACATTTATAGCTCCATGTGTCTTGTAGTTGGCTTGCAATGGAATGGAGATGATCAGGAGAGAGAATCGTCTTCTTCATCACAGCAAAGTGCTGAGACGGAAAGCTCTTCCACGGAAGACTCACCTGTAAAACCTGTGAGACCCAGCAAGCGTGGGTCTTCCACCAAGAAGGAACAAGAGGTGCCTGTTCAGGAACCCATTTCGGTAAAGAAACAATTAGATTTTAATGCACAAGTAGGCAGCTTATAGGTCAAGTCAGCTGTTTTCCATGTATAAGAGGCCTTCATCCCACAGTGGATAGAGAATGGCTAAAATGATGATGATGATGATGATGATGAATACACACATACACACACAAACACATATCCACCACCATCATCATTTTAGCCATTGTCTATCCACTGCAGGATGAAGGCCTTTTCCAACCTATACAGTCCTAAGCTTTCTTTTGTCAATTGGACCCACAATACTTGCTGATGTCATTGGTCCATCTTGTTTTAGATTTCTTTTGTGGATGCTTTTTATCAAGTGGGATCCATTCTATAACTGCCTCGGTCCACCTGCCATCAGTTCTTCTTGCTATATAGCCAACCCATTTCCATTTCATTTTTTTTACTCTCTTGATGTGTACTTTAGTTTGTTCTCTAATCCACATGCGGATCTTTCTATCTTGTCTTGTGATGCCAAGCATGTATTTTTCCATGCACCATTCCTAGCTTTTGTATTGATTGTGAGGTTAGTGTCCATGTTTCACTGGCATATGTTAGAGCAGGTAGCACACACTGATCGAAAACTTTTCTCTTCAAGCATAGGGGGAGGTTTTCTTGAAAATTATGCTTAGCTTGCAGAATACCTGCCAACCACATTCAATTTCCTTTATTGTTTCACCTTCCATTAAGATCCATTGACATACAGAAATAATCTTTGACTTACAACAATCGAAGTTATAATGGCATTGAAAAAAGTGACTTATGACCATTTTCCACACTTATGTCTGTTGCAGCATCCCCATGGTCATGTGATCAAAATTTGGATGCTTGGCAACTGGCTCATATTTGTGATGTTTGTAGTGCCCTAGGATCACACCATCCTCTGTTGCGACCGTCTGACAAGCAAAGTCAATTGGGAAGCCACTTAGCAAGTGTGTTACTGATTTAACAACTACAGTGATTCACTTAACAACTGAGGCAACATGGTTGTAAAATGGGGCAACATTCACTTTACAACTGTCTCAACCACAGAAAATTTGGGCTCAATTGTGGTTGTAAGTTGAGGACTACTTGTGTACAGTAGAGGAGGACCCGAGATTGAGAAAGACACATACCACCCATAAGGGTGAGAAGGGATGTGTGTGTGTGTGTGTGTGTGTGTGTGTGTGTGTGTGTGTGTGTGTATAAGAAGAGTATGCCTCAATAAATAGAAAAATAATTATACTGGCAAATGAACTTATATTTACTTACCTGAAAGGATAAACAGAAGGACCATAGGTAAACAAGAAAGCATTAGGAGCAAGAGAGACTTCTGATTTCCTGTTGGCTTCCCCAGTGACTTTGCTTGTGGGAAGCTGTCAAGAAGCATCAGATATCATGACCACATGATTGCAGGGATGCTGCAATGGGCACAACTTTGTGAATAACACTGATCTGAACATTGTGAAAATCTCAATTCCGCAGAGTAAAGGCTCCCAGATGTTTTTAAATGCATTCTTTAAGTTAACAGATTTTGATTGAAAAAATTGTGGCGGTATAATGCACTCAAGTACCCAAAATGAAATTATGTGACTCTCTGTGTGTATGTGTGTTCTAACTGGATTGTAAGTAGCTTTAGTAGAGTCTGTTGTAACTTAAAATGGTTGCTGAGTGATCAGTTGTAAGTTGAGGACTCCTGTTTTAAATATCCATCTCTGTGCCCCGTTTAACTCTGAATGCCTTGGCTTTTTCCTACAGAGAAAAAAAGCAAACAGAGGAAGGAAGCCTACTACCAAGGGAGAACTGCGGCTTTAAATTCTTATAGAAGGTGAAATAGATATGGCTTCCTTGAAACCATTTGATAGAGATAGAGACCCTTTTCAGAACCAAAGAGATTCTCCAAAGAACGGGTTTCTTCCAGTATTTTGTTTTCACAAGTCATTCACTTATTGGATATGGGCACTTCATCCCTAAAGCAAAAACAGATACCATGATACCTTGCTTTCAGACCTTTGCATTTCTGTAATTTAGAAGTTTTCTAACACAAAATGAATGGCTCTAAAAACAGTAGATGCAGTGTGTGTATGATTTAGCAATGCTCAAGCTCCATTTTCAACATCAATAAGCCATTAGAAAATAAAATATGTATCTTCCTCTACTTTTGCTTCTTCCATTCAATCTAAATTTGGCCAGTCAGATAAGTTGGCAAGAACTGAACGACAAAATGGAAACAATGCAATGGAGAAGAAAGAATGATACAAACCAGTAGAGGTTTGGAAGAAGCACACAGATCGATGCATGTGAAAAGGGATGGAGATATGTCATTATGTTCTTGTAAGAGAATTAAACATTCACATCAATATGGTTTGTGGCCTTTTTTTGAGGGGGGAGGAGCTCTGTGAAAGATTAATGTAAACATTTTTATGTGTTTGAGTGGAAAAAGTTAGACTTTCAGCCACAGCAGGAATTAGGATGATAACATAGGAGTATGTTCTAGGGATCCTATGAACATGATTCGCCATATATGAGTGAGATGAGTTTCTTCCACACCAGGTAGACTGTAAAGGAATATTCCACCTCTTCCTGTTCATCTTCTCCATCCTGATTAGGAGTCTGTCTTTGGTGAAGGGGAACACAGCATAAATAATAAAAAGTGAAACCTTCATAGCATATTTTAAATGATAAAATCAGTCCCAGAATGTCTGCAAACATAAATGTCCTTCTTGGAAAAGGAGTTTTTTAAGGTTTACCTTGGAGAAACCCAGGTGTCTTGACTTTGGTGGAATATGTAAAAAAGATCATAAGAACTCTGGTCAAAATGATTATGGATATGTATCAAAATAGGTTGCAAGGATGCTTCCAGGTAATGCAATTCCTATGTGGCTTCTTGAAAAGGCAATTGTGGTATTTAATGCCAACACTTAGGAGAGAAGTAAAAATAATACCAAAATACAGGCTGTCCCAAGATAGATATGACCCACAGGAACAAAAACACTACTTATTATTAAATGCTTCTAATATCAGCCTATGATTGAGAACCACAGTTGAACAATTAAAATGGATTCTTGTTAGTCTTTATTCTGCATTTATAATTCTAATAAAATTATATTTCAAAGAATATAATCCTGCAAGAATAAATGGATGTTTAAATTTTAAAATGGAACAGCAACCACATTTTGAAGAAAGATACCAATGAAGGAGAATATTTGTAGCTCAAGGTTGAAATGGCAGTCCATGAAATGGCAGTCTTTGAGTTTGGTTGTTTTCTTGCAGATATTTCCTTATTCAAACTAAGTAACATCATCTGCACTGATGCACTTAGTTGGGTAATGAAATGTCTGCAAGAAAACAGTCAAGCTCAGAGAGAACCAAGGACCCCTCAGAAGACAGAGAATTTTTCTTAAATATGCTACTTTTTACCTCAGATCGTTCAAATGATGTTAATCGAGCAATTTCAAGGCATATGTTTGGCCCAAGATAGTCATCAATTGTTTTGAAAATGGTTCAAGGGTAATCATAAGATAGAATTTTACCAATATGAATACAACATCTTTGAGCGAGTCTAATTTCAATGTATTTTCCAGTTGATTAAGAAAGTTTTCATAATGTCTTAATCAAGCATTCAGGTGTAGCATACAAGGAGGCACAGAACATACTGCACCAGGGCATTGCTGATTCTCGGTCATAAGATTTTTATTGTAATTTCGGAGTATTTATAACACCATCTTCAATGTCCAAAAAACTTACATCCATCTGTGACTTTGCTCAGAAAGTATGTCTGTGTGAGTTGTAATACTGACTTCAATAACAGTTCAGGATCATCTTTATCAATATCTATCAAAGTTCCACCAATTCTTCAACCTTATTCAGAGCAACAAGTGCTGGAAGGAAAGAAAACATGAGCAAGGTTTTGTGGTTCTCTATTGCCATCCTTCTCTGCTGTTCCTTGAGTGAGTAGCCAAACAATATTGATGCAAAGAGTATATTTTGGGGGTCCTTTACTCATTTCCTTCATTTTGGTCATTTAGTTGAACCGTAGACCAAGTGTCCCATTGTTTGTCAGGGAAAATATAATTTCTAAAGAATGGTTTATGTCCCATATTTTTAATTGTCTGACAGTTGTAATGTGACTTAACTGGTGGGAGGTTTCCACTCAATTCTATAGATTAAAAATGAGTAGAAAAAGTGGTGGAGATCAACACTTT
Source organism: Crotalus tigris (assembly GCF_016545835.1). Taxonomy (NCBI): domain Eukaryota; kingdom Metazoa; phylum Chordata; class Lepidosauria; order Squamata; family Viperidae; genus Crotalus; species Crotalus tigris. Next base: position 4,238,708 of record NW_024097215.1, on the reverse strand, counting down.
AATTTATGATGAATAAAATCAGAAACGAAAGAACAAAAAAGCTTCAGAAATAAAGTTGTGAGTCTAGAGTAATCAAGCCCTGTTGGAATCACCACATATTTTTTTTTTTTGGTGGAGACATGCCCATCATGGCAAAATACACAGTTCAATATTATAGTTCCATAAAGTAAATCTGCTCATGGGGAGCGATTGTGTTTTTAAGTACACTGGGGTAATCCGATATTTGCTACCCAGTTTAAATATCAGGGAAATGAATATTCTTTAATTCTGTAGCTATAGAAATTAATTTTATTGATACATCCTAAATTTTGCTGCTTCTCTTTTCAACAGCTGAAGGTCTTACCTGTTATAAATGCAACAGATTTAAGGTGGGAGTTGGCTGTAGGAGTGCACCTCAAACAACTTGTATTGCTGAACCAGGTCAAAAGTGTAAAATTATAAACACTTTTTTAGGTATGTATGCTTCTACTTAAAATCTGATATTATTCAGATAAAGCTATTCTCTGTGCACACATCACAGTTTCCAATTGAAATACAGAAGAGCATTTACAACCCCCATGTTTTTCTGTGCTTGGGTAGATGAGAATGTAGATAGGGGGTGTGTACTGTAGTTTCTACTTTCTAGCTATCAAATACATTCCATTTTTACAGACTGTCTCAATTCCAGATTTCTCATCCAATTTGGGGTTTGGATATCAATATCTTGGGGATACCAGGAAGGAGAAAGCTATTCTAAGTGGGCTTCTTGGATATGTTCCAGAGGATTTATTGTGAAATCAGTGATGTGGATATGCTAATATATTTTCTTCTTTAATAGAAGGAAGAATGAAAAATATAGTTACATTAGGATGCACTGAGCCTGGAGAGGAATGTGATGAGACTGTTCACCATCCAAATAACGGCCCTACTGATACCATTTGTTGCAACACTAACCTTTGCAACGTACCTTAAAAAAAGCAATTCATTGTGTTCCAGCATTAACACCAGTTCAGGACATATTCTTCTCTAAATTTTTCAGTTGTGTTTTTCTTTCTCCAAGCTCCAAGCCTTTAGCTATGTTGTGGAAAATGATCTGATTAGTTCATTGTTTTAAAGATGTGATGGCTTGTTTGAGTTGCAGCTGTAGTATTATAGGCATTTACTGGTTCCAGTGGAGGAGCATGAATTGCGAATGGCATAATCCTTCAGTTGTGTGCTCGTTCATTCTTTTAAATGCTTGTTCTTCTCTTTTATCAGGAAGATATGTATTAAATTAAATTAAATTAAATTAAATTAAGGAACTAATGATAAAATATGTCACACTTCCAGCAATTAAACCTTTAATATAGATTGGCCTATCAATATATATTTTTATAAAGATTTTATTGGTTGTTTTTTTTCATAAACATATGTTAATTTTTCCAATCAATGAGTTGTCTGGAGTTTGCTATGCTAATACATGTTCAATTCCTAATCCTTCATTCTTTCCTCTAGTCAACAATAAAATAGATCCCAAATTTGATAATAGTCTGTATCTTCTTTATCTTTCAACCTCATAGTTAATCTGTCCATCTCTGCACATTCCAATATTTTCCTGATTATTTCTTCTTCTGATGGCAGTCGTTCATTCTTCCAGTATTGTACAAAAATTATTCTCGCTGCTGTGGTGATGTGTAAGATTAAATATAATTTCTGCTTATTAGTCTTTTCAGGCATAATACCTAGTAAAAAAAGTTCAGGTTTAAAATCCATTTGTTCACCCAATATTTTTTCTAACCACATATGTATCTTTCTCCAATAGACATTTTTACCAATATGAATACAACATCTTTGACCGGGTCTAATTTCAATGTATTTTCAGTTGATTAAGAAAGTTTTCATAATGTCTTAATCAAGCATTCAGGTGTAGCGTACAAGGAGGCACAGAACATCCTGCACCGGGCTATTGCTGATTCTTGGTCATAAGATTTTTATTGTAATTTTGGAGTATTTATAACACCATCTTCAATGTCCAGAGAACTTACATCCAACTGTGACTTGCTCAGAAAACATGTCTCTGTGAGTTACAATGCTGACTTTGATAACAGGTCAGCATTATCTTCACCAATACCAGTGAAAATTCCACCAAATTCTTCAACATTACTTCAAAGTAACAATTGCTGGAAGGAAAGGAACCATGAGCAAAGCTTTGTGGTTCTCAGTTGCCATCCTTCTTTGTTCTGCCTTGTGTAAGTAGCCAGAATTAGAGTTTCGAATAGTATTGACACAAAGGGTATATTTTTTGGGTACTGTACTCACTTCCTTCATTTTGTCCATTCAGTTGAGCCATAAATCAAGTGTCCCACTGCTTGTCAGTGAATATACATTTTCTGAAGAGTGGTTTATGTCCATATTTTTAATTTTTTGACAGTTGTAGCACTGACTGAATTGATGGGATGTTTCATCTCAGGTTTTCACCTACAAATGGATTAAAAGAAATGGTGGAGAAGAATACAACCTGCAACTGAACTGGAAAAAAATATTCAGAATCATATATGTGAGCCCAGAGCTCTTAAGCCCTTCGGAACCACCACATTTCTGTGGAAACATGTCTACCATAATGATATACTTTGTTATACATACAAAGTTCAATATTTCAGTTCCATAAAGTGAACATGAACTTGAGAAGCCATTGTAGCTTTAAGTAAAGCAATCTGGCAACTTGGGCTAAGAATGAAAAAAGGAGGTTTACAATATTCTAAATTCTTTACATTTTTTTCACTGAAGTATACAGTTTTTCATGTCATAACTGGTGCTGCTGTTTCTGTGACGCATTTAAGAAATATAATGGAAATCTATCATTTTCCCCTTGTACCCTGCTATTCAGGAAGCTGCACAGTATTCTGGATTCACTGATCATCATCCAATATGACAAAACTTTCTTTATCTTGAACATTTGTGGTATTCTTAAAACATGGGGGTTCTTGTGAATGAATGCATGCCTCCCTCTCATTTTTTTTTCCCATTTCACTATTTTGTCTACAATAATATTGGTCCCAACTACCCAGTTAAACCTTTGGAGAAATGAGAGGTAAAGAAATTTTGGAGCTGTGGAAATTAATTATATTTATAAAATCTAGATCCTGTTTCTTTTTTCCCCCAGCAACTGAAGCTCTTATCTGCAACAAGTGCAGACAATTTAAGTTGGGATATGGTTGTGTCACTAAGAAACTATCATTACCTTGCACTGCTAAACCAAATCAAAAGTGTAAAATTGTCAAATCATTTCTAGGTATGTATGTCTTTACCTAAAATCTGATATTATTCAGATAAAAATATTCCTTCTGCACATGACACACACTTGCCAATTAAAAATACAATAGAGTATTTATGACCTCTTGTTTTCTGTGCTCTGGGTAGAGAAGAAAATAGACAGAGGTTATGTAATTTGTAATTTCTATCAAATCAAATACATTCCATTTTTCCAGGCTTTCCCAGTCTTGGTGACCATTTGTATTATGGAATCTCAACACCCAGAATTTCCACCCATTTTGTGGAATTGGATACAATATTTTGGGGGTACCAAGAAGGGGGAAAGCTAAGGAAGTTTCTTGGATATGGTCTTCAGGATTTTTTACGCAACTAGTGATGTAGATTGTGCAACCAGTGATGTAGGTGTGTTAATCTATTTTCTTCTTTTACAGAAGGAACAATCAAAGGTATAATTAAACAAGGGTGCACAAAATCTATTAAAGAATGTGGTGTGAAGGTTTTCAATAAAACAGTGGGCACTGTAGAAACGACATGTTGTGATGATCGTGACCTCTGCAACATACCATAAACAAAGCAGTCCATGGTGTTCCAACATCACCCTAATTCAGCACATATTTTTCTCTACTACTTTCATTTTTTTCCTTCTTTGAGCTTCTAAAAGCTATGTTGCAGAAAATTATCCGATTAGTCCACTTCTTTAAAGATGTGGGATATTTTGGGATATTGTTCTGGATCATGTAACCCTGACTAGAGCATGTAGATCTGTATATTAGAATGTTTGGCATTTATTGGGTTAAGCGCTATCTCCTTAAGAGATGGCTTATGGGTAATGTAGTTTTAGCTAGTTAGCTATCCCATTGTTAACAAGTCTGTAGGAAGAGCCACTCAAAGTTCATCACAGGATATCCTGGCTACGGGTCAGCTCGTGTTTAATTGTCTTTGTGCAAACCAACCATGCAGCATGCTTGGACATTGAATGTAATCAGGCAAAAGTGAATATGGAGAGATTATTGATTTTACTGACATAATGGACAAATGTTCACTACTGGACATATCTTCAGGAATGTAAGTTCCTGTTACGGATTCCCGGATTAAATATTTGTTTAAATCCATTTGTTGCATTATCTGTCTGGGTCTGAATTGGAAGGCAACCCAGTTCAAGTATGGTTGTAGTATTATAGATATTTTTTGGGTTCCAGTGAAGAAGCATGTGGTGTAATCCTTCAGTCTGTGCTTGTTCATTCTTCTAGGCACTTTAATTTAATCTAACACATGTACATACACAAATATGTTCATATTAAATTAGATTAAATGAGGATACCAGTGACAAAATATGTTCTAGCTATGAAATATTTAAGATAGTTTTGTTGATAAATATTAAATGCTGACAACTCCAAAATGCAAATCACAAACATCTTTATATCTGTCTGCCATCTAACGACTCCAAAAAACACCACTAAGAAGTCAAATAGTTGACTATCCCAATATAAATCATTTCCATCACCTGGATCACAAGAGGATGGTTACTACTGTTCCCAGAATACATACCATGATATGCAGTGTCCTATCCAAATAGAGAAGGAATCATGTTATCTTGGAAAGTCCCAAACCAAATGCCATACAGCTAAACATGAATTCTCTGCTGTTACTTTTGGGCACCAGTTTTCTGTCATGGAGCAAAGCCAAGGCAGTATTTCTCCAAATCCTAATCCACACAGTTCAGTTAGTTTTCATCCGTTACTTCTTGTCTTGTCTTCAGAATGTCAATCTGTTTTCTGATTTATTTCTTGTTTTCCTCTGAGGTCCCTTCATCATTCCCAAATACAGCATATTGCATAATAGAAAATTAGGTTTCACTCAGGAACTAATTCTTAATCAGTCACGGTGTTGTCACATACACACATTCTTTAATTAACCATTTAACCAGAGCATATAAGAAGAGGGATTATATTCCTTCTGGTGCCAAAGCCACAACAGTCTACTATCTTGTAAATCCTAAATGTGAGCACTAACATGTATGCTTTGTATGTCATAAAAGGGGTTATTTTATCGTTGCCTCATAGATGGAAAAAAAATGGCCAAATAGTTCAAGATAATATGGAAACAGTCTTACCATAAACCTATAGAATAAGCATCAACATTATTGTTATTCTGAACAAAGAAAAGTGATAAAATAAAACATGTTCCAATGTAAAAAGTATAAGACAACAAAATGTCTGGTCTCTGTTCTAGAATTAGCATTTCAGTGCATCTCTTTTATCTACCTATATAAAATATCAGATTCATGCAACAACAAAAAAATGTTAATATTGTTGAAATTCTTTAAATCTTTCTTCCTTGGTTAAAAATGTTTTTGTCTGAGTTTTTTCTCTTCTCTTCTCTTCTCTTCTCTTCTCGTCTCTTCTCAGCACAAAACAATGCTAGTGCAGTATTTTTACATCCTATTTTACTTAGGATAAAAAGAGGTATATTACATAAACATGTGATAGAAGAAAAAGGAGACCTGTATTATATATAGATCTGTATTATTCAACAAAACAGATCTGTATTATTCAACAACAAGATGGTAGATTTAAACACTTATCAAGGAAAGGGAGTTTACGTTTTTTAACTAGTGAAGGGAGCTTTTAAGAAGAAATTGGACAGGCATTTATCTGGAATGGTATGGGGTCTCCTGTTTGAACAAGGGGTTGGACTAGAAGACCTCCAAGGTCCATTCCAACTTGTTATTCTGTTATTTTCTTATCAATAAATGATCTCTTTTAAACATTAAATTGCAATTCAATAAAGGGAAAGTAGGTTTTGGAAACATTTAACACTGAACCGTACGAAACAATCAGTAATCTGTCTCAATCTTGCTGCTCACTGACATTTTTTTTAATTTAAAAAAATGTCAGACTCCAACCATGTTTTTCACTTGCAGTTACTCCCTAGTAACTGTTTTGTTTTTGATAAAACCCTATTTTTGTTATAAAGGCATACTTTCCTCCCCCATATCAAACATACGTATGTATTAAGTATTGGGGTTCGCGGCATTGAAGCAACACACACAACAACCAGGTTATTCATTCCAAGTTCCACTCGATAACCAACAGGCTCGCAGGCCTTTTATAGTTTCCCAAACAGCCTATCATAATTCTCCCTTATTCGCACCTTGCACCTGCGTACGAGGCCAGCCAGTCTGGTCCCGGGCAGCTTTTGGATTGCCCGGGACCATTTGCAACACTTCTGGGCCTGCTGAGCTGCCTCAACAGACCCAGGACACAACAGTATGTATCTTTCCTTCATTCATCCATCAGTGAACAATTGCATTTCCTTATCTCTTTCCACAGAAATATTCAGATTAATGTCTCTTATGTCAACCTGCATTTGGAACTTATAGCACTGCCCAATATAATAGAATAAAACGGACCAAAGTTGAGTGTTAATCCATTTCTTTGTTTTAATATATCGTATCTGATCATGTAATAGCAACTTAAAATAGGAAAGGGGAATTCAACCATACTGCTGAAAGGTCATCACCATCATTCCTGAACTAAAAACAGAAAACAAAATAAGTGTTCCAAAATTCCTTTCTGGAAATTCTCTTCATCGTCTTGACCCATATCAACCTTATCAGAGCCTCAGGAGACATGTCCACTGTCTCCACAAGCTCTGCTGGTACCACAGAGGGTGAATGGAGGAGAGACTCATTGGACACATTGAGAAATGCCTTAGCATCGTCTCGGTTGCTCTCCAGGACATCATTTCTAATCTGTCAGTCTCTTTCAGAAAACTCAGTACCCAGAAACATAAGTGATAGTCCAAGTAGAGGATCCAGTCTGGGTCAGTCACTGGGATTAGAGATTTTTTCTTCCAAGCTTTTGGACTCCTGCTGGAGCCCGTCCTCAGGAAACTTCTCTGTGTGTTCTGGGCTGCTCTGTGCATGGTATTTATATGGTGGCTCTTGTGTGTCGCTTTTTAGATGTAGATAACTTAATAGCCAGCTGTCAACACCCCAATCTACATGTAAAAAGTTACACACAAAAGCCACCATATAAATATCATGCACAGAACAACCCAGATCACACAGAGACGTTCCCTGAGGATGAGCTCCAGCATGAGTCCGAAAGCTCGGAAGACAAAACTTCTAGTCCCTGTGATCAACCCAGATTGGATCCTGCAACATTATCATGGGACGTGTATATCCACCTTCATTCGTGAGTCCAAGTACATTTCTGAGTAAAGAAGTATAATGACTTCATTTGTCTTTGATACATTTGTCTTCTAATGCAGTCCACATCTAGGAAATGTTTCTGACTTCTGACTTATGTCCAGACCTGTTATTAACTCCAACTTAGAACTGAAGAAGCTTCTTGGATGAGAAGTGAGAGGAAAGACAAAGAAAGTCCAGTTGCCTCTAGAAAAAGCACCTTTGGGACAACCATGACCTGGATGACTGAGAATTTGCATAGATACCTGTTGTTAATGCATACACATGTAGGTGTTCAGGAATAAACTGAAATAATGCAAAAATTGTTAGAATATTATTAGCCTGCAAGAATAAAGGGATGGTTGAATTTTAAAATGGAAGATAGCTGTTGGAGGCCACTATTTTGGAGAGGAAAAGCAGCAGAATGTGGAACAAAAGCAAGAAAATTTGTCTTAAATATGCTATTTTTTGCTTCAAAATATCATTCTATTGTTAGTTTGGCAGTTTCAAGGAAAATATTTGGCCCAAGAATATCTTCAATAAGTTTGGAAATGGTACAGGTGTTATCATAAGATACACATAGAATGGGTAAAAAAGGGTCCTAACAGAACCTAAATCTTCCCAATCTGACTAAAGTATTTTTGGGTGAGTCTAATTTTAGTGTAAGTTCCAGGTGATTAAGAAAATGTTCATAATGTCACAATCAAGTATTCAGGTGTAACCTACAATGAGGCACAGAACATACTGCATCTGGCTATTGCTGATTCTTGGTCATAAGATTTTTATTGTAATTTTGAAGTACTTATACAGTATCTCCATCTTTATTATCCAGAGAACTTACATCCATCTGTGACTTGCTGAGGTGATTAAGAAAATGTTCATAATGTCACAATCAAGTATTGAGGTGTAACCTATAATGAGGCACAGAACATACTGCCCTGGGCTATTGTTGATTCTTGGTCATAAGATTTTTATTGTATTTTGAAGCACTTACAACACAATCTTCGTTACCCATCTGTGAACTTGCTCAGAAAATATGTCTTTGTGAGTTTTAAAATTGACTTTGGGGATCATCTTCATCAATACCAGTCAAAGTTCCACCAAATTCTTCAACCTTACTACAAAGCAACAATTGCTGGAAAGAAAGAAAACATGAGCAAGGCTTTGTGGCTCTCGATTGCCATCCTTCTCTGCTCTGCCTTGGGTGAGTAGCCAAAATTCGAGCTTTGAACAGTATTGCTGCAATGGGAATATGTTGAGATATTGTGCTCATATTGTGCTCTTCTTTACACTCTTTCTAGTCTCTCAACATATTTTTTATATCGTGGCAATCACGATGAGGACATTGAAGAATACTGGGTCAAAAAAGAAACCTTGTGGTCCCAATTGCATACTTCCCTCCATGTATATGTAGTAATAGTAAGGATTATACATTGAGTGTGGTTAGTTAGGCAGTTATGAATCCATCTGATGGTGATGTTGTCTAACCCACATTTTTCTGTCGTATCATGTAGTCGATTGTGGTCTACTTTATCAAATGCCTTACTAAAGTCCAAGTAAATTATATCCATGGCATTTCTCTAGTCCACTAATTTTGTCACATTGTCCACAAATGTAATAACACTTATCTAGCATGATCTGTTTTTGACAAATCCATGTTGGCTTCTGGTTATGACTTTGTTTGCTTCTAGATGTTTGCAGATTTGTCACTTGATTATCTTTTCCAGAATCTCAACAGGTATTGATGTCAGGCATGATAGGGAAATAGTGTTCTGGATTAATTTTTCACCTTTTTTGAAGATAGGAACTACACCAGCCCTTTTCCAGTCATCTGGTAGTTCTCTGGTGCTCCAGGATCTTTGAAAGATATTGTTCACTAGTTCTAAGATCACATCTACCAGGTCATTCAGAACTCTGGGATGTAATCCATCTGGTCCTGGAATACTTTCCTTCAGTGTTCGATGAGTACAACCAGAAATGAAACAACAAGCTTTAAAGTTGTGAGTCCAGAGCTCTTAAACTCTTTGGAATCACCACAAAGTTTCTGTGGAGATTTGTCTACCACAAATATTTTGTCATTCATACAGAGTGAATCTGCCCTTGAAGAGAGATTGTGGCAACCTAGACTAAGAATAAAAAAAAGAAGGAGATTAATATATTTCATTTTTTTTTTACATTTTTCACTAATGTAACAGTGGTCCTTATTATAACAGTGGAATATTTTGCAAATGTACTGTAAATTTATTACTTCCCACTCGTACTCTCCCTTTCAAAAAAAACCCTGCACACTATTCTGGTTTTCTGCTGAACATCATCAGAGGTTATAAAGATTTCTATTTTTTACCTTGAAATTGTAGCATTCTTTAAATTTGGGGGCCCTTGTGAATGAATGCATGCCTCCCTCTCATTTTTTTCAGTTTCACCATTTTGCCTACCATTTTATTGGTACTAACTACCCAGTTAAACAATTGGGAAAATGAGAGGTAAAGAAATTCTGGAGCTGTAGAAATTAATTATATTTATACAACCTGGATTTTCCTTCTTCTTTTTCCAGCAGCTGAAGCTCTTACTTGCTTCCAATGCCTAAATTTGAAACTGAATCCTTCAGCATGCATCAATAACGAACCATCAAAAACGTGTATTGCCAGACCAGGTGACTCATGTAATATTGTCAGATTTTCTACAAGTACGTATATTTCTACTTAAAATCTGATATTATTCCGAGAAAAATATTAAAATATTCCCTCTGGACATGACATACATTTTCCTATTAAAAATACAATAGTGTATTTATGACCTTCTTGTTTTCTATGCTCTGAACAGAGACGAAAGTAGAGAGTGATAGGCAAGTTGCAGTTTTTGATCCTGTACTTTCTGTTTTACAGACTATCTCAACTCCAAGAATTCCCATCTCATTTGCAAATAGATACCTGCACACTGTTCTAAGGAGGTTTCCTGATTAGTTCCGCAGTGATGTAGATGTGCTAATCTATTTTCTTCTTTTTCAGGTAGAAAAAAGAAAGGTGTGTTTCAACAATCGTGCGTTAAGCCTGATTTTGATTGTAATATGACTATTACATTTGAAACAAATGACACTTACGAAAGCAAATGTTGTGAGCATCGTGACCTCTGCAACACAGCATAAGAAAGCAGTTTGTGGTGTTCCGACATCACCACAAATACGGCACATATTTTTTTCTCTACGTTTTCTCAGTTGTTTTTTTCTTTCCCGAAGCTTCTGCTACACTTCAGGAAATGATCTGATTAATCCATTGGTTTCAAGATGTGATGGCTTGTTTTAGGATGTGGCTGCAGTATTGTAGATATTTTTCTAGTTCCAATGATTAATAATAATAATAATAATAATAATAATAATAATAATAATAATAATAATAAAGTTGGAAGGGATCTTGGAGGTCATCTAGTCCAACCCCCTGCTCAGGCAAGAAACCCTATACCATTTCAGACAAATGGCTGTCCAGTCTCTTCCTTCAGTCTGTGCTTGTGCATTATTTTAAACACTGGTTCTCCTCTTTTATCAGAAAGATATATATGTGTATTTATGCATGTGTGTGTGTGTTTATTAAATTAAAGCAAATTGTGGAATTAATGTCAAAAAATGTCACATTTCTAGCAATCAAATATTTAATATAGATTTGCCTATGAATATTAAGTCTTGATATCTGCAAAATACAAATTACAAATATTTGTTTATCTATCTGTCTGTTATCTAATGACCCCAATAAACATTTGAAGAGGTCAATTTGTTGTCTATCTTACCAAAAATCATTTGCATCAGTTGGATCACCAGCAGAAGGTCGCCAAGATACATATTTTGATACGTTTGTTTTGTCTAAAAAGAGAAGGAGTCATGGTATCTTCCAGGATTTTTTGGGATTCCCCTCTCCCCTTGATAATCACACTCCAATAGCACTCCAATAGCAAAGTACAAGCACAATAAACAGAAAATATTCAGATCTGTAAAAGGAAAGTCAACTTTCTAAATCATAGGAAGGAGTAGGACATGCTACACAACTTTTGTTAGATCCAGGGGAACATCTGGATTTTAAAAATATGGTTTGGGTTTCATATAGAAATGGCAAAGGGGAAACAGATGGTATCAAAGCAGAAATTGGACAATTCAAGAATAAAATCCACCTTTGCTTGCTTGTCACAAGCAAGATTAATTTCTGTCCCTCTCCCAGAAAATTCTTCTCATATGTCATTCTTAAAACCTTCATATTTTTTGTACTTATTTACAGGAAACATGGACTCAGGATTGCATAAATAGACCCACTGAGACTTGGTGTTATACACTAGCGGTATATGAAAACGGTTTGCTGAATAAGTCTAGTTATTTAGATTTATGGATTGCAGTAAGTCTTAAACTGTAGTTTATATGGTAGGATAACTCAGGTGCATGAAATATTATTTCATCTTCAGTTGAATATGTCCATTTAGTGGTTAGAATGAAATCTTTTCTTAACAGATAAGAAAAATAGTAAGGAAGTACTGCATCCACTTTTGGTCACCACGACGTAAAAAAGATGTTGAGACTCTAGAAAGAGTACAGAGAAGAGCAACAAAGGTGATTAGGGGACTGGAGGCTAAAACATATAAGGAACGGTTGCTGGAATTGGATATGTCTAGTTTAATGAAGAGAAGGGCGAGGGGGGACATGATAGCAGTGTTCCAATATCTCAGGGGCTGCCCCAAAGAAGAGGGAGTCAAGTTATTTTCCAAAGCGCCTGAAGGCAGGACAAGAAACAATTGATGGAAACTAATCTAGGAGAGAAGGAACCTAGAACTAAGGAGAAACTTCCTGACAGTTAGAACAATTAATCAGTGGAACAACCTGCCTCCAGAAGCGGTGAATGCTCCAACACTGGAAGTTTTTAAGAAGAGACTGGACAGCCATTTGTCTGAAATGGTATAGGGTTTTCTGCCTGAGCAGTGGGTTGGACTAGATGACCTCCAAGGTCCCTTCCAACTTTATTATTATTATTATTAAACCTGTTAACAGTATACTGTTTTGTGATGCACAAACACCATCTCTTGGGCTAGTTTGTCCTACTGAAGTAATTGTGTGCCCTTCCCTTCCAGTACTTCAATGCCAGAATTTCATAGTAAAGCAGACATTTCTTTCACTTTAGGTTCTCTCTTTTCCCCTACAAATGACTATTTTAGATGGGTTTGCCATTTACTGCCAGCTAATGAAATGCAGACCTTTCAGTGTATTTTCCACTTGATTAAGAAAGTTTTCATAAAGTCTTAATAAAGCATTCAGGTGTAGCCTACCACGAGGCACAGAACATACTGCTCTGGGCTATTGCTGATTCACGGTCATAAGATTTTTATTGTAATTTTGGAGCATTTATAACACAGTCTTCATTAGCCAGAGAACTTACATCCATCTGTGACTTGCTCAGAAAGTATGCTTTTGTGAGTATTAAACACTGACTTCAATAACAGCTCAGGATCATCTTCATCAATTCTATCAAAGTTCCATCAAAATCTTCAATCTTATTTCCAAGCAACAAACGCTGGAGAAAAAGAAAACATGAGCAAGACTTTGTGGTACTCGTTTGCCATCCTTCTCTGCTCTGCCTTGGGTAAGTAGCTAAAGTTAGAGCTTTTAGCAATATTGCCATAATATGTGCATTTTAAATATTATACTTATTTCCTTCATTTTTTCCATTTGATTGAAATGAATCAAGCATCCCCTGCTTGTATGTGAGCATACTGTCTCTGAATGGGGCTTTATGTCCCATATCTTTTACTCTTTAGACCATTGTAATGTTGACTTAACTGTGGGGAACTTTCCACTCAGTTTTACATTTTAAAAAAGGATAGAAAAAATGTCCAAGATTAATAATGGAATAACAGTGTTGGAAGGGACCTAGAAGATCCACTAGGTCTAGGACAACCACTTGCTCAACCAAGAAATCCAATGGTGGGATTCAGCCAGTTTGCACAAGTTCAGCAGAAACGGTAGCTAATTTTTTGTTGCCAGAACAGACGTGCAGAAGCGGCATCCACACAGAGAACCGGTTGCTTACTTATTTGAATCCCACCACCGAGGAAACCTTATACCATTTCAGACAAATGGTTGTCCACACTCTTCCTAAAAACCTCTAGTATTGGAGCACCCACGACCCACAATTCTATTGGTACCAGCTACTCAGCTAAACAATTGGGAAAATGAGAGGTAAAGAAATTCTGGAGATGCAGAAATTAATTATATTTATACAACCTTGATTTTTCTTCTTCTTTTTCCAGCAGCTGAAGCTCTTACCTGCATCAAGTGCAAAAATTTTAAACTGGCTGTTTCAAGATGTATCAATAAGGAACCATCAAGAACGTGTATCGCCAAACAGAATCAACCATGTCAAATTATCAAATATTATGAAGGTATGTATGTTTCTACTTCAAATCTGGTATTACTCCAATAAAAATATTCCTTCTGCATGTGACACACATTATTCTATTCAAAATAGAGTAAAATGTTTACGAACCTCTTGTTTTCTGTGCTCTGGGTAGAAAAGAAAGTGGGGTGGGGTATGTCATTTCTAGTTCCTAGTGATCAAATCATGTTCATTCTCAACTCCAAGAATTCCCATCCAAATTGGGAATGGAAGCCCATAGCTTTTGTGTGTTTGTGTGTGTGTGTGTGTGTGTGTATGTATGTATGTATGTGTGTGTGTGTGTGTGTATGTACCAGGAAGAGGAAAGCTATGCTAAGGAGGTTTCTTGCATGTTTTTTCAGGGTTTGTGGTGCAACCAATGATGTAGATGTGCTAATTGAGTTTCTTCTTTTTCAGGTGAAGAAATGAAAAGCGTGTTTTTTCAAGGGTGCCGTAGACGGGACATGCCATGTAATACGACTGGTTCAATAACAGAAGGGACAATGTTTGAAAGCATCTGTTGTGACCATGAAGACCTCTGCAACACACCATAAAAAAAGCAGTCCCTGGTGTTCCGACATCACCGTCAGTTCAGCACATATTTTTCTTCACTACTTTCAATTGTTTTTTCTTTTTCTTTCCCCAAGCTTCTAAAGGTACTTTTGTAGAAAAAGGATCTGATTAGTCCATTGTTTTAAAGATGTGAGGGCTTGTTTTGGGATATGGTTGTAGTCTTGTAGACATTTTTCTGGTTCCGGTAAAGAAGCATGAATTGCAAGAGGTACAATCCTTCAGTCTGTGCTAGTTCATTCTTCTAAACACTGGCTCTCCTCTTTTATCAGGAAAATGGGTATGTGTATGTATGTGTGTGTGTGTGTGTGTGTGTATACACACACCCAGATTATCTCTCTCATTCTGCCTCTCTCTCTCTCTATCCACACACACATACACACATATTAAATTAAATAAAATTGTGGAACTAATGTCAAAATATGTCCCATTTCCAGCAACCAACTATTCAAGGTAGATTTCCCTATGAATATTAAGTCCTGACACATGCAAATCAGAAATGTCTGTTTATCCGCCTGTCTGTCATTTAATGACTCCAATAAACACTTGACTAAGAGGGCCAATAGTTGACTATCCTTTCAGAAGTCATTTGCATCAGCTGGATCACCAGAAGAAGGTCACCTCTGTCCCCAAGATACATACTATGATATGTATTTCTACTGTCCAAATACAGAAGGAATTACGGTATCCCGGAGGGTCCCAAGCCAAATGCCATACAGCTCAACAGAAATTCTCTGGCGTTACTTTCTGGTACCAGTTTTCTATCAAGGACCAGATCCCAAGACTGCAATATCTCTATTTCCTAATCTGCAGGATTTGAGTTTGAACATGGTCTGTATCTTATCATGAGGAAACTTCAAGGAATTCTTTTGCATTCTCCCCTCCCCTGATGATGCTTAACCACACTCCAATAGCTGAATTACAATGGGCCCACAACCGGCGGGTGTGTGAGGTCACCATTCCTAGAAATGGAGCTACACACATTTACATTCAGGCTCTTGCCACTCACACAAATGGAGCTGCGCGCGCTTGGTTGATCCCTGTGTAAAGCAATCTGAAGCAGTATATAAAGTCTAAGGCAGTGGTTCTCAACCTTTTTAATGCCGCGACCCCCAACCGGTCGTAAGTCGAGGACTACTCAACCGGTCATAAGTCGAGGACTACTCAACTGGTGCAGCACCGTTTGCAGAATGGGACTTTTGGTGGGCTCAGCAGGGCAGAGACAGCCTGGACAATTCCTATCGGCTTTTGAAAGCCAATAGAATTAGACTCTATTCAAGAGAGTCTATTCTATTGGCTTTCAAAAGCCAATAGAATAAAAGGGAGCAGCACAGCTAAGAAAAAGGGGGAAAAAATGGCGGACTGCGTTGTTTGGCGACCCCCGTGAAATGGTCGTTCGACCCCAAATGGGGTCCCGACCCACAGGTTGAGAACCACTGGTCTAAGTGCTATTGCTGTTACAACTGTTGCAGCATCCCGATGGTCACGTGATCCAATTCCTGCTGCTTGGCAACCAACATGTATTTATGATGGTTGCAAGGTCTTAGGCTCATGTGTTCTCCATTTGCAATCTTCACACCCTATAATAATAATAAATAACACGTCTTTAATGGAGCAAGCAAGCTGGTAGCCAGCATCCTATTTCATGACAATGGTGAAGAGCACCATATGTAGCAAAAAACCAGCAGAATATGGCATGGAAGATAGAGAAATTTTCCTAAATGTGCTCATTTTCTGCCTCAGATAATCTTTTAGCTGTTAATTTGGTGATTTCAAGGCATAGGTTTGGCCCAAGAAAATCTCCAACTGCTTTGGAAATGATACAAGGGTTTTCCTAAGATACACCCAGACTGGAGGGTCCTAGCAGAACTTGAGTCTTACCAATAGGAGCATAATATCTGTGACTGAATCTAATTTTAGTCTATTTCCAGTTGATTAAGAAAGTTTTCATAATGTCTTAATCAAGCATTCAGGTGTAGCCTATGATGAAGCACAGAACATACTGCCCTGGGTTATTGTTGATTCTTGGTCATAAGATTTTTATTGTATTTTGAAGCACTTACAACACAATCTTCGTTTTCCATCTGTGAACTTGCTCAGAAAATACGTCTTTGTGGGTTTTAATATTGACTTTGGGGATCATCTTCATCAATACCAGCAAAGGTCCACCAAAATCTTCAATCTTATTTCAAAGTAACAATTGCTGGAAGAAAAGAAAACATGAGCAAGGCTTTGTGGTTCTCGATTGCCATCCTTCTCTGCTCTGCCTTGGGTGAGTAGCCAGAATTAAAGCTTTGAACAGTATTGCTGTACTCATTTTCTTCATTTTGTCCGTTTAGTTGAGCCATAAACCAAGTGTCTCCTGCTTGTAAGTGAGCATACTGTTTCTGAATGAGGCTTTATGTCCCATATCTTTTACTCTTTTGACCATTGTAGTGTTGATTTAATTAATGGGACCATACATCTCAGTTTTACATTTTAAAAACAGATAGAAAAAAATGTGCATGATTAATACTTACTTCAGTGTTTGATTACAACCCATAACGAAACAACAAAAAAGCTTCACAGTTGTGAGTCCAGAGCTCTTAAGCCTTTTTGGAACCACCACTAGATTTCCGTGGAGACATGCCCATCATAGCAAAATACTTTGTCACACATACACAATTATAGTTCCATGAAGTGAACCTGTTCTTGAAGAGTGATTAAAATATTTTAAATTGTTTATATTTTAAAGTATATTAAATGCTTTATATTTTTTCATTAATGTACACATTTTTCTATGTTATAACTGGTGGTGATGGTTCCATGAGATTTTCCAAAAGTGTAAATCAATCATTTTCTACTTGTACCCTCCTTTCAGAAAGCTATGCAGTGTTCTGGATTCACTGAGCATCAGCAGATGTTACAAAAATTTCTTTTTTTGCTTAAATATTTCTTACTTTCTTAAAATATGGGGGATCCAGAAGGAAGGAAGGAAGGAAGGAAGGAAGGAAGGAAGGAAGGAAGGAAGGAAGGAAGGAAGGAAGGAAGGAAGGAAGGAAGGAAGTCATTTCTTTTTTCTCAGTTTTACCCTTTTTCCTACAGTTCTATTGGGACTAATTGACATATTAAACTATTAGGAAGTATGAAAGGTAAAGAAATTCTAGAGCAGGGCTTTTCAACTTTTTCACCCATTGTACCACTTTTAGGATATGGCAACATCTGAGTACCACCAGTTGCCTAGCAAGGTGTCAAAAACTTGATGACCCCCCCCAAAAGGAAAAAAGTGATAAGTACAGGTAGTCCTCGACTTACAACAGTTCACTTAGTGATTGTTTGAAGTTACAGTGGCACTGAAAAAAGTGCCCCCCAAGCCACAGCCAAGCAAGACACTTGCCTGCCCACCTGGTGGCGTTCTTCCTCCTATCCGAGGTTTTATTGTTGTGAGCATTTCTGTTGAGAATTGGCAGCAGGGATGGGGTGGGGGAGTTTTTGGTTTTTATTTCCCCCATTTACTGGGTGGTTGCAGCAGGTTTTGGTCACTTCACATGACCCTGGGACACTGTGACCGTCATAAATATGAATCAGTTGCCAAGCATCTGAATGTAAATCACAAGACTCTGGAGAGGCTGCAACATTCCAGCTGATCAACACTTCTTCTGGGCTCAGCAGAAGTGTTAGGATCAGTGCTGCTTTCCAGCTGATTGGTGCTTCTTCACAGCTCAGCAGAAGCACCAGGATCAGCGCCAAGCTCTAGCTGGAGCCTGGCGCTGCTCCTGGCACTTCCGCTGAGCCCTGACAGCCCTGCAGCTCCAGCCATCTCTCTCTCAGGCTTGTGCGGTGCTGCCACCGGTTCAGCTCATTTCCCTCCCCCGCTACCACTTTTCTAGGAGGTCGCATACCACCTGCCAGGTGCCAATGTACCACAGGTGTACCCGTACCACTGGTTGAAAAGCTCTGTTCTAGAGCTATGGAAATTAATTATATTTATACAACCTAGAATTTGTTTCTTCTTTTTCCAGAAGCTGAAGCTCTTACCTGCAAAAAATGCGCACGATTTAAGATTGGATTTGGTTGTGTCAGTAAGGAGCGATCAAGAACTTGTAATGCCATACCAGGTCAAAAGTGTAAAGTTATTAAGTCTTTTCTAGGTATGTATCTCTCTATTTAAAATTTGATATTATTCAGATAAAAATATTCCCTCTGCACATGACACACACTTGCCAATTAAAAATACAGTAGAATATTTATGTATCTATTGTTTTCTGTGCTCTGGGTAGAGAAGAAAGTAGAGAGGGGGTATGCAATTTCTAGTTTCTATTTATTAAATCCAGCGCTTAACATTTTTACAGACTTTTCCAATCTTGGTGACCACCTGTAATTTAGAGTCTCAACTCTAAAATTTGGTGAATTGGATACCGATATCTTGGGGGAGGGGAGGTACCAGGAGGGTGAAAACTGTTCCAAAGAGACTTCTTGGACATGTTCTTCAGGATTTGTTGTACAAGGAATCATGTCGATGTGCTAATCTATTTTCTTCTTTTACAGAAGGAACAATCAGAGGTTTGATTACACAAGGGTGCACAAAATCTATTAATGAATGTGGTCTGAAGGTTTTCAGTGAAACAGTGGGCACTCTGGAAACAACATGTTGTGATGATCGTAACTTCTGCAACATACCATAAACAAGACTATCATGGTATTCTAATATCACTTTCAATTCAGGGCATTTTGTTTTCTACTAATTTCAGTGGTTTTCTCTCTCCAAGCTTCTAACGGCTGAAAAATGTGATGGCTTATTTGGGGTTGTGGCTGTAGTACTGCAGATGTTTTTCTGGTACCAGTGAAGGAGCATGAATCGTGAGAGGTGTAATCCTTCAGTCTGTGCTTGTACATTCTTCTAAACACTCATTCTTCTCTTTCATCAGGAAGATGTGTATGTGTGTATTCAATCAAATTATGGAACTAATGGCAAAATATGTCATTTTACAACAGCAATCAAATATGTAATATGTATTTCTTGTTTCTCTGTAATAAAATATTTCTGTTTTGAAAATTGAGTGCAATGTGGTTTCAAGATAATTTGCACCTGATAGTAAATTTCTTACAGAAAGCTGGTCAAAAAGCACAAGTTCTTAAGCTTTTTGTTGTCTAGGAATTATTTTGTAGTAATTTCTACATATAATCGCAAGATTTCTGAGTTTGCAAAATTAATTGGTGAACTCTCCTTCCAATTGTTTGCGGACAACCACCTTGCAAAAGTGTGTGGTGAGCCAGACCTACGAAGATAATAGTTTTTGGACACTCATTTTAATATTTTTAATTCTTCATTCCAACATTTTAAATTGAATTAATTGATCACATAGAGATAAAAATATTTCTGAGAAAATTTCTTGTAAGTTGCTTTTAATTTTAATTTTAGTGAAGTATTCTGACTCTGAGTTAAAAACGCCTTCTTTTAAATCAAGTCAAATAGATAACTGAATAGAAATGATTTCATAACAAAAAATATATTTTTAATCAGAAAGATTACTTGCATTCATGCTGTGATTTTTACTTCTGGAAAATACATCTTTTGTCCATTCCTATAGGTAAAAGGATGATGCTCTCTTCCATACCATCTTTATAACGGCGCAGGCTCATCGGGTGATATCTGATGGCCCATGCTTCTTTCAGACAAAGACATTCCAATCTGGCTTGTGTCCAGGAAGTCTCCCAATGCCCTTTAGAGACTCCTCTCACTGATTCATTAACTGCCAGATATTCTAACATACTGATACATGCTCTCTAGTTAGGGTTACATAGAGCTATACGGTTCAGAATATGAAGGATAAACTCTGAGGAAAATGCTGTTTTCAAATTTCAGATGCATAAAGAGGGTGCTTCAAATATTTTGTAGAGGAAAATGTAATGGCCAGCATCTGGATATTGGAAAATAAAATTATTTTACTAGTGCACAAAAAAAAATATTTCTGTTTTAAAGGGGAGGGGTGGACAATGTTTTCTTCTCAAGCACTGGCGTGCATGCCACAAGGGGGGCTAAGAAGTTAGGTTCTTTTTTTATCCCAGGACGAGAAACAAAGCATAATTAATTGAAATGAGAAGCCCATAGCTTGTGTGTGTGTGTGTGTGTGTGTGTGTGTGTGTATGTATGTGTGTTTTCTATTACTTTCAATTGTTTTCTTTCCCCAAACTTCTAACGGCTGAAAAATGTGATGGCTTATTTGGGGTTGTGGCTATAGTACTGCAGATGTTTTTCTGGTACCAGTGAAAGAGCATGAATCGTGAGAGGTGTAATCCTTCAGTCTGTGCTTGTACATTCTTTTAAACACTCAGTCTCCTTTTTTATCAGGAAGAATTGTATGACAAAATAAGTCACTTTACAACAGTAATCAAATAAATACTGCATCCAGTTTTGCTCACCACAATGTAAAGAAGATGTTGAGACTCTAGAAAGAATACGGAGAAGAGCAGCAAAGATGATTAGGGGACTGGAGGCTAAAACATATAAGGAACGGCTGCTGGAATTAGGTATGTCTAGTTCAACAAAAAGAAGGATGAGGGGGGACATGATAGCAGTGTACCAGTATCTCAGGGACTGCCACCAAGAAGAGGTAGTCAAGATATTCTCCAAAACACTTGAAGGCAGGATAAGATGCAACAGATGGAAACTCATCAAGGAGAGAAGCAACCTAGAACTAAAGAGAAACTTCCTGACAGTTAGAACAATTAACCAGTGGAACAACCTGCCTCCAGAAGCTGTGAATGTTCCAACACTGGACATTTTTAAGAAGAGACTGGATAGCCATTTATCTGTAATGGTATAGGGTTTCCTGCCTGAGCAGGGGATTGGACTAGATGACCTCCAAGGTACCTTCCAACTTTTTATTATTATTATTATTATTATTATTATTATTAATATTATTATTATTATTATTGTGTAATATAGATATATGAATATTAAAAGCTGACAACTGACACGCATTTGTTTTTCTGTCTATTTGTTATCTAGTCATAATAGCACTAAGCAGTCTAATTGTTGATCATCCCACCAAAAATCATTTGCGTGAACTCGATCACAATAAGGAAGTCACCACTATGCCCAATACACTGATGGCCAGTATGACAAGGTCTTAATCAAACAGAGAAGGAATCATGGTGTCCCGAGAGGTTCCAATCCAAATGTCATGCAACTCAACACCAATTCTCTAGTGTTATTTTCTGGTACCAGTTTTCTATCTAGGAGCAAACCTGAAGAAAATAACATCTCCAATTCCTAATCCACATGGTTGGAATTTGAACATGGTGTGCATTCTTAACTCAGGGAGCCTTCCAGGCATTTTTAGGATTCCCTCCTTCACTTACATATTGTGTAAAATATGTGGAGGAGTCTTGTGATTTTGTATGACTCAGAGTGACTTTTCCTTGACCTTCAGATTTAGGTGACACTTACTTCTCTAGCGCAGGGCTTTTCAACCAGTGGTATGGGTACCACCTGTGGTACATTGGCACCTGGCAGGTGGTACACAACCATCCTAGAAAAGTGGTAGCAGGGGAGGGGAATGAGCTGAACTGGTGGCAGCACCGCACAAGCCTGAGTGAGAGATGGCTGGAGCTGCAGGGCTGTCAGAGCTCAGTGGAAGCACCAGGAACAGCACCAGGCTCCAGCTGATCCTGGTGCTTCTGCTGAGCCCAGAAGAAGCGCCAGGATCAGCTGGAATGTTGCAGCTTCTCCAGGGTCTTGTGATTTACATTCAGATGCTTAGCAACTGATTCATATTTATGACAGTCACAGTGTCCCAGGGTCATGGTGAAGTGACCAAAACCTGCTACAAACACCCAGCAGATGGGGAGGGGATAAAAACTAAATACCCCCCACCCCACCCCCACTGCCAATCTTCAACAGAAATGCTCACAACAATGAAAACCTCAGACAGGAGGAAGAGCGCTGCTGGGTGGGCAGGCAGGTGTCTTGCTTGGCTATGGCTTGGGGGGCCTTTTTTTCAGTGCCATTGTAACTTCAAACAGTCTCTAAGTGAACTGTTGTAAGTTAAGGACTACCTGTACTTTATCACTTTTTTCCTTTTGGGGGGGTCATCAAGTTTTTGACTCCTTGCTAGGCAACTGGTGGTATTCAGATATTGCCATATCCTGAAAGTGTACCATTGGGTGAAAAGGTTGAAAAGCGGTGTTCTAGTGCAACAAAATTGGGCATCATAATCTTCAGATAAATAGAAATACTTCACGTACTTTATGCCAGCACCTGTTCAGATCATGCGTCCCCATGGATTATGACTTGTTTGTTCATTGTCCATTAGCTCAATACACAAAGCTACCCACATTTTATAAGATATGGGTCTTTAATAGGTCAATGGTGTCATTATTTTCTCAATATTTTTATTTTTTTTCCCTTTCTTGTAACTGAAGATCTCATCTGCCATCTTCGGAGCAAATGCAAGGAAGGTGAAGGATATCTCAATACAGAGTCTACCTGTCAGGCTAAAGGAAGACATGAGTGCAAAAAAGTGATATCACTTCAAGGTTTCCATGGCCCATCAGGACCCAAAACATACCTGTTGTCACAGTGGCCTACCTTTTGAACAAGGAAGCCCACTGGTGTTCCAGCAGATGACCTTCAGAAGAAGTCATGCTGCCATCAAGGTTCATAGCCATGGAGTTCCATGACTTCCATAAATTGGTACAACCCCTTTCTGAAGCAAGCAAGCTGCTAGCCAGCACCATATTTCATGGCAATGGTGAAGGCCATCATTTGGAGAGGACAAGTAGCAGAACGTGGAATAGAAGAAGAGAATTTGACCAAAATATGGTTGTTTTGTGTCTCTCATAGTCTTTTATCTGTTAATTTGTCAATTCTAAGGTATACGTTCAGCCCATGAAAGTCTCCAGTAGAAATCACACAAGTGTATGATTTCATAAGATATACAAAGAATGGGAAAGAAAGGTCCTAATACAACCTGAATTTTACCAATATGAGTATAGTATCATTGGGTAAGTCTAACTACAGTGTATTTTCCACTTGATTAAGAAGGTTTTCATGATGTCATAATCAAGCAGTCAGGTGTAACCTATAACAAGGCACAGAACATACTGCACCGGGCTATTGCTGATTCATGGTCATTAGATTTTTATTGTATTTTTGGAGTATTTATAACACCATCTTAATTATCCAGAGAACTTACATCCATCTGTGATTTGCCGAGAAAGTATTTATTTGTGAGTTGTAATACTGACTTTGATAACAGGTTAGGATCATCTTCATCAATACCAATCAAAGTTCCACCATATTCTTCAACCTTACTTCAAAGCAACAATTGCTGGAAGGAAAGAAAACATGAGCAAGGCTTTGTGGTTCTCTATTGCCATTCTTCTCTGCTCTGCCTTGGGTGAGTAGACAAAATTATAGCTTTCAATAGTATTGCTACAATGGGTGTATTTTTGGATACTGTATGCATTTCCATCTTTTTGTCCATTTGGTTGAACCGCAAACCAAGCGTCCCACTGCTTGAAAGCCAGCAAACTGTTTTTGAATAGGGCTTTATGTCTCATACTTTAAATAGTTTGACAGTTTTTTATGATGACTTAATTGATGGGAAGTTTCAGCTCCGTTTTACAATTTAAAAATGGGTAGAAAAAATGCTTGAGATTAATACTTGAATGAATGAATGAATGAATGAATGAATACCTCCCTTTCTCTTTTTTTCAATTTTACCATTTTGCCTATACTTCTATAACTTCCAAGTTAAGCTATCAGGAAAAAGAGAGGTAAATAAGTTCTGGAGCTATAGGAATTAATTATATTTATACAATCTGGATTTTGTTTCTTTTTTCTTTTTTGTTTCTTTCTCTTCTTTTTCCAGAAGCTGAAGCTCTTACCTGCAAGAGATGCAGAAAATTTCAGATGGGATCTGCTTGTAAGGAGCCATCAAAAACCTGTATTGCGAAACCAGATCAAAAGTGTAAAATTATTTATTTTAATGGTATGTCTCGGCTCAAAATCCAATAATATTCAGATAAAAATATTCCCTTTGACATGACACATGTCATGTTTTCTCTGTTCTGCATAGAGAAGAAAGTAGAGAGGGAGTATGTAATTTGTAGTTTCTATCCATCCAATCCAATGCCTTCCATTTTTACAGACTATTCCAATCTTGGTGACCCCCTATAATTTAGAGCCTCAACTCCCAGAATTCCCATCCAATTTGATGAACTGGATATACTACCTTGGGGAGAGGGTACCAGGATGTTGAAAGCTGTTCTAAAGAGATTTCTTGGCTATGCTCTTCAGGATTTGTATAACCAATGAAGTTGATGTGCTAATCTATTTTCTTCCTTTACAATAAGAATGTCCACAGACTTAATTGCACAAGCCTGCACTAAATCTAATGATGAATGTCATCTGACTTGGGGGCTAGTAATAATTGGTGTTAGGGGTATAAAATGTTGTGATGATCATGACCTCTGCAACACACCATAAACAAAGCAGTCATAGTGTTCCAATATCACCCTCAAATCAGGACAGTTTGTTTTCTCCAACTTTCAACTGTTTTCTTTCTCCAAGCTTCTAAAGGCTATGCTGCAGAAAATAATCTGATGAATCCAATTTGTTAAAGATGTGATGGTTTGTTTTGGGTTGTGATTACAGTCTTGTAGGCATTACTGATTCCAGTAAAGGAGCATGAATCGCGAGAGGTGTAATCCTTCAGTCTGTTCTTACACATTCTTCTAGACACTCATTCCCCTGTTTTATCAGGAATATGTTTATGTATGTATTAAATCAAATTATGGAACTAATGACAAAATATGTCACTTTTCCAGCAATCAAATATTTAACATAGATTTGTATATGAATATTAAATGCTGACAAATAAAAAATGCAAGTGATAGACATCTGTTTATCTGTCTATCTGTTATCTAATGAACTTTGAACTACGATGCTGGAGAAGACTCCTGCGAGTCCCCTGGACTGCAAGGTGATCAAACCAGTCAGTCCTAGAAGAGATCAACCCCGACTGCTTTTTAGAAGGCCAGATCCTGAAGTTGAAACTCAAATACTTTGGCCACCTAATGAGAAGGAAGGACTCCCTGGAGAAGGGCCTAATGCTGGGAAAGATTGAGGGCAATAGAAGAAGGGGACGACAGAGAATGAGGTGGCTGGATGGAGTCACTGAAGCAGTAGGCGTGAGCTTAAATGGACTCCAGAAGATGGTAGGACAGGTAGGACAGGAAGACCTGGAGGAATGTTGTCCATGGAGTCACGATGGGTCGGACATGACTTCGCAACTAACAACAACAAGAAAACATCACTAAACAGTCCAATTATTGATCGTGCCATCATAAATCATTTGCATCAGCTGGATTACAGTAGGGAAGGCACCACGACCCCCAAGATATTGATGTCCAGTAGGATGAGGTCTTATCCAAACAGAGAAGGAATCATGGTGTCCCAGGAGATTCCAATCCAAATGCCATGCGATTCAACACCAATTCTCTGGTGTTACTTCCAGTTTTTCTATCTAGGAGCAAACCCCAAGAAAATGACATCTCCAGTTTCTAATCCCCATGGTTACAGTTTGTACATGGTCTGCCCCTTAACTCAAGGGGCCTTCCAGGCATGTTTAGGATTCCCCCCTCCCTAAATATTTTGTAAAGTATGTGGAGGAGGTTTGTGATTTTGTATGACTCGGGGTGCCTTTTCCCTGACCTTCAGATTTAGCCGACACTTACTTCTCTAGTGCAACAAAATTCTTTGGCAGTGACAGGAAGAAAGTGGAAATCCCAAGAAAGAGGGAGCCTATAGATGAATTTTAAAATAAAACACCTAATTTGTAGAGGAAAGCAGAAGGAAGAGATGCTCTCCTAAAGTTGCAATTTTACGACCTTAGTAAGTAAACCCATTTATTAGTCTGCAAGTTTCAAGAAACATCTTTATTTGGGTGAAGAAAGTCTGAGATTGCTTTGACATTGGTACAGATGTTAGGATATGATACACATAAGTCAGATGGAGCACAAGGAAGAAAATGCCTTTCATATCTCAGAACTTTCCGAAATAAGTGCAGGTCTTACACTGGTATTACTGTACTAGTAGGTATCTATTGTGCTTAGTATTAAGTCCTTGACTTACAATTGCAGCATAAATAATTGAAATGGTAAGTCTTTACAACACATTTTAAGTGATAATATCAGTCCCAAGAATGCATGCAAACCTATAAATGTCTTCCTTGGAAATGACAGTTTTTAGGCAATTTATCTCTATTTTATTCAGCAAATGCTAAGATTTGTCTTTCATTCAAGATATCTATCCATTTCTTTATCTATAACAGAACAGTTTGGAAACACTGCTTCAATTAATTCCACATACTGAGCTGCATCAAAACATTCTGAGAGATGCAGAATAATCAATATATCGGAGCAGAGAACATATTCTTCAGATAAATAGAAAGTCTTCCTGTACTTATGCCAGTGTCAATTCATAACAGATGAAACCATGTGTCCCCATGGATTATGACTTGTTTGTTCATTGTCCATTAGTTCAATACACAAAGCAACCCACATTTTATAAGATATGGGTCTTTAATAGGTCAATGGTGTCATTATTTTCTCAATATTTTTATTTTTTTCCCCTTTCTCGTAACTGAAGATCTCATCTGCCATCTTCGGAGCAAATGCAAGGAAGGTGAAGGATATCTCAATACAGAGTCTACCTGTAAGGCTAAAGGAAGGCATGAGTGCAAAAAGTGATATCATTTCAAGGTTTCCATGGCCCATCAGGACCCAAAACATACCTGTTGTCACAGTGGCCAACCTTTTGAACAAGGAAGCCTACTGGTTTTCCAGCAGATGACCTTCAGAAGAAGTCATGCTGCCATCAAGGTTCATAGCTATGGAGTTCCATGACTTCCATAAATTGGTACAACCCCTTTCTGAAGCAAGCAAGCTGCTAGCCAGCACCATATTTCATGGCAATGGTGAAGGCCATCATTTGGAGAGGACAAGTAGCAGAACGTGGAATAGAAGAAGAGAATTTGACCAAAATATGGTTGTTTTGTGTCTCTCATAGTCTTTTATCTGTTAATTTGTCAATTTTAAGGTATACGTTCAGCCCATGAAAGTCTCCAGTAGCTTTGAAAATCGTACAAGTGTATGATTTCATAAGATATACAAAGAATGGGAAAGAAAGGTCCTAATACAACCTGAATTTTACCAATATGAGTATAGTATCATTGGGTAAGTCTAACTACAGTGTATTTTCCACTTGATTAAGAAGGTTTTCATGATGTCATAATCAAGCAGTCAGGTGTAACCTATAACAAGGCACAGAACTGGGCTATTGCTGATTCATGGTCATTAGGTTTTTATTGTATTTTTGGAGTATTTATAACACCATCTTAATTATCCAGAGAACTTACATCCATCTGTGATTTGCCAAGAAAGTATTTATTTGTGAGTTGTAATACTGACTTTGATAGCAGGTTAGGATCATCTTCATCAATACCAATCAAAGTTCCACCAAATTCTTCAACCTTACTTCAAAGCAACAATTGCTGGAAGGAAAGAAAACATGAGCAAGGCTTTGTGGTTCTCTATTGCCATTCTTCTCTGCTCTGCCTTGGGTGAGTAAGCAAGATTATAGCTTTCAATAGTATTGCTACAATGGGTGTATTTTTGGATACTGTATGCATTTCCATCTTTTTGTCTATTTGGTTGAACCGTAAACCAAGCGTCCCACTGCTTGAAAGCCAGCAAACTGTTTTTGAATAGGGTTTTATGTCTCATATTTTAAATAGTTTGACAGTTTTTATGATGACTTAATTGATGGGAAGTTTCAGCTCCGTTTTACAATTTAAAAATGGGTAGAAAAAATGCTTGAGATTAATACTTGAATGAATGAATGAATGAATGAATGAATGAATGAATACCTCCCTTTCTCTTTTTTTCAATTTTACCATTTTGCCTATAATTCTATAACTTCTAAGTTAAGCTATCAGGAAAAAGAGAGGTAAATAAGTTCTGGAGCTATGGGAATTAATTATATTTATACAATCTGGATTTTGTTTCTTTTTTCTTTTTTGTTTCTTTCTCTTCTTTTTCCAGAAGCTGAAGCTCTTACCTGCAAGAGGTGCAGTAAATTTCCGAAGGGATCTGCTTGTAAGGAGCCATCAAAAACCTGTATTGCGAAACCAGATCAAAAGTGTATAATTGTTTATTTTAGTGGTATGTCTCGGCTCAAAATCCAATAATATTCAGATAAAAATATTCCCTTTGACATGACACATGTCATGTTTTCTCTTGTTTTCTCTGTTCTGGGTAGAGAAGAAAGTAGAGAGGGGGTATGTAATTTGTAGTTTCTATCCATCCAATCCAATGCCTTCCATTTTTACAGACTATTCCAATCTTGGTGACCCCCTATAATTTAGAGCCTCAACTCCCAGAATTCCCATCCAATTTGATGAACTGGATATACTACCTTGGGGAGAGGGTACCAGGATGTTGAAAGCTGTTCTAAAGAGATTTCTTGGCTATGCTCTTCAGGATTTGTATAACCAATGAAGTTGATGTGCTAATCTATTTTCTTCCTTTACAATAGGAACGTTCGAAGACTTCATGGTACAAACCTGCACTAAATCTAATCATCAATGTCATCTGAATTGGGAGCTAACACTACTTGGTGTTAGGGATATAAAATGTTGTGATGATCATGACCTCTGCAACACACCATAAA
Organism: Crotalus tigris; assembly: GCF_016545835.1. NCBI lineage: Eukaryota > Metazoa > Chordata > Lepidosauria > Squamata > Viperidae > Crotalus > Crotalus tigris. The sequence goes on along the minus strand of NW_024097215.1, from coordinate 4,209,592 downwards.
CAAAGCAGTCATAGTGTTCCAATATCACCCTCCAGTCAGGACAGTTTGTTTTCTCCAACTTTCAACTGTTTTCTTTCTCCAAGCTTCTAAAGGCTATGCTGCAGAAAATAATCTGATGAATCCAATTTGTTAAAGATGTGATGGTTTGTTTTGGGTTGTGATTACAGTCTTGTAGGCATTACTGATTCCAGTAAAGGAGCATGAATCGCGAGAGGTGTAATCCTTCAGTCTGTTCTTACACATTCTTCTAGACACTCATTCCCCTGTTTTATCAGGAATATGTTTATGTATGTATTAAATCAAATTATGGAACTAATGACAAAATATGTCACTTTTCCAGCAATCAAATATTTAACATAGATTTGTATATGAATATTAAATGCTGACAAATAAAAAATGCAAGTGATAGACATCTGTTTATCTGTCTATCTGTTATCTAATGAACTTTGAACTACGATGCTGGAGAAGACTCCTGCGAGTCCCCTGGACTGCAAGGTGATCAAACCAGTCAGTCCTAGAAGAGATCAACCCCGACTGCTTTTTAGAAGGCCAGATCCTGAAGTTGAAACTCAAATACTTTGGCCACCTAATGAGAAGGAAGGACTCCCTGGAGAAGGGCCTAATGCTGGGAAAGATTGAGGGCAATAGAAGAAGGGGATGACAGAGAATGAGGTGGCTGGATGGAGTCACTGAAGCAGTAGGCGTGAGCTTAAATAGACTCCAGAAGATGGTAGGACAGGTAGGACAGGAAGACCTGGAGGAATGTTGTCCATGGAGTCACGATGGGTTGGACATGACTTCGCAACTAACAACAACAAGAAAACATCACTAAACAGTCCAATTATTGATCGTGCCATCATAAATCATTTGCATCAGCTGGATTACAGTAGGGAAGGCACCACGACCCCCAAGATATTAATGTCCAGTAGGATGAGGTCTTATCCAAACAGAGAAGGAATCATGGTGTCCCAGGAGATTCCAATCCAAATGCCATGCGACTCAACACCAATTCTCTGGTGTTACTTCCAGTTTTGCTATCTAGGAGCAAACCCCAAGAAAATGACATCTCCAGTTTCTAATCCCCATGGTTACAGTTTGTACATGGTCTGCCCCTTAACTCAAGGGGCCTTCCAGGCATGTTTAGGATTCCCCCCTCCCTAAATATTTTGTAAAGTATGTGGTTTGTGATTTTGTATGACTCGGGGTGCCTTTTCCCTGACCTTCAGATTTAGCCGACACTTACTTCTCTAGTGCAACAAAATTCTTTGGCAGTGACAGGAAGAAAGTGGAAATCCCAAGAAAGAGGGAGCCTATAGATGAATTTTAAAATAAAACACCTAATTTGTAGAGGAAAGCAGAAGGAAGAGATGCTCTCCTAAAGTTGCAATTTTACGACCTTAGTAAGTAAACCCATTTATTAGTCTGCAAGTTTCAAGAAACATCTTTATTTGGGTGAAGAAAGTCTGAGATTGCTTTGACATTGGTACAGATGTTAGGATATGATACACATAAGTCAGATGGAGCACAAGGAAGAAAATGCCTTTCATATCTCAGAACTTTCCGAAATAAGTGCAGGTCTTACACTGGTATTACTGTACTAGTAGGTATCTATTGTGCTTAGTATTAAGTCCTTGACTTACAATTGCAGCATAAATAATTGAAATGGTAAGTCTTTACAACACATTTTAAGTGATAATATCAGTCCCAAGAATGCATGCAAACCTATAAATGTCTTCCTTGGAAATGACAGTTTTTAGGCAATTTATCTCTATTTTATTCAGCAAATGCTAAGATTTGTCTTTCATTCAAGATATCTATCCATTTCTTTATCTATAACAGAACAGTTTGGAAACACTGCTTCAATTAATTCCACATACTGAGCTGCATCAAAACATTCTGAGAGATGCAGAATAATCAATATATCGGAGCAGAGAACATATTCTTCAGATAAATAGAAAGACTTCCTGTACTTATGCCAGTGCCAATTCATAACAGATGAAAACATGTGTCCCCATGGATTATGACTTGTTTGTTCATTGTCCATTAGTTCAATACACAAAGCAACCCACATTTTATAAGATATGGGTCTTTAATAGGTCAATGGTGTCATTATTTTCTCAATATTTTTATTTTTTTTCCCTTTCTCGTAACTGAAGATCTCATCTGCCATCTTCGGAGCAAATGCAAGGAAGGTGAAGGATATCTCAATACAGAGTCTACCTGTAAGGCTAAAGGAAGGCATGAGTGCAAAAAAGTGATATCACTTCAAGGTTTCCATGGCCCATCAGGACCCAAAACATACCTGTTGTCACAGTGACCAACCTTTTGAACAAGGAAGCCCACTGGTTTTCCAGCAGATGACCTTCAGAAGAAGTCATGCTGCCATCAAGGTTCATAGCCATGGAGTTCCATGACTTCCATAAATTGGTACAACCCTATTAGCTCAGTACACAAAGTAATCAAAATTTAATATATGGGTCATTAATACTGTAGTTTCTCCATTGTATGACTTCTAAACATTAACTTGAAACTGAGCACAGAAGGATATGGACTTCACTTGTCATTGACCTATAATTATTAAGATGATTTGTGACCTCTGCTAACATTGTCTCTGACTTCCTCCCATTATGTGAGCATCACACGCAATCCATTCCCAGTCACTGCCATTTACTGACAACCCCTTATTAAATTCTTTGTAATGTCATAATTTAAGAAGTAAGGAGATGAAGAAGATTCTGCCTCTCACCATCTATCTTCTCCTCCGCATTGCCTGGGGTAACTCAATAAAGATAGACAACGAGGAAGGTGACAACTCTTTATGCAGTTTTTAGAGAAGCAGCAATATTCGTTAATTTAATTCTATTCCAGAATTTTGCATGCCTTATATTATTATTTTCTCCTCTACATTTTGGTTTTTCCCTTTCTCGTAACCGAAGATCTCATCTACCCTTTTTGGGAGTAAATACAAGAAAAGTGAAGGATGTCTCAATACTCAATCTACCTGTAAGCTAAAAGGAAGGTATGAATGCAAAAAAGTGATATCACTTCAAGCTATCCATGGCCCATCATAATCCAAAACGTACCTGTTGTTACTCAACCTTTACAACAAGGAGCCTACTGGTTTCCCAGCAGATGGTCTTCAGAGGCAGTCATGCTGCCATGAAGGCTGATAGCTGCTATGACTTCCGTAAATTGGTTCAACTCATCTTGAAGCAAGCAAGCTGGTAGCCAGTAACAGGTCGTCATTTGGAACAGAAAAGCAGCAGGATATGGAATAGAAGACAGAGATTCCCCCCCCCCAAAAAAATATGCTCACTTCTGCCTCAGATTGTCTTTTAGCTGTTAATTTGGCAATTTCAAGGCATGTGTTTGGTCCAAGAAAGTCTTCAGTACCTTTGGAAATGGTACAAGTGTTTTCCTATGATACACAACAGAATGGGGAAGAAGAGTCCTAAAAGAACTTGAGTCTTGCCAATAGGAGCATAATATCTGTGACTGAATCTAATTTTAGTCTATTTCCAGTTGATTAATAAAGTTTTCATAATGTGTTAACCAAGCATTCAGGTGTAGCCTGCAACGAGGCACAGAACATACTGCTCTGAGTTATTGCTAATTCTTTGTCATAAGATTTTTATTGTAATTTTGGAGTATTTATAACACCGTCTTCAATGCCCAGAGAACTTACATCCATCTGTGACTTGCTCAGAAAGTATGCCTGTGTGAGTTTTAACACTCACTTCTATAACAGGTCAGGATCATCTTTATCAATACTAGTCAAAGTTCCACCAAATTCTTCAACCTTACTTCAAAGTAACAAGTGCTGGAAGAAAAGAAAACATGAGCAAGGTTTTGTGGTTCTCTATTGCCGTCCTTCTCTGCTCTGCCTTGGGTGAGTAGCAAAAATTAAAGCTTTCAACAGTATTGCTACAATGGGTGTATTTTTGGATACTAATTTTCTTCATTTTGTGCATTTAGTTGAGCTATAAACCAAGCTTTCCACTACTTGGAAGGTCAACAAAATGCTTTGAAGAAGGGTTTAAGTCCCATATTCTTTAATCTTTTGACAGTAGTGGTGTTGACCTAATTGATGGGCACATTTAGTTCAATTTTACAATTTACAAATGGATAAAAAAAATAGCCAAGTTTAATACTTTACTTCACCATTAGAAACAACAAAAAAACAAATGAAATAAAGCAACAAAAAACGTTGTGAGTCCAGAGCACTTAAGCCCTATGGAAACAACATAAACTTTCTGTGGAGACCTGTCTATCGCAAATATTTTATGATATGCACAAAGTTCAATATTACAGAGCTATAAAGTGAACCTGCTCTTTAAGAGGGATTGTGGCTTTAAGTGCAATAATCTGACAAGTCAGGCTATGAATAAACAATTAAAATATTCTTTACATTTTTTCACTAACTTACTCAGTTCTCCATGTCATAATTGGTGGCAATGTTTCCATGGAATGCTTAAAAAATGTCCTGTATATTTATCATTTTCCACTCATACCCTCCCTTTAAAAAAAACAGAATTATTCTGGTTCTGCTGAACATCATCAGATGTCACAAAGCTTTTGATTTTTTACCCTGAACATTTGTTGCATTCTTTAAATATGGGGGTCCTTGTGAATGAATGCATCTCTCCCTCCATCTCATTTTTGTCTGTTTCACCTTTTTGCATGCAATAAATTCTATGGGTACTATCTACCCAGTTAAACCTTTGGGGAAAGGTAGAGAGTGATAGAGAAATTCTGTAGCTATAGAAATTAATTATATTTATACAACCTGGATTTAGCTTCTTCTTTTTTCCAGTAGCTGAAGCTCTTAAGTGCATCAATTGCAAAATAACTACAGTGGGACAAAATTGTAAGAAATTATCAAGAGCCTGTACTGCCAATCCGAGTCAACTGTGTAAAATTTCCAAATATACTTCAGGTATGTATGTTTCTACTTAAAATCTGGTATTTATTCAGATAAAAATGTTTCCTCCGCACATGACACACATTTTCTTATTAAAAATATAGTAAAGTATTTACAACCCTCTCGTTATCTGGGCTCTGGATAGAGAAGAAAGTAGATAAGGGATATGCAGTTTATAGTTTTTAGCTATCAAATCATGTACGTTCTCTCTTGCCGACTCAACTCCAGGAATTCCCATCCAATTTGGCAATTGATACCAATATTTTTGGAGCTACCGGGATGGGGAAAGTTTTTTCTGAGGAGGAGTCTTGGATATGTTCTTCTGGGTTTATTGTACAACAATTGCTGTAGATGTGCTAATCTATTTTTGTCTTTTTCAGATGCTGGAGAAAAAACTATATTTTTACAAGGGTGCACTAAATCTGATATAGAATGTAATGTGACTGTGACAGTAACCGAAGTGGGTACTTTTGAAACCACATGTTGTGATTATCGTAACCTCTGCAACATACCATAAAAAAATCAGTCCATAGAGTTCCAACATTACCCTCAATTCAGCATCTATTTTTCTCTACTACTTTCAACTGTTTCTTTCCCCAAGCATCTAAAGGCTGTGGTGCAGAAAATGATCTGATCTTGCTTTAAAGATGTGATGGCTTGTTTTGGGCTGTAATATTGTAGATGTTTTTCTGGTTCCAATGAAGAAGCAGGAAGATATACATACATACATACATATATATTATTTAAATTAAATTAAATTGTGGAACTAATGACACAATAATGCATACTTCTAGCAATCAAATATTTAATACAGGTTTCCCTATGAATACTAAGTCTTGACATCTGCAAAATGGAAATCACAAATGTCTGTTTATCTATTTGTCTGTTATATAATGACCCCAATAAACACTTGACTAAGCAGTCAAATTGTTGACTATCCCACCAGCAATCATTTGGATCAGCTGGGTCACCAGAAGAAAAATCAACTTTCTAAATCATAGGAAGGAGTAAGGATGCTACATAGCTTTCTTTCGATCCAGTTGAACATCTGAATTTTAAAAATAGGGTTTGGACTTCATGTAGAAATGGTAATGTGGAAACAGATGCCATCAAAGCAGAAATTGGACACTTCCAGAGTAAAATCCACCTTTGCTTAGCATTGTTCCAAGCAAGATTAATTTTCTTCCCACTACCAGCAAATTCTCCTCTTATGTACTGTAGTCTTAAAACCTTCACACTTATTTGCACTTATTTACAGAACACATGGACTCAGATTGCATAAATAGCCCTAATTAGACTTTGTGTTATACACCAGGATTATATGAAAATGATTTGCTGAATAAGTCTAGTGATTTAGATTCATGTATTGCAGTAAGCCTTAAACTATAGTTTATATAGTAGGATAAACTCAGGTTCGTGCAATATTTTTTCATCCTCAGTTTTATATTTATATTTAGTGGTTAGACTGAAATCTTGTCTTAGTAAATAACAGAAGTAGCAAGAAGGTACCTAGAAATCTGTTCACAGCCCTCAATTTTCAGAAAGTGGTGTCCTCCAGCTATCTCTAGCCTTGATGGTTCTGACTTTCTCTGAATTTTCTGCATTGCAGAAAATGCCCAACATGAATTCAAATATAGTAGAATTCATATGTCCAAAAGAGAGCAGGAATTCTACTTCAGTATAACCCTGACGCTTTCATCATTCATATTATTGTATGTGCAAAGATGGAAAGATTGGTTGACACCTACCTTGGAGGAATGGTTGATGAAGATGATGGCGCTTGTTGAAATGGCTACATTGGCTTGTTTGATTAGAGAAAAAACAAGCCCTACATTTATTGGTGACTGGAAACCCTGTGTATTACTTTTTGCATGACAAAGAAGAAAATAAACTTGTGATTCATGGTTTTGATGATAGACAGGATAGCTTGCAGAAAGAAGAGAATCATGTGTTATCTTAGAGAGAGAAGTGAAAGTATAAATGTACTTATACCTGTTGTGAAGACTGCAAGGCGTTACTTTATACTTTTTTACTGTTCTTTTTTTCCTCTTGCTTTTTCCTTTTGGCACTTTCGCCTTTTTCTTTTATTTCTTCCTCTCTCTTTCTTCTCCCTTCTTCAACTTTGTATTAGTTCTTGCTATCACTGTTCAGGTTTTTTAACTGATGTATGTATATATAAAGATTCTTAAAAGAAACTGGGAAATATAATCATCTTTAGCTGAATGTCACGCTTAGGCTTAGTTTGAAACGTTCACCCTATTCGGTACTTTATTGTTTTCCAGAGGATTTACTCTGTGAAGGCTCAAAATGGAAGAAAAGTTAGATAGTGCCCCTGCTGGGAGCTGAAATATGTCCTCGAATTTCAACAGTTCATTTAGGGACTCTTCAAAGTTACAACGGCATTGGAAAAAGTGACATCATCCTGACTGCAGCTAGGCTTGCTTTAGCACAAAAATGGAAGAGCAAGGAAATTCCCACAGAGGAAGAGTTAATACGTAAAATATTAGCATGTGCGGAAATGGACTGGCTCACAATGATGTTAAAAGACAAATGTGGATCAGTTTATTATGAAACCTGGGATAAATTTTACCGCTGGAGGAATTTGAAGAGGACGGTCGGGATTAAAGATGAATGTTAAGATAGAAATACATGTTTATTTTAGAACAAGTATTGTATATAAAACTTAGATGTATATGTAGAGATGAAGAATTGATTGTAAAAAGTGGAATAATCTGATAAGAATGTATACACTGGAATGTCACGTTAAGTCCAATGTTTGTTTGTTTTTAACTGTATTATAAATAAAATTTGGAAAAAAGAAAAGAAAAGAAAAAAAGTGACATGACCATTTTTCACACTTAGGACTGCTGCAGCATCCCCCACGGTCATGTGATTTACCTTTGGGTGCTTGGCAACTGGTTCACATTTATGACGGTCGCAGTGTCCTGAGATCATGTGATCCCCTTTTGCAACCCTTCTGACAAGCAGGAGTCAATGGGGAAGCCGGATTCATTTAAAAACCGTGTTACTAGTTTAAAAACTGCAGCGATTCACTCAACAAACGTGGCAAGAAAAGTCGTAAAATGGGGCAAATCTCACTGAACCAATGTCTCACTTAGCAACATAAATTTTTGGCTCAGCTGTGGTCGTAAGTCAAGGCCCACCTGTACTTTCTGAAGCAGGCTTACTGAAAGGATAAACTCCTTTGCCAAAGAACATGTTTATGAATGCTGGGCTGATCCTGAGGGTGGATAACGGGTTCGACACGCATGGCGGAAAAACCAGAAACAATCTCTAGCGTTCTCAAGGACTGGGAGCCAACTTTCCAATGCAATTAGGTTTATTAGGAATGACAATCCTGTGGCTGGGCTGCATTCTAACAATGACATATTGTGCATGGAATCCGTACCCTGCCTCTGAAACGCTGTAGGTTTCACTGTAAGTTTGTTTATTTAAGTCAAAACTTGCCAACAAAATTCAAATGATAGAAGAGACTATTTAACAGAATAACAGAGTTGGAAGGGATCTTGGAGGTCTTCTAGTCCAATCCCCCCCCCCTCAGCCAGGAAACTCTCTACCATTTCAGACAAATGGCTGTCCAGTCTCTTCTTAAAAACCTCCAGTGTTGGAGCATTCACAACTTCTAGAGGCAAGTTGTTCCACAGATTAGTTGTTCTCACTGTCAGGAAATTTCTCCTTGGTTCTAGGTTGGTTCTCTTCTCTTCTTGATTAGTTTCCATCCATTGCTTCTTATCCTGCCTTGTTCTGAAATGCCCAACTTCTTTAGTTTATTTTAATATTTCTAAATCTTCCTACCGACTTTCCATACCTTACTTACTCATATATTTTCTTCCCTGACAGTACTTCAAGGATAGACAGATGCCCTCTCTTGGCTTATCCTGTCCATTCTGGTGAGCTTCTCCTAACTTTGGATATTTAGCTCCATTCATGGTTTTGTGATGGACAAACGCCCTCTGTTGGGCTCCTTTGGCCTGGTTGTCTTCCCTTCTTCTTCAGTATTTCAGTGCCAGAATTTCCCAGCAAAGCAAACATTTCTTTCACTTTAACTTCTCTCTTTTCCACTTGCAAATAAATATTTTCAGTGGGTTTGCCAAACTTGCTAGATATTAAAATGCAGACCTTTCATATCAGCCTTCTGCCTCCAACAAGAAATTGGGGACTTTGCTGATTATCTCATTACTGAGAGCTTGGCAGCTTTTGCAAGCCAATGATATGTTGGGGGAAAATGGTACAATTTTTCCATTGCACAGATCTAGTATAGTAGATTCAACCAACTAGCGATTGTTGTGGAGAATTCCACTAGATGTCAATGCTGCTAACATCAAATATTGACAACATATGGAGATGCAGCCATTTTCCTTCTTATGTTTTACTCTTAGAATTAGAGTTGGAATTAGATGATACTGGGGGGGGGGAAAGAGGAGGAATGTGTATGGGAGTTAGTTAGACATAACAATGTTGTAATAGTGTGAGAACCAAGGTTTTTTGAAATAAGAGATGATAACAAATGGCGGGTTGGGGAACAGGAGGGAAAGCCTGCATTTCAAACTAATTGGAGAATGTGATTTATGACCGTTAATTAGAGGAGGGACTTGTGCTTTGATACTATGTGCTCAGAGGAGGGGAAATCAGATTTAGGCTTTGCTATGTACGTGCCGATGCTATGCTACTCGAATAAAGATTCTTTAAGGTAAACAATGCCTCAAAGTTCTTTGAAGAGTTTCATCTGTTGGAACCATGGCACTAGAGCTGAACTATGGCTTAAATTCCAGGTTAAGGAACTGCAAGCTTCTCAGGGTACAAATGACATAATATGTCATAAATAATTGTGTGAGAATTGCTTAATAGCAGCAACAGTGATCCTAAAACAAAGGCACGGGGACAGTTTTTCTTTCCCACCCCATCTTCCCATCTTTCATGTCTTACTTAAGCATTGCAGAAATCTCGGTTAGAACAACAGGTAACAACCTGAGTGATATTTTGATCTTGGGGTTGCTCATAGACTGCAATACATTTGGGGGCACAGCCCAGGAAACGAAATAGAAGCATTTTGCCTGTGAAGCAAAAGAAATAATGTATTAAGGGTGATGCATGTAAGGATTCACATAATGATTGCAGTGGTGTGTTTAACAATTGTGAGGGGAAAGGTTATAAAATTTGAGGTGATTAACACCAGCCTTGTTTAACAATAGAAACAGTGGTCCCGATTGTGCTCCTAAATCAAGAACTACCTGTATGCATGCTAGCAATGTCCCTGGAACCAAGAAATGCAACTTATTACCTTCTGAGCCATTGCAATAGTTTCATGAAAAGGGCAGTTAATGTTCAAAGGACAGTGATGTTGAAAGGCATCTGTCCTTTTATTATTGCTTCGTATACATCAGTGGTTCTCAACCTTTTTAATGCTGCGACCCCCAACCGGTCATAAGTCGAGGACTACTCAACCGGTCGTAAGTCGAGGACTACTCAACTGGTGCAGCACCGTTTGCAGAATGGGACTTTTGGCGGGCTCAGCAGGGCAGAGACAGCCTGGACAATTCCTATTGGCTTTTGAAAGCCAATAGAATTAGACTCTATTCAAGAGAGTCTATTCTATTGGCTTTCAAAAGCCAATAGAATAAAAGGGAGTAGCACAGCTAAGGAAAAGGGGGAAAAAATGGCGGACTGTGTTGTTTGGCGACCCCTGTGAAATGGTCGTTCGACCCCAAATGGGGTCCCGACCCACAGGTTGAGAACCCTGGTATACATAGATCCAGAAGAAAATTCAAGAGTTTTGCTCTAAATCAGTGGTCCCCAACCATTGCAGCATGGGGATCATCTGGGGGAGGGAGAGGGGAATTGGACTGACTAGTTGAGCTGCACTTGCATGTGTGTGCGTGCTGGCCCCATTGCAAATAGGCCACAGCCCGGCAGTTGGGGTCCCCTGATCTAAGTCATTTGGGGTCCCCTGCTCTAAGTCATTTGGGAACCCCTGATCTAAGTCATTAGTTCTCAATCATTGATACACACATCATATATAGAACTCAGAAACAGTTTAGGAGATGTCCACTGTCAATAATTGAAATGTGAAATCTTTACTGTTTATTTTACTCTTACTATGGTAGAATGCCTAGGAACATATACATGTCCTTCCCAGAAAAATAGATTTTGTTTTATCTAGGGCCCAGATTCCTTGATAGAGGGATGGGTAGGACAGAAGATTAAAACAAAACGGAAAAAAAAATTAAGTACTGTGATCTAAATAACTATGTCACATACCAAAATAGACCGTCTTTTTGTAGCAAGCATGGCCCATGTATAGTCTGCAAGGAATTTGATTAGTGATGCAATTGCCACCAGGTTTCTTGAATAGGCAGTTATGGCATTTAATGCCAACAGCTTGGGAGAGAATGGAAAAACAGATTTTATAAAAGAGAGAAAATCATAAATAACAAAAGAGTAGCTCTCCTGAGCTGGATACAACTCACAGCGAAAAAACCCGCCTCACTTGTTCTTTTAAACATCTGCATGCAATGTCAGGCTTCTACATCTTTCCCTAACTCCCACAGTAGTTGGATTTTTTTAAAAAAAAAATTATTAACAAAAAATGAAATAATGACTAGATAATAGTAATATTTCCTTATCATAGCCATTTATTTCACCTTTTTAATTCTAAGGGTTTGACAGTTCGAGAGACAGCAGCCACAAGAGACAAAAAGTATGGTAACATCTTCCAGGCAAATGCATTCATCACCTTTTCTTCCTGTCTTAAGTAGACTTAGTCGTATCTCCTCAAATCTCTCCAGTTCACAGAGCCTTAGAATCTTACCTAGTTCAATAGTGAGGAGCATCCATAACCCTATAGGGAGAAGTGTTTTCATGTTCCCCTTTCTGTACCCCAAGTCAAGAGCAGACGATGATGCCACTTCCTTTCTGAATTTATATCCCCTCTGCAAATCAGATGTGGGAAGCAGTTGGTTTCTACCTTATCATTTTTCTTGGATGAATGCATCCAAACACATCAGAAGGGCAAGCTCCACCTTTCTCCAAGAGGTTCGACATTCCCAGTTCCTTTGAGCTAATCAGCCTATGCAAGAAGGGAAGGGACAAATGGATCTTGGACTAGTTCTGGTCTTCCCACTCCCAGCCTTGGCATTTTCATCTGATGATCTGTACGGCATGTATGTCCAAGTAAGTGGTACATGTGTAGGCTGTGTTCGAGCAACCTGCACCCTTTTTCTGGCACAGCTCAGGAACCTTTGTATGTGGAATCTCTGCTTGCAGATATGGGCAGAAAAGACAGTAGACCCTGGGGGCTCCTTGCTGCTCTCTGAACTTGGTTGTTTTCTTGTAGACGTTTCATTACCCAACCAGGTAATATGCATCGATAGACCCTGATTTTTTTTCAGTTCTTCTCCATGATACTGTTTCAGTTTCATTCCAGATGCCTCTACATATGAATGCTGATAGTTTTGAACTCAAACTTCTACTGAGAAATATCAGTTCTTTGTCTTGTGGGCGCGAAGGCACTCAAGACTGATGACACACTTGATCCCTCCCTTGGGCTTAGCCTGATCATCTCCTACAATTATTACTTGCAATTTTATTCACCAAAGTGTTTGGTACATAATGGAAGAAGCTGTCTTTCAGATCAGAAGCTCTGATTATTCAGTGAGAGAGGAGATACAGTGGCCATGTTTCAACTGCAAACTTCAGAGAAGGCTTTTCCATGTTGCTGCTCCCACCTGCCATTCCTGATGTTGGGATTGGGGTAATTGTAAATCAGATACATGTAGGGAGCTCCAAGTTGCAGGCTGTCTTATGCATTACAGAAACTTTTATTAGAGCAGCAAAAAATGGTTTCAGTGATCATCAGTTTCTCCTTCTTCTCCTTGACATCCCTGCAAAAGGAATTGCAACCCATTCTGGAGAAGAGTGGGATCCGTCCTGCAGAAGACAAGAGATTTAGCTTATCTCTGTGGCTCCAGGTTTTCCTTTTCATTCTATCTAATGCAGGGGTCCTCAACCTTGGCAACTTTAAGACTTATGGACTTCAACTCCCGGAATTCCTCAGCCAGCAAAGCTGGCTCAGGAATTCTGGGAGTTGAAGTCCACGAGTCATAAAAGAGCCAAGGTTGCTTACCCCTGTTCTATCTAACGCCTTGATGCTAAGCAGCCTCTCACAACTTGTAGACAGCATAAGAGGTTGGGTGGTCCTTTCCTTCTTGGGCTTATAAACAGCTCCATTTGATTGGGCAGTTGTACAAGGAGGTGAAAGTTTAGCTTATAGCCAACCAGACAGGCAAAGGCCGTAGGGTGTGCAGGACAGAATCCTTGGAAAGTTTCTAGCTTAGCCCATCTTTGCGGTATGAAACTTTCATGTATCATGACTGAAAGAGCTGTGGTGGCTCAATGGTCAGAATGCAGTATTGCAGGTTAACTGCCAAGAGTTGAATCCTGACCAGCTCGAGGTGGACTCAGTCTTCCATCCTTCTATGGTTGCTAAAATGAGGACCCAGATTGTTGGGGGCAACACGCTGACTCTGTAAACCGCTTAGAGAGGGCTGGAAAGCACTGTGAAGTGGTATATACATCTAAGTGCTATTGCTATGAAGTGAAATGTTGCAGGACCAATCTGAACTGGTCACTAGGACCAACTGATGATGCCAGCTAGCCAGCCAAGAACATCCTAATTAGCAACTAAAAGCTACACACAATTGGGAACCATATAAATGCAATGCCTAGAACAGTCCAAAGCACATGTTTCAGAGACAGAGAAGTTCCTTGATAATAGGCTCCAGTATGAGCCTGAAAGCTTGGAAGAATGACCATCTCAGATTGGATCATTTCCTGTATTAATTCATTCTGAGCATGGCATTTATGAAACCATAAAAATGGACGAAGCTTTTCCTTTTTCTAAATGTAAGTATCTCGCTACTGAGATTCTCAAGGTAACGGGCAGACTTCCTCACTTGGAAAATGATGTCCCAGCAAATCATCACTTTTTTCTCTGATCAATAAATCCCTTACATGCTTTGCTTGATTTGGAAAGCTAACTGGGCAACTCAACAGACAGAATGGGAAGCTGAATGTTCAGATGTTCTGCTGAGAAATTCTGGACCATTCTTTGTAAATAAGGCCTATTGGTATCTTAGTGGGATCTTTCCTGATCTATTTGCATTGAGGTCCTATGCCCTTTGACATCTATCTAGATCAGTGGTTCTCAACCTGTGGGTCGGGACCCCATTTGGGGTCGAATGACCATTTCACGGGGGTCGCCAAACCACGCTGTCCGCCATTTTTTTCCCTTTTCCCTAGCTGTCCTACTCCCTCTTATTGGTGGCCACACCCACTTGGGGGTCACCACAACATGGGGAACTGTATTATGGGGTCACGGCATTAGAAAGGTTGAGAATCACTGGTCTAGATAACAAAAAAGTTTGAGAAACTTCCTTGATCAATTTTTTTTAAGTCCTAGGTTTACTCAACAACCTTCCATTGAGACTTAGAGAAGGAATAAATGAGTGTTTGCCTGTGAGAATTAAAATTCCTGAGAATGTTCCTAAAGATGCATTGATGCTGGCTGTGGATAGCCATGATGAGAAGAAATGTCTGTTGCTTACAAACATATGTATCTTTATTGCTGTGTCAAGCTGCCCAAAGAAAATCAGGAATTGCTATAGGGTGGCCATTAAATACTTACCGAAATAGACTGTCTGTCTGAAGCAGGCCTGTCCTTGAACTAGTTCACAAGGAGGTTTTGGTCTGCGGCATGCATGGCCTGGAGGTCGAAAGAGACATGTCCTGCATTTGGTTGTAAGGTCTGAAAAAGAGAGTTTTTAAATATGAGACTCAAGATAAAAAATGTTTTTGATTTATCTGGGTAGATCAGTAAATCCAGTAGATTTTAATTTATATTTCGCAGGACAGTTGTCCAGGTCAGCCAAAGTTCACTTCTTAGGATCATTCATGAAACATTGTTCTGATCCACCAAAACAGGTTGTGAAAATACTTTTCAAAATGTCTGGCTACACCTCTTTTTCTTGTTTTTTTTTCATAGCAACAGTGTAAAAGCCACAGCACCATACCACCTACCTAAGTGATGGAGAAGCAGAAGTGCAACCACCGTATAATTGTACTGTCTGCTTTCGAAGAGGTTGACATCCTGCAGGCAAATTCTCCAGATCTGTGCCTTCTACATGAACCGAGATCAGATCTTACAATGTCATTTTTTCCCCTTGATGAATATCAGAGCATAATTGGGTTTAAGATCAGTATTTCTAAGGTCACTGCCTCCATGAATTTGCATAGATAAGTTGGTCATTTTATAAAATATGGCCAAGGAGAAATATCCAAGAAAAGCCAACACAACAGTGAGTATATAGGGTAGTTTTTATTATAGAAAATCCAGCATGAGGTTGTTGTTGTTTTTTTGACCAGGGAAAGGATAACTAACAAGAAATCAAAGACAGTACGAAAAGTAGTAGGCACCAATCCCAAAATATCTGGAACATCAGTTGAACACCATTGGCATTGATAAAATCATCAATCAATTGCAAAAGTCAGCTTTACTCAAAACAGTTTACATCCTGCGACAATACCTTTAACACTATCACACAATATCTGTCTGTCCCAAGTTCTTCGGAAAGACTCGATAGGTAGATAAATGTTCAAATCCAGTCTAAACCTCTGGCTGACTATGTGACCACCAACAACAATAATAGTATCGGAACTTTTTCCCTATTATTTTTCACCCCACCATTGACCCACTGAGAGCAAAAATCCATTCCCAGGAAATCCATGGCAAAATACTTTTATGTTCCGACTTCTACTGCAGGTCCTACTTATATTTTAAGAGGACAAATGCTTTGATACAAAAAGATCACATGGAGAGAAAAGTTTAATTCATATCCCTCCCCCTTTTTTCTTTTTGGCATACATTCACTTAGGCTCTTTCCCAGTTCCTGGACTTTCTGTGAAATATCAATGTTTCCTATTTCAGGTTGAAAACAAACAAACACATGGCTTCAATAAACCCATTGATAACAAAAGGGGTCCAAACATTAAAATTAATAAAAGTATTTAAATTGACCAATCATTTTCTTCCTTGGCTCTGGAACATGGAGTAAGTAGTAAAAATTGGCTCGAAATGCATTGCACTTATAAATCATGACTCCACGTTTCAGTTTCTTCTTCTCTGGCATAAGAGTGGATTTGTTTTCAAAAAGTGTTGAAGCCAGACTCCAGAATAATTGTGACTCACTAGCTTCAGAGACTTACCAAAGTAATATAAAAAGTGAAATCTTGGTAAGAACAGCAGCAGTAATGCAAGATGCAAAAGTTTTCTCATGTCACCTTTTCTATCTTGAGGTCAGCAATGCATAATGTTATCTCTGCTCTCCATTTATATCCCGCCTCCGATGGGTGAGGCGTTTATGACTGGCTTCTGGAAGGCATGCCTTTCCATCTTGTTTGGATGACTATGATCATATGGCTATGATGAGTTCACACAGCTTGGTCAATATTTCCTTCTTATGGGATGCCTACCAAATCAGGTCAAAAGTCAACCTTCTGGATCCTCAAATAGTTATCAAAATGCATCTAGAAAGCTCTCCTCAAGGGAAGGCTGAGAATCCCATTATTGTTCCCAAGCAAATGGTATCAAGGCTATCTGTCTTTGCTACCAACTAGAAAACGGCAACAACAAAACAAAATCAAGTCCTTCTTTGCATGAATCTTGCTATCAGATCTTATGAGATGATCAGTTATCTTATAAAGGTAACAGGGATAAACACTGATACATTGGGATGAACTCTATAACAGAATAACAGATTCCGAAGAGACTCTGGAGGTCTTCTAGTCCAACTCCCTACTCAGGCAGGATTCCTTATACTACTAACTCTGTTTTCTTCTTCTTCCTCCTCCTCAGCTCTACATGCTTAGCTGGATGTCTACACAGCTCTCTTGCGCAGAAGATATTCTACAAATATAGGTTGAATCTGTACAATCATACCCTGTTTTGGATGGAGTGCATGGAAACACATCAAAGGAAAATTAGGAATGGAAGACTTCACTCTGCTCTGCAAAAGGAACTTGACTCCAATGGTCAAATTGCTTTGATCTGAAAAAACTGGGGTCTGAATTTCAAGGGCACTTTATTATCCTTTTGTTTGTTTAGAGTAGGTGCATTCAAGAAGATTGTGATATGCTTCCTCCAGGCACCTAAATAATTAGGAACACGATCTGAAGGTAGGATATGTACTGTACAAGTGAAATTTAATCTGTAAAAATGTTGGACCATAATATTTCAGGACTGGTAAATAATTCATTAATTAACAGTAGAAGTGACATTTTATAAATTAGGAACATAGATTTGTAGTTACGGTAGGTATTTTATAGTGAGATAGACCATTCCCCCCTTATTTTGACATCTTCTAGCAATGTTATACCTTTAAGGGTATCAAACCCTTCAGGCTTTGTAACCCATTCCCTTTGTGGAAAGTCGGGTGATTGAAACAACTGTGAATAAGCGAGAAATGCAGGACACGGACCAGCAACGAGCAGTTCAAGTTGATCAGTCGGAAAGTCTCTGTAACCAGTTTCTCCACATCAAGTAGACTAAATGAAAGTCCTGCTCTAGTTTTGTGCCTGCAAATATCTGTGGGAGGATCTGCTACCATGCAGCTGAATGCAGAGCTTTGATTGAAGACTTGAGGCACATCCTCAAACTGGGACTGAAGCCCACCATTACTTTTTCCTGAACTTTCTGAAGTTCTTAAGTTAATGATCTTCCTACTTGGAGCCTCCTACATGCCTCTGCAATACAGTAGTCAAATACCCAGGAAAGATCTGGTGTGAGGGCAGAAACTCACATCATGAACAAGTCCCTGGCACTCAGGTTCTGGATGCTGCTGTCCTTCGCAGAGGGTAAGCTTGTAACCAAATCATCAGTTGGCCATCACCATTAGAACGATTAATTTGATCTGAAGGCATAATTACAATTCATGGCAGCATTCAAACTGCTTCACTAAAGGATGCTGGGCAAATTTGTGGTGGTCAAGGACTGGGTGTGTTAGAGATGTTTTTGGAGAGGGGTGGGGATGACACCTGAATTGGGCAGGATAGTGATATAAAGTGAAGGAGCTCAGGTCATATCATTGAGAAGGAGGTGGCATTTTTGTTTAGGTATTTTTAAACCATGATGCTTATGGAAAAATGCATGCTTCTCATCTCAAAATGCTAGAGAACTAATATTCGGGGATTCTGTTGGAGGGGGCACAAAGAGCGATAAAACCAAGAGCTAAAAGATTCATGTAAACTAGGCTGCCCATCCCTATGTTAAGCTTTGCTTGAGTTAGTATTGGCTCCTGACGACTGTCTGGACAAATAACAAGCAGTTTTCTTGACAGGGTTTCCGAAGTGGCTTGCCATTGTCCTCTTTCTAGGACTAAGAGATAGTGACTGGCTAAAGGTCAACCAGCTGGCTTCATGCTGAAGGTGGGATTGGAATTTACAGTTTCCCTGCTTTCAATCTGATGCCTTAACCACTACACCAAACTCTCTACGTTTTTCTTACACTTGAAATATTGGACAAATCACAAACTGTTGAACAATATACTAGGTTTAAAATTAATATAACCTTTATTGTCATTTTTTATTGTGAGTACACTGGCACCCATAAAAAACGAAATTCTGGGGCCTGCTCTCAAAAGAAAGTAGATATCTACCCATATACATAACACACATGCTACGCACACACACACACACAAACGACACACACACACATACACACTCAAGCATGAAAAGAGGAGTGATACATGAACCAGAATTTTAGTTGACAAGATTGTTGGCTTTCAAGCAGCTTAATGCACACTATGTTTAATACATAGAAGTGATCCAGGAGTTGTAAATTAACACTGATGTCTTTTCTCAATCCTATCCCCATCTCCAAATTTGTCCCTATATCGTGGAAAGGACTGTGTAGGGTGGTCCTCTTTTTCAAGTTTGCCTAGAGTAGACACTCCTTGTTTCCACAACTGTTCATCCTACGTTTTAGTACCCCAGACTGATTTGGGCTGTGCTACATCTTAATTTTCAGTCTCTCTTTTGGAATTTATTTACAATGCAATTTTTTTGTCCAGTTGATGGCCTCACATGCGTTAAATGTTACCGTGAGTATATGAATGGCACATGTCGAATGAAAACTCAACACTGCCAAGCAGGATCTGGAGAGAGTTGTTTCCGACAGAAGCTCATTGTAGGTAAGTATGGAACAACCCTATTGCCAAAAAGAAAGCCACTGAGATGACAATAAGCAATGTATGCTACAGTACTCCACATTAGACCAGACTTTGGCCTCCTGGACAATTGTGAGGCATGAGTCTGTTCCACAAAGTCTGCTAAATCAGATCCACTTCTTGAACACAACGTGGGCTTTATGTGACCCTTTGTCTCTCAAATTGCTGCTCATGTGTGCATAGCCAGCCGATTGCGCTTTGCTAAACCATGTTCTAATTTGATTGATTTGGACTTAGTGAATGGTGTCAAAATTGTGTAGCTGGTCAACCCACCATGTCCTTTTTAAAGCATCAGTGATAGAAGTCTTCAATAGGTCTTTCAGAAGAATTTGGCAATAAACTAGGAATTAGTATGTGTCTTTAGCATAGGCCATATATATTACAGATACTAATTATTATCCATGCTTAATAACATTATCATCCACTGTTATAAGAGTGAAAAGGAAAATATTGGATGTTCACTTGTATTTCTTCTTTTCTAGAACGTGCTTTCCTTTATACTAGGACCGGCTGTGCCCCGGCTTGCAAGAATGTGGACGGAGGAGTATACATCCGCCATATCAACAAATGTTGCGTACAGAACTTCTGCAACCAATCCTAGGCTGGGAATACGTTTGGACACAAAGCTGCAAGCACAGAACTTTAACACTCTGTTAAATGTTTAATAATAATAATAATAATAATAATAATAATAATAATAATAATAATAATAATAATAATACAAAGAAGCTGAAGAAACAGTGGACCACCTGGTAAGCTGCTGCAAGAAGATCACACAGACTAACTACAAGCAGCGGCATGACAAAGTAGCAACTATGGTGCATTGGAAGATTTGCCAGAAATATCATTTGTCTGTAAGCAAGAACTGGTGGGATCATAAAATAGAGAAAGTCATAGAAAATGATAAAATTAAACTGCTTGGGACTTCAGAATTCAAACACACAAGCATCTGCAACATAACACCCCAGACTTAACAATTGTCGATAAGAAAGACAAAAAAGTCTGGATAGTGGACGTGGCAGTGCCTGGAGACAGCAGAATAGACGAGAAAGAACTGGAGAAGATAACAAAATACAAAGACCTACAAATAGAAATAGAAAGACTGTGGCAAAAGCAAGCAAGGGTAGTACCAATAGTAATAGGCTCCTTGGGTGCAATCCCAAAACAACTGGAGCACCACTTGAACACCATTGGCATTGACAAATTTGCCATTAGTCAATTGCAAAAGGCGGCCTTACTAGGAACTGCTTCCATCTTGCGACAATATCTGTAATACCATCAAACATCCACATCTGCCTATCCCAGGTCCTTGGTAAGGACTCGATAGGTAGACAAAATGCCAAATCCAGTCTGAACATCTGGCTGACTGTGCGATGATCCATAATAATAATAACAAAGTTGGAAGGGACCTTGGAGGTCATCAAGTCCAATCCCCTGCTCAGGCAGAAAACCCTATACCATTTCAGACAAATGGCTGTCCAGTCTCTTTTTAAAAATGTCCAGTATTGGAGCATTCACTGCTTCTGGAGGCAGGTTGTTCCACTGGTTAATTGTTCTAACTGTCAGGAAGTTTCTCCTTAGTTCTAGGTTGCTTCTCTCTTTGGTTAGTTTCCATCCTTGCTTCTTGTCCTGCCTTCAGGCGCTTTGGAAAATAGCTTGACTCCCTCTTCTTTGTGGCAGCCCCTGAGATATTGGAACACTGCTATCATGTCCCCCCTCATCCTTCTCTTCATTAAATTAGACATACCCAATTCCAGCAACTGTTCCTTATGTTTACTGTATTGTTTGTATCCTTATCCTGAAAACCTTCATCTTGATTGAAAAAGTTTCAGCAATAGATAAGCTTTCCTTGGAGCTGCAATGAAATATTAGTAGAAGCCTCTTTTAATGACTATTGGCAGTTATGGCCACCATTAAAAAAGTAACTGTGATGGAATGTATCTATGAAGGGGGAAGCACATTCTAAGAAGACAAGGCAATGGCAGCAGGAGTTGCATCAGAGAAAGAGGAAGGAATTTAAGATAACCACTCCCTAGACTCTCCCAAGGTATATCTGTTCAGTTATAAGTAGCATAGGTTTAGTCTGGCAAGATTCTGTTTATATGGTATGAGCAAATAAAGAACTGAATTTTGGCTGCAATGTCATTCTTGTGTCATTCTTGGGCTGGGCCTGGCAGTAACTTTGCAACCAGTTTTCACATTTATGACCTTCGTGGGTTTGTAAAGGAAAAGAAAGCTGAAGTGAGATTGTCTGGTGATTTCATTTATTGACTGCTTCACTTAATGACTGAGTTTTGGTCTCAATCGTGGTTGCTAAACAAGGACCAGCTGTACCCCTATCCTGTAAATATTCTAGCTAGCTCCCAATGAAACACCAAAACATATCCAAGATTAAAATTAGTGTGTAGTATTGCAGGCAAACTCTGCCCACAGCCTGGAGTTCAATCCTGACCCGCTCAAGGTTGACTCAGCCTTTCCATCCTTCTGAGGTCTGTAAAATGAGGACCCAGATTGTTGGGGGGCAAGATGCTGACTCTGTATACCACCTAGCCCTAGAGAGTGCTATAAAGCTCTATGAAGCAGTATATATGTCTAAGTTGCTATTGCTAAAAGATATCCAGACAAAATGAACGCATCATTTGGCCTCTGAACCAAAGAAATAATCTTCCTAGCATGATTGTTTCAAATTATTTTACCCCTTTTGGCCTAAAGGCCCATTGGGAAAGGGGCCACCCTCACCTCAGGAGACAGGCTATCCCAAAGCGAGGTACCATGATTAAGCACATCTCTTTCTGGAGTGCCCTTCCCTTGATTTATTGTGCAAGGATTCACAGCTAGCTTGCTTCTTGACCAGAGAAATAGACGGTGAGTCCCAAAGATAAGGAGGACCTTTTTCATATAGCTTAATAAGTAATTCCAAGTACCTGGAATTTAACTTCGGAAACCTACTGGCAGCAAATGCAACGTCTGTGAAACTGGTGATTTTGGGGTATGTGGCTTGGTTGATCCACAGACAGTAGTAGCCTTTTGTACCAGTCAACCAATATCACAGCCTCATTTGATAGAGAAAAGGGACCACTTACCATTGTGGGTGAATCCCACACCCAAATGCACTGACAGTTTACAGTCAATTAAAACTCATGCTTTTGTGACAGCCCGTCTGATAACCGCTTGGAACGCCAGTCTTCTTGCTTAACTGTCCTGGAATTTTAACCCCTCCTTTGGAAGTTGGGTTCCTTTCAAACTGCAGCTGGAATTCCATCCCTCTTGTTGACTATCAGGGCTGCTTGTGGCTTACATGGGTGAACATGTATCCAAGAACGTTTTCCTGCTTTCTTCTCTCCTCCTAGGATCTCTTTTCCATTTGAAAGAGGTTTGCTCTTCGGCCTGCTTATCCCTCACAGGGGACCTAGAGGATGGTTAAAATTCTGCTTCCCAGCTTTTTAGTTTTGCTTTGCTGTATTCTCGGTGAGTAACAATAATCCTGTGCAAACAATGGCAAAATTTGTGTTCCTCCTTTATTTCACTAGGGCAGTAAAGATGGATTTATGTCGCTGGCCATAAAGTACGAGTAATCATGGAAGTCATTTTCCCAAACTCAACAGGAACTTCTCCTCATACCAGTAGGAAAGTATTCATCAGTTACTGGATTTATCTGGTCAAGTAAATGGATTAAGCTGATTTCTGAAACAGGGTTGCCATTTAACTACTGTTGCCTATACATAAACTCATGAGCACTGCACTGAGTTTATACTAGCTATGTCACACAACTCTGAGAGTATGACACTGAAATAGTTAGTTATTTAATTTTAGATTCCTAAAGGATTGTTTTTCTTCCTGATCCTGCAGTTGATGCCCTCAAATGCCATGTGTGCAAACGCTACCACTCTACAACTGGTTGCCTCAAAGGAAAAGGGGTCTGTGTGGCTGAGCCAGGACAATTCTGCAAATTTGTTAAATATTATGCAAGTAAGTTTGCTCCCAACAGATACAGATGGGTATTAATGCGTGTCTGTCTTGCTTATTGGTTAAGCTCATCAGCCTGTTTATATTCCACGATTTAGTTTATCAACATACAGTAGTGGCCAAAATTGTGGAAACCTTTTGGGAAAAGTGTATTTTTAAGGTTTGATGGCTAATAACACCACTTTTTTTAGTAGTACCATAAAATTATATGTCAATGGAAAGATAATTTAATCAAGAATGTAATGCAACAAAGTTTGTTCAATTATCTGTACAGTATTCTATGAAACGTTAGAGCCAAATAACCAGAAAAAGGAATCACAACTTGCTTAGGTTGATATCAGGTAGCTTTCCTTCATCTGATTGTAGCCAGTGAGCATGAATGTTTAGAGAGCCAATCAGGTGTCATCTTGTTTTGGCAATGAGCCAATCAGATCACAGTAGGATTCAGTTATTGATGTCATGCATTGAAGCTGAGAGGAGGACATTTGTCAGTGTGTTATGTGATCGCTATCAAGTTAGTTGGTTTTTTTTGTGTCCTTTCATTTAGTGAGCTTGTAAAACGTAATAAAATTGAAGTCATGGTGCAGAGTTGACTGGTTACCCAGAAAGTGATGTAAAATAGTATTATTAAGTGAACAAGGCTACAGTGATAAAGAAATTAGAAGAAAAATGGGTGGAAACTTAACCAAAGGTGGTATTTCTACTGTACACGTTTCCCAAAAGGTTTCCACAATTTTGGCCACTACTGTATATCTCTTTGATATCAGTTAAGGATAAAAATGTTGTTGCTAAACAAGGTCAAGTTGATTGGTGATAATGATCATTTGTTGCTTACAGATCACTGGCCATGCCAGTTATCTTTTCCAAAAATGCTCAGAGAAAAAAATGGCCATAAATTAATATTATTCATGTTTGGAATGCTTTCAGTACTCCTGGATTTATAATAACTTTGAACTATATATTCCTCTGTCCCATGCTGCTGTTATTTTTTTTTAATTACCAAGGAGAAACTTAATAGTAATGTCATCCTTCTAAACTGGGCCTCCAATTTTCTTTTTTTTAAGTAAACCACAATTGTGGGTCATGGCATCATGTAGGAACGATGGAATAAGATGAGGTGGCTGTTCACTAATAATATATAATTAATTCCAATAAAAAAGACTATATGTAGCTCTGGGTTGAACTGTGGAGTATTTGGTGCTCTCTGAGCTTTGTTTATTTATAGACATTTCATTACCTGACTATGACATCAGTGCTATTGAGTATGAGTTTTGTTCTCTGTGTATATACGTAGCTTGCTCTAACAGTGTGGCCGGAGATGTGGTTTTCTCTTGGGTAGTTCCTTGATTAGGATATTGTTTCTTGCTTGGGAGAGGTTTTATGAGGAGGTTTTTCTTTGAGATGAAGCATGAGAAGCCAGGGATGCTGCTAAGTGTAGACAGATGATGAAAGATAGGATCCATATCCTTACTTGTACTCCTTGTTGTTGTTAATTTTCAAAGTTGTGTCCAACCCATCGCAACCCCATGGACAACGTTCCTCCAGGCCTTCCTGTCCTCTACTATCTTCTGGAGTCAATTTAAGCTCACACCTACTGCTTCAGAGACTCCATCCAGCCACCTCATTCTCTGTCATCCCCTTCTTCTATTGCCCTCAATTTTTCCCAGCATTAGGCTCTTCTCCAGGAAGTCCTTCCTTCTCATTAGGTGGCCAAAGTATTTGAGTTTCAACTTCAGGATCTGGCCTTCTAAAGAGCAGTCAGGGTTGATCTCTTCTAGGACTGACCAGTTTGATCGCCTTGCAGTCCAGGGGACTCGCAGGAGTCTTCTCCAGCACCATAGTTCAAAGGCCTCAATTCTTTGATGCTCAGCCTTTCTTATAGTCCAACATTCACAGCCATACATTGCAACTGGGAAAACCATGGCCTTGTTACTACATCAACCACAATCACAAACGTGAACTATGGGCAATTCTCTAAAGTTTCTTTTGGGAGATAAAGCAAATTCTTCCACCATAAAGTGAATGAAAACAGGTGGAAAACATGCAGGAGAAGGTCTTTCATATAGTTTGGAGAGGGCATTTTACATTATCTTGATTAGCTTCATCAGCACTTGCTGTGTTCTGCATGCACTGATCTTTTTTTTTTTTTATCTTTCTACAGAAGAAACACCCCATACTGGAGAAAGAGGATGCACTGTCCCAGGTGATAGGTGCAATGTTTTGGAGAAAAAGGGAGCTTTAATTACGGCAACAACGTGCTGTGATTATGAAGACTTTTGCATGTATAAAGAAGCAGACATGAATACATTTGTAACTTGAAGAAGTGTTGTCTGATTCCTAGAACTGACATCTTTAAATCCTGCCAGAGCCCTTTTCTCCCTTCTGTATTTTGTAGGACTCAGCTGATATTCTTTGAGTTTCTGATAAAGGATATTGACATCAATCTAAGTCTAGATGTTGAGCCCCTTAATTGTAATTATTACAGCAGAAATACATTTATAACCAGCTTCAACTGTTCAGAATTTGAAACAATAGATGTGAAATAACTACTACATCCTGGGGTGAACAAGCTAAAATTTGAGTCTAGCACCTACCATTTCAAAGTAGACTAGTGAATGCATTAAGGGAATCACTGTAAGAAGAGAATTCCAAAGCAAATAATGTCTACTCAGCTATCTAGCTACAGTATTTCATCTCACCTTCCATCTGAGAGACCAAGATGGCACATGTAAGAATTTCCCCTAATTTTGTATTCACAAAAAGCATCTTCTGAGAAGAGAACACTGCAATCCTAGATAATTGACCAACTTAATATTTCACTGTTACTAAACATCAGTTCTCTCATTTCCTTGATAGAGATCTTTTAAAACAGTGGTTCTCAACCTTTTTAATGCCGTGACCCCCAACCGGTCATAAGTCGAGGACTACTCAATTGGTGCAGCACCGTTTGCAGAATGGGACTTTTGGCGGGCTCAGCAGGGCAGAGACAGCCTGGACAATTCCTATTGGCTTTGAAAGCCAATAGAATTAGACTCTATTCAAGAGAGTCTATTCTATTGGCTTTCAAAAGCCAATAGAATAAAAGGGAGTAGCACAGCTAAGGAAAAGGGGGAAAAATGGCGGACTGCGTTGTTTGGTGACCCCCATGAAATGGTCGTTTGACCCCAAATGGGGTCCCGACCCACAGCTTGAGAACCACTGTTTTAAAATGTCTCATGAAGAACATCTGAAGGTGACCACAGGGTTCACAGCCTCAGTTAATACAGATATTTTTTTTTTTAAATTTGACTTGGGGTCAAACCTGAAGTCAGAAACAGAAGCTTCTTATTAACCATCTCAAGAATAGCAAAAGTTACACTGAGGCATTGTATATTGATAATTGTATAAACAGAAGAAAGATCACAAATTTAGCTTTTAATTGGTGGGCAGAATCTATTCAAAATGACAGAATTCATTAAGTCATGGTCGACAAGGTTGCCAAATTAAAGAGAAGATGCAGAAGAGAACTGCCATCAGAGAAGGATGAATCTGTGACAGTTTCAACAGTGTGCACACAAATTAAAACACATTTTCACAGTGCATTGTGAAAACAAATTAAGAAACCCACACGATGATGAAACATACTGTAGATAGCATATATTAGTAAAAATGCTGACAAGGAAATGCAAAATACATTTCAGAATAAAACAGAATAGAACAGAAAAAGGAAATGACACCTGGTATAAAACTGAATTTTAATTAGCCATAGAACAAGAACAGCAGGCTCTTAATTTTTACAAGAAAATTAAGAATTTTCTTGAATTTATATAATAGATTTAAACACTAACCAATGAAAGAGGGTTTAAATTGCCTGACTAATGAAAAAGCTCAGTCATTAGCAATAAATGGGAAATCCCGTTTAAACATTGAATTCAATATAGGGAAAAAAGGGTTATGGAAAGATTTAAGAATGAACTATATGAAAATCTATGTCAATCTAGTTGCTCAGAATAACATTGCTTGAACCGAGATCTTCCAGGCTGTTCATGTTGGGGTAGGACAAAGGAATGAATATTTGCAATGTAGAGTCCAATCTTTTCAGTATTCCTGAACATCCACCATTCTCTCTAAAGTAAGTATGTTACACTGCAAAAGGTGACAAAAGATCTGGAATTCCATGCCAATAGCTCAACATTATTGAACTACATAATTGTGAATTTGCATCAATCTGGGAAAGATTTTCATATTTCAGGGAAGGAGAAAGAGAAACAGAAGCAGAAGAAGGAGATCCATTTTATCTATTTTATCATTGCATTTTATTAGTAAGATTCCTATGCCACCCCTTTCCAAAAGCTTAAAGCTGCAACCCAGTAACTAAAGCTTACAAAATTTACAGGGGAAGGGAGCATTTACATTGCTTCCCCTATGATAAACTACAGAGCAAAGATCAAAGAGAAGAAAGGCTCTCAGCATTCGATTTAGGCAGAAAACTAGACAGGTCCATCTGAATGAATCTTGCAAGCAGTTTTTTTTTTTTTTTTGCAGCCTGATTTCTGATGCATTTACTGTGTTATGACAACTACCATAATCATGGGCTTCAAACTGGTATCATTATATTAGTACAATATTGAGTTGTGCATTCAATTTTCCAGGATTGCCGTGCCATGCTTGCAATCCATAAGCAACTAATCAAATCCATTATCCCCACAAGCCACCTGCAGTCTACATCAGGGTGTCCAATCTTGGCAACTTTAAGACCCATGGACTTCAATTCACCAAATTCACGGTGGCTGGGAAATTCTGAGAGCTGAAATCCGTAAGTCTTAAAGTTGCCAAGTTTGGACATCCCTGCTCTACATGCTTTCCTTCCTTTATTCATTCACTCATTTGTCCAGAAGTTATGATTGTTGCAGAGGTTTCTCACACAGCACAACATCCGTTCTTCGTAGTCTATGTCCCCCCTTTTCAGGTTACGGCACACCAGGGAACAACCCCGTTCCACATGTGTCATAACAGAGTCTGGAAAAAAAAATGGAGGGAAGAGGAAAGTCAGAGGGAGAGAGAAAGAGAAAAAAGGAGAGATAGATTTTATTTTTTTTTCCTACTCACAGAGCTGATTAAAACTGAGGAACTTCAAATCCAACTATGGTATAAATGAGGATTTTCTGCCATAAGAACTGAATATGGTTGCCTCCTGGACTCACTTTTGCTAATCAGTCGGGTGTAGCAGAATTTCCATAACCCCGAATCACAGGTGTTTTCCTTATATGTGCAAACATTATTTTGGGCAACATTTTGGCAATGAAGACATTTGAAAGATCCTCCTGTAGAGAGAAAGCAATATGCTAATAATAAGTAAAGAACAAAAGTGAGGGTCAAAAATAATTATCAGTTTCAAAAATAGCACCACTAAGCACAAACCTGGACATGGTATGGCTGATAAATAAAAAATGGATTATCTGCCCTCATATTCTAAGCCAATTTTCCTGAAGTTTGGGAACTGTAGGAGAGCAACATCCTTCATCTCACCAACCAGGTGGTCAACAATCAATAGATCACCAGGGAACAGAGTGGGGCAATGATATCTATCAAAACAGGTCCCACATTTTTCTCTTCAACCTACCTTTTCCAAAGTAGATCAAAGCTAATAAACCTATAGTCAGAGCTTTGATCATCATCAGCAGAGGAAAAAACCAACACAAATCTTCAAATTCAGGGAAAAAGTAACGAACAAAAAATTACAGTTGTCTTATTTTAGAGAAAGAGAAGGACAACCTGTGCATTTTAACATAGGACTCAGTGGGTTTATTGTTAAAATATTATCAGTGAGAGTGCTCGTGGGATTTTATCATGCTCACCATGTACCTGAAGAAAATTGGAAGAATTATTGCATCCATGCCCTCAAGTCTTCAAACTGCAAGCATGGCTGGGACACCTACTGGCTGGGGGAATTCTGGGAGTTGAAGTCTGCCCATTTGAGAGTTGCCAAGGTTGAGAAACACTACACTAAAGCAATGCTCTACTATTTTCTCATGTGCATCTTCTTCCATTAGAGAAGGCATTGGCTGAATGAACCAGCAGAATTATCCCATATCTTCTTCAAGTTGGGGAGCTGATGCTAGCTCTTAGAGCAGTGGTTCTCAACCTTTTTAATGCCGCGACCCCCAACCGGTCGTAAGTCGAGGACTACTCAACCGGTCGTAAGTCGAGGATTACTCAACTGGTGCAGCACCGTTTGCAGAATGGGACTTTTGGTGGGCTCAGCAGGGCAGAGACAGCCTGGACAATTCCTGCTGGCTTTTGAAAGCCAATAGAATTAGACTCTACTCAAGAGAGTCTATTCTATTGGCTTTCAAAAGCCAATAGAATAAAAGGGAGTAGCACAGCTAAGGAAAAGGGGGAAGAAAATGGCAGACTGCGTTGTTTGGCGACCCCCGTGAAATGGTCAATCAACCCCAAATGAGGTCCCGACCCATAGGTTGAGAACTGCTGTCTTAGAGAGACTGAAAACTGTGCTTATGCCTTGTTTTTCTTCTTTTGGGGCAGAGAGGAATATGCTTATAAAAGGCAGGTAAAAGAGAAGATCTTGCCAGTTTTCTGCTGATGGACTCATTCTTTGGTGCTTATATCCATGCCCTGTCTTTCTTCATCCTTGAAATGTAGGGGAAGTGTAAGAAATAAAGGGAGGAGCACAGCCTCATTGGAAGAGGAGGAGGAAGAGGAGGAGGATCTCAAGGTCCTATGGAACAGATGGGCTAATATAGTGGGCCAAAAGTTCCTCATTCCTCCCACTGCCCATGTTCCATTTCCTTCCTTTCGGAATGCAAGAGAACATGGAGGCATATATCAGAGAACCTAAATGTCAGCTAATGCCAATAGGATAATTTAACAGAAAGTACCTTGGAGGTCTTCTAGTCCAACATCCTGCTCAAGCAGGAGACCCTATACCATTCCAGAAAAACTTGTTATCCAGTTTTCTTTCTAAACACTTCAGTGATGAAGCAACCCCAGCTTCTGAAGGCAAGCCATTCCACTGGTTAATTGTTCTCACTGTTGGAAAATTTCTCCTTAGTTCTAGATTGGTTCTCTCCTTGATTACTTTCTGTCCATTGCTTCTTGTTTACATGGGATGAACAAATGTGGTCTTATATATTGAGACTTAACTGTTTACCTGTTAAATTATCATTGTGCAATTTGTCCTAGGAACTCAAGAGTCTTCATGTTCTGAACCTTGGACGTGAATGATTCATAATTTCTTCAAAGAGAAAAGTGCTTAGAATTTACAATCGCCCCCTTAGAAAGGTAGATCAAAACTGATCTATTGTGATCTCCAAAATCAGAAGAAGCCCTGGACCATTAAGTTGCTCCTAAAACCCTCCCAACCATGCTAGCTAAATTGAGATGTACTGCAAGACAGTAATAGCCTTTTAAAATCCTCCATCAAACCTGCAGGCAGAGGAATTGGTTGGATGGTTCTTGAGTTTTCTTCATAGAAATCAGAAGAAACCATCAATCAGATGCAGGTTATTTAATAAATTATAATTACATATACGATGGAGGCTACAATATGTAAACCCAGGCATGAATGTCTTCTTGATTCTATCCTTTCAGATCACCCATCCAGTACCCCAGTCTTTTTAACCAGAGCATTCCTTTTAACTTTCCACTTAAATAAAGCAACAGCTCCATCTGATGACCCATCCTTGAAAGGGTTTTATGTTAAAAACAAAAACAAAATCCTGCACTCCCTTTGGGAGAATGAAAGACATGAAGAATCAGGAAGCATTTAGGGATCCTGGCAACAAGAGTCACAACTGCTTGGGAGAAATTAAAGTGTGGGCTACTAGTTAGTAAAATGACCAATTTTATTTGCATCAGGGATGGAGATAACCTAAGCTTCTGGCCTGCTAACCAGGAGAGGGCACTCTTGAATTAATATTAGGGTTTGGAGATAGGTAACTGGAACAGAATTTTAATATTTGAAGGGAATGGAAAGTTAACTAAAGCTCAGCAAATAACCCAACAAAGATTAGGGTCCTACCCATTTCAGGAAAATGCTTTGAATTTTAAGCTGTCTCTCAGATTCAGTCCTGATCTCTTTAGGATTAGTTTTGCGGAAATTAGGATTATATGACGTTCATTCACTTCTGCTTCCTACTGGCACAAGAAAAACAGAAAACATAGTTCTTGATGAAAATCTCAGAAAGAATAAAGCGATTACTGGATAGATTATTGTGTTTCTTTTTTCTGCCCACAGAATTTTTTTCTACGCACATAATAGACCTGCCAACGCCTAACAGGTCTGATTTGATGAAGCCGGTTATTTGACTGCATAATTTATATCAATATCTACATTTCTTGTGATTCCAGTGTGGGAAGCCTTCATCCTTCCACTGGTTGTTTGCATTTAGCTTTGGCCCTTGTTTAGGAGTCTCTCTGTTTCTCTAAACCAGCTCTACAAAACCTCCTTCTCGAGCTCAAATGATTTTATTTGTTGGTTTTATATTTTCTAAAAGAATTATATATTTGTATCAATGTATCTATCAGGTGGATGAATGTCATATAATCCTAAAACTCCTGTTTCTCTAAACCAGCTCTACAAAACCTCCTTCTCGAGCTCAAATGATTTTATTTGTTGGTTTTATATTTTCTAAAAGAATTATATATTTGTATCAATGTATCTATCAGGTGGATGAATGTCATATAATCCTAAAACTCCTGTTTCTCTAAACCAGCTCTACAAAACCTCCTTCTCGAGCTCAAATGATTTTATTTGTTGGTTTTATATTTTCTAAAAGAATTATATATTTGTATCAATGTATCTATCAGGTGGATGAATGTCATATAATCCTAATTTCCGCAAAACCAAAGCTAAAATAGACAATAGTTGTTTCTGTAAAAGTTGAACAGGAGGCTACATAGGTATCTACTTTGCTCAGATAATTATTAAAGGTGAGTTGAGGAAGTAGAATAAGAATGAAGGTAAAGATAAAGGAGACCCTACGGATTTTACATCACCAAATTTAGGGGGCGGTAGTCATCTCCGTTTCAAGGCCATTGAGCCAGTGCTGTCCGAAGACATTTCCATGGTCATGTGGCCAGCACGATGTCATGGAGCTCTATTATCTTCCCATCAAAGTGGTACCTACTGATCTACCCAACTGCTAGGTGACTGAGGATGGGAGCAAACCCCATCATGTAGCGCTCGGGTCTCGAACCCAGACTGCCGGCTTTCCAGCCAACAAGTCCACCATCTTAACCACTGTGCCTCCCCAGAATAAGGACAAACTTGACAGAGGATGTCTACCTGAGCATGACGTCGCAGCTGATTCCTCTGTTTCAAAGGAAGAATCTGTGAGTTAACAAAAGAACAGAGGAATTGCCAAAATGGAATAGTCCTCTGAGTGTGGCCCATGTTGAAATATCAGTGATGTGGGAGGGTGCAGAGTACCCTGGTTGATGTAAGTATGCCTAGATTTCAAAATATTTTATTCTCGAGAGAGATGTCTCTCACATGATCTTCATGAATCTAAGCTAAGATGAAAGCCCTAGTGATATCACATGAGAAATAGATTGATTAATGTCTCAGCTAAGGACAGCAAGCTTCTAGGCATCTAATTTTTCCTAGATGGGCAAATGATATCAACAGATGGATCATAAATCAACTTAGGCCTAGGTAATAAAGTATGGTTTTGCAGACCAGGCTGACATTTATTATAGGAAAATAAATCTGCAGCATTCGGTGGTCTTCATATTGTGCTAAGCCCTGATAGGTGGTTAGTTCGGTTTCAGTTTTGTGTTGGGTGAACCCAACCATTATGCCCTTCAAACCTTGATTTATGGCTTAGTGTGTTATGATAACCCCAGCCATTGTGATTTATTCACTAAACCTGGTTTTAGCAGAAAACGTGTGAATTCCCCTATGCCTCTGTGCTCTCTTTTAGGTGACAAATTTATCAAGATCCAGCAAGGCTGCATTACTTACTGCAGAATCAAAGTGAAGAGATCCCATTTCCTCCAAGAAGAGACTTTATGCTGCAAACAGAGATGCTGCAACACCCATGAGCTCTGGCCCAATCCTAGATCTGTAGTTCACAAAGGACCGTGGGAAGAAGTTGCTGAATTAGATCCAAAGGCTCAAAGCAGAATATCTGATTTTTCTCCTGCAGTGATTAACCAGATATCACTCAAGATTTCAGAAGCAGCCAATGACGCCAGTATTCTTTTTCTACTATTGGATCTCTCTTTGATAAGTTTCCATCTGTTACTTCTTGTCCTACCTTCAGGTGCTTTGGAGAATAGGTTGCCTCCTCTTCCCAGTGACAGCCCCTCAAATATTGGAAGATGCTATCATGTCACCCCTATCCTTCTCTTTTTTAGACTAGACTAGCGGTTCTCAACCTATGGGTCGCGACCCCATTTGGGGTCGATTGCCCATTTTTCGGGGGTCACCAAAGGCGGCGATCCGCCATTTTTCGCAGTGCCGTGCACGCGCGCCACGCATGGGGGCGGCACCGTGCACATGTGCCGCGCATGGGGGGAGCGACGCGCACACGTGCCGCGCATGGGGCGGCGCCATGCACGCATGCCGCGCGTGGGGGGGGCGTCGTGCATGCGCGTTGCGCATGGGGGCGGCGCCGCGCATGTGCGCCACGCGTGGGGCCCCGCCCCCATGTGCGCGGCCCGGCGCATGCACAGAACGTTTGTGTGACAGGAGTCACCGTCACACAAACATTGAGAAGCACTGGACTAGACATACCCGGTTCTCACAATCATTCATCCCATGCTTTAGCCTCCAGGCCCTTAGTCATCCTTATTGCTCTTTTCTGCACTTTTTCTAGAGTCTCAACATCTGTTTGTATTGCGGTGACCAAAATTGGTTGCAGTATTCTCATCACCTTTCACATTCTGACACACCTTGATGAGATTGGACTAAAACTCCCAGGAATCACAACCACATGAGAATATGTAGCATCTTCCAGTACCTTTGGTGGACATTAGCCAAGGGAAAACTGCTGTAGAAAATTAATAAACCAGTTCATTTTTCTAAGCCAGCTCATAAAAATTCTTTGTGTCCGTGGGAACCTGTCTGAAAACTTCCATTTAGATTAGTACCTTTCTTTTTAAAGATATCCAAATTCTTGATGTACAGCATAGCACTCCATCCAGGTGGGATGGTGCAGTCTAAACTCAGTAAATTCGAGGCACTCAGAACATTTTGAAAGTATCAAGACAAATGCTTTAAGGTCCTGTAGCCCACCCAAGATAAACTGGAGAACTTCTAAAGAAAAGATGTGATGATTCTGATGATTTCTCAGCCAAATTTAATACTGTATCAGGAATTATGTCTCTTCTTCATATGTACTGTAGAAGCTGGTCTTCCAATTTTGGGCATGATGTTTATTATCTCTTTCCCAGCTCAAGTTATCTAATACATAAATTTATTTTTAGAGTTGCTTTATGCTGCTGCATTTTATATTCTTTGATGGCAAGCACATATTCTGTACTTTTGCAGTTTGGCAGACTAAGAGTATTTACACTATATAAGGCAGTGGTTTTTAAGAAATTTATGTCTCTCCCACAAGTGTTAAACAGTTGTTAGATTTAAAAGTGGCAGTGAAAATGGCCTTCTGGAATACATTCAGGTGAAGTTCAACACAACATGCTGAACATAGGTTAGCAAAACACAATTGCTGCATCCATATAAAATGCTAGGCCCCAATAAATAAAACATACAATGATTTAGGATGATGGCCTAGTTTAGATAACAAGCTAAGGCAATTGCTGAGTTGCCTAAAACAAGCTAAACCACCAATTACCCAGCCCCATTTTTGCTGAGTGTAAACTCAACCTCTGAATTATAGACCCAAAAAGACAATCTTCAGATCAGCACTGTTTCATACCTCTACGTAAAAGTCACAAACAAGCATTATATACTCTTCATTGTTGACCTGCTCACTATTATCAATGTCGGTTGATCAATTGTTAATCAGTTAAGAAAATTTTGGTCCTGTTTGATCTGAGTGTTGAAGCCCACAAGTCTTAAAGTTGACAAGTTTGGAGACCCCTGATGTAGCAGCTAACTTTCCCAGATTCATTTCTTGCAATGCTGTTGGTTTCGGGTGGCGCACTTTCTCCGTTTTTTTTTCTCACGGGTATTTTTTTCCCCCTCATTTTCCTTTGGCAAAGAAAGGCATTTTGTGACAGATGAATGTTTTAACAACCAGAAAAATCTAAGCCTGAGAACGAGAGGGTTTCTACAAAATGGAAACTGAAGAAGGACTTCAGTGCTCGTTTTCCCTCTTGTTTCTTATTTTGTTTTGAGACTTTCAACACAGCTATGGACTTCAAAAAAAAAAAACCAACAACACGCGGCATATATTAGCCTTTGATGAGCTGAAGCAGTCGGGATTCAAAAGAGAAAAGAACGGTGGTTCTGAATTAGGATAACTTCTTTTCAGCCAAAACTTTTAAATGCTAATGATACAAAGCGAATGACTGAAAAAGAATAGATAAAAGAAAATGAAACTTGCCCCATTTGAGACGGCCAATTGCAGTTCTGTTCCTTGGCGAAAGAGAAAATGATCTGGCAGCTGCTCGTTTTAAGAGAAACCATATTTTCTTTTATAATGGTTCCAGACTCAAACGTGCTCAGACAGATACATTGAAATGAAGCATATAATACGAAGTAATATTACACCTATTGACTTCAGTGGGTCAGTTCCAACCTTCTAATCCTGCTATTCTCCAGATGTGGTGGATCCCATGACTTCCAGAACTCTGACAGGCAGTGTCACAGAACATCTGGAACATCTGTTAAGGGGGAAAGGCTGCCGTTGAATGTTTTTATACAAGCAACGTTTCACAAATCCTTTCTGGAGTTAATAGAGTAACACAAGCATGCTGGAGGAAGAAAACTATGACCAGAAAACTCAAAGGCAGGATAATCTTTTGAGTTGAATCTTGAGGAGAAAAGCGCTGAAGAACTCAGTTCATAGCTTGAAGAATAGGCTTATTTGATGGGAGGAAAAATTGATTATTGCTGCCTAGCATACGTTCCAGATTGAAAATGGAGGAAGCGGAGGAGAATTAAAAGCACATTTTGTCAGAATTCAGATGCCAAACAGTACAAAAGAGTGTTCATTGAGCCAAACTGTAAAAACTCCCAAACTGAGACTTTTTGTCTAATGACGGATTCATTCCTAAGTCTCTTCACTCCGACAGAATCCAGAAATCTATCCTGTGTGAAGTCACTGGGAGCAGCAAATAGGCAACCTAGTTAATAGTGTAGGACTTAAACAGGTTGGTTTTTGATCTGTGTCATATTTGAAAAAATATGTGTCTGCATTCTTATAAAAATTAAGGGAACATCAATATATTAGGCACCCGTTCATGTAGATGGTTGAAGTTTATTGTCCTGTTTTCCGGTGAACGTGCAAGTCACTTGAGATCTTCTTTTTGAAATGATTCAGGGGCAGCAAGTATTATAAGTGAAAAACAGTATTTCATCTCCAAGGGAAACACAATAAATTCTCAGAAACACAAGCTAACCCCAGCTGTGAGTAGCTGCCAAAGAAATTTCTCCAACTGTTCTATTTGCAATGGAGAGGTGGACTCATATTCTCTTTTAAATAATGGGGACAAGGAATAAACCTTTGTTCTCTTTTTGTGAAAGTCCAAATATGCAGAGATGGGTCTTGAAATAAAGACATGACCTCAAGCGGGCAGCTCCTGATTTATTTCTTCGAATGTTTCTGGCAATTACGCTATGTTCTCTCCTCCAGATGAACATCACTTCTGAATCAACACACTAATCATCATTTTGGGACTTAAAAGGGTGCGGCTCACTGACCTCATCAGGACTATGTCCTATGTGTTAATTCATAGATTATTATTATTTTAAACATAATAAATGAGGAAGAAAAGGTCCTACATAGAGAAGATCGGCTCAGATTGTCATAATTTATAATTGAGAGGATAGGATAGGATAGGATAGGATGGGATGGGATGGGATGGGATGGGATGGGATGGGATGGGAGAGGAGAGCAGAGCAGAGCAGAGCAGACCAGAAAAGGGGGAGAGGAGAGGAGAGAAAGAAGGAAGGAAGGAAGGAAGGAAGGAAGGAAAGAAAGAAAGAAAGAGGGAGGGAGGGAGGGAGGGAGGGAGGGAGGGAGGGAGGGAGGGAGGGAGGGAGGAAGGAAGGAAGGAAGGATAATGAATATACTTTGGTGTTTGGGTAAATCAAGTAAAAATAAAATCAGCATGGAACTGTCAATAATAGCTGACTATTTTATTTTCAAATTTCCAGAGCAATAACAAATACTAAAGTAACCTTTTAGGTTAATGAATGGGAAAAAAAATACCCCAGAATGTCCTGCTTTGCATTGGGTTGGGGAACATGGTGCAATTATGTCACATTGTTTAATACATTTATTAGATTTTTTATCTGTGATAGCATGGCAAAGTGAGGGGAGGGTGAAGGAGACCCCCTCCCTCCAAAACACATAAGACTCCTATGCTGAGATTATTGTCAAAGGTGGCTGTTCTGATTTGCAACAGACCTGGCTGAATTTCTCTCTTCCCAGGAACGCAGCGCACCAGAGGCCCTTCTGAATTTGCTATTTTGAATGGATGCCAAGACACAGCAACCTTACCAGCCTGGTCTGTTTCTTGTCTGCAGATACAAAATTTTCCAGAAAGTCTTCAGGGCTTGTGTTCCCCCCCCCCCCCATCTCTCTGAGCTTGACTGTTTCTGAGAAAACAAGTGCTTGCAATCTCTCTCACCTTGTCCCAAGGCATGGGGAAATGCTGGAAACTAATCAAGGAGAAAAGCAACCTACAACTAAGGAGAAATTTCCTGACAGGGAGAACAATTAATCAGTGGAACGACTTGTCTCCAGAGGTTGTGGGTGCTCCAATACTGAAGGTTTTTGAGAAGAGATTGGACAGCCATGGGTCTGAAATGGTGTAGGCTCAGCCTATTTACCAAAGCACCAGAAGGCAAGACAAGAAACAATGGAAACTAATCAAGGAGAGAAGCAACCTGGAATTAAGGTGAAATGTCCTAACAGTGAGAACGATCAATCAGTGGAATGAGCTGCCTGCAGAAGTTGTGGGAGCTCCATCACTGGAGGTTTTTAAGAAGAGACTGGACAGCCACTTGTCTGGAATGGTAGGGTCTTGAGCAGGGGGCTGGACTAGAAGACCTCCAAGGTTCCTTCTGACTGTTATTCTCTTAAATGCCTGGGAGTCCAACCAGCAGAAGCACACTTGCCACTGCTTCCTGTTAGTCACCAAAGCATTTGGGGCCAATGGAATGGAACTCTGGATCAACATTACCTTAGACAGGAGCTTGCTACAACTTTTCAATCTTTCTCTTAGAATTTGCATTGACT
The DNA here is from genome assembly GCF_016545835.1 of Crotalus tigris. NCBI lineage: Eukaryota > Metazoa > Chordata > Lepidosauria > Squamata > Viperidae > Crotalus > Crotalus tigris. Next base: position 4,171,034 of record NW_024097215.1, on the reverse strand, counting down.
TTGCACCCTCTGGCAGCCATTTTATTTCACTCACCAAGATGCCTGGCACCCTCCTTGGGGACAGTGCATCATCATGATGACACAAAGGAAGTTACCTGGTGTGTTTCATTTGCATGAAGATGCCATATGCAATCGATGCCACTTGGTCTCCATTCCCCTTCAATGTCCATCATACGGACTCAGCCCCGAGGCTGCATCTGTTTGAGACAATTCCTCTGGCATTTGTGCAGAGGGAAGTTAATTTGCAGTGGCTTGGTGACACCTTAGCATTATTGCCTGTGGCACTTAGCACCAGATCTGCCACCGCTTCAAGGTATGGGAGAGCTCCACTGAACCAGGAATCGATGCTCTGAGGCTCCTCTTCTCCCAAGAATGCCTACTACTGCCCTCAAGTTATGTCTTTTCCTTAACCTGAACAGGTGGGCCAATTTGGACAAAGGCTCAGTTGAGGCCAGCCACACTTTACATTGTCCAAGAACGTCAACGGGGCCTTTGTTGGACACATTGTCTTTCTTGTAGGGAAGGGTAATTTCAGAGAGAGGGGACGTGCTTTGCTCCATGCTCCTTGAATACAAGAGTCATTAAAAGCAAGTCAAGTCAAAGGGTTGCCATGAAACGGGCATTCTGGGGCAACAGGAGGGGATGAGTTTACCCTACAAGACCAGCTGTCTGTCCACAGCTGTTAATAAGCTTCCTTCCTGGTGGGCTTGTTTAGCTGCAGCCGAGACACAATCTGCTTTCCTGGGTGAGCCAATTCCCCCCTTTAGATTCCTGCCATGGGCTATAATATGGGGTGGCATGAAGCCTGATCCTTCGCAAGAGGGAGGAGAGGGCACAGAGGTCACATTCCAAGGACACTGCTGGAGCTTGCAGGTGGACTGCTGTGTAATTGACAACTCTGAATGGGGAAGGGGGGGCTTGCATACGCAGGCCACCCATTTGGGCCGCTCTAGGCTCTTACCTGCAGAAACACGTAGCCTCTTCTGCCAGTGACCGATTCAGTGAGAATGTTTGTGGCTTAAAGAGGCAAAATTTGGAAAGCCTTGGGTGCAAGACTCTTTAGAAGTTGGCATGGACTGGTCCCTTTTAATGAAGAGAAAGGAGGAAAGATTGCATTCATGGGGAGAAATAAGGGTAATTCTGTTAAATGTTCATGAAATCAGATCTTTGGCCTGGCCTGAACCACGTTCTTACCTTTTTGAGTACAGACCACATAAAGACCCCCACTCCCACTCAAAATACCCTTCACCCCTGCCCCCCCCCCCCGCAGTAGCAGAAATCTTCTTTGTAAAATAGGCTGTAAAATGAAAGGAGTGTATGTTTGCACAGGGTGTGATTTAATATACAATGGTACTCTTTATGGTATACAAAATACAAAGTCTGCATTGTGCCCTCATGTGTTATCTGTTATAAACTCAAGCCCATGTCTAAGAGCATTAAAGATCCTGTAATTTTCCAAAGCATTTCAAGAAAGGTCAAAAATATCTCTGACCTGTTCAGTGTCAGTTAGTCACAAGGGGTGGAATTGGAACAAGTTCTCCAGCTACACAAGGCTGAGTGGAGAGGTCTGAGCTTCCTCTGGCAGTGATATGTCAGCACTTGAGGTCAGGAAAACGTCTTCCCAGCTTTACATCACTCATCCCTGGGCAATTTAGTGGCCATCCTATCATGCAGAGAAAGACGCAAGAATAAGACTGGGCTTTGAAAGAGAAGATAAGGGAATGCAACATGGCCAGGATGACACACTAGGTCCTTTGTTCCTTCCTTTCTGTTGGTTTGCCAGTGTGAACTCAGCAGCCCCCATATAGTGTGTAGGGTGGAGAGAGAACAAAAAGAAAAGATGGCACTGATTGGGCCATTCTACTTCTGCAAGGATGGGCAGGTTGCCGACTCTGATCTATGCATCCTCTTGCAGATTAACCATATCCAAGCATCCTTTATATGTTTTCAGAATGAGTTCCTTCAGCAAGCAATTGCAGTTGGGATCAAAGTGAATTATGCTGTCTTCTGAGACCTTGGCTCATCTTGGAAAACTAATGAGGTCATGGAAAAATCTTCAGTGCATGAAAAGAACTGTCAATACAGGGCTTTCTGCACTTAAGGATGAGTGAGACAATATCAATCACTCTGCATCAACCAAGCCTCTGATTGAAGTTCCCCTCACCACACCATACCCCCTGGGAAATAAGGTTTGATAAGGAGATGAGATTGGAACACGGAGCCAGGGAATTAGCATTGTCTGGGAGAGGGGAAGTGAAAAAGACAGGAATTAGTCAAGCTAGGCTGTGTTGCATTTGTTCATGCAGTCTCTCCTTGGCCAGGAGTGTAAAACTGGGGTTGTGGACCCTCCTGCTTTGCATGATGAGAACGTTTTGGATATCGGCAGCAACGTCCTGTCCTAACTACACCTCAAAATCTCACATCTGCCAGCTGAAGAAGAAAAATTCAACTGGACCTAACATGAAACCCAAGCCAACTAAGCTTGTCCCACCACAATCCATTTTAGTGTCCAATTAAATGAAGAAAACAACTAACTGTGGCCAACATTTTCTAGTTGCTCATTCTTCTGTGAAAGCCATTGGTGTCACTTTGGTGTAATTGTTTGTAAACAAAACAAAACAAAACCACCCTGCAATTCTGTGGAATCTTCCCCTCATCCCTTCATTTTGTAAATTGTTTCTGTTATTTCTAAATGAAAACATTTGTTTATGGGAAACACCAGTTGCCTCTCAAGCTGCTGATTATTTTGTCTCAATGGCTCAGGCTATTTGAATTAGTGGAGTTGGTTGCCAGAAGTTTCTCTTGTAACCATGAACATCAGTTTCTGGGCCTCCAGAACCGGCCAGAGGGGCTTCTTCATTTTTAGAGGTTCTCATCCTTAGTGGTGAACAATATTATTCTGGCTGGCTTTTCTGAAGTTCCTGCCCAAAGACTGGTGTAGAGGGGAGTTGAGAGGCTATGATGAAAATGACAACATTTGGCTGAGTGACAGTTGATCTTGGCGTCCCATTGTGGATAGAATTGTGCAATTCATTCTTTGTCCCAGAATTTCAGAATCACACCAGGAGATGCTATTTGTAATATTGGGGAAACAATGAGCAGTGATGCAATTCAAGAATCTTCTGCTCTGTTCTTTGGCTGGTTCATTGTTTTCACCAATCCAATCCAATATGATATGATAGCAAGTCCCTCTCCCTCCCTCCCTCCCTCCCTCTCCCTTCCTCTCCTTCTCTCTCTCCCTCTCTTTCTCTGTGTGTGTTTGTGTGTGTGTGTTTGAGATCATAAAAGCAGTTCTGTTGTCAAGCTAGTGAAATCCAGATCCCTGTTAATGGAGATCGAATCTCCTTCTAGAGATCAACTGAGTATGTTGACCCCTAGTTTCCAACTATTATATTGGCTGTGCAATTCTGTGCTCTGAACCAGGGAAGGTTTTTTGGATTAGGAGCAGGGTATTCTTCCCTATACATCACCCTCATATATCTTGCCTGGCAACTTGTTGATCAGGAATTAAAACAGTTCTCTGAAAAATATCTCTGAAATGTATCCTGGAGCCATTCTGTTGGTAAGCTATATGGCAATTGTAATAAAACATGTGCACTCCAAGTGTTCCCCCCCCCTTTTTTGCTAGTTTAGCTGACTGGCTATTTTGAAATGAAAAATTAATAGTGACTTGCTGGGCAGTTAATTTTATATAGAAAGGTTGTATTTTTAAGAACTCTCACACAAGCATGAACATTCCTGGTAGGCCTACAACTTTACAAATAATTTGCCTCTGACTCCTGAAGAATCCAAATGCCCCCCCCCCCCAAGAAAATCAACTCTAAGGTGAGACATGCTGTTGGCTCTTTGTGAAAGCATCACTTCAAGATGGAGATTGTTTTGTGAAGGATCCTTCTCAACAATTATCTCTGTTTCTCTCACTTTGTGGCTTCTTGGTTGCAAATGCAGAGTCAGCTTCATTGACGTTCAGATCTTAAACAGTGGATCAGCCTTGACCCTTTGAAGTCACAGTCAAACCATTTCCTGTCTCCACTTCTGCTGTGGCAGAACATCCCCCTCCTCTGAAGAAGCAGCAGTTCTGAACTTCCTGGGACTTCCCCCCCCCCAAAAAAAAACCCTGCCCCTCAAACACTTTTCAAACCTAGAAAGAGTAATAGCAAAAGGAAATGCTCACATTCCCATTTAAATTCTTATTAGAATGACCTGAGAGCCAGTTTGGTGTAGTGGTTAAGGTGCTGACCTAGAAATCAGAAGATGATTGAGTTATAGTCTCACCTGAGGCATGAAAACTGGCTCAATAGCTCTGAGCCAATCACCAGGAGATTGTGAGTTCTAGTCCCGCCTTAAGCATGAAAACCAACTGGGTGATTTTGGGCCAGTCCTTCTGCCTCAGCCCAGCTCACCTCACTGGGTTGTTGTGTGGAGAACAAGAGGAGGAGGAAGGACTATTAGGAATATTTGCCTCCTTGAGTTACTTATGAAGCATTAAAGGTAGGATAAAGATAACAAAAAAATAAAACATGGGTATTATCTCAGCAATGGATTACAAAGAGCAGCAAGCTGGCCTATCTTCCGCCTATTGTCTTCTCAAGATGACCATATAGCTGATGCTGGACAGCCTCGCTAACCTGAGGGTGAGCACAGCTGGTGACAATTATTTCTCAGTCAACTTCTTTCTGCAGCCTCATTAACCTACTATTAATAAGCCAAAAGCTCTCTGTGATACTGTATGCCTTTCTGGAATGGCCACTGGTTGTTGCCAGGACTTTCAGCGCTGAGGAACAGGTTTCTTTTGAGAACACAGCAAGGGGTGTGTTAGTTTGGGGTGTGTGGCTAGAAGATGCACTGATACATGGGTGTGGATGGGAGAGAAAGTACAAGAGATAGAGAGGAGAGAGAAAGAGAAAAAGAGAACGAGAGAGAGAGAGAGAGAGAGAGAGAGAGAGAGAGAGAGAGAGAGAGAGAGAGAGAGAGAGAGAGAGAGAGAGAGAGAGAGAGAAGCAACGGATGGAAACTAATCAAGAAGAGAAGCAACCTAGAACTAAGGAGAAACTTCCTGACAGAACAATTAACCAGTGGAACAACCTGCCTCCAAAAGCTGTGAATGCTCCAACACTTTAAGAAAAGACTGGACAGCCATTTGTCCGAAATGGTGTAGGGTTTCTTGCCTGAGCAGGGGGTTGGGCTAGATGACCTCCAAGGTCCTTCCAACTTCTTCTTCTTCTTCTTCTTCTTCTTCTTCTTCTTCTTCTTCTTCTTCTTCTTCTTCTTCTTCTTCTTCTTATTATTATTATTATTATTATTATTATTATTATTATTATTATTATTATTATTAGAAAGAGAGAAAGAGAGAGAAAAAGGGAAAGAGTCATCCAGGTCATGGCTGTCCCAAAAGTGCTTTTAACAAGAGGCAACTGGATTTCCTTTTTTTTTCTTTGAAGACGTTTCGCTTCTTATCCAAGAAGCTTCTTCAGTTCTTCTTCTTCAGTAGCCTCTTGAAAAAGCACCTTTGGGATGAGCAAGAGAGAAAGAGAGAGAAAGAGAGAGGGGGAGGGAGGGAGGGAAGGGGAGGGAGAGAGAAGATTTGTTTTCCCTTCCTTGTCAAACTGGTGGGGCTCAGAGTTAGATACCATCTGTGGCTGGCAAGAAAGCAGTGGTAGGCAGGCTTTTGCCAGTGTCTGCAAAAGAGCGAGCAAGAAACAAGCGAGCTACACATCTGCATGAGAAAAGACTTGGCCACAACCTTCTCTTTTCAGGGGGGGCGACCCCTGAAGGTGGTTCTCTTTGTGGCCTCCTTATGGAATTGGTACAGCACAGCCAGACAATTTTGCTGGCCATTGTATGACCCTCCCCCCCACTCCCCCCCTACACACACACACACACACACACACACACACACACACCATTTCATACTGCAGGGATTAGACACCAGCTTGACGCTCTCCAGGGGGATGGGAACGATACCAAGTCTCTCCTCTGCCTTTCCCTCTTGAACTGTAATGTATGGGGTTTGTCTGCCTAAATTGGAGCAGTGTAATCTCCTGCTTTCAAAAGAGGCGGGGGGGGGGACCCTGCAGGAGCGTCTGGCTTGTTTCAAACCTTATGGGAAGGTGTCAAAATAGAGGAGGGGGTAGCGATTCCAACCTGAGGAAGCCATTTCATGCAGAATGTCATGCAGTTTTATCTGGAACTTGTTTAGTTTTGATAATTTAGCCTCACATCTCTCTCTCTCTCTCTTCTTTTTCTTCAAAGCTTGCAAATCTTGAAGCTTGCAATTGGCCACGTTAGAAGATACGTTCGGTAAGGAAGCTTCAATATAGGTGAGCACAAATATGCATGTGTGTATGTACAGTATATATGTGGCAGGGTAATAGATTTGAGTAGTGTAGCAGGAAGAGCCTCCTCATTTTGATAGCTTTTCCTTACAGGCATTTTGCTTTAGGGCTGCAGATGTTTACCTAGCCTTCCCACGCCATATTTGCATCCGGATATTTGCATAACACACAGAGAGAGAGAAAGAGAGAGAGAGAGAGAGAGAAGAAATTAAAATGCGTCTTGTTTTAATATGATAAATAGGAGAGGCACAGGTCCATAATTTTTATAATTTTTTTGTTTTTTTGTTTATTTATTTGACACTTGCAAACTGGTTCAGTCTAATGTGGCTAACAACAGGTAATCTTCAACTTACAACTGTTGGCTCAGGGACTGAAGTTACAATGGCACTGAAAAAAGGGTCTTGTGACCATTTTTCACACTTACAACCATTGCGGCATTCCCACGGTCACGTGATCAAAATCTGGACACTTGGCAATTGGCCAGAGTTTATGATGGCTGCAAAGCCCCAGTGTCAGACGGTCAACTTTTGTAACCTTTTGACCAGCAAAGTCAACGGGGAGCCAGATTCACTTAATGTCTGTGTTACTAACTCAACAACTCCCACAATTCAGTTATGAACCGTGGCAGGAAAAGTTGAAAAATGGGGTGAAAGTCACTTAACAAATGACTCGCTTAGCAAAAAGAAATTTTGGGCTCAAATTTTGGATTCAAATTGCAGTCATACATCAAGGACTACCTGTAGTACAGCAAAACAAGAGGAGAAAGAATAACCATGGTTGAACCCAACTGATAGATAAACAATGTTCAAGAAAAGAAAGCTGAGAACACATTTGTAGCTCAGAAATAATGATGGCGTTCAGCCCTGTTATTATTTACACCACTGTGAATCTTATATGCACAACGATGGGAAGACATACTAATTCCTACAATGGAAGAGTGGGTGGTAAAAGTGATGGAGTTAGTGGAGGTATGAAGTTGATTGTTTTAATGAAAGAAAAGTATTTATTTAATTTTGTTTCTGAGTGGCCTGGTGGTGTAGAGTTGGAGCTCTCACCTCACAATCAAGAGGCTGTGAGTTCGATCCTAGGTAGCGGCAGATATTTCTCTCTCTCTGGGAGCAAAGAGAAAATATCTGCTATGAACTCCACTTGGGCATCAGGAAGGGCATCTGGCCAGTAAATGCTCAGCTCCATTCAGTCGTCCTGACTCCACCTCAATGCAAAGGATTACTGGGTCGTTAAAAGAAGGTGTGTGGGGGAATCTAATGTTGTTTCTACTTGGAAATTACTTCTGGGTTTTTGCTTGCAACTGAAAAAAAAATAAAACTTTGATTTTGGGTTTTGATGGTTGAAATGATTTTGTTATCACTGAAATGTCGTAAATGTAAAAGCAAATGGTTGAGATTACATTATTTTTGCAATCTACTCCACCGAAGAAAGTCAGAAAGTCATTCCTTTTTGCTCCTCTGTTTGCACTTCTCTCTTTCTTTTTCTTGTTATTCTAGCTTTGGTTCCTTCTATAATTTTATCTTATAATGAAAGTTCATAAAAAATATTTTAAAAAGGTAATAACAATGGCCTTTCCTAAATGATGTCACTGCCAAAGAGCAGGATTTCAGCTGCCCACTGGAACATTAATGGGGGCACGGGAAGACAGCTAGCCTATGCTAATTTTGGAGGAATGAATGCAGCTATCTACTCCTGCTGATACGTGTGTGCGCGTAGCATGAATGAACACATCTGGAGGGCACCAGCCTGGGGAAGACCATTACAAAGGCAAAGGTCAAAAAGATGATGCCACAATCAAGTACCTCTCTGCCCCCCCCCCTTCAGCTGAAGTCTTCTGCTAGGAACCAGATTTGTTTAGATTTTTTTTTTTCTTTTGTGGATGAATAAGGAGGAAAAGGGTTCTGGGAAAACAGAGGGGCAAAATATACAACAGTAGCAACTTCTTGACCCCTGCATGTGAAAAGGTATTAACCTTTCACGCCTATGACCTCTCTCATGTGACTGGGGTCAAGAGGATTTTGAAGGGGGAAAAAAAGACTGTTAGAACTTCAGGAAGTTTTCTCTTTTAAACAAAGGAGGTGCTGAGTCAGGACAGCGTTGCTGCCTCAGATGTATCCCATCAGCGTGTCCAGATCTGGGAGAAAAATAACTAGAAGAGGCAATGTTGAGAGTTGTGTCAAATACACCTGGGGATTGCCATTATAGAGTCAAGATTTAAGAGGCCCCAGAATTCTGCTTTTCTGACTGCATTCAATGAAAATGAGTGACATGGTCTTCTCATGTATCAGTGGATGGAACATCTCCAGTAGTTGAAATAGTCAGGTTTTCTTTCTAAGAAGGAAGTGGGAGGGAGAATCCATACGTGAATTATATTTACTTACAACCATTTGTTTATCAACTGTTCAAAGTTACAAGAGCGCTAAAAAAAGGAGTGACTTATGACCACTTCTGGCTAACGCTGCAGCATCTGCTTGGTCATGGGATCAAAACCAGCATGGTTGGCAACTGGTGTGTATTTATAATGATTACAGTATCCTGGGGGCACGTAATTGCCATTATGAGCCAAGGTGGCGCAGCCGTTAGAGTGCAGGACTGCAGGCCACTTTAGCTGACTGTGTTCAGCAGGTCAGCGGTTCAAATCTCACCGGCTCAAGGTTGACTCAGCCTTCCATCCTTCCGGGGTAGGTAAAATGAGGACCCAGATTGTTGGGGGCAATGTAAATATATATATATATATATACATTGCTTATTGGTGTACACCGCTTAGAGAGTGCTTCCACTTAAAGCGGTATATAAGTCTCATAAATAAATAAATAAATTTGCGACCTTCCTAGTTCGCTTCTGGCAAGCAAACTCGATGGGAGAAACTGAATTTGCTGTGTACTTCATTTACTGTAACAACTGCAACGATTCGTTTAACAACCATGGCCAAAAATCCATGGTAAAATTGGGCATGACTCATTTAGCAATCACCTTGTTTAACAACGGAAATTCTGGTCCCAGTTGTGCTATAAGTCAAGGACTCCCTGTAATAATATCAATGGAATACTAACCAAAACAAAACAAAACAAAACAAACCCACCTGAAAGCAACCCATCTGTTTCTTAAATATGTTGTGCAGGCAGTACACTGAGGAATGCCATTATCCCCAGTAACCTCACTTAGCTCATTAATACAACCAAATTTCTCTTTAAATGAGGAATCTAAAGTTAGAACGCATATTTTGTTTCCTGAACCAATGTGCACAGTCATGCCATACCCTGCAGGGGACAGCACCTTTCTCAGACAGACACCACTGTTTGGCTTTTAAGAGACTCTCATCACAGATCCATTTTTGGTTGACACTAGTATGTTTAGTTGGGGAGAAGGAAGCACCACATGGGTTGTGTTGGAAAGACAGAAAGACATTGGCTGAAAATGCCAATAAAAACAGGGCTAGGAAGGAAGCAGAATTCCAGAGGAGAATGGTCCACCCCAAACATCAGAGTACAGTAGTCTAATCCTCTGGGTACTTGCAGCTTTAATAGACATGAAAGATGGGCTGGATGAACAGTGGAGTCAGATCCTGCTTACACCTTTGTTCCATCCTGCTTCACATGTTGCCTGCAATATAGATAAACATCATTATTTCCATTTATTATTTATTCCATTTATTATTATTTCCAATTATTTATAATGATTGCATTAGCCTGGAGTCATGTAATTGCCATTTGCAGCCTTCCTAGCTGTCTTCTGACAAACAAACTCAGTGGAAGAAACTGAATTTGCTGTGTAATTCATTTAACAACTGCTATCATTAGATAAGTCTCTTACTTAGATACATTATATTCAGGGGCTTTCTGTCATTGTTCAGGACTGACACACTGGGAGTATCCTAAACCATTCAGCTTTCTCCAGCTTGAAGCCTTGCAGAAACTTTTGTCTGTTGAACAACCGTTCTTTCTCTTAAAGACCACACTGCCAGTGCATGATGGAGAAATGTAGTCCACCTCTTAGAAAACAACAGTTAAGGAGAGTTAAATGTGGTAGATCTGAGAACTTGGATTTTATCAGGTGGGTTAACCTCACCAGCCTCCCTTACCTGCTTTTTTTGTCTCATAATAATAATAATAATAAAGTTGGAAGTGACCTTGGAGGTCATCTAGTCCAACCCCCTACTCAGGCAGGAAACCCTATACCATTTCGGATAAATGGCTGTCCAGTCTCTTCTTAAAGACTTACAGTGTTGGAGCATTCACCACTTCTGGAGGCAGGTTGTTCCACTGGTTAATTGTTCTAACTGTCAGGAAGTTTCTCCTTAGTTCTAGGTTGCTTCTCTCTTTGGTTAGTTTCCACCCGTTGCTCCTTGTCCTGCCTTCAGGCGCTTTGGAAAATAGCTTGACTCCCTCTTCTTTGGGGCAGCCCCTGAGATATTGGAAGGCTGCTATCATGTCCCCCCTCGTCCTTCTCTTCATTAAACTAGACATACCCAATTCCAGCAACCGTTCCTTATATGCTTCAGCCTCCAGTCCCCTAATGGGACATCCTTATTCCTTCAGCTTTTGCTTCCTACCCACAAATCAATGACATCATGACTCCCTGTAATAACAATTTACTTCTTTTAATATGCAAAGCCCACCACCAATTCTTGAAGGCCCTCAATTTGTGGGAGAAGCATAATCAAAGGTACATAGCAGGAGCTAGACTATGAAATAGCAACATCACGAATTCCTCACCTTCTGATCTAGGTGGCCAAGATGAAGGCATAGAAGGTTCCTTCAACCAAAAGAACAAGGAGGAAGAGAAGAAAGATGAAGAGCAGAAAGAGAAGAAATGGGATATTGGAAAATAAGCAATAGCATCCTGGTCCCGTTTGCACTGGCTGGGAAGGTGTAACAAATGGCTGGAACATCAAAGTCCCAGCCATCCCATGTTCTTTTATGCCAGTGGATGAAGATGAACTAGGTGACTGGGAGACATAGGGTTGGCTGGGTTATGCAAATGTGGCCAGTGTATGTAAGCTAAACATCACAATTGATGTCCCAGATCTCTAAGAGCATTGACATCAGTTTTGAGACCCTTGTCCAACTTACTCAAATATTATATGTTGGCTTCAGCAGCAGAAGAACATAATGGCAAAAGAGGAAGAAGCATGATCTGCCATCATAACCTTGCCCAGGGGCCACTCTGTCTAAAGGCCAAGAAGCTAAGCTTAGGAACTGTGATGGCGCAGTGGTTAGAATACAGTATTGCAGGCTGACTCTGCTCACTGCCAGGAGTTTGATTCCGACCAGCTCAAGGTTGACTCAACCTTCCATCTTTCCGAGGTCAATAAAATGGAGACTCAGATTGTTGGGGACAATATACTGACTCTGTAAACCACTTAGAGAGGGCTATAAAGCACTATGAAGCAGTATATAAGTCTAAGTGTTATTGCTATTGCTTAGTTACAACACTTCCTTGCTCTCATGTTCTCCAGCAGCTGATATTCAAAAGAAATCTATCTTTTCTTCTGAGGGCCATCTTAATGTTCCTCACGATTAGTGGTCTTGATCTGCTTCCTTCAAAAATCTATCTTTGTTAAAGAGCATCCAGATGTTACAGAGCTTGTTTATTCACAAATGGCTCCAGCCGTTTCCCAGCCATCAAATGATAGCATAACTGATTATCTGGTACAAGTGTAATATTACCTGGGCTTGAAAGTTCCGGATAAAATATAAGAGTTCAGATTGAAAGCAAAAGTTGTACATCAAGACAACTCCAAATGGAACTCTGGCTGGAGACTTGCCCAGTTTGTGAGCAAAATTCTACATTGGAACCAGATATGGTTGCCTGTCAAATGTGTTGGCCTCTCGTCTCCCTTTAGGCACATGTGCTGAGCATCAAATTGGAAAAGGCAATCTTATACTGTGCTATTAAGGAATCCCGTGGGAGGACCCTCTTAACAAAAGAGAATTTGCTGGGTTAAGAAACCATTGTACTGATTGTGATGCCATCTCTGGTTCTGAGAAGAGTGATGTAATTCTTGATGGCTGGGGAAATAATCTGGAGATGATCTTCCCTATTGTGCAGACACCTGAGCACCCCTCAAACCTAGGGGACACTATATCAGACTCAGTTATTGCATGTCAGGGGAGAAACTACCAGTCCAATATTCAGACTTGGAACTGAGATTTTTATATTAAAACCTCCGCTCCCCACTCTCAGAGTAAGAGGAACTACTAAGTCATCCTATCCTTATATTTTTTTTTTTTACATTTTTATAAAGCACTGAGTTTTAGCCCATTGCCATTTTTATTTTCTAAAGCACCTATTTAAAGTCCGAAGTCGTATTTGGAGATTTCACAACCTATCGGCTTCCCATTTATTTATTTTCATTAAAATACTCTTTAAAAATAATAAAGTCAAGTAGGGCAGAGACTCGAAAGAATTGAGAATGTGTTTGTGACTATGGGCACTGCATTGCCTAGCTTAAAACATGCAAAATGAACACCACACAGCCCAGAAGAAGGGAGTGAAGTCAGCCAAGTAACAACCTTATACCTGAAATTTCATGGCCGCGCTCCCTGAATAAGAGCAGAGAGACTCGGCCAAGGGGTGGAAGTGGGGAAGAAAAGTGTTGTATTTAATGAGGTGACTTCCAGTTGTAAATGAAACAGGGCGGGGTATATTGTATGAACTCTGACCCTCGCTGTCCATCTCAGCTTTTATCCGAGAGTTTTATGAGCTGCATAAAGACCCACCACAGCTCAGAGCACCACAATTGGATTTAAAGGGGAAGGGGATGAAGGAGAAACACAGGAGCTCTTGTGAGAAGGCCAGGAAAACCATCTTGGTTTTAGAGAAAAGAAGAAGAAGAAGAAGAAGAAGAAGAAGAAGAAGAAGAAGAAGAAGAAGAAGAAGAAGAAGAAGAAGAAGAAGAAGAAGAAGAAGAAGAAGAAGAAGAAGAAGAAGAAGAAGAAGAAGAAGAAGAAGAAGAAGAGAAGAAGAAGAAGAAGAAGAAGAAGAAGAGAAAAAGAAAAGAAAAAGAAGAAGAAGAAAAGAAGAAGAAGAAGAAGAAAGAAGAAGAAGAAGAAGAAGAAGAAGAAGAAGAAGAAGAAAAAGAGAAAAAGAAAAAAGAAAAAGAAAAAGAAAAAAGAAAAAGAAAAAGAAAAAGAAAAAAAAAAAGAAAAGAGAAAAGAAAAAGAAGAAGGAGGGAGGAGGAGGAGGAGGAGAGGAGGAGGAGGAGGAGGGGAGGAGGAGGAGGAGGAGGAGGAGGAGGAGGAGGAGGAGGAGGAGGAGAAAGGGAAAGAAAGAAAGAAAGAAAGAAAGAAAGAAAGAAAGAAAGAAAGAAAGAAAGAAAGAAAGAAAGAAAGAAAAAGGAAGGAGGAGGAGGAGCTAAAGCAGGATGTGGAGCAATTTCTTCTATTTCTGTTTCTGAATTAGAGCCTGACTAGCATCTATCTATCTATCTATCTATCTATCTATCTATCTATCTATCTATCTATCTATCTATCTATCTATCTATCTATCTACCTACTTACCTACCTACCTACCTACCTACCTACCTACCTACCTACCTACCTACCTACCTACCTACCCACCTATCACTTGACTGACTCTGAATTAGTGCCTGACTTGTTTCTAACCTATTTAGGACAGGGGTGGGCAATTAATTTCCCCACGAAGTCACAAGGGAAACTGGGACTGTTGTGGCTGAACCCATAGGGCTGTAAAGGTGTATAGGCATACATGCATGCACATGCATAAATTGAAAACAAAAATATAGCAGTCACCTTCCAAATAAAAGCAGTCCACGAGGGCTGGACAAGGATAGCCAAAGGGCCAGATGTGTCCCGGAGGTAGTAAAATGCCCAGATCTGGTCCAGGATGTAGGGACACTTCCCTGCACAAATCCTTAATTACAATCTAGAAACAATATCACATACAGGTAGTTCTTGATTTACAAGAACTTAATAAACATTCAACAATCCTCCTGTGGTCCCATAATCACATTTTGGATGCTTGGCAATTGGCCTACATTTATGGCTGTTTGCAACATCCCATACATGACATTAATTTATGACTAGAAGCTGGAATTTACTTCTAGTTTCCAGCAAAAAAATGTATTATCTTATCAACCATGGTATTTGCTCACCGACTACTGCAAAAAAGACATAAAATTAGGTGCAATCATCTAGTGACCCACTAAATGACTGGCATAATTTCAGGATCAATTACGGTGATAAGTCGAGGACTTACTTACAGCTGCATTTGAAGGAAGGCTAAGCTAAAGCATTAGACATGAGTTGCTATTTGGAGAAGAGATAAATAAATAATTCTGCTCACTCAGATTTGGCTGCTGAATTCTAGTGGACTTCACAAGTTGCAGAGCAGTTTGTACAACTTGCTAAACCAGGCTAAAATAGAGCTGGGCAAATTAGTGGTTCAGGGTTATATGGGAAATTCAGACCCCGTCTTAGCCAGAGCTATCAGCCAGGCCGTTGTGGGGTGGTGGTAAGGGTGTAATGTGTTATATAAACACAGACAGTGCATTGATGGGGTTGAAAATTTCAATGGTTGGTGTAATCTGACATGGACAATTATCCCCATCTACAACTCATCCCTTGCAGCCATCCCAGTGGTGTGAAGTCAGTCGATAGCTCGCCTCTCCATGAAGGAAGAGGAGAGTTGAAAGAAATTCTGTCTAAGCCTTCTTCCATTATTGGAAGGAATGTTTTTCATCCCCTCCTCTCAAAACATTCTTTGATGAAAATGAACCAGATTGAAGTCAGTAGCTGCTCTCCGGCAGCCAATCTGGAACCAATCTTGGGGCTTTAGATTTCTTCTACAATTGTTCCAGAAGACCGTCCTGCTTCTCAGGTTAAATACGAATACAGGTGGTCCTCAACCACCACGGAGCCCGGGATGTATGTTGTTAAGTGAGACATTTGTTCAGTGAGTTTTGCCCCTTTTGATGACTTTTGTTAAGTGAATCACTGCAGTTGCTAAGCTAGTAACACGGTTGTTAAGTGAATTTGGCTTTCCCATCGACTCTGCTTGTCAGAAGAGTCGCAAAAGGGACACGGCAACTGTCATAAATGTGAGCCAGTTGTCAAGCATCCAAATGTAAATCACGTGACCCTGGTGGATGCTGCAACACTTTTCATAAGTGTGATGAATGGTCATACGTCACCTTTGAAATGGTCACTAAATGAACTGTTACAGGTTGAAGGCTACCTGGAGTGCAAAATGTTTTGCTGGTGTTTTAAATCTCTCTGGTCCTGCCCAGCTCCACAGCTGACTGGTGTGTCTTTTTACTGCCCAGTTTGGAGTGGTGCTTTAGGAGCCCTGAGGCACTCAAGGAGTTAAGTGGTTTCACGCATTCACAGATGCCCTTTAATGAAACCAACAGGCATGATATGTTTGTTCCCACAATGGGCCAGACCCCAGGGAGGAGCTGAGCCCCCCAGCTCTTCTCAACTGTCAGAAAGCCGCTGTGATTCAAGCTTCCAGCAGCAGGGGAGGGATATGTGAAAGAATTCACAAGCGTCCAAAAGACATCAAATTCTGGGAAAGCCACCAGACTTTCTTTTCCTCTCTTCACCCCTCCCATCTCTGTCTTTCTCCCCCCCCCCTTCGGTGACGTGAGAAAATCCAAAGAGATTTTGAGTCTGGCTGAACTGCAAAAGAATTAGGTGGTGGTACTGGGTACCAGCCCCACTCAGGGTGTAACTGGGTTTCACAATAAGGAGATAGGCACCAGGAGAGCAAGAATACACTGCCAACAAATAATTATTCCACTTATCTCTTTCTTATGTGGCTGGTGGCCACAGGGTTCTACCGAGAAAATCCTCCCCCCCACCACATTCAGATTATATAACTGAACTATAAACTGAAATTCATTAACCCTAAACTGGTTTGTTTTAAAGTTTGTACCAAGAACTGGGGAGGAGGAGGACTGTGGAGTCCTTGATGCTCTCTGAGCTTGGTTGCTTTCTTGCAGACGTTTCATTACCCAACTAGGTAACATCATCAGTATTAGTAGGGAGTGAGGTATGTGGAGGAGGAGGAGGAGGAGGAGGAGGAGGAGGAGGAGGAGGAGGAGGAGGAGGATTTTCAAGGGCTCAAAAGAGTTTCAGATATTTTTTTTTGAGCCAAATGATTTTTACAGCAACCTAAAACTTGATTTGCATCTTCCACTTGTCTCAAATTCAAAATTGTGTTAACTCTAGTGGTTTATAATGGCAGGGTATCATAGATCAGCTTACAGTGTTTCTCAACCTTGATAATTTTAAGGCATGTGGACTTCAACTCCGGAAATTCCACAGCCAGCAATGCTGGCTGTGGAATTCTGGGAGTTGAAGTCCACATGCCTTAAAATTATCAAGGTTGAGAAACACTGGTTTAGAATATAAAGGGACCTGAAAATCTAGCTGTTCTGATGGAGTCAGAGACCTTAATAGAAAAGAGGTCCATAACTTAACTCTAATATTAACTACATCAGTAATTTAGACTCCAAGAGAAATGACTGGCAATTGACCCAAAGGCAAAATATTCACAGCCATGCCTTGATGCTGAGGGTGATTTCCTGCCAGACACCCGGAATTATACTTGGCAGTTCAAAAGCTACTTTGGCCCTTTTATAACTGAAGACAGCAATCTTATTTCAATTATTCTTTGCAAGCACTTGGAGAGAAAGGAGGTTTATTTACTGCAAAGTACCTCAAAGTGCCTTTCCAAAAATGTTGCCAAGAAAGAAAGAAAAAAAGGGGGGGGGGGATCAAAGCTTACAGTCCTGGGAGACCAGAACAAGAGAGAGCATAGAGTCAATCAAATGCCCATTTTTTTGTCTACAGGGAATCTGAAAGCTGTCTTCAGCTATGTTTATTTTACATTGACTCAGCAGTATCTTTAGGTTAACTGCAGCTTATTAAGTTCAGGCAGTGTGATCATTCTGCTTCCCCATCTCTGAGGTTTGTGTGGTTTTCTTTGATATGAACGCCTTGAAGAACTCTTATTTAACCACTGGAGCCATCAATGGAAGTCAATAACGCTACAATAAGTAGGATTGTGATCGGATAAGGTTCTACATCAGTGGTTCTCAACCTTTTTAATGCTGCGACCCCCAACCGATCGTAAGTCGAGGACTACCCAACCGGTTGTAAGTCGAGGACTACTCAACTGGTGCAGCACCGTTTGCAGAATGGGACTTTTGGCGGGCTCAGCAGGGCAGAGACAGCCTGGACAATTCCTATTGGCTTTTGAAAGCCAATAGAATTAGACTCTATTCAAGAGAGTCTATTCTATTGGCTTTCAAAAGCCAATAGAATAAAAGGGAGTAGCACAGCTAAGGAAAAGGGGGAAAGAAATGGCGGACTGCGTTGTTTGGCGACCCCCGTGAAATGGTCGTTCGACCCCAAATGGGGTCCCGACCCACGGGTTGAGAACCACTGTTCTAAATGAATTATGTATCCAAAGTCTTGCATACATCTTCCTCTACTTATCCTACATCAGGGGTGTCAAACTCAATTTCATTGAGGGCCGCATCAGCATTGCAGTTGCCCTTGGGGGGCTGGGTGGGTGCAGCCTACTGGGTGGGCGTGGATGGAGTGGGTGTGGCCTACTGGGTGGGGGTGGCCAGCTCTACATCCTTCGTGCCAAGAGTGCCTGTGGGGGCCTGGGCAGGAGTGGGACAGATCTGAGGGTCTCTGGCAGAAGGGGGTGGGACCGGGGCAAGTGCCAAGGCATGGTCCATTTCTTCATTCCTCACAAAGGGTGACACCTCCCCAGCATGCACCCAGGGGGCAAGGTCGACACAGCAGGGGCTGGTTCCTCGCTGTTTCTGGACGGCCTTGTGGAGCTAAGACTGAATGTGTTTCAGCATAGATGGCCACCACAAAATTGTACATTGGCTCTTGGCCAGCCTGGGCCAGAGCCAAGGCAGCGAGGGCCGTTCCCTCACTTTTTCCAGGATGGCTTCGCGGGCTACATGAAACCACTTCACAGGCCGCATCCGGCCCCCGGGCCTTTTGTTTGACATGTCTATCCTACATTATCAGAGAAATTTTTTTTAAAAAAATAAATGAATCTGTTTTGGTTCACAATGTGTAAATCTATCCAATGCATGCCTTAAGGCAGAAGTCCCCAATCTTTTGGGCACCAGGAACCAGTTATGTGGAGAGAAGTTTTTCCATGGACCAGTGTGTGGTTTTGTGTGCTGCCTGCATCCCCCGGATGGGGCTTTGCTTGTTTTTGCAGACCAGTTGCTGGCATGCTGCGGCCAGGTACTAGACCACAGACGGGGGTTGGGGACCCTTGGCTTAAGGAACATTACTCTAAGATCTTCAGTAAGAAGTTGTCCATCTGATGGACAGCCTAGTGATGATGATGGATTGTGAAGGTCCCAAAAGGGAACTGGATTTTTTTGTTTTTTTCTTTGAAAACGTCTCGCTTGTCATCCAAGAGAAATTCTAAAGAACTGAAGAAGCTTCTTGGATGAGAAGCAAAACATTTTCAAAGAAGAAAACCAAGGAAGTACAGTTGCCTCTTGGAAAAGCACCTTTGGGACAACCATGACTTGGATGAGTGAGAATCTCCATAGGCAGGATTGTGAAAGCATTGTTCACAAAATTAGAAAAGATTCAGCAAGAAGAAGCAGGCTTTGAAACATTTTCCTTCAAGGGAGATGGCAGGGCACTACAGCAACTCTGGAAATGGGGTTAATCCTAATTGCCTGGCTATGGTGTGTGACTCTTCAATTGTTGTGATAACATAAGCCTTGGCTGCAGACATCACCCTTATCTCTGTCTTGAAACCAAGAGCAAAGATTTGATGGATGTGCTTATTATCCCTCCCTTGATTTATAGCCAGCCTGTAGGTTCATGGCTGTTGGCTGACATCAGTATGCATGGATTATTCATTCCCTATTTCCCTGAAAAATTCTCCCTCCCTCTCCCTCTATGGAAGACAGTGAGATATCTCCTTGGCTTGCTACCTTTGGGTCAAAAGGTCATCTGTCTGGAATTGATGGGGAGATACAGCCAGACTTGGAATTTCTGAGTGCAGGGTAAATGTCTTTCTGTTCTCAACTTTTAAAAGGTTTTGATTTATGATAGTTAGATAATTTTACAATATTCTCAAGAAAAAAGGCCTTGAACTGAACCTCTTGTACTAACAGTAGTTCCAGTATGGTGTCTCCGCAAATATAACAGATTTACAGGCTAATGGTATATGAAAGGGACAGTCGATGACCTTGTGTTAGGATTACAGGGAATGGACTAATTAAATTATCGATCTATTTGGTTCAGTCTGGTCTTCTTCAGTCTCCTGGTGCACTTCCTTTGTTGATGGACGGCGCCCAGATTTCCAATCAGCAGACCTACCCATTGTGGTGATGGGCTTTATATTTGAGATGTGTTTGAATATTAGTAGCTTGGGTTGGTGGTTGGGCTGTTGGTTTGATCTCTGAGCTTGGCAATTTGGCTGCAAACATTTCATCTCCATTCTGGGAAGGGGAGACATCTTCAGTGTGCTTTGAATTGTGCTCGTCTGTCAGAGCACTGGCCTTTAAATACCTTTTTGTGTGATGTAAATTGGTGTGGGTGTTATTTGTCGGGATGTTTCTGAGTCATGGTCTGGTTTCAGGCTGTTTAATTGGCTGGTTGTTGTTGCTGGGCCATAGTCTTTGTGTTTAAGTATCGTCTGTGTGATGCAAATGGTGTCTATTCAGTGGTGGGAGTCAGCCGGTTCACACCCCTTTGACAATACTGGTAGCTAATTTTTTGTTGCCCAGGCCCAGAAGCAGCATCCACACTAGAGAACTGGTTGTTCCTATATCTGAATCCCATCACTGCCTACAAGGGTTGGGAATCTGGAATCAGAATCAGAATAGAGTAGAAGGGACCTTGAGGGTCTTCTAGTCTAACCCCCTGCTCAAGCAGGAGACCCTGTGTCCAGTGGTGGGATTCAGCCGGTTTGCACCACTTCACCAGAACGGTAGCTAATTTTTTGTTGCCCAGGCCCAGAACGGACTTCCAGAAGCAGCATCCACACAGAGAACCAGTTGTTCCCATATTTGAACCCCACCACTGTGTTTATTCATTTGGTTGCCTCTGAGTCATGGTCTGATTTTGGGTTGTTTGGCTGGCTGGCTGTTGTTGTTGAGACGTGGTCCAGTTTTTAGTGGGGGGGGGGGAGTTGTGATTTTTGTTGCTGTGTGGTGGAGTGCCTATTTGTTCATTTTAAATGCTGCCTTCGGGATTGCAGTTGAAGTAGTTCTTTTGTTCTCAGCAGTTGGTAGGATGGGTCAATGTCAATGTGTCAATTGGCTTATTGGTGGAGAATTCCTTGTTTTTCTTTGAAGATGTTTCACTTCTCATCCAAGAAGCTTCTTCAGCTCTGACTGGATGGTGGGAAATGGAAGGATTTATACTTCTTGAAGACAGCTGGTCATTTGCATTCTTTTTAGAGAGTTGTTGAGCCCTCCTGGAGGTTTACCTGTGTCATCAGGGAAATGTCTTCAAAGAAAAACAAGAAAGTCTAGTTACCTTATGAAAAAGCACCTTTGGGATAACTATGACCTAGATGACTGAAAATCTCCATAGACATTTTGCCTGCAAAGCTCCTATGAGAAGCGAAACATCTTCAAGGGAAAAAACCAGTCCAGTTGCCTTTTGAAAAAGCACCTTGAGATAACCATGACTTGGATGACTGAGAATCTCCGTAGACATCTATCTGATGTATGTCTTTCTCATCAAAAATCACGGGCAGCTTAAAAATTGGGAACTTGCTATCTCTTCATTAAAATGCACAAACTCTGTTCAGTCTACCTGAACACAGCAAGCCCTGTCAGTGGCTATATCTTCATTTAACATTCTGAGGGCAAGAAGTATTGCACAAAATTCATTTCTTCATAATACTCTTAGAAGGCAGTCTACATCACTAGCTATTCTTTCTGGCAGGGACTTGTCTCAAATTACACTTGGAACTGGGGAATGGAGAGAGAAGGAGCAATTTGGAAATAGATCAACCAACAAAATCCAGCAATGAGTTTTCCACATTTCCCATCTGGCTCACAGTATCATAGCCTAGTTGTCAGTGAATTGAGATTCACAGACAAATGCACAGAACGGTTATGCCATTCTGGCTGTGTATGTGTAACTGGAGAGCACAGCTCACCTTGTGAGCCACACCATCCGGCCTCTTCATTTAGAAAAATATACAACTTTTACCTCTTAGCTCTCTTGAAATGATTTGTGGAGAAAAACTGTTGGGCCTAGTCAGCTCCCAACAGTCCTTTGTTTCAGATCATGTGTTCATAATGTCTTGTGTTCCCATTTTGATCTCAAAGTTTTGATCATTCTAGAACAGTGGTTCTCAACCTGTGGGTCGGGACCCCATTTGGGGTCGAACGACCATTTCACGGGGGTCGCCAAACAAGGCTGTCCGCCATTTTTTTCCCCTTTTCTTTGGCCACGCCCCTGGCACCCAGTGATGTATAAGTGGTTGGGGGTCACCACAACATGGGGAACTGTATTATGGGGTCGCGGCATTAGAAAGGTTGAGAACCACTGTTCTAGAATGATCATAAAATTTCCTTTCCTTTCCTCTCCTCTCCTCCCCTCTCCTCCCCTCCCCTCTTCTTTGCTTCCTCTCCTTTCTTCCCCTTCCCTTCCTCTGTGCAACTCCAACAGAATTTCCTTCTGAGCAACTGTGAACAGGGTTGGTTTTCATTTCCAGCTTACCACATATAAAGGCAAATTGCAATCCTAAAGCACAATAGAATACCCTGAAACTTGTTAGTCAAAATAAAGCATACACAATAGTGCTAATATTGATAAAGCTGAGTTTTTAGGTGACAGAAACACAGCTCCACTGTGATAATTCCCACACATTTCCTTTATCTAGACGATTTCTCAAGGGATGATCACTAAGCACGACTCTTGCTAAGTAACTGACTCTATAGGAAACCATGAAATGATGCTCAGTTATGTCCACAGCACCGGCCAAGTGACAGCCATTGAAGACAGGCAAATCACTATTTGACATTGCATCCAACAACACTGTGTTGGCTTACGTGCAGAGAAACTCTCTTGTCAGTTCCTGCATAACGACCTTCCCTATGTTGCTTCCATTTGTTTCTGGCTCAGTGTTGTTCAGTTTGACTGGTGATATCTTTCCAGGATCTGTGGCAGAGGCCTTTCCTATTAGCTAATTCCTGATTCTTCTGAATTAGGATTTGAACTTCTGCCTTCAAAGCATACCCTTCACCATGCATCTTGAATGTTTCCTCAGTCATACCTAACTTTTATCAGAAAATTCCAGTAGCCCTCACCAGGGTCAACTCCACTATTTGTAGCTTGAAGCAGAGCCTTTGGCTGTGAGATTGAGATCTCCCAAACAGACCTTTGAGCCCCACAATAATTAACTTGCATCATTTAGGTCCGTCTGCTGTCATCAGGTAACATGATGGAAGATCACCTGTTCCCTTAAGGTGCAGCTCTCAGTCTCTGTTTGGTCTCTTATGGTACATCTTTTTTTTTTTTTTGCTTTCATTGCTATGGAAGTTTCTTTGGCTGTTTTCATCCCACGTGTTTCCGTGATGACTTTAAAATCTGCCAATGATGCTATTTGAGCTTTCAGAGTCATCCATCCTAAGATACTACTAGGCAGTTCAGCAGAAAAGACTCTTGCAAGCAAGAAGCATCTTGTTCCTATTTTCTCAGCCGGAGGTCTTGGCAGAAATGCTTCATTTCCGGAGACAGAATGAACTTTTAATGTACCAAGAAAGAACATCTTTAAGGGAAAAAAAATGAAAGCAAGGAAGAAAAGAAGTCATGAAATGTTGATAAGTGAAGCCACGTTAGATTAAATCAAGTAAATCATCACCTTTCTCAAAGGAGATAGGATTCCGTAGATTTTCCAACACTGTGCTTTCCACTTCTGTTGACCACATTCTAACAGAATTCCAAAATTCTTTTATCTCTGTGGATAAGTAAACATACGTGGAATGCTACAAGATTATTGAAGGAACAGGCAAGTCCCAGATGTTACCTGTTCAATGTTTCCAGATCCAGGAGACATCTGTCTTCCCTCTCTTGGTGCCCTCCAGATGTGTTCAGTCTGACTTCCAACCAGCCACACTTTTAGAAGATGCCAATAAAGGCACATTGATTATTGGACAATGCCTCACGTGATGCAGGAATATTGTATTGTCAGTCTTGATATTGATGTCTGTAATGGCTTGATTTTATAGAATTTTTTTTTTCTTGCTGTATTTCTTGCTATTGGTTTTACACCTAAATTGCAATGGCCTTTATTCTAAAATGCATGTGTTGTATACTTTTAAAAAAAATAAAAATAAAAAATCCAATCCCTGTACCTAGAAATGAAGGAATGAGTACAATGTCAAAAGAAAGGCTTTGGCACATGTTTGAGTTGCAAACACTCTATATTTCAGTTTTATGAGCTGAAAAGCTTTAGGAGGAAATGTGGTCTGTGATTAGATGACTTCTATAGCTGTGTCCCCTAAGATGGAATCAATTATTCATTGCTGACTGGCCTGTAGGCCTCATCGGCCTTGTTTCATTCTCTTTGAAGATAGAGGAACCAGGGTTAACAGTGCTCAGAGCAAGCAGGAGTGATTAAAATGAACAGTAAAAGCAGAAGAGCAGTGAGGAAGAGTGTCCGAGGAAGGATGAGTGTACCAAATTGGCTCATTTCCTAGTCTGACCTAGAAGATGATCCAAAGGGATGCAAGGCAACCTGAACACAAGATGTTGAGACTCTAGAAAGAGTACAGAGAAGAGCAACAAAGATGATTAGGGGACTGGAGGCTAAAACATATAAGGAAAGGCTGCTGGAATTCGGTATGTCTAGTTTAATGAAGAGAAGGACGAAGGGGGACATGATAGCAGTGTTCCAATATCTCAGGGGCTGCCACAAAGAAGAGGAAGTTAAGCTATTTTCCAAGGTACCTGAAGGAAGGACAAGAAGCAACGGGTAGAAACTAATCAAGGAGAGAAGCAACCTAGAACTAAGGAGAAACTTCCTGACAGTTAGAACAATTAACCAGTGGAACAACCTGCCTCCAGAAGCTGTGAATGCTCCAACACTGGAAGTTTTTAAGAAGAGACTGGACAGCCATTTGTCCAAAATGGTCTAGTGTTTCCTGCCTGAGCAGGGGGTTGGACTAGATGACCTCCAAGGTCCCTTCAAACTCTATTATTATTATTATAACACTCCACCAGTGAGACTTGGCAGGCATCGCTAATTTTGTGCATCACTTCCTGAGCTTTCTTTTCCATTCTGGCAAAGGCTCAGTCTGAGGTTTCAGCATCTGAGGGAACCAAACTTGGCTTTGTCTTCAGTTTTCGAGACTTGCCAGATTACTAGAATAACCATGGACACCAAAGGAAAGATGCTGGTGGATTTTAGAATTGGGAGGGAGCAAGGGGATTTTTTTTCCCCCCAAGAAAAAGAGAGAAAGTTGAAACTGACGCTTAAAGTAAGACAGCTTCCTGGATATGTGCTGCTTTTTGTTCTACAAACTTTTCCAGTCAGTAAAGTTGTGTGAATTGATGATACTGGCAATAAACAAATAATTATCCCATAAGGCAGTGTTTTTCAACCTTGGCAACTTGAAGAGGTATAAACTTCAACTCCCAGAATTCTACACTGATGGAGGGAATTCTGGGAGCTGAAGTCCACAATTCTTTTAAGTTGCCAACGTTGGGAAACACTATCCTAAGAGTCCCCAAATCTTTTCTCAAACGTGAAGATCAGGCAAAGATTCTTCCTAGATAGTTGAATCTCTAAAGCTATTTTTAATCCAGTGGCTAGGGATGACTGAATATAGTGGAACAGAAAAACAAGGCATAAGATAATAAAAGAGAGAAATGGGATTCCTATTTATTCAGTTAAATTTGATATCATTGCCGTAATTACGCCAATACTTTCTTCCAGCTCCAAACTTTTTAAAAATAAAAATTAGCTTATAAACTTCCAATAAATTAGATTAGATAACTGTAGACTAGTCTTGTGTTAGTGACCTTTTCTGTTTGCAACACAAGTCCAAGCCTATGGAGATTGCTAAAAATGGAAGACTTTGAAGTTGGGGCACTTAGTGACTGTTCTCCATCTGTCTTACCCTATTTAACTGGCAGTTGTTATTTCAAAATTTGCATCTATAAATTAACACCCCTGCATTCTTCTCCTCTTCCCTGTTTTAGTGAAATGTTTTGTTTTGATGAGGCATGGATTTCCTATATCTAGCAGTCCATATGTCTTTACCGCCCTCAAACTGAAGCAAAATGGGAACAGAACACCATGGAGAGTTTTTAAAGATATTGTTATTGGCAAAAATCTATGATTTCCACTAAAACGATAGCTATCCTCCTCCAGAACAAACTGGGAAAGCAAAGAAAAGAATGACTTAAGTTTTTTTTTAAATATATACCACCCATTGGAACACGCAATGTTTTCTTGTCACATAAATGATTCTCTCAGCCTTTGCTGTTGGAGATCTAAATCTTCCCCAACAGAAGAGGATTAGCAATAGGGAAAGATCAGATGGCCTGAGGTTTGTCACAAGCTGATTTATGAAGAATTCTGTAAGTCTTCAAGGAATTCATCTGAGGGTATGACAAAAGTTTATGATTGCCTTTGAGGTGGAAACTCAAAGAAAACAGACTGCTGCTACCAAACGTTTACTCAGACTACTCTCCATCTGTTTCACATTATTTATTTATCTGTTTACTTGCTTGCTTGCTTTGCATTTCGTTCTACTTTATTCCAAAACTGGGGTGGGGTTGAAAAGCTATGAGGATCAACAAATCCAAAACATAATGCTAATTTTGAACCAAGGCCACGTTGATTTCTTGAAACCCTGTGATTCACCCAATTTGACATATACAGTAATGTGTCTGCAATTTGGAAGAGGTGTAAAGGATTGGCTGGATAGCCTGATGGTGGCTTATGGCCATTTTCTTTAAACTATCTAAAAGTCAGCCTTTTTCTTATCATTTGTGTTTACTCATAGATTATCTCAGCAAGGAGATGAGTGCTAATTGTGTCCCTGTATTTAAGTGTAGAGTTTGGGAGTGATAGTTGGATGAGGTCTGTAGAGGCCAAGAATCAAATGTACTGTTAATTTTGGGTTGTGTCTGTAATGACAAATTGGAGGCGCTCAGCATACCCCTGTGAATTTTTGGAGGAAAGAATAGAAATGAATGAATGAATGAAAGCAAGGAAGAATATATATAAGGACCGAACATTGGGAATGAAACCCACTGTTTTAAATGCTGGTCCTTTAAAGCTGAAAGGAGGTGAAAAGGGGCCTGCAGTGGGAAAATCTAGTTCCTATATAAAGCTGATCATTTTATGGGTTGATTCCCTATTTGAAAGCCTGCCTGAGTTTAAATTAAATAATAAATATAGAGAGGATGAGAGTTAATTTGATCAACAGCTGATATTTGGACAACAGGCTGAGCATGACCATCATTTACTCGAAGAGAATTTGTATTGCTGTTCTACGCAAGGGATTGCCATTATTTCTAAATGAACAGTCATGCAGATTTGTGTTGTCTGCTGTGCTCTTTTCATTCATGCTTAAGCTATTTCTCAATCTCTTTTAATCTGATGGCAAAGATACCTGTTTAACCCAACCACCTTGAAAACTGGAGAATAATATAGGGTGTGGGCCTTATACCATTACCAATGAAGGAAAAAATTTGTAGCTCAGGGTTGAAATGAGGGGTCCTCGGTGCTCTCTGAGCTTGCTTGTTTTCCTGAAGATGTTTCATTACCCAAACCTGGTAAAATTATCATGATGATGTTACCTATTTGGGGTGATGAAATGTCTGCAAGAAAACAACCAAGCTCAGAGAGCACTGAGGACCTCTTGTTTGTGTCATTTACTGATTGACAGACAAATGCAAGGTGGTACCAATTCTAGCTAGCCAATATGTTGAGAAAACAGGACAGAAACAATGCATAAATCCAACATTTATGCTGCCTTTCCTCTTATTCCTGTTGAAATTGATCACAGGAAAAGTCTGTTAAAATACAGCCATTGTGGCTGAATATTTTTATTCATTCCAATTAACAAGAAAGTCTTGAGTGGAGGTTCTTTTCCTCTTCATGTGTACCACCTGGACAGCAGTAAGAAGCTCTAACCAAAGACACTCTGGCTTGTTTTCAGATTCCAACTATGAAGGGGGAGGGCACTAAACATAGAGGAGCTTCCAGCCAGGCCTAACTTGGCATGGCTAATGCAATGCCTTCCAGGATAATACTCTCCCTAATGCTGGAAGACTACTTATTTTTCTAACCAATGCTACAAAACTGGAGATATTCTGGGACAGGGCTAGAAATGTTAACAAAAAGCCACAATGGACTTCTGTGGGAAGTATGCGTAAGTCGATGTGAAGAAATTTTATCTCAGCCATAACTATGATGTTGGGATGCAAGTATGAACAAAATAGAGTTATGCATGACATGTACTTCATCATTTCTGCCCGGTGCCCTTCTCATTATAAGTACTGATGTTTTGGATGATATATTATCTCTTTTTGGTGATCAGTAAATGATCAGTGGTTTTAGAAAAGGGTGACTTAAGACTTCACAGTGATGATACTCAGTTCAAAATAAAGCACTTGGATTCTCTTAAACTTTTAATGTGTTGTGGGAAAGGAGAGGGTAGGATAAATAGGGTTTGTTCTCTAAATCTGTCTTGAAGCAATATTTCTTGTACTAGGACAATTCAAAGGTCACAAAGTGTGCAAACTTTCAGGATATCCAGATTTTTTCATGGGGGATGAAGTCCTCAAGCAGACTGAGATGACAGCAGGAAAACAACAACCACTGATTTGATATCAAAAACCTAAAATCTGTTCAAGAAAAATGGAAACCGCTTCTAAAGCAGCCATGTGAATCTTGCAAAACATATAGTTGCTTTAGCAATTTGAAAAGTTATGCATTTCAACTCCTGGATGGTGCAAAGAACTTCTTTTAAATCTTTGCATAGTCCTAACCACAGGAAGAAGACTCCTGCGAGTCCCTTGGACTGCAAGGCGATCAAACCGGTCAGTCCTAGAGGAGATCAACCCCGACTGCTCTTTAGAAGGCCAGATCCTGAAGTTGAAACTCAAATACTTTGGCCACCTAATGAGAAGGAAGGACTCACTGGAGAAGGGCCTAATGCTGGGAAAGATGGAGGGCAATAGAAGGAGGGGACGACAGAGAATGAGATGGCTGGATGGAGTCACTGAGGCAGTAGGTGTGAATTTAAATGGACTCCAGAAGATGGTAGAGGACAGGAAGACCTGGAGGAACATTGTCCATGGGGTCGCGATGGGTCGGACACGACTTCACAATTAACAACAACAACAACAAAACCACAGGCAACATTGTACACCCTTATGGATAAAGTATCAAGGTAAATTGGCATTTCTTCCAGACCAAAGGATTGTTTTTTTTCTTTTTCTTTTTTTAATCTGACAGCTCCTGCAAAAGCAAAGATAAAAGGACTAAGTTTCCTCTGAGTTTGGAAGCATAGTTGTTCTTACAAGGAAGGCTAGAGGATTTGTTTGGCTTCTCAGTTTCAAACCTTTCCTATGAATTTAGAGGTCCAGAAGACGATCTCAGCAGATATACAACTGGTTTAACCGAAATCACAAACTTAGCTCCAGATGCTTACTTATACTTTAACCAAACAACTGCATTCTGTTTCCTGTCTCAGCTAAAATGAGGGAAAGTGAATACATCAATATTACAAAGCTGTGTTTAATAACTTTAATATACCCAAAGGCGGCCATATCAGGACTGCCACCACATTCATTCATGCACATGCAGATATTTTATTCATGCATACATGTAAACTTCCAAAATGATTGGGAAGAGGTTTTCCGGACCTCTTGTGAACATAACATCTGTTTGCTATTCAAAGAAGCAGCTCAAATTTGTCCTTACAAACCTGAAAAATAATTGCTTCTGCTTTAATAGTCACATTAATATTAATACCCTTAACAATGACAATATGTTTGTTATTTATTTTATTATTCTCACATTTATAGATTTCTATCTTAAGGTGGCTGGTCAGTATGATAAGGCCATTAGTTTAAGGCAGAGGTTTTCAACCTCAGGAACTTTAAGATGCATGGGCTTCAACCCCAAGCATTCCCCAGCCACAAGGGAAACTGTGGGAGTTGAAATCCACGCATGTAAAAGTTGCTGAGGTTGAGAAACATTTCTTTAAGGAATCGACACATACCAAAATGCAGATGTTGCTCTAGCTGTTTGTATGTAATGGGAAAGGAGTCTCTTTCTCACTCACTCAAACACATATACACACCCTTACTCAGAATCCCATTTATGTACCCTGTCATTTGCCCTTTCCCAAGAAGGAGGCACTGCAATTGGCAACGGTGGCCAGAGTTGATGATTAAAAACAATTCATCAAAACACACAAACTGACTGAGCACTGCAAACCTTTCAGCCTTCCAAAGTTCCTGGTTTTGACTCCCGGTCTAATATGGAGTCTAATTGGCTTAATCTTTCTAGCATGACCGATAGTTTTAGTCATCAAATAGAACATTTCTTCCCTGAAGATTCCATGAATTTGGTTCACCACAAACAACTTCCATGTTCATTTCTACGTCTAGCCCCGAATTCTCATACTAGGTCACTCTTTTTGAATCAGGTCAGTGCCTACATTAATAAGTTTATAGAGTGGGATAGGGGAGTCCACTCAGCCTGATTTTTTAATTGCTGTTTCTGAGTTTAATGAACACGTAACTGCCAAGAAACATCAGCAGTGGACCGCAAGATCCTTGGTCAGTTTGTTGATTTATTAAAGCTCAGGATTTCCAGTTTAAAAGACCTGCTTTGTCCCTGATTTATTTGATTGTTTTCTTGCAATTTCAGCTTGGTGGAAAAGTGACAGACCTCAAAGTGGCATGCAGGATGTTTTTAAAATGAACGGGGGCGGGATCTACCAACAGTTCTGAAATCTAATTGGCAAGTTCACATGGGATTAATTGACAAATAGGCAGCTAGATTCAGCAATATAATTATGCACTCCCCTTGAGTAATAACTATTTGGGGCTATTTGGTTGATGAGCTCCTGCATTTCAGAAGGTACCATCACCTGGGAAACAGGGAATACAGTATACCTGTTTCCCCCTCTCCAGGTCTTAGCAGCTTTGAGTCTTCTGCCACAATTAAAGAAGAGAAGGACGAGGGGGGGACATGATAGAAGTGTTCCAATATCTCAGGGGCTGCCACAAAGAAGAGGGAGTCAAGCTATTCTCCAAAGGGCCTGAAGGCAGCACAAGAAGCAATGGATGGAAACTAACTAAAGAGAGAAGCAACCTAGAACTAAGGAGAAGTTTCCTGACAGAACAGTTAATCAGTGGAACAACCTGCCTCCAGAAGCAGTGAATGCTCCAACACTGGAAGTTTTTAAGAAGAGACTAGACAGCCATTTGTCTGAAATGATTTAGGGTTACCTGCCTGAGCAGGGGGTTGCACTCAATGACCTCCAAGGTCCCTTCCAACTTTATTATTATATTACATATTATTATATTATATTATTATATATTATATTAATTCTGCCTTCGTTTCAATGAAGTTCAGCTGCGGCTTGATGTTCTTTCTGAGGGATGAAATGTCTCTTGCTTTGCAAACTCCAGTGAGCATTTTCAGATCACAAGCAGGTTGCAACTGCCCAGCTGATGCTTTATGAAGCATCTCAATGCTCCTTCTAGCTTGACTGATTTCTCAGCATTGAAACAGGAGGTTACTTTCGCAGAGGCAGGAGTGCCAAGTAGAAAACAACAAATCTCTTTTCATCCTTCCTCATAGGGGTGAGAGGAGGGAGGAAAGGGCTAGGAGGCATCACCTCCTTTCTCCTTTCTTGAGAACCAATTACTGGAGTCTTTGGGGATTTTTAATTATAAACAGGAGCAGGACCTCTCGCCCTGATTAGGGGAAGCAGGGAGACAATGGCTGAGGTCGTGTTTGCTTTTCATTCTGGATTAAGGATCTTTCATTGTTTCCAAAGCTCATACTGTAGATGATAGCCTTGAGGATAATTAGTCTGAATTTTGCCTGTGCTCCTTTTATACTTTGCTTCTCCCCCTCATTTCCCAGAGTACTCCCTTGTATGGACATGTAACACAAACTCCTTAGTTTTCCTTCTATCAAGTTCTCTTGTGGGTTGTGCATCTCTGGATCAATTTCACCTGGCATGAACTTTGGTTCCCACTAAGAAGAGAGAGTAGCAATAGTACTTAGATTTATATACCGCTTCATAATTCTTTACAGCCCTCTCTAAGTGGTTTAGAAAGTCAGCCTATTGCCCCCAACAATCTGGGTCCTCATTTTACTGACCTCAGAAGGATGGAAGGCTGAGTCAACCTTGAGCCGTCAGGATTGAACTCCTGGCAGTGGGCAGAATTAGTTTGCAATACTGCATTCTAACCATTGTGGCATCACGGCTCTATAAAAGAACCTTCCATTTCATTGTAGCACTGTCTCAAGTCAAGCAATATTCCTATGGAAAGTATCTTCCAAGTTCTAGAAAATGATTATGAATAGGCTACACAATGTAAACCAAGAGACATAGAAGTAGAAATATTTTAGCATTAGTTGTGTAGCTTATCGGGTTGGGATCTCCAGCATTTCTGGTCTTGGGCGAGCATTTCAATGTCTTGCCATGTGATGTTTAGAATCTTTAAGTCTTCCATGAATGTTCTTTGCCATGTATTTCAAGGGCATCCTCTTGGTCATTTGGCATGGGTGTGTGTGTGTCTGTTCCATCTCATTGCCATCTTGGGGATTTGATTGTTTTCTTTGCAGAGAATATAACCTGCAAATGGGAGTCTTCCGTGTGTGACAATGTTATGTAGTTTACAGGAAAAATTCTGTAACTTTTGGGAGAACTAGAATGCTGGTATATTACTGATGAATGATGTCAATGTATACGCAGATGCTGCTCTACTTATGACCATTTGATTAACAATGGTTCAAAGTTACAACAATGGTGGAAAAAAGTACTGTATTTAAGGCCCATCCTCAAAGTTGTGGCTGTTGTACCACCCCCCATGGTCACGTGATTGTTATGTGGGCAACCGGCTCTCATATACTACATTTGCAACATCTTCAGGTCAGGTGATCCTGACCCACCTACTTTCATTTCCCTCTTTCCCCAGTACTTTCTCTGCATTTGCTCCCACCTTCTTGCTACTGTAATTTCCTCCCTTTCACCCTATGGCAAATTATTCCCCCCCAGACTATGATGCCTAATCTTGAAACGAGCATAAAACAAAGTTGGTCAGTTAAAGGAGAATGGGTCCTAAGTGAAAGCTATTCTGAATTTACGGATTCAGCATTCACTTGAAGCCAGGTTCTTCGGCCATGACCTTACTCATAATGCAGTGCCTTTGCATCTGTATGAACATATCTGCCAAACTATCTTTCCTACTCCTATTTGATTTATTCTGATATGTGCATTTTGGTGGATTTATATGCCAAACAACATGAGCTGGAGAATTTCCCAAATGTCTGGAGCCCAATGAATAGTTGCTTTAATTACCTCGAATGAGATCATGGAATAATTGGAATGCTCTGATGAATATTCTGCTAGGTAACTTACGCTCTCTCTCTCTCTCTCTCTCTCTCTCTCTCTCTCTCTCTCTCTCTCTCTCTCGCTGTCTCTCTCTGTGGTTTTACTTTCAGGTGTAACATGGTAGAGAGACATCATGGACCACTATGCTTCTTCTCCCCTCTTTTGCTTCTCATGCGTGTTAAATGTCAGCCTCTAAAGTCATGCCATATGTTGTCTTCGTAGATATAAAAACTGAGAGGTGTAATATCTGTGCAATCATTAGTCATGCTGATGACAAGGCACAACCTGCTCACCAGAAACAAGACGCTCAAGCAATTCTTCGCAGCTGGAAATCCAACATCAAAAGAGTAAGTATGGTTTCAATGGAATGCAACAGTCTCCTTCAGTGACAGCGTTCTGTAAATAACATTAATGTACTTTGGCACTGTTCATGTCTCCGTGTTTCCTTTGTTCTCATGTAATAGGTAGCATTATTATTCACCCACTAGTTAAGCAAGAGCCAATTTTCAGACTACGAAGCTAAGGAACTCTTCTTCTTGAACACATTTGTGTAATTAGAACCGTTCCTGTGCCATTGGAATTTGAACCTTGCTGGAATCACATGGGGTTTTGTGTGTATGCGATCTGTCTTCTCTTTCTCACTATGCTTTGGACTTATTTATTTATTTCATCAATTCATATGGCCATCCATCTTGCAAATATGAATTGGGGCACCCAATGACATGCCAAAACTATAGGAAAAAGAATAGCAACAGAGAGTTCGGCCTTCAGTGGTTGCACAGGGCAAAATCAAACCGAACAGAAACAAACATCTCTCAACAGGCCATCTCACCTCCTGACCTTCTGTCTCTGGAGCACATCCAAGTCTTCAACACTGTATGAGATGCTGGCAAGGTCAGGGCCAATATAATCTCATGGGGTATGGTGTACTAGGGGACAAGTGCTGTAACAGAAAAGGGACATTTCCTTCGTCCTATTAGATGACATTCTTTAACTGAAAGGACCTGGAATGTCCCTTCCAGTAGGATCAAGTGGGATGGATAGAAACCTCTTTTTTCTTGCCACAGTTGTTAAGTGAATTGCTGCAATTAAGTGAATTATGTAGTTGTTAAGTGAATCCGGCTTGCTTCACTGCCTTGGATTGACAAAAGCGGGCTTAGAAAGTTCTAAATGGTGATCACATGAGCCTGGGATGCAGCAACCCTTATAAACACATGCCAGTTGCCAAGCACCCAAATTCTGATCACGTGATCATGGGGATGCTGCAATGATCGTAACTGTGAGGACTGGTTTAAGTCAGTTTTCTCAGTGCTGTGGTAACTTCATACAGTTGCTAAATGAATGGATGTATGTTCAGGACTACCTGTATCATATCTTCAGAGGCTTGCTGGGCTCTCTGGCTAGCAGAGTAGCTTCACAGAAAACAGTATTTTTTTTTTCACCATGGTTTCTACTTTTCCTTCCATTCTGTTTCAATGGCCTCTTACCTCTGGCTTCTTCCAAAGCCAAAAGGTTGACCTGAGGAAGCTCCAATTTCCCTCCAGATCCTTGTACTCTTAATGTCCGTGTCCAAGACTCCCTTTTCACCACTCAAGCAGTTTAAGCCTTTCAGATACAAATCTGCCAGCAGCCCGTTTGTTCTTCTGTCTTTTGGTGGGCTTTTGTGACAGCACCAAATGTTCATCTCAAGTAATTGTTTTCAGGACCACTGGACTCTTGATGTCCTCCTCAGAAGATAAACTGAAATGAAGGTGCTTCTGGGCACATCCATGCTAATGTGCCAAAACAAAACAAAAGCAGCATGGTTCCCAACACATCCTTGACCGTGTTCAGAAGAACCAGGTGTTGTGAAAAAAATATTTACAGAGCATGAATAGAACCTTTAGAGGTTGGTGAGGACTTTGTAGTTTTGAGGCTGAAATTTCTGGGACTGAAATGGCAAAAGTAAATTTGTATTTTAGTGAACCGTCAGTACAATGTAGTCTACACATTGGGTTTTTTTTTCTGGAGGAGCGAGTGTTTCTTTATCTTTGGTAGAGCTAACATTTCAGGAAAAAAAGACTGACATATTCCTGGATGGATTGGTGGGCTCTAAGGATACCAGACATCCATGTGTTCTACAACCATAGATTCATAATACTGGAGACGTTCTTGTAGAGCCATTTCTGCTTAACATATGGCAGTCAACTTCTACTAAAATATTTCTATCAACGCTAGATAGGCCAGAGAGTGTGCAGAGCACTAATTTGCTCACAGTCATCTCCCTTTTCACCTCATTATTATTATTATTATTTAAATCAAAGGGGCACATTAACACACAGTTGATCTTAACTTCCAAGACTGCTTGTGGGATAGGTTGCATCAAACATTTCAGAAAATAAAAAATGACAGGAAAATTGCAACCCAAAACTCTTTGAAAAAGTCAGCTGACTTGCCAGGGAAATTTCTACTGAACTGCATTGGAGGGGAGGGTTGGTTGTTGTTGTTGTTGTTGTTTGTTTTCCAATCTCTTTCTCTCTCCCAAAATTTCCTGCCTCTGAACTCATCTCCACCTCCAACGCCTTGCGCTGTTTGTCCTCATCCTGCCCTCTTGCTCTGCCTTGATGGGAAGGCAGCTTACCACGTTGTCAGCCTGGAGCCATAACTGTGGTATTTACTGGAAGAGACACTGAATTTGGGGTTTTATTTACTACAATTCTTCATGCTTTGCTTCCCAGATGCTGTTTGTGTAGGAGTACAGAGACTGTAATGAAACACTGATGTTCTGTGGTTTACTTGAATTGCAGAGATAGCAACAGTAGCTGCTCTTTTCATTTTCTTTTCCTTTTCTTGCTACTACCTAATGAACGTGGTATCATTGTTAGACATTCCAGGAACAGAGCAGATGTTGTGCTGCTTCACTGACTGATCTCATCTATTTTTTGACCTGAATGTCGCTATTCCGAAATTCTACTTGCTATAGAACCCATGACCTCAAATCAAGAAAATATCATTGTTCTAGAAATGTAAAAAGTTGAGAATTGATTTTAATGTCTGATTTTACTGCAACAGAGAGAGTTGGAAGTCAATACCTTGTGTTTCTTCCTCCCCCTTTCTTCACACCATTTTTGCTTTCCCTTTTCTACTGCTGTCCTCTATTATTTGCTTTTGTATTTTCACATTTTATGTTATAAATGAATAAAACTAAGAAAAGAAAGAAAGAAAAGAAAATATTATTGTTCCTTCTAGAAATATCTCAGGGGCTGCCACAAAGAAGAGGGGATCAACCTATTCTGCAAAACAGCTGGAGGCAGGACAAGACACAATGGATGGAAGCTTATCAAGGAGAGAACCAACCTAAAACTAAGGAGAAATTTCCTGACAGTGAGAACAATTAATCAGTGGAATATGTTGCCTCCAAAAGTTGCAGGTGCTTCCAACATTGGAGGTTTTTAGGAAGATATTGGACACCATTTGTCTGAAATGGTATAGGGTTTCTTGTTTGACCAGAGGGCTGGATTAGAAGATCTCCAAGCTACCTTCCAACTCTATTATTCTGTTATTGACCTACGTTATGGATATATACAGGTTCATTCATTCAAACAGGTCTCTTTCTGGATACAATTTACCCCAGGGAGGCACAGAGAATAAACTGGGTCTGTTGATTAGAATTTTATAGTT
Organism: Crotalus tigris; assembly: GCF_016545835.1. Classification (NCBI taxonomy): domain Eukaryota; kingdom Metazoa; phylum Chordata; class Lepidosauria; order Squamata; family Viperidae; genus Crotalus; species Crotalus tigris. Next base: position 4,134,443 of record NW_024097215.1, on the reverse strand, counting down.
TGCTTGAAATTTGACTCTTTCATGGGATGAGCAGAAGAGGGCTTGAAAAAATCAGTGCCATCTTAAAGACTAAAATTGCAGTTTTTTGCAGATAGTCCCACGCAATCAGTGGATATCAGTAATACAGAATGTCTTAAAAGGGGCAATAGAACTAGCCCTATTTATCCAATCTTCTGAATTCAACAGGCTTCCTACCTAAATTAAAGAATATCTGAAACTTCCTGAAACTTTCATGCTGTTTTATTGTAAGTATGGAGGCAACTTCACACCGATTATATTAACTCAGTGGCCAAGCAAACATGACTGGAAAATGGAACGAGTGCATTGAAAAAAATAGGAACGGAATGAATGAATGTCAAAAAAAAAAACAAAAACTAAAGAGCCCATTATATTTCGGTACAGTAGGTAGAAAGTGTCAGGCAGATATATTAATCTTGGGTAATTATATCATTGTAAAATATATTGGTATCATGCTGCGAAGTTGTGCATTGGAATACATTTTTGGCACACACGTTTGTGTGCTATCACATTTAAAGGAAATCAACTACCATGGCTTGATCTGTTGCACATTGTTTATAAATACATGGATCAATCTGGTACTTCAATCAACATGAAGAAAAAAGGAAATTCTACAGGTTTTTAAAAACCACTTTTCTTGAATTGAATTGCTTGCCTTTTGGAAGGAAGCATTCTCTCTTCTTTCTCTCTGGTCAGGGGAGAAGATTATTTCAAGTCAAGATTCTTGGTGGATTTCCCCCCCCCTCTACACTGATGTCTAATGAGGGTAAAATGAAGTCTCCTCTAAAACTGCACAAGGAATCGAGGAAGATTAGAAATCCTACAGCTGGGTTCTTTCTAGCTCTATTTAAGAATGACGGCAGATCCCAGACACCCTTTTAATTTCTTTTTCCTTTTTAAAAAAATTATAGCTGTTCTTGGGGATTACTGCTCTCTGGTATCTGAAAAAAAGTTCTCTCCAGATCATGAGCCCTGAACTCATTGGTTGAAGCTGACAGAATACCTTCCCCCCCCCACATAAGACTCTCTCTCTTTCTCTCTCTCTCTCTCTCTCTCTCTCTTTCTCTCTCCCTCCCTCTCCCTCTCTCTTTCCCCCCTCTCCTTCTCTCTCCCTCTCTCCCTCCCTTCCTCTTCCCTCTCTCCTCAGTGCAATACATAAAGAAATCCTTATCTTTAAAAAATGGGAATTGCAGATCCATGCATATCACCCTAGAGGTGAGAATCATTTGAGTAGAATTTAAAACAGATCTTGATCCCTCTTCCTAGTGTCCTGGATGCTGCTTTGAAAAGGTTCCTATTCAAAGCTTGGTGTTCAGCTGGAGGGAATACATTTCCACGACCCTACATTTAATTTCATTTAAAGCAATGAATAAATACCATTCTATTCCCAGTTCACTCTTCATCCTTTAGAACAAGGCTGAAGTTGACACATTCAATAAACTCTTAATATTCTATCCACCACCAACTTCTTATGTTAGGGCGACTTGTTGTCTCTTTTCAATTGGAACAATATGTGAGTGGTTTTTGTGCTAATCCTTAGAAACCTATGAAAATTCTTCCATTTAGATCAAGTCACTAAGGCAACGTTGTCAACCTGGATTAGGAGAAGCTTCATTTCAAGATAGCAGTCAGCCTAGAAGCTGTCTGGAGATGTCAGAGTGAAACTGGGATTTCCTGGGTGCAAAACAGGTGCTCCAGCCCTTCCATAAACTACCTGTTTATTTTAATGTTACTTACGCACTAGCTTTCTTTGTATATCAGGCCAGCTGTCCCAGTTTTGGTCTCCTTTAAACATGCTGGACCAATGGACAAGGACTGATAGGGAACGAAGATCAATTTCTAGAAAGTCTCAACTTGGGACAGGCTGCTATTGCAAGGCAACAGGATATTGGAATAAACTAGCAACTGGTTATAACAGTGTTAGCTAAATATTAAAGGAACATAGCAGATAGTCTTGCTCCTTATTAATTGTCAGTCTAGCCAATCTATCTCCTTATCAATTGTCAATCATCATACATGAAACTATGATGTCAGGGGCATAATGCTGTAGTTGCACACATGAGGTCACTCGCCTTCTCCTACAGATGCCCATACATCTAGACCATTAGGGTGTACCCATTGTTATAGTTTTCCAATATCCCACAGAAATTGTCATTTTTATATTTTGTAATTCTTAACTGCCTATCTCCCTCAGAGTAGGGCTCTGAGTGGTATACAATGTAATCGTATGATAATGAGTTTTATACGCTATGCTTGATCCTACTAATCAAAACTTTGGAGCAGGGGTCTTCAAACTTGGCCCTTTTATAACTTGTGGACTTCAGCTCCCAGAATTCCTCAGCCAGCATGCTTTAGAGTTATAGGTTGAGATTTGAAGGAGAGAATCTTAGATAGTTGTGCCCTTAATGTCAGCTGTGTAGATATTTGAAAACACAAGGCAGTATTTCTTCAAACCATTTTCATGAGGGGTTCTTGGTGCTGTCTGAGCTTGGTTGTTTTCTTGCAGATGTTTCACTACCCAAATTAGGTAACATCATCGATGTTACCTAGTTTGAGTAATGAAACATCTGCAAGAAAACAGCCAAGCTCAGAGAGCACCAAGGACCCTCATTTCAACCTTGAGCTACATATATTCTCCTTTATTGGCATGCATTTTCAATTGATGGCATTCATTGGTGCAAGATGGCAGCTTATATGGGTTTAAACGGCTTGGCTAGTATGTGGAGATATTAGTAACAAAGGTTACTAGCTGTAACAGCCATCTCTCTCTCTCTTTCTCATCTTTTTTCCTCATCTTTCTCCCAAAGTGTTTCTACCATCATGTTCAACCAACCTCATGAGATAGGTAGTGTGATAAGGATTGTGTGCAATCAGTTGCACAATGAAATTATTTCCCTTTGGGTATATTTCGCTGAGCGTTCAGTCCAGCCAACACTGATGAAGCAATTAAAAAGCTCTGTTTCCTGCATGCCTCTAAATGTTCAGCCAAAAGATTTAGAGTGATTGATGATGTCAGAGACAATTGTGTGCCACAGAACAGGGACCTGTTAATGAGCTTGATTTGAAATGATTGGAAAACTCTGCTCTTCAAGATTTATACTGGGATCTAAGTTGAAACTGGTAGAGCTTTAAGAAGGATAAAATCTGGGTAAATGGTAATTAGTTCAGACTGACCAGTGAGGGTGGAAGAAGTGGAAATCAATAATATTGCTGGACATTGGGAAAGACTCCTTTCCAGATGGAGAGGAAAAAAAATAGTTGAACTATTGTTCTTTATTTTATATAGACTCCTTGTCCCCCTATGGTTACCTAAAATTTGGACCAAAGTGGACTTCTTTTCTTGTTCCTCTTTCTTCTCCCAACCCCCAATTTCTTTGCCTTTGTCTCTTAATAAGCAGACTCCATAGCTTCAGGATTCCAGCATGGGCTTCCTGAAAGAGAGACTTCTCTATGTGAAGTCTCATTAATGTGGACTTAGGGCCAGCTTGGGCTCCCCAACAGTGTCTGTTTCCTCATTATAAGCCGTGCCTAGTTAGAACAATCACTTCCAACTCTTGACTTGACTCAGAAGTGGATCTTGATTGCAAACCAGTCTTCAGAGAAGCTGATTGTATGAAAAAAAAAAATTCAGGTCTCTTGTTTTGACAGCTTCAGGGAGTTAGGGGGAAGCAGAGAACAAGAGGGCAAGAAATACTCACTTAATGTGACATTTTAAAACATTGTGACAGATTCCTTCCCACTTTGGGGCCTGCCTCAGTTGTATCAACTCCTCCCAAAGGCATCTTGTATTAAGGAAGTGACCAATGCTTTCTTTCTTTCCAAAGCAAAGATGAGGTTTTGTAAAAAGAGGTGTTGATAGTTGTCGTTCTTTGATGGGAAATATATCAAAACCAGCTGCTGAACAAGCCGGCAGTTCACAAACATTCACATTTGCATCTAATTTTCTTCCCATCCTGCCCTATTAGGCTTAGAACGATGGCAGTTGGACTATGATTTTCCCTTTTTTCTTTTTTTGGTTTTTTTTTATACAGATATTCCTTGACTTATGACTAAAATTCAGCCCCAAATGGTTACTAAATGAATGGTTGTAAGTCAAGGTCTACCATGTAAATATAACATGGATAGTTCCTATATGCCAAGCAGGAGTTGACTTACCAAGCTATGCTAGGGATTTGTGGATCTCACATAATCTGCCTTGATGAAGTCTTTTGGCCTATGGATTGTCATTTAGTTTTATAGGCTGCCTGACTTCGTTATGACTCAGTGGAGATTCTGCCTTGCTATGGTGAAAGGCTATAGGAGAAATTCAGCTCCATCTCAACAAAACCAAAAATGAGGGAAGGCTGCATTTAGCCTGCAAGCTGTCCATCCCGTGGCAATGTTCCACAAAGGACAACCGAGCTCATATAGGGTGACTTTTCTGTGGCCTCAGTTTTCCTTTGTTCCCATCCCCATGTTGTCTGTAATTATAATTCAGTCTAAACATTGCTACACCAAAGACATCCCAAATGGGAGATTTCTTTGGATACCGTTCCAGAGACACAGCTGGAAACTTTTTAGGAAGTTCAAAATTACGTTTGCTTTAGCCATTTAACACAAACAAACAAAAAAGAAAAAAAAAGAAAGATAAAGAAGACAAAGAGGAGGAAACAAAACTCATTCAGCAGGTTTCTTGTTCCCTTTTCATTACATCTACAATATTTGATCTGTTCTCGTGCAATGAAATAGATACTGGAATCCCATTTTTGAAGGCTGCTGATATTGTATCACTCCATTTTTTTTATAGGGGCTGAAACCTGCGACTTGTTTAACCAGCAAGGAAATGTGAAAGACACTGACTTGTATAGAGCCAAAATGCAAACAAAACCTTTTCCATTCATAGCAGAAGCTGAGGCCAGAGAACAATAAGACAATGGCACAGTAAGTAAATCGGAAAGAATATAACAAAATGACAAAATAACAGAAGAAGACTTTGGAGGTCTTCTAGTCCAATGCCCTGCTCAAGCAGGAAGCTTACCAGGGATAGACAACCTTGGCTATTTTATGACTCGTGGACTTCAACTCCCAGAATTCCTGAGCCAGCCAGCTGAAGTCTACAAGTCATAAAAGAGCCACGGTTGCCTACCCCTACCCTATACAAAGGCTTGTCCAATCTCTTCTTAAAAACCTCTAGTGTTGTTCTCTGGAGGCAAGTCAATCCACTGCTTTGCTTACAAGGAAAATATTGGGATCTCATGTTTTTGGATCTGCAAACTACAATCTGTGCATCTTTTTCTGAAAAGAATGAGCTAGATAGAGAGACTATACTGGACAGATATCCATGTCTTCCATCATTGCACAATCCTGTCTATCACGTGGGGTTTTGACATTTTTCTTTAGATACCATCAAACTTCGATATAGGGAGCCTAACATTTACATGGTGCTATTTACTGGAGTTCTTGCAGTTAGCACCACTCTAAAATTTTCTTATACTCCACACTGCTGTTCCAACAATAAACAAATCATTACTGAGGTCAGAGAGCAAAGTCTGGTTGTTTTATATTCCCTGGTTTTACAAACTGACTTGCTCCTCTCTTTAAAATACTTGCATGGATTGTAACTCTATATATGGATTTGTACCACAACTGAAAATTGGGTTTCTCTTAACACAAAACCTTTATTTGCTCCAACAGAAATTGTCGTAATTCTTAATTTCATGTTATTATTTTCACTCTGCTGATTACTGCTGTTGAAATTCGTATATTACTTGGATTTGTAGTTTTAATATATGAATTGTTAGGAATTTTAATTGAATTCTATGAAGCTTGTAGATAATCGTTTTGTCTTTTATTTTTCCTTTTTTTGGTCTCCTTTCCCTCTTTTTGCGGGTTCCTTTTCCATTTCTTAAAAATGTTTAAAAATATAGTTTTTTAAAAAATTAAATAAAGTACTTGTATGCACTTTAGATTGCTAAGAAACCAAGGAAATGAAGCCAAGATTTCAAAGGAAAAGAGAGATTCCTCTTGGTTTTTTTCCCCGAATTCACATGTACACACAAACACCTTATCCTGGGATCCTAGGAACCAAATACTTGGTAATAAGAGTCAAATCACATTTCTGCAGCATTTGCAAGGATTTTCTTTCTTCCATTTAACTTGATAGTAACTCTTAGACAAAATTAGACCCACTGAGAGAGGCGTCTACTACTAACATATCTGTGCTGCGCCATTAAAAATCTTTCTCGGGCCAGCTCAATCAAATCCATACACCTGGAGAAACTAGTAAATATCTGAAATTCTTCTGAAGCAAATGCCGTTCACCTCGGAGATTCTTGAATGGCCTCCTGATGTAGCCATGATTATAGCGACAGAGTTTTAATTTAGACATTCTCATTTGTGGGAGACAGAAGAAGAACTGGCCCTGAGGATACATTAGCACCCCACTATGTAGGTTGAAAGGTCAAAACCAGCTTTTGCCTATTAAGGTAAAACAGAAAGGCACCCATTCCAATCATGAACAAAATTGTAAAACTGCATAGAAAAGATTCTAATAGTAGACTGGGAGTTTTTTAAAACTTATCCTGCTGTTGGTATAATCAGTATAAAAAAAGGTAAAGGTTTTCCTTTCAATCATGTTTGATGCTAAGGCACAATGCTCATCTTAATAATAATAATAATAATAATAAACTACAAATAGAAATAGAAAGACTGTGGCAAAAGCAAGCAAAGGTAGTACCAATAGTCATAGGCGCCTTGGGTGCAATCCCAAAACAACTGGAGCACCACTTGAACACCATTGGCATTGACAAATTTGCTATTAGTCAATTGCAAAAGGCGGTCTTACTAGGAACTGCTTCCATCCTGCGACGATACCTGTAATACCATCAAACATCCACATCTGCCTATCCCAGGTCCTGGGTAAGGACACGATAGGTAGACAAAATGCCAAATCCAGTCTGAACATCTGGCTGACTGTGCGATGATCAATAATAATAATAATAATAATAATAATAATAATAATAATAATAATAATAATAATAGTAACAGTAGTAGTAGTAGTAATAGTAATAGTAATAAAGTTGGAAGGGATCTTGGAGGTCATCTAGTCCAACCCCCTGCTCAGGCAGGAAACCCTATACCATTTCGAACAAATGGCTGTCCAGTCTCTTCTTAAAAACTTCCCAGTGTTGGAGCATTCACCACTTCTGGAGGCAGGTTATTCCATTGGTTAATTGTTCTAACTGTCAGGAAGTTTCTCCTTAGTACTTGGTTGCTTCTCTCCTTGATTAGTTTCCATCCGTTGCTTCTTGTCCTGCCTTCATGTGCTTTGGAGAATAGCTTGACTCCCTCTTCTTTGGGGCAGCCCCTGAGATATTGGAACACTGCTATCATGTCCCCCCTCATCCTTCTCTTCATTAAACTCTTCATCTCCGTTTGTTGGCCAAGGGAGCCAATGTTGTCCGAAGACAATTTCCATGGTCTTGTGGCTATACACCAAGGTACAGGAAATGCTGTTACTTTCCCACCGAAGTGGTACCTATTTATCTACTCGCATTTGCATGCTTTTGAACTGCTAGTTGGGCAGGAGCTGAAGCAAGGAATGGGAGCTCACTCTTGTCATGCAAGACTCGGGTCTCAAACCCAGGCTATCAGCGTTCCAGCTGATAAGGTCAGCATCTTTAACAGTTGAGCCATCATGCCCCCTTATAACCAGTTTAGATACACTCTCATTAAGCATAGTTTCATGATGGTAAATCAACAGTATTTCTGAAAAGGTAGGATTGCAGCTTTCTCTTATCTGGGTCTTTATGACCCAACCCACCTTAGTACATGCTGGCCTAAAGTTGCTGCTGAGAAAGGAATTTTGCCGTATAACTAATTTTGCTCCATAGCTGGTCATTTTAACCTACCACACAAGATTTGTTTGGAGAATGCGTTGGGAAAGTGAATACTACCAGCTTTGACTTTTAAACAAGCTTTTAGAAGGCTATGTTGAAGTTACATATTTTTTTTCTCTCTTAAGGCTGGAACAAATTGAGAGATTGCAGGTTTCAAATACGAACCTTGAGTTCCTGTTGTCCTAATGTTGAATTTGTAGGAACCTTCATGAACCATCTGGGGGTTTGGTTTGAACTGAAAGTTGACATAAAAAATAAACCATAATTTATAACCCTGGGTCAATTTCCCTCTCCTTTTTAGGAACTAAAATTAGCTCTCTTCCTTCTTTTCTGACATCTGCAACAGACTTTCCTCTCACATCAACACAAACCAGATTCCTTGGCAGGTGTTACATTTTAATGACTTTAAATCCTACAATGGGTCTTCTGATTCACCCTGTTTTTCCGCCTTTGTGGTCTTCAAGCACAATTCTGTGGGTTAATTAACCATTGTCTTGTTTTAATTATGTGCTTACATGAGCCCAGAGGCCAGGCAGTGTGTGTCTGAACCACCCTAGGAAGGGAACAGAAGTTTCAACCTTCATCAGCAGTGGCTTAGGAATGAACCATTGTGACGATAATTATGGACAAAATTTTCCCAAAACTTAAAATGACTGACTCAAGCAGACAGAAACAAATCAATCAAAACAGTGTGTATTCTTACTGAAACCTATAAAGATTTGGTAAGGAAAAAGGAAAGTTTGTGCATCCTGAATGTGTATCAAAGACACATGTCGTTTTTTGGTTTTTTTTTTTAAAAAAATGTCATGTTGGGTTCAAAGAAAATGAATAACCTTTTCCTGCAAGTCTGGGGTGGAAAATGAAAAATTCTGGAAAGGCAGTTTCCATGTGATTCCTTTTTCCGCCTCCACACAACCCTCCCCCTTGAGAGTCACAGAGAAAAAAAATGGCAAACTTTCTTTTAAAAATATCCTCAAGGTACAAAAGCAAAACGAATGTTAAAGAAAACAATAAATCAACATAAATTAACAAACGTCTGGGATAAACATCCAAAATAGATCCAAAAGCCATCTAGGATTGCCATATAAATTAAACAGAGATGTTTAACCTTGACTACAGCAGGGTTGAAGGCTAGGATTAAAAAGAGGTCAGTCACAATCAACATATAGTAAGATTAATATTAATATAAAATAAAGCCAGCAACTTATACAATTCCTCCCCTTCAGCGTTAGTAATTAATAGGCTGTATGCCAGATATGTATATGGGGATAGTGTTTATTTATTTTCTTTATAAAAATGTCTGTGTGCTGCTTTTAATAGGTTTTTTTTGTCTTCAAATCAGTCTTGACTCTTGGCCTACCAGAGGTTTTTTTTGGCAAGATTTTCAGAAATGTTTGCCTTTGCTTTCTTTCTGGAGCTAACAAAGAGGGATTCACCCCAAATCCTCCACCTGGCTTCAAGTCGAAGGCAGGACTAGAATTCACCATCTCCCGGTTTCTAGGCCAGTGCCTTTAACCACTATACAAGTGGTGTCCAAACTTGGCAACATTAAGACCTCTGAGTTTCAACTCTCAGAATTTCCCAGCCAGCCATTCTGAATTCTGAAAGTTGAAATCTACAAGTCTTAAAAAAGAAACTGAAGTCCACAAGTCTTAAAGTTGGACACCTCTGCACTATACTAAACTGGCTTTCTTCTTGTTAATATTGTGTTTATCAGTAAAGCATTACCTGAAGCTGGTCTCCAACTCAGCCACCACCTTGCCCTGGTTCAATAGTCATCAACTGGGAAAGCTCATAGCAATAGCAATAGCGCTTAGACTTATATACCGCTTCACAGTGCTTTAAAGCCCTCTCTAAGTGGTTTACAGAGTCAGCATATTGCCCCCAAGAATCTGGGTCTTCATTTTACTGACCTCGGAAGGATGGAAGGCTAAGTCAACCTTGACCTGGTGAGAATCGAACTGTTGAACTGCTGGCAGCTGGCAGTCAGCAGAAGTAGCCTGCAGTGCTGCATTCTAACCATTGTGCCACCACAACTCTTTTTAGCCAAGATACCCACTTTTCAGCCCCATGACTTCAGATGCCAAGGTCACCAAGCTCCACCATGGTTTTCTGAGTTCTGGGATTCGAGGGAGAGAATCCATTGGGCTCCGTAAGCCTTGGCCAGGGTGAAGCCACCGGTTCTCTGCTCCCTTCACATCTGCTCTTGGTTAACCATGCCCAGCTCACTGGGGGACACAGAGAGAGGGGACAAAGCAACCGGCTCATGAAAGCCACCTTTGCTGGAGGGTTCAGGAAGAGGCTGGAGGCACATGGAGAGCAGTGAAAGGGGACTTTAATGGGAACCAAATGCAGATGGAGGACTTGTGCCCCCCTGCCATTTTTCCTCCCCCCCCCTTCCATTTTTTTCCAGCCATTAGCATTCCTCAGACACCTGTAGGCACTTAAATCCTTGGCAGCCAACAGAAAACATTTTCTTTTTCTTTTGTGCCATGTTTGTTCACAAAAAGAGACACGTGCATTTGGTTTCAATTACAAGGAGCTGCCAACCACAGGGAGCTCCTTATAAAATCCAGTGTGGAGGAACATGGGATAAGGAAGGAGACGGAGACACAGATCTTCTTTTTGGAAGCAGCTTTCAAAAGCAGAACTGAATAGGCTTCTTCTCCTCAAAGACTGGAGCTTATGCCATCTGCCTTGGAAATAGCAGCAATGTTTCCTCAAGAGGCCTTCTTTTCTAGTTGATGCTGATTTATCAAGTGGAAGCAAGGGACTTGACAATTTCTTCTTCTTCTCCATAGCCCCTGCCCCCCCAACACCCCAAATCTATGCTTGAATCTGTGATATTTCTTCTTCTTCTTGTGCCATATCCGTTATTGGACATTGGCGATCATGTTGGCGATCCTGTTTTTATCAGCAGCCACACGAAAAAGTGCTGCTGAGTTTTGTCCAAACCAGTCCTTTAGATTTTGAAATAGGCTTATGTCGTGATTGCAGAAGACCTTTTTCATTTTGAAGAATGCTGTTTGAGCTTTCTCTATCCTAGTCTTTACTTCAGTGGTCATGTCCCAGCTTTCATGTAAATTAGAACCAAGATGTGTGATCCTTTCAACTTTTTCTAATGGTATTCCTTCTGAATTTATTGGTGGTAAATTATTAGCGGTGATATTTTTTAGATTTAAAAAAAAAATCTGAAGAAATTCTGCATTATTATTATTATTATTATTATTATTATTATTATGGATCATCGCACAGTCAGCCAGATGTTCAGACTGGATTTGGCATTTTGTCTACCTATCGAGTCCTTACCATTATTATTATTATTATTATTATTATTATTATTATTATTATTATCATCATCATCATCATCATCATTATTATTTGTTCCTCACCTGTTCTCCTTCCATTTGGTGAAAGGGAATTTTGTTTCTGAACTTTCTTTCCAAGAAGAAGAGTGTTTGGGTGCCATCTCAGAGAAGGAGCGTGGTTTTCTGGCCCTTCTAAAATGGTTTGGCTTACATTGTGGAACCATATTCCAAACTTTTCCATGCCATTTGCTTACAAAAGGGTTTCTCAACCTTGGCCATTTGAAAATGGGTGGATTACAACTCCCAGAACTCCCCAGTCTGTCTTGCCACCCATCTTCAGGTGGTTCAAGGTTGAGAAACACTGGTTTACAATATAATTGCTTTCTCACCTATGCTTTATGACAGGGATCTTCAAACTTGGCCCTTTTATGACTTGTGGACTTCAACACTCAGAATTCCTCAGCCAGCGTGCCTGGCTGAGGAATTCTGGGAATTGAAGTCCACGAGTCATAAAAGGGCCAAGTTTGAAGACCCCTGCTTTATGATATGCAGCATTGGAGAATCCGAAAGATTTAGCTTTGGTTGCTATCCGAGCTCAACCTCCATCCCAAGCAATGCTCTCAGAAAGTAAGCTCCTCCCACATCCTTTTCAGATTGAGGAGAGAAGATTTGAAATAAGCCATGCCAATATTCACGTGCATCTGAAAGAGCTGAAAAGCTTCCAAAGTGAGGCCAGACACCAGAAACTTTCTCCTGGTGATATCTCTTCCTGGATTTGTCCTGTTCCTGTTATGGCTTCCCTGCTGAGGAGAAATCCTATTCTTACCTGTTCCCCAGCTGCCTTCCTCCACAAACCCAAATACTAGATTTGCAAATTACTGCTTAATGGAACTATTTATATGAGTCCTCCCTCCCTCTCCCCCTTCCTTCCTTCCTTCCTTCCTTCCTTCCTTCCTTCCTTCCTTCCTTCCTTCCTTCCTTCCTTCCTTCCTTCCTTCCTTCCTTCCTTCCTTCAGCTTCATGTAGATAGTTAGAAGATGTTCATGAGACCTTAGCCAGTGGTGGGATTCAAATATGGGAACAACCGGTTCTCTGTGTGGATGCTGCTTCTGGAAGTCCATTCTGGGCCTGGGCAACAAAAAATTAGTTACCGGTTCTGCCGAAGTGATGTGAACTGGCTGAATCCCACCGCTGACCTTAGTTTTAAGAACCAGGTACTGATAAAATTGTAAAACATCATAGTAATGCAGCTTAGGTTATAATATGATAGATGGACTTCTGCCAGGATCCATAGCCTACTTTCTCCACGCTAGTACTCTCTGGAATTGCTGGGACTTCTCCCAAAGATTCCAGCCAGCAAAGCTATTGACCATGTTTTCAACCCTGGGAGTAGTCATCTCAAAGTATCTGGGAATGTCTTCTATCACTGAGCTAGTAAATCAGCCTTTCTTATCATTAGTACTCTCCAGATGCCTCAGTTCTAGCAGTTATTGGGCTGGATGGGGAATTCCTATAACTTGAAGTCAATACACTGGAGGTCATCCAGGTGGCGGAGGGCTGGCATAATAGATATAGAATTATTAAAAGATTTAGTATTACTTGTTAAATAAAATGGCGTGTGGTGTCCAAGACATCTTTCAGCTTTAAGGATGAGAGTCAGTTTTTTTTTTTAAAAAAAAAAAAATGAAGAAAGAGCTAGAGGGAGAAGAATTGAACAGAAATAGGTTATAATTGTTGGCAGGTGTTCCTTGACAGAGTTGGACATTTTTCCTAATGATTTCAAGCCAAATTGCTTATCATCTCAAGGGAAAGGACCTTCGGGGTCAAAGGGTCACTTCCCAAGCAGTCGTTCTGACTGCCAAAAGAAACACAAAAAAACCCATCTCATTACTTAAAGTCCCATTTCCCCCTTCCCAAATAATAACTTATTCTAAAATGTTCCAGCTATTTGTTTACAATGTAATTGCTTTCTCGTCCATCTTCTATGATATGCAGCATTGGAGAATCCGAAAGTTCTCTGCAATAAGCAATCGACAACTCAGAGCTGACAGGGCAATTTTGATCTGGTAAAAAAAAAAAATGCAAGACAGAACAATCCCTGCAGTCTCATGCAACTTGTTTCATTCCCCACAGTTTGGGACAAGTCAGAGGTATTGGCAATGAATGGCAAAAAGAAAAAGAAAAAAAGTCAAAATGATGGGGACCACAAGATGCAGTGAAAGCTCCACCTGACGAATGAAGGCGAATATATTTTTCTCAAGATAATGTTTCAAGATTCAGTCTGGGTCAGTCACTGGGACCAGAGGTTTAGAGTTCCGACTTGTGCTATCGCAGGAGTCCCCAGCCTGTGTAGCTGGCCACGCTGCTTAATATATTCAGGTTTTTATTGTCAGGACAGTACGATTCAGTTTTTCTGAAGCTAGCTAGTTTTTGTTATACTGTCTGTAAAACTAGGCAGACCTTGGTCACCCATTGATTCTATCATTAATTGTAATATATTGCTCTGTCTTCTTGTGTTGGTTCTGTTTAGTTTTGTTTTATTGGAATATTTAATTTATGTGTTGGCCTTTGGCTGTAATAATAAATTGGTTGATTGAATATATTCAGGTAACGTATCTCTAAATATTACACATAGTCATCAGCTTACAACCCTTCATTTAGTGACCTTCCAAAGTTATAACAGCACTGAAAAAAGTGACTTATGATCATTTTCCATGCTTATGACTGTTGCAGCATCCCCACGGTCACGAGATCAAAATTCAGACGCTTGGAAATTGGCTCATGTTTATGATGGTCACAGTGTCCCGGGGACCTTCTGACAACCAAAGTCAGTGGGGGAAGCCAGATTCACTACACAACTGTGTTACTGTCTTTAACAACTGCAGTGATTCACTTAACCAATGTGGCAAAATTCACTTTACCATTTTCTTACTTAGCCACAGAACTGTAGGGCTCAATTAAGGCCGTAAGTCAAGAACTATCTGTATTAGGAATCCGTAGGGATAAATTATTCAGATTTTATTTGTAAGGCTCAAGGTTCTTGACGGAGCTAAGAGGAATGGACAAGGCTTGGGGCTCCTGATATTTTTCTGCTTCTGGTTTGGTGTGTTCCTGTGGAAAAAGAGACAGACTCTGAGTAAACCTTGGTTTATTCCATCCCATTTGTCTCGTTTATATTAAGGTGACCAACTTTTTTACAATGAAAAGGAGGACACAAATAAATTGAAGAAAAAATATCGTAAATAAAAGAAACATTTTATTCATTGCAACAATAATACAGACAACTTGCATGTGCAAAGTTTGCCAGCTGGGTGTTTTGGCGCGCTCAGCAGCAATTCCTATTGGCTTTCGAAAGCCAATAGGGGGAGTAGCACAGCTCATGCAAAAGGTGAAAAAAAGAAACATCAAAAAAAGGTGCCGGAACGCCGTTCTGAGCGTTCTATGACAAAAAAAAAGCCCTGCAGATTACTCTTCAAATATCAAAAAGGAGGACATGTAGGAGGACAAATTTCGAGGGAGGACAGAACTTACAAAAGAAGGGCTATCCTCCCTAAAGGAGGATGGTTGGTCACCTTATTTATATGAAGAGTCTGAATAAGGCAAAGGTGTACTCCATCTACATTCTCTTTCTCTCTCTCTCTCTCTCTCTCTCTCTCTCTCTCTCTCTCTCTCTCTCTCTCTCCATCTCTCTCTCTCTCTCCATCTCTATCTCTCTCTCTCTCTCTCTCCATCTCTCTCTCTCTCTCCATCTCTCTCTCTCTCTCTCCCTCTCCCCATCTCTCCATCTCTCTCTCTCTTTCTCCCTCTCCCCATCTCTCCATCTCTCTCTCTCTCCCCCCCCCACCTCTCTGGCAGGCCACCCTGGTGCAGAATGGCTGCAAGTTCATTTCCAGGAATAATTAAGTCGGGACTGGTGTGTTGTGTGAATGCAGTAGAGGCAGGGGGTGGGTAGCAAGGGTCGAGAGAGCCCTGTCTGGGAGTAAACTTGACCTGTCCTCTCTTAAAAGGGCCATTAGTTTTTGCCACTGCCAAGCAGCCAAGGAAAAGAAAAGAGACTAGTGCGCCCTGAACTCCTGCTTTGGCCAACAGTCGGATTAGGATACAGAAAGACAAGAGCTCCATAGAGGAGAGACCCTTGAAAGCAGTTATTGTTAAGAGCTTTGGCAGGAGAGAGCCCAGAGCAAAAGAGATTTGTTAGGGAGGCCCAGCCTGCTTATAAGACGCTCTCAGAAACGCACTGAACCGTGCAAAATTACTTAAACCAACACTATTGACATTGCACCCAGCTCTGTTTGAAGGGGGCAGTTTCTCCTTCTGTTCATCAAAAATTCATAGTAAAACCCTCTAGCACGTCTTTCTTTTTTCTCTTTTCTTGTTGTTCATTGAGTAGGGTTCCTCTCTCTTTCCCCCCCCCCACTGTTCCCCGAGTCCCCACGCCTTTCCAGTCCCTTGGCTTTGAAATGAAGGAAGGGGAAACCCAGTGTAGGGGACCAAGGGGGGCTTTGACTTGTCCCTTGTTTGGGGGAGTTGATTAAACCCAAGTTGATTAAGGAAGGCTGGCACTGGAGGAATTTGCTCAAGGAGCAAACACTGTGTCAGAACGGGTCTTTCCTCCGCCGATTTTCTCTCTGGGGAAAAAAGGTTTTCTAGATGTTTCTTGGGTAGCTGGAGAATTTCTCTGGAGTTTCTCTCCAGGTTTCTAAGAAGGCTTGAGGGTGCCTATGCTGCTGCTCTTCTTTTCTTCCCTTTCCATCTCTCTGGAGGCCCTTACTTTCCAGTCTGAAAAAGGCTGAAAAATATATTCTCTCCTGATGTTTTCCCCTTGGGATTCCTTGGAAATTTAAAGAAAGTGGAGTCTGTTGCAAACACGAATCCTCGGTGAAAAAGAAAAGACGCTTGTAGACACATCTGGGCGAACCTAGAAGTAAATACAGGAGTCTACCTAACCTTGATAAAAATTTCACCCAAATTTTCTATAATTGGGTGAAGGATATAGATTGGGAGCTGGTTGTTGTTGTTGTTGTTTTTTTTTTTAAAAAAAACAAGTTTGTTTTTCTTCTTTGCAAAGCATTTGTGTTGTTTTTGAAGTCAAGATGGTCTTTTTCTGCCTGAGCTCCCTGCACAGATGCCATCACTGGATACTGAAACAGTCTAGCCAAAGTGGATCATTTCTATCACTGAGCTGTGAAAGGGATTTCCCCACCACCACCTTCACCTTCACCTCATCGTTCAATGCCTCTCTAACAAATTGAGAGTGAGAAAGAAAGGATAAACACAGTCAAGGGCTATTTCTGTTCTGGTGCTGTGTAAACTCAGCCCAACACTGTTTACTTGACTGTCAGAATCCCGTGTCTCCCCAGCCTGGCATAGAACCCTTTTTTTCTTCATCTGCAGTTATCAAGTATCAGCTTAATTTCCTCTACGCAATTCTCTTCTTTACCCAGGTAACCAGGTCTGATCCAGGTTTCATGATTTAGCATTTTTTTAAAAAAAAAACCTGCAGATTTTTAATACCCCAAGTGTTGGAGAGAGCTGTTTTCTCTCAAGCCAATCCCCTAGTCTGCTCTATTGCAAGAATCTCATTCCTTTCTCTCTACAGAAAGATTCACCGAGAGGTGAATATCAGAACGTGCATAATAAATCTATTTTGAAAACAGATGGAAATGACTTTAGCTCTGTAATTCTGCATTAGACATCAGCATGAAGGAGACTCTTGAGATATTTGCGGTAACAGGATCATCCAGTGTTGCTTAACCCTGCTTTTTAAATCCTAGACTCTTTCTGCACTCTGTCCCTAAGATTCAGACGACTGGAAAACCCTAACTTTGTCTCCTTTGGGGATTTCCAGATTCCTTTAATGGAGGTACACTGCACTATTCCTCTTCAGAATTTCTCGGTCGCCTAATCCAGCAGTATCTGCTACAGCTAGACTTCAGGGTTCTGGTTAACCTCAAGCTTTGTTTGAGAAATTTGTGATGATCTAAGGTCTCCATGTGAGCCGAAAGTATGTAAACGCCTCCCTTCGGGTAACCCGTTGGTGTTTCTGTGCAGAAAGTTTCTATAGGAAGATTTCTTTTCCCATGGTTTATGTTTGGAATTCAAGCTGAAGTATCTTGCCTGGCTTTTAGGATGTGTACATTGTGGCCTCTGGATTTACCTGCTCAAAATCTGTGAAAGTCAACCTATCCCTGTCACTTAAATTACCGAGTCAAATAAATGATTCATAGTAAATCCATTTACAGATGGTTTGTGCAACTGCATCTACAAACCACATATAAATCATGGAATAAATGCACTGATTACAGAAGGATGAAGGAATCCTAAAGATATTTCCCCTTCTTTCTTCAGTCGTACTAGTGATGTGGTAAAATGCCTATTATAAATCCATGCTGTGTTATGGGATTTCACTAGAGCTTATCCAAATCAAAAGCATCTATAGATTTTTTTAAAGGGTTAGAAGTAAGGATAACATTCCCTGAAAAGTAACCTCTAGATATATTTCCATCTACATTTACAGGATATGCCCTTAGTAATGACATGATACTATAACATCTTATTGGATGAATGGCACTGTATCTATTCTGCTCACAAACTAATAAAGTTGTTGATCTAGATTCTTTGATACATCAGTTGATGATCTGTATTCAAATCCAGCTGGGATTCCCTTTCATAAACTAATGGTTTTCAAAATCAATGCTGTGAGGCTTAGCAGTTGCTTAAAGGTTAGGCAATGAAATCTACAGCTGTGTGGGATGACGTGATCATCTACAATGATCAGCCATATCCTGGAGCTTGTCAAGCACTGGGGAAATCAGGAGACTTAGGCAGCTCAAATGAGGATAAAGATTTATTGCAAGGGTAAGTTCTCTACAAAAATCTGACCTACTAACAGTCAAGGGAAATGGGCAGACCCCCTCCCTCGGGCTCAGCCTGGTCATCTCCTACAGAGCCTTGAATTAGCCTACCCATTTCATTGAACTTATAAAGGCACAATAAGACTTCATTGTGGGCTGTATTGGTTGGGTGTTACAGGAGTTCAACAAGCACACATATAGAGCAACTCACTAGGAAAGGTTGATGTAGATCAGGGGTGTCAAACTGCTGGCCTGCGAGCCGGATGCATCATGCCAAAACCGCACCCACCCCAGCTCTGGCAATGGGGAAAAGGTTGCGATACATCGCGACACGTCACGTGACATGGCGAGTTTGACAACTCTGATGTAGATCCTTCCTATAAATCAGTGGTTCTCAACCTGTGGGTCGGGACCCCATTTGGGGTCGAACGACCATTTCACAGGGGTCGCCAAACAAGGCTGTCTGCCATTTTTCCCCCCTTTTCTTTGGCCACGCCCCTGGCACCCGGTAATGTATAAGTGGTTGGGGGTCACCACAACATGGGGAACTGTATTATGGGGTCGCGGCATTAGAAAGGTTGAGAACCACTGCTATAAATGAATAGTTTAATGTAGGAATTCTCCCACTATGTACAGAATTATGGACCATCACCTCCTAGTACTGTCAGCCAGCAGAATTACAACTTGGAACATTTTCCTATTCAGGCTAGAACACCAAACAGTTTCATCTCTACTACACAGTAGTGTGGTAGCCATTTTTGAGGGAAAGTATTACAATTTGCCAAGCTAGCTATAACTGAAAACAAAACACAAAACAAGAGTTAATCAAGATTTATTGAAAAAGAATGGTATAAAGTTTCAGAAATCTCATCAATTTGCATTGCTGTCCTTGTAGTGCCTAACCTATCTCTTAAAGTGAAAATGGAGACTTTTTCAGGGGTTTACTAATAGACGGTATGAAAAGGTGAGGAAGTTGTTTGGCTGATAGCTGATCAGGATGTGAATCTTTTGCCCAAAGTCTGATTTTCTTAGCAGTGGTAGTTAATCCAATGCACATCTCTCTTCCACATGAAATTACTTTAATATAATTCTAGATCAAGCATATTGCAACATTTAAAAGGGGTGGCTTCATCTCTCTGAAATACAGTCCATCACTTCAGAAGTCTTCATCTAAAGGAGATTAGACTTTTGCAGCAGAAAGTTTTAGTTTTTCAAATCTGAGAAGTTTGAGAGTTCATTTACAATCTGGAGTTACGGTGGGATTTGGTGAGGGAGTTCAGAAGCAGTTCTATCCTGCTCACCCCGTGTCATGGTTCAGTTCTTTCTGATTGAGTTTTTCTGCCTCTGGTGCCAATGAAAAGCCAAAAGGCATGAATATTATGCTAATAGATCAGCTCTGGCTGTGATGTGAGACAACATTCATGCACATCTGAGATGAAACACATGCCTTTCTGACAGGCTGGTGATAAGAAGCAGAAATAACCCAGGGCAAATGGAAACATGGAAGGGGGAAAACAGTCACAAGGATAAAACTTTGCATTTTTAGATTGAATCCTTTGGATGGCTTCTTATTACAAGAAATAAGGAAATTCTCTATTTACTAATAACCACTCCAGGGATATCACATTCTGTGGCCATCCCCTGTACGAGCTGTATTTCTAAGCCCCAGATAATTTCACCAGTTTATCTGATTTTCGTTCTACAGTTATCCAATGCAAAAATTTAAAGAGAGACATTTAAAACCACAAGAAGAACAATTGCAGTGAAAGACCTGTGTATTTTCACTATACAGGTTAAAAGAGAAACTTGTCTACTTTTTCAAGTCCTTCCCAGTCTCTGTGATGTAATGTAGTCTGTGCACATTTACATCCTCTAAAGAAGAACATTGCCAAGACTGGATGAGTCTTGAAAGATCTATAACCTCATTTTGCCATAGTAGGGGACCTAATTTCCTGCCCCTAAGAATTCTGGGTACTATAACACGACAGGTATTTTCTGGACCAGTAGATGGACACAAACGTTGCCACTAGAGGGCTGTGTGTGTTTGTCTGAGACATGCTACATTGGTTAATTAATGCCATGAAGCTTGGTAGATATCTCCCTGGCGTAGATACAAACCCTCTGTTATTCTTTGTGTAAATGGGTTCAGCCTGTTAAACCCCTGTTCAGTCACAGAATGGCTGGCTCTCGCTCTCTCACAGCAGTCCTCCAGATGTGTCATAATTCGCTTCCCTGAACGTACAAGGAGGCAGCTGGGACCGCACTAATTCAGAAAGACTTCTCGCTGGTTAGAGTGCCAATTCTCTGCCTTTGTGGTGTTATATTGCAAGCTTATGGGAATTAAATAAATAAATGGGTTTTACTCCAAGGGCATACTTTAATAGGACAAAGATACTTACTTTTTAAAAAAAATGTGCATTGTTCACACTTTCTCTCCAGAGACTAGTATAAGGGTGCAGCTGCTTAGCAAGTCCTCTGATGCCTCTAAGAAGATGGAGGCTGTTGGCAAGGGGAAGTCTCTAATTTTTGTGGCTCTCAACTGGGAGAGGTGAGTCACTTCCTTTGGGGGGAAGAAAAACATGAAATCTCTCTCTCTCTCTCTCTCTCTCTCTCTCTCTCTCTCTCTCTCTCTCTTCCCCCCCTCTTTCCCTCCCTCTCTCTTTGTCTCTCTCTTTTCTCTTTCTCTCTCTCTCTCTCTCTCCACATCTCTCTCTCTCTCTTTCTCTCTCTCCATATCTCTCTCCCCCTCTCCCTCTCTCTTTCTCTCTGTCTCTCTCTTGCACACACACACACACACACACACACACACACACAGAGAGAGAGAGAGAGAGAGAGAGAGAGAGAGAGAGAGAGAGATGGGTGAGTGCAGAAACTGTCCCAACCTCCAAATGGAATGTTAATGCACTTCAAGCATTGTGGCTACAGCAACAACATGAAAAATCATCATTAAGTGTGGATACACTTTATATTGTCATGTACTTTATAGCCTATAATGTGGTACTCCTTAGCTCAAAGTACCACTAGATCAAATACTGAATGTTTTAGTCATCATTTAAACAGGCTACATGTTTTTCACTGGGATTTTCTCTTGAGCTACCACTTACTAGGAGAATACCAATCAATGTACCTTTGGATTTCATTGGTAGTCTTTTGACTACTGCTGCTACCATATTTTCCGGCATATAAGACAACTTTCTAAACCATGCAAATCTTCTCCGAAGTTGGGGGTCGTCTTATACACCGAGTCGTCTTATACGCCGGAAAATACAAACTACATTTATTAGAATTTCAGTTTCTCTTCCATATGGAGTGCCATTAATGGACAGCAGAACTATAATATGAGACAATGTAAGAAATTCCCCTAAACAAAGAAGGGCAAAGGATTTTTTGTTTTGTTTTGTTTTGTTTTCTGGTCTGGAGTATTATTTTTATTTAATCTGTTCCACATTAGCTTTGCAGAAACATAATACTCATTAGAATTGTCTTCTAATTCAAGGGAAATATATCTGAAATAACTACATTTAAATAGAAGAAAACTTGCTTGCTTAGGCATATATTTTCCATACTGCTGTGCCATAAAAAGCATTTCTCATTACTTGGCCATCCCTTTAAAATATATCGAAATTTCCAAGTGGAAAATGAGCCATTTAATCTTTACGAAGCAGCAGAAAATACACAAATTATAACCGGAAAGAGTGGGGGGGGAGAGAATGAGATTGCTCTTCCAGCTTAAAATACATTTGAGCAATTCTGGCTTGGCTTTTGCAAACATATTATTTGCTCAGATTGATCTAATTTGGTGTTTTTGTCTATCTATCCAATTAACGATGACTCTATGAATGATTTCCTTCTAAATCAAAATGGATTTTGAGTGGCGATACTATCAGAGCCAAAGTGGAAACAAAAAACAAACAAACATGAGCCTGATAAGGATGAACTCCAAGCTGTGCAGAAATGAAAAGTATTTTAACGAAAAGAAAGGGAGCACCCATGTCTATGTAAAGAGCTCCACAAGGCTTAGATATGTTCAGTAACTTCTTAGAAGCACAGGACGTTGAGTATTAATTGGAAATGTAAAGACAGAACATGGGGAAGGGTTTGGCTAAATATCCTGAAGCCATTTACAATTTTTGTTATTGAACTTCAGATTCATCTCTGGAGGGAGAGAGGGGGAGAGGGGGAGAGAGGGAGGGAGGGAGAAAGGGGGAGAGAGGAAGAGAGAGAGGGAGGGAGGGAGAGAGAGAGAGAAATGTTAGCGCAGATAGAATTTTGTACTCGGTGCTGTTTTTCCTTTCTTAGGCGGTTTAGACAGGGCTAGAAGACTGAGAATGATAATCTTGGGGAGTAGCTAAAACTTTCCTATTAAGTGAAAAA
The DNA here is from genome assembly GCF_016545835.1 of Crotalus tigris. NCBI lineage: Eukaryota > Metazoa > Chordata > Lepidosauria > Squamata > Viperidae > Crotalus > Crotalus tigris. Next base: position 4,112,012 of record NW_024097215.1, on the reverse strand, counting down.
TTAAGGGTAAAAAGAGAAAGCAAAGCAAAAAAAAAAGGCAGCAATTTGGCCAGAAGTTCAACCTGACTTTGATTATCTGAAGAATGCTTTGAACCACAATCCTATTCTTTGCCCTGCCCAGATGGAATGTGGTTTTGGACAATATCAAGAGAATATTTTAGCTGAAGCTTTGCTCCTTTGAAATCATTCGGTCTTATGCAAGTGGGAGGTCATGATCATCACTTAAATCTGACCAACTCAGCTTTAGAAATGCAACTTCTATAACAACAAATCAGCCTGAATATTGCAGGATGAACTCTGCCAAATTACGCTGTGAGACAAATGGTCACTGCCATTCATATTCAGAAAAATATGATTTGCTATGATTTGCTTCCTTTGTTCTGCTAAGTGTTGATTTACCTCTAGCGGAAACATATTGGGAGCTGGAATAAAGGGGCTGGTGGAATTATACAATTCTATCATGGCCATTAAATTTGACCACTTGAACATATCCAATAAAAAGGCATTCATATGTGTTTTATTCTCTTGTTAGTTGAAGTTCTGACATTCAGCTAGGTCCTGACTTCCTAGAACTTAAAACTGTCCTGAATTATGGGTTAAAGGAAAACAAACCCCTTTTCCTTGGTATATTAGTCTCCCACATTCATTATTAGTCAAGGTTGAATCTACATATTTTAATTAATCAGAATAGAGCTAGAAGGGACCTTGGAGGCCTAATCTGTTTAGGTTTAAAATCTTTTTATTCGTATTTGAATCTGCTTCCATTTGTTTCCTTTCCTTAAAGAGAAGGGCTACCCCAAACTGGTCACAGTATTCAAGATGAGGTCAAATGAACGCTGAACAGAATGAGACAATTTACTTCCTGTAATTTGGAAGCTATGCCTGCACGGATGCAGCCTCCAAATTTTTTTTTTTTTTTTTTTTTTTTGCAGCCATACCTAATTACAGGCTCAGCCCAGTTGTGATGTTTTACTCACTAAAGCAGGGGAGAAAAAAGACATCCACTTTCTCCATTTTGCAAATGTCCTTTATCCTTGTGTGAGATAAGGGGTAGAGCAGAGAGAATGCACAGAGAGGGCTATGAATAGAACAGAACATGGGTGTCTGAATTTAGCTCACTACGTGGGATGGGCTGTGAGAGTAACCTTGAAGAACAGGAAGAGGAGCCACAGACAAGGCAACAGTCAGATAAGAGAAATCTGAGCCTAAAACAGGAACATAATTTGAAAAGAAATACATCTTAGACAAGCTCAATAGTGGGGCCATTGCCTGGTGCAACTATCACCAAAAGTGGACCCCACTGGGATGAGTATTGTAAAATAAACTTTATTCTGCAAAAGAAAGGACGCAGAGATCTCCTTCAAAACTTAAGTAACACCCCCCCTCCAATATCCAACATTTACAACAAGGTACCACATGTTGTAGGGGGGGCATGGTGGCTCTCCTTTTGCAAACTTCTGACAAGCAAAGTCAACGGGGAAGCCAGATTCACTTAACAACCGTGTTACTAACTTAACACGTGCAGTGATTCACTTAACAAATGTGGCAAGAAAAGTCATAAACTGGAACAAATCTTAACAAATTTCTCACTTAGCAACATAAATCCGGGGCTTAATTGTGGTTGTAAATCAAGGACTACCTGTAAAGGCAGAGTCATATTCATACTTGAAGGATTATATTACTATAGCTCTATAATGCAAGTAGTTTTTGTACTCTTAATTTTGGTTTCCAAAGGGCTGGTCCGCTTCAAAGAGCTGACATAATTTGAGAGGTTTCACAGATTTGCCTTAACAAAAACTGCAATGCTGAGATTCCAAAACTGAGATTCCAAAATTATTCTATTTCTCTCTCTCTCTCTCTCTCTCTCTCTCTCTCTCTCTCTCTCTCTCTCTCTCTCTCTCTCTCTCCTCTCCTCCCTCTCCTCCCTCCCTCCTCTCTCCTCCCTCCCTCCCTCTCCTCTCTCCCTCCCCCTCTCTCTCCTCCCTCCCTCCTCCCTCCCTCTCTCTCCCTCCCTCCCTCCCTCCTCCCTCCCTCCCTCTCTCTCTCTCTCTCTCTCTCTCTCTCTCGTTTTCATCCATCTTGTTTGATGCCACAACACCGATCTGTTAAGGGAGGACAAACTACAATGTTTTTAAATTGGTATTGTTCCCACCTGTTATCCTTTCTCTCTTACCTAGTTTACAACTGAGAAATTAAGTCCTTTTCTTTCCCAGCTATCATAACTAACTGCGTGATATTGCTCAAGACTACATGGAACACCTCCCCAAAATAGAAAAGAACCATGGAAACATGTGTCTATTCCCCCCTCCTTGCCCCTTTTCCTGTGATCATGAGTCATGTAACTTTGACCTTTAAGGGTTTTTTTTTAAAAAAATATCTCAGCATTTCATTCTTTCTCCCATCTGGAAGGCAGGAATTGGCTCCGCTGCAAAGGAACTCATGTGGAATCCAGATGTTGGAGACCTGAGAAAAGTTAGAGCAACTCAGCTGCATTTGAGAGTTTTCCTTGACCTCTTGACATGTGGGAATCTTAGACAGCTTTTGGTCCTCACACCTGAAGGTTGGGGAGAATCTACTACAGATAGTCCTTGACTTACAGTTGTTATGGAATTATGGTCATATAAGTATGCCACTCATTAAGGGGGTGACCGTGCCCAATTTTACAACCTTTTTAATGGTGCTTGTTAAGCAAATGTGGTCATAAAGTGAACGCAGCAACAATGCTCCACAACAGTAATCCCTAATTCTCAGTAAAGGAACCTACTTATCTCCATTTATGAAATAATGTTTGTTGTCTTAGAGATCTTGAATTCAGATGACTTTTACTGTTAATTGCCAATTCGCCTCCTGCTGTTCCAAGTTTGGTTTATCCTGATTTGGATGGAGAATATTTTCTTGGCCTCAGACCTTGTTAAACCATTTTAGAAGAACATGGATGAGTTGATGATGCAAAAATGGACTGGGAGGAGGGCCTCTGTTTGCTTATTCCCCAAACTGACAGATCTAAATCAAACTTTTCTATGCTGGTGCCACCCAAATAATGGTGGCGCAGTGGTTAGAATCAGTATTGCAGGCTAATTCTGCTGACTGTCGACTGCCAGCAGTTCAATTCTCTCAAGCCAGTAATGGAATATAATGCTTTAAGTGAAAGACATTAACATTTCAGGATCAATCTGCTGTTAACAGGCCACAGAAAGAACTAAAATGGAACGATGTACAAATCATTGCAAGGGTGCTCAAGCATACCTCTTTCATTGTAGAATGGATTTGGAAGATGATTTTACCTTCCTACAATTCACAGGGATGGAACACCGACTTCAATTGGGAACTACTTGTGCATTCCAGTTGCAATATTCTTGCCTGCCAACAGGTTTTCCTGTGACATCAAAACATCCTGGCTTAGATTCCTTATTCAATGCATCCCAAATCTATAAAGCCACCACCACCCCTTTTAGAATAGTGGCTCAAAGTTGGCGAATGTCCTGTTGAACAGAATGTGTGACTATCGTAAAGGTTCATTCTTGCTCCTACAAATGCACATCTGTTTCTCTTGAGGCAGCCAGAGCAGAACGTGTTGTCCGTGCATTGATGCTGAGATCTGAAATGGAGGAAGGTAGCAAAGCAGTACCAGAGCCAGCCAGCCAGCTGTACTCACACAGCCAGGTTCATGGAAACCATACCAAGCAAAGAGCTTTCTTTCTTTAATGATCTATCGTTTTTTTGCGAGCAACACTTTGAGTGCTTATGCTTTTTTTGGTCAGGATCCAAGGTGAAGTGGAAGCCCACCCATAAGGAGCAACTGCTGAAAGTGAAAACGAGCAGCAGCCAATTCCTTTTTCATCCTCGTCAACCTCCACCCATTTCTACGCCTCTCCTTTTATGGAGGCCAGAAGCAGTCTCTGTTGACTTGACTCTATGGCAGGGCAATGGCTTAATAGAAATGTAAATTGCTTAATATGCCCCCCTTCTCCAGAGGAGGTGTGTGTGTGTGTGTGTGTGTGTGTGTGTGTGTGTGTGCGTGTGTGTGTGTGTGTGTGTGTGAATTCTTTTTCTCCTTGTGTATTTCTAACTTGATCTAGTAAAGGATTATTTAAGGACTGTGGGAGTCCTAACCGAATGATGATCGCATCAGATGGAACATGAGGCATTTTTCTTTCGTTCCTGGGAAAAAAAGAAATCCAGGTGGTTGCTATATACAACTCAAACATCTACAGTATTCTTACACAGTAACATCTTGGAAATATAGTCTGAGCTCATTTTTTGGCACTAGACGCCAGCTTGTACCAAACACTTTAAAATATTTGTTTTAATATATGTAAAAAAAAAAAAAAAAAGCATTCTTGAGCAAAGCAGACAGAAGAGCCGTCTGGATAAGTGAGTTTCTTTATTAAAAAACAGTTTATTCCGCTGACAGTGATCCAAAGGCTCCTTTGGTACCTTCGCTCAGAAGCAGGCAGCAGAAAACCTACCCACTGTGACCGTTCAGAAAACAATATTGTGGGGGGGTGGAGAGAAACAGTCTGAAATGTGTCTACATTTTCAGAACTCAGAAAATATGTTGCGGTTATGAACCACATGAATAAAATACTTCAGTTTATTAGCTCCAAGAAGGCATCTTTTCCTCCCTTTGGGTGTGCACTGTTGGAATAACCTTTTATAACCAAGATATGACTGACATTGCAAAAAGCAACAGATGTTGCCTCTAGGTCTCCTTCCTCTCTAACTTCTTGTAGGTTTCTGCTAGGTTGGAAAAATGCTTTCTTGTGCTTCCTCAGCCCCATCTGTAGCCAGTGGATGATGGCAGCAGCTTGTGGTAAAGAGGCACGGAGATGACTCTGAAGATCACGTTCAGGAGCCATTACAAAAACAAGAGCAGAAGAATTTCTTAACTCTGGAAAGGAGGGAACATTAGGACGAGACTTAGGTCAGATTCTCTCTGACCCAGCGGGATACAGATAGTCCTCGAATTATCAGGAAAACAGGACTGAAATCCCCCCCCCCCGTTCACGTGACCACATTTTGTGCACTTGGCAACACAGCTGTATTTATGGTCATTTGCAGCATCCTGCTATCAATTATCACATTTCTGATGGTTTTGCTGAAAAGCAGGGCTTTTTATGAAACTGCACCATTGGGAACAATGGGTTCGCTTAACGACCAGTGTGTTTGCTTAATGACTGCCATGTTTGCTTAAGGACTACTGCAAAGAACATTGTAAAATTGGGTAGGTCATGTGACTGACCTGTTTAATGGCTGTTGTGTTTTATGAGCTTTAACAGGCAGGGTCCTTTATTCAAGGGCTACATGTATAAGAGAACAGGAGTGTAAAACACAACGGACGTGCAACATTCTGCATCTGGTCTTGCTTGTTGTGTGGTCACCTGCAGTGCAACAATCCAACAGGACACTTCATTGCAGTATATGATTATTGGTTTCTTAGCATTAGGTGATGCTTATCTTTGAGTGGGGAAATATCTTTTTTTCAAGGGGATAGTTAAACTTGATTTTGCATGCATCAAGCATGCAAGACTTTGCAATATTTCTTTGGCCATGAATAATTCTCACTGTTAATCCTTTCCCATACCATACTCTGCCATAGCATAGGAAAAATGCTAGTAGTAGTAGTAGGAGTAGGAGTAGTAGTAATAGTAGTAGTAGTAGTAGGAGGAGGAGGAGTCCTTTTCCATATGAGAGAGAAGTCTTAAGGAGAAGGCACTTAAAGGAATAACAACTTCAGAGGTAGATGCACTGAAGAAAATGTAAAGAAGCCTTTATGAAAGAACTTGAGTGACTTCTGGGTAATATATGTGAGCCTTATTTGAAGTGAGATCAGGGTTCAGTTTCTGGCATCTTTTTCTCTCCCCTGTACAATACAACAGAGTGGAAATTTCTCTCTTTTGGGCACCAGTTTCCATCTGCATGGTGTTTTGATAGCCAGTTCTTCTTATATTAGGCTGTTTGCTTGTGACCTTGTGTACATCTTTTCACACTCCGCCTCCAGTACGGTCTTCCCACAAAAGCCTAGTTATTTGACCTTTCCAACAAGGGGTGTCTATCAAAGCTTTCCTTCTGCTTGTGTCAGGACCTGGCTTGAACAGCAAAAATTTCTTTAGAAAAGATACATTTCAGTACATTCTTTGGCGTTGACTGTGCATTCTGAACACTAAATCCTAGTTCCTGACAGTGATTGTTCCAATATCTAAGAGGCTGCCACAGAGAAAGAGGGGGTCAACTTATTCTCCAAAGCACCTGAAGGCAGGACAAAAAGCAATGAATAGAAACTGATCAAGGAGAGAACCAATCTAGAACTAAGGAGAAATTTCCTATCATTGAGACCAGTGGAACAGCTTGCCTTCAGAAGTTGTGAGTGCTTCATCCCTGGATGTTTTTAAGAAAAGGGAGGACAGCCATTTGACTGAAATGGTATAGGGTCTCCTGCCTGAGCAGGGGGTTGGACTAGAACACCTCCAAGGTTCCTTCCAACTCTGTTATTCTGTTATTTCACACTTTATCACCAGATTGGCTCTCAGAATTTCTGAGTGGCTTCGGTGTGGTTACCACCTGCAGGTGACCCTGTTATGGAATCGGGGCAGAACCAAACTCTGACATGGTGTACCTTTAGAAGCAGATCCTGTTGTAAAATCAAATGAAAACTCAGATTTATGTTGCAGACAGAACCTAATCAATCTCTTCCAAGCATGTGTGCTTCCTGTGTGCCAAAACTCCTCAAAGGGACAGATAATGTCATCTCCTGATGGGTGGTAGAATGAAAACCTAGGGATAGATCGCTGAAGGATTTAACGTGCTCCTTAATTGCATGAGCCAGGAGACGGAAGATGCCCCGAGGTTCACAAGAAAGAGTAAGGTCTAGTTAAGCAGAATAGATGGAATCTGAGCAACTTAATATCAGCTACATCTGACAAATTACAGTAGCACTGACAGCTTTACAATTTTGTCAACAGAAAGCTCCACCTCATTCCAACTGTCTAGCAAGCATAGATGGGATTTTGGAAGTTCTTGCTGGAAGCTCTGGCTGTAAAAGATAAGCCAAAGTTCATGCATTGTAAGTCTTCAGGAATATTGGAGACCACCACAAAGGCTTTATCTGTTTACTTAGAAGATTGATAAGGCCACCCATCTTAAACAACACTGGGTGCTGAATGGCTCACAACAACATTGAAACAATACAGGTAGTCCTCGACTTACAAGAGTTTGCTTAGTGACCGTTAGACGTTACGACAACATTGGAAAAAAGTGATTGATGACCATCTTTCACACTTACGACCATTGCAGCACCCCAGGATCATGTGATTTACATTCAGATGCTTGACAACCGATTCACATTTATGACAGTTACCATGTCCTGGGATCACGTGATCCTGTTTTGCAATCTTCTGACAAGCAAAGTCAGTGGGGAAACCAGATTCACTTAACAACCGTGTTGCTAACGTAACAATGGCAACGATTCACTTAACAAATGTGGCAAGAAAAGTCGTAAATCAGGGCAAAGCTCATTAACAAATTTCTCACTTAGCAACATAAACTTTGGGCTCAGTTGTGGTTGTAAGTTGTGGACCACCTGCAATTATGAGGCAACCATAAAAACAGTAAAATAAACAAAACCCAAAACTCGCTCTCTTTCTGCCAAGACCGTGAGCATCGCTCATATAATTTTCATTTCATATAACTAAGAATTCTTTCTGGTTATACCACATCTGTTCTATCGGTCACCAGGAACTAAAGCTACTAATCAGGGGTTCCAAAAACATGTCCTAACAGGAGCTTCTGCAAAGGTTCTAAGAGATAATCACCTTGAAACCATTATTTAAATGGACTTGTACTGAATGAAATCTAAATTCAGTGATCTATATGGAATGAGAACTATATTTTTGAGCATGAGGGCATTGGACAAGCAAGGAGTTCTTTCAAGTGGATGCATCAATTAATATTGCATGGAATGGAAGTCTAGTAAAGAAATTCACCTGTGGACAAAAAGAGTCGATCTGCCAGATTTACAGGGCTGGGCAACCCAAACTTGGCTCAACATCCAGTCTATCCAGACTAGAATCTCTTGGCCTAACATAGTAGTAGTAGTACTAATACTAATAATAATAATAATAGTAGTAGTAGTAGTAGTAGTAGTAAAGTTGGAAGGGACCTTGGAAGTCATCTAGTCCAACCCCTTGCTCAGGCAGGAAACCCTATACCATTTCGGACAAATGACTGTCCAGTCTCTCTTTAAAAACTTTCAGTGTTGGAGCATTCACAGCTTCTGGAGGCAGGTTGTTAATTGTTAATTGTTCTAACTGTCAGGAAGTTTTTCCTTAGTTGTAGGTTGCTTCTCTCCTTGATGAATTTCCATCCGTTGCTTCTTGTCCTGTCTTCAGGCGCCTTGGAGAATAGCTTGACTACCTCTTCTTTGGGGCAGCCCCTGAGATATTGGAACACTGCTATCATGTCCCCCCTCGTCCTTCTCTTCATTAAACTAGACATACCCAATTCCAGCAGCCGTTCCTTATATGCTTTAGCCTCCAGTCCCCTAATCATCTTTGTTGCTCTTTTCTGTACTCTTTCTAGAGTCTCAACATCTTTTTTACATCGCAGTGACCAAAACTGGATGCAGTATTCCAAGTGTGGCCTTACCAAGGCATTGTAAAGTGGTATTAATACTTCACCTGATCTTGATTCTATCCCTCTGTTAATGCAGCCTAGACTGTGTTGGCCTTTTTGGCAGTTGCAGCACACTGCTGGCTCATATTTAAGTGATTGTCTACTAGGGCTTTGAGGTCCCTCTCACAGTTACTACTACTGAGCAAGGTACCCCCTATACTATACCTATGCATCTGGTTTTTCTTGCCTAAATGTAGAACCTTGCTTTTTTCACCATTGAATTTCATTTTGTTAGATAGTGCCTAACTTCCTTAGTCCTGCTTAATACCTTTTTTTCATCATGTTAGTTTAGAACACTGAAGTGTAACTCTCTGAAACGGCATACTACTAGCATGAGATCTTAAAATCCCACTTTCTTTTTATCAGACACTTGAGGAGATTATTTCACTTGCTTTCCCCCAGATGGGCACAGCTGTTTCCAGGACAGGATTCCCACCCCCCCCCTTACATTGTTTGCTTTTAACGGAGAGCTGCTGAGGATTCTTTCCACTTTAGCTTCCACAGACTTCGCTTGATCCTTCTTTTGTGAAATCTAAACCTTGTGTTAGCCTCAAATTTCAACCCTACTGCTAAAGCTTTCAAGGCTTGTTGGGCCTGACTGGAATTCCATTGTAATCATATCTTTTCCCTTCATCTGTGGGCAGGCAGAATAAATGCTGGGAACTCAGCACTGTTGAAAATACTGCAATCAACAAGTATCAGGCAGAGATCCAGTAAGACAGCAGCCATATTTGTCCAGGGATCTTGGATATAGTAGTATGAATTTACAAAACTATTGAAATCCTTGCCCAGAAAGGGGGGGGGGGAACCCTGAATCAAATTTTCCTAGGATATTTTGAATCCCTGCAGTTCAATTTCTTCATTTACTACATATTAAGATCATTTGTTAACTTTTATAATAATATTTTGAGATAAATTTTGGATTATAGCCCTTTATGCATGCTGACAGAATTCATTTTTTAAACTAAACCATAGTTTAATGATGTTTTCTAGAATAAGCCTTAGTAGCTGTCTGAACGCAGTGAATTATGTCTGGTTTATTAAGTGGGATCCAACATACGACATTTAAATAAGGTGTAAACTCAATTATAGACAGTTATTAAATAATTATTTGTTGATTGAGTTATAGTTGACCGATTAATCATAAGTCATGGCTTAAAAACTCTGTGAGTGGGTCCATACTTTGTGTAAAGCAGAAAACATGCAAACTCACATTCTAACATCCTGCCTAAGGATATCATAGATAGACTGCAAAACTCCAGGCAGTCATTAGATGGCAGAAAAGAGTAATGTTTTCTGTTTCTCTTTGCTGCCATCTAATGGGAATCCAGGTTTTGTTCCATTTCAGATATGATATGCCTAAACATATGGTATGGTGTATATATGTATCCCCCTTCTAAATTCATTCGTTAAGCAAAATGGCTATAATGACCGAGGAATACAGCAAAGTTACAAGTTTTGATTGGTTAAAGATGAATCATATAGTGATATTTCACAATTGTCTACAAAATAAATCAAAGAAAGAAAACAATAACTGGGTTCACCCTACGGACTATTTCTCAAACCATTTCTCATTATGGGTTAACGAATTATATAAATCTAGACAAAGTAGTTTGCAAACTAAATTCATGGTTTAATGTACTACAGAAACCTAGCTAACTGTGATAAATTCACCAGATCACAGTTAAGCACACCATGACTTGATGCATTGTGTGAACTAGGTGTGTTTGTATATACACATACACACATACACTTTATATATGCCCTATATTGAGAGCTAATTATGTACAACAGTGTTTCTCAACCTTGGTAACTCTAAGAAGTGTGGTTGTTAACTCCCAGAATTCCCCAGACAGAATGGCTGGCTGGAGAATTTTGGGAATTGAAGTCCACACATTTTAGGTGGCCAAGGTTGAGAAACACTAATGTACAACATTTAAATGATTCTAAGATGACTTGGAAAGCCAGATTGCTTCAGAGTTCACAATATCGGTGATTGCTGAAAATCTCCTTAAAAGTCTAATGTAACTAAAGGTTAGTCTGTTTCAGAAAATGGTTCTGTATTCCTTCAAAAACAAGTTAAGCTCTCCAAACTCCTTACATGGAGGCAAGACCCTTCACTGCAATTTGGCAGGAGACTTACATTTTTAACATGAGTTTGAGGGCTTTTTTATCTTCTCTGTTCTCCTCTGATTTACACATGAAGTTTTATCTAAGCCACTAGATCTCTCCCCTGCTTGCATGATTTATTTTACCTTCTGTGGCTCAGCAAATAAGCCCAGCCCTGCCAAGCAAGCTCCCCTCCCAAGTTATTAACCTTCCCCCACTCAAAAAAAAAAAGAAAGAATATATTTTCTCCTGATTGCTAGAAAATTATGTTTTCTCCATTTTGGTGTTAAAACTGCTATGACTAATTGCCAGTCATTGAAAAAGAAGAACTGTTTCCAGCCTAGACAGAAAAGCAGCATTGTTTTCAAAGGAACACACGTCTGCTGATTGGTAGAAATCTGTGTATGTTTAATTAATGTGGGTATCATACTTGCAAAAATCTAATGTAGCAGCCCTCTTTTCCCGACAGGACAGCCTCACTCTCTCTATCCTCCCTCCTGTTGCCCCCAACTAATTAAATTAATCCCCAAATATTCTTTTTAACTATTTCTAATGCTTTTGCTTTTTTGTGAAGTAGTGAAGAATGCTTTTCTTCTTTATGACGAGGAGAGCCCTTACTCTTTCTGTTGCTAACAGAGACAATGGTTAGGTGACTTTTGCCACACTTCACAACCATTCTTGCCACAGTTGTTAAGTGGATCACTGCAGTTGTTAAGTTAGCAGTCTGGTTGTCTGGCTTCCCCATGGATTTGGCTGGTGAGAAAGTCACAAAAGGTGATCATGGGACACCGGAAAACTGCAACCGTCATAAATATGAGTCAATTGTCTAGCGTCTGAATTTTGACCAGGTGACCATGGGGATGCTGCAACCGCCATAAGTGGGAAAACTGGTAATAAATCACTTTTTTCAATCCCATTGTAACTTTGAACGTTTACTAAACAAATGATTGTAAATTGAGGAGTACCTGTATTCATTCATGGAAAAAAAGGACTAGGGATGACATGATAGCAATATTTCAGTTTCTAAGGGGCTGCCCCAAAGACAAGGGGGTCAATCTATTCTCCAAAGCACCTGATGGCAGGATAAGAAGCAAGGGATGGCAACTAATCAAGGAGAGACTTAACCTACAGTAGAACTAAGGAGGAATTTCCTGATAGTGAGAACAATTAATCAGTGGAATGGCTTGCCTGGAAGTTGTGGGTGTTCCATCACTGGAGGTTTTTAAGAAGAGATTGGACAGCCATTTTTCTGAAATAGAATAGAATAGAATAGAATAGAATAGAATAGAATAGAATAGAATAGAATAGAATAGAGTAGAGTAGAGTAGAGTAGAGTAGAGTAGAGTAGAATAGAATAGAATAGAATAGAATAGAATAGAATAGAATAGAATAGAATAGAATAACAGAGCTGGAAGGGACCTTGGAGGTCTTCTAGTCCAACCCTTGCTCAAGCAGGAAACCCTTTACCAGTGATGCGAATCTTTTAGAGATCGAGTGCCCAAACTGCAACCCAAAACCCACTTATTTATCGCAAAGTGCCAGAGCTGCATCAGCATTATGGTGCCCTTGGGGGGGGTGTGGCCTGCTGGGTGAGTGTAGCCGGGGTCAGGCTTCGCCATCTCCGGGGCATCCCTGGGCGGGCCAACGCTGCTTGCTCGCTCACTTCCTGCCCTTTCACTTCCAAACACCATGTGCTCGCTACTCTGGCAAACTCTGCTGGGGCAACAGCACACGTGCCCACAGACAGGGCTCTGATGCTGCCTCGGCACACGTGCCATAGATTTGCCACCACTGCCCTATACCATGCAGAGAAGAGTAGGAGGCTAAAATATATAAAGAATGGTTGCTGGAATTGGATATGTTTAGTTTAATGAAAAAAGGACTAGGGGTAATATGATAGCAGTGTTCCAATATTTCAGGGAGTGCCACAAAGAAGAGGGAGTCAAACTATTCTCCAAAGCACATGAAGGCAGGAAAAGAAAGAATAGATGGAAACTAATCAAGGAGAGAAGCAATCTAGAACTAAGGAGACATTTTCTGACAGTTGGAACAATTAATCAGTGGAACAACCTGCCTCCAGAAGAGGTGAATGCTCCAACGCTGGAAGTTTTTAAGAAGAGACTGGACAGCCATTTATCTGAAACTCTGCTGTTCTGTTATTCATTTGCATTGCCCTCTCTGGTTCATAGAGTGCCTCCTCAGTCAAATCCAACAGGTTGTCTAATCTTATGATGTGTTAGTCCCATTGTGTCATTCTCAATGGGTTGAATCCTTCTTTGGAGTTTACACATCTCAATAGTTTTAAGAGTGAAAAGAGGGCTTCTGTTGAATTTGCTTATTTCTTCCTGAAAATGAAAACTGGAAAACATTCACCAGAACTCTAAGAATTAAAGATTTCTTTCTGGATTGAAAAGTCTCGTCACAATGGTTTGACTTATCTGCATTGTGCCATGTGTTATTGCTAGTTTCAACAATTTGGCATTTATAATTAGTACCATCTTTTACTGGGGTTAATTATATTTAGAATGATCCAAGTGTTGTGGTTCAGCAGTTTTCGCTGCTATATTTTAACAATGTTATGATCCTTGAAGAGAGATCTTCGGTAGACATCTGTTCCTAATAACTCTCTATTCATATTTATTTAAGTTATGTTCCATTATTTATTTAGCACCATAATTAAATGCACATACATACACAAACACACATACCTATATTTTTAAAAAATGACAGCTATCTAGGAATAAGAGGCAAATGAGAAATCTGGGGGAATATTGAATTTTTGGAAATATTTCACTGATTCAGAAGATGTTTCCTCCCAGAATTAATAAATTCAGTGAATAAAAAAACTTACAGAACAGTATTTCAAGTTAGCTGTTTTAGACTATTAAAAAAGTTAGCTGCCACAGAGCAATAATCAGTCTGCATGTCAAATGCTAAGTGCTTATGTAAATAATTTACTTAATCATCACTGAATAAGAACATAATATTTTAAAGTTGTTGGGTGTCGTTTTAGTGCGTTTGGCCTCTGTCTCTAATCTGATGCTGTCTAAATATGTTAGATTTCCATCATCCCCAGACAACATGTTATTGGCCAAGCTGTCTGCAGGTCCTACCTAAAAGATTCAATCCAGCATATTGGGAAAATGCTAAATTGGAAAGGCTAGATTAGACGGGTTCTCAGATTAGCCTCTGGATTGCAACCTATCAAACCAGAGGATGATAAGAAATTGTAAGGACAGCCAGTGACATGGTCTAAACAAACAAGGCACATAAACCAAGAGTCGGCAAACAGGAGCAAAGAATAAGGGATAGGGCAAGATAAAAGGATACAAACACAACATAGAAGTTCTTCTTGGTCTGAGAAGATAAACTGGCATCCGTATCTGGTTTAACCTTCTCCAACTTGGCTCCTTTTAAATATGTGAACTTCAGCTCTTAGTCCTTTGAACCAACATGGCCACTCCTGAAAGTTGAAGTCCACAAATTTGAGGAACTATTTAGGGTCCTTCCTTCCTGTCCAAGAGGATCTTCTGGTTCACCTTGGTGAGCAGAATGAAACCTGAACCAGAGAGAAAGAAGCTAAATACAGATGCTGTGCTGAACTAGGGCCAGGAAGATCCATTGTCTATTTTGCTAGGGAGTTTTCTTGATAATTGTGGATCTTCTACTATCTTCCTAGCCTATTCTACATCACAGAATTGGAAAGGTAAAACTGGAAGAGGCTATTTTTGTCATTTTTTTTTTTACCCAGTAGATAGAGGAATAATATAATACAGGTAGTCCTCATTTAACAATGGTAATTGAGACTGGAATTTCCATAACTAAATGATGTAGTCTTCCTGACCACTTGACCACATTTGTGAAAGCTCAATAATCTCTGGGTCCTTTCATTGCTCGTTGCGCATCACACACTTTGGCAGCATCTTTTTTCAACTGTCCCTCCACTGAGGTTGCCTTCATCTGATCAATAGCCCGTAAGTGAGATAACTGTAAAGCAGGTATGTCAAACTCGTGACGTCATGTGACGTCACGTGATGTATCGGAGCTTTTTCGCCATTGCCGGCAATGGGGTGGGCGCAGCTCTGGTATAATGAAACTGGCCGGCAGCTTGACACCCCTGTTGTAAAGCATCCTTAACTGAACTGATGCAAGAAACTGATGTTTCTTCCAACATCATCCCAGGACAACCACAACATATATCAACTATGCCACCTGAGATTGCTGAACTGACTGGAGTGACTTAAAACATAGAGACAGGATAGCAACAGCAAAGGAGAAAGGATTTCACACTGGTATAACCACTGGTATAACCACAGCCCTTCAATTCAACAGTTGGGAAAGACCCTCGGTTATATCTCTGCTGCAGTACTGCTTCCCTTGCCCTGGGCCTCACAATTCAAAGGCAGTAGCTATTTACTCACACTTCCTTGAGACTTTATTCACTTCTCGGCCAGAACCATTACTGACGTCATTAGGTGTGTCACCAAGTCCCACAAGAATGTTTATAGGGCAATTACAAGGATTTCTTCCCAATGGCTTTTCCCTTTCCTGATGGTACAGACATTTTACTGGGGATACGCACGTGGGTATTAGGTTACCCAAATGAATTCCTTAAAATGAAGCTTCCCTTCTCCTAAAAAAAGGAGAAATCTGTGGGTTGAATGGACCCTTGTCCACACAAGGCTTAAAACCGTGCCGAGACACATTGCTGGAAAGATCCCTAGAGTAACACCTAATTTGCAGAACAGGCTGTCTTGTTTTTCTTGTTTCATCTCTCAGATCTAAAGCCTTGCTAGATGGCGGACTGACAGGAAACAGATCCCTCTTTCTTACTGGTAAAGAGCAGGAAAAGCCTTGTAGTCTTCTCAATGACCAGTTGGTTACATTGCTTACTTAACCAGCAAAACAAAAACAAAGGCAAGGAGGGATCCCTAAGCCAGTTAAGGCACCAGGCGAGAAAGCAGGAGTTCTAGTCCTGCCTTAGCCAAAGCTAGCCAGGTGAGTTTAGGCTAGTCCAGGGGTAGGGAACCTTGGCTCTTTTATGACTTGTGGACTTCAACTCCCAGAATTCATGAGTCAGCATGGCTGGTTCAGGAATTCTGGGTATTGAAGTCCACAAGTCATAAAAGAGTCAAGGTTCTCTACCTCTGGGCTAGTCAATCTCAGTCTCACAGGGCTGTTGGGAGGTCGTTAGGAAGAAGCAATATTGATACATTATTTGTAAAAAATAATAAATATGGGATGCAAATAAATACTACATATACTTTTCTCCTTAAGATCCTCAGAAACTCAACATACATTCTACCACACTGCCACTACTCTAGAGAAAGAATAGCTGGCATTTCCCCCCCCCCCTTCCTTCGGTTTATAGTTCTTTTCAGGGTTTTTAAGCTATCTAGGATTTTAAGCTATCTAGGATTTTAAGCTATCTAGGATTTCACTGGAGAAGAGCCTAATGCTGGGAAAGATTGAGGGCAATAGAAGAAGGGGACGACAGAGAATGAGATGGCTGGATGGAGTCACTGAAGCAGTAGGTGTGAATTTAAATGGACTCCAGAAGATGGTAGAGGACAGGAAGACCTGGAGGAATGTTGTCCATGGGGTCGCGATGGGTCGGACACGACTTCGCAATTAACAACAACAACAGGATTTTAAATCTCTGTTGATGACCAATTCCTCCATGTCCCATTCTGACTTCTGGGAACGGCAGACTGGGACATATTTCACCAGAGTCTGGGAAGGTTATCAGGCAAACAGATGCATTTTAATCTCATGTGCCAGGAGGTACCTGGGTCATTTGTAAACTGACAGCCCTGGGAGGAGGGTAAATTTCAGTCAGGAAGAGCCAGAACATTCTTGGCGAAGGTTTTCTAGTTCCATGATGGAAATATTGGAAGTTCCGTTTAATGCAGACCATCTGGGAGACTCATCTGGAGCTAGAAAAAAATAAAAATAAAAAAAAATGGGAAGAAGCATCTGAAGCAACAAAGTGCTCATGCTGGTTGGATTGGTAGTTTTATCAATGTGGAAGATTGTATGCAGATGAAATCTATTCGTAAATTTGGTATCATATTGCTGTCATTGCTTGTATGGCACACCTGTTCACTTTCTCTGTGTTAACACTTTTTGTAACACTACAAACAGTGTCTAGGAAAGAGCCAACAGCAATATTTAACCATAACTACTGCATTTTCTTGAAAATAAGCCCGTGTCTTATGTTAATTTTTACTCCAATAGACGCTAATTTTCCGGTTAAATCTTATTTTTATGGAAACATGGTACTAAATGTGTCCTTCTGGCTGAGGATCTTAACTGGGGCTTATTTTGGGGGAAACAGTGTAACAGGATTGCAACAGTTAATTTATGGTGATCACAAGGATCTGTTGTCAGCACCAGTGACATCATACTTTCCCCTTACATATTTGGCTTATAAATTTTTCTCAACCGCAGTAAACAATACACCCATCTATAGAGATACGTATGAACATTTCCTCTAAGACGTTTTCTTAATGCAAAGATAACCACATTCAAACAGTGCATTTTCGGGCAAGATAATCTTTTCTTACTCATATTTGTCCTTTGGGATGCTCCTTTGCTCAAGGCTAAGATTTTACTTTATTTGCCTCCCAAAATAAAATTGATTGGCTATAGCTTGACAGCCCATCTAACAGCTTGAGATCCATCATTAATCTCTCAACACAAAAACAGATCTAACCACCATTTCTTTGGGGGAACTTGATATTCTATCTAGACCAAGCCAAATCCCAAAATGTTGCAAAATTCCTGGAAGCTTGGCATTTGGGCAAATTAGTCATCAGCAGATGCATGGAGTTAAACCCCATTGACATATCATTTAAAAGACACAGCCACAATTTCAAGGAAGGAAACAAACAGCCCAGATTTTTCCCCCCCAGCAACTGGGTCAGTAGTGTTGGACAAGATTCTTGAGAATACCATGGATGGCCAAGAAAGCTATCCATGTTGTCGGGGGAATATCACAAAATTCTCCATTCATAGGAGTCATTCCACTGCAAAGATCAGGCCAATTTCACAACCTGCTATGCTTGCTGATGACACAGAGTTTTCCTATTACACACAAGCAGACAAAAGAAGTGTGAGAAGGATGTACAAGTCCACCTAATCCCTTAACATTGCAACTCTTATGCCCAGATTTTTTTTTAAAAAAAGGCTAGAGCGAAATTTACCCCTAAAATAGGCTCAAAGATCCTATATCCCATCCAGGAAATGTTCTCCCCAACTTTCTTCTTCTTTGGAGTTAAAAACCAAGCAACTGGAAGCTCTCACTTCTCCAGAAGCTTCAATCAGAATATCAATCAGAAAAGTGCCGGAAGGGACTTTGGAGATCTTCTAGTCCACCATTGCTGGCTGTGGAATTCTGGGAGTTGAAGTCCACATGCCTTAAAATTGTCAAGGTTGAGAAACACTGTTCTAGTCCAACACCCCTGCTCAAGTGGGAGACCCTATGCAATTTGAGACAAGTGGCTGCCCAGTCTCTTCTTTAAAACCTCCAGTGATGGTGCGCCCACAACTTCTGAAGGCAAGCTGATCCCCTGGCTAATTGTTCTCACTGTTAGGAAGTTTGTCCTTAATTCCAGGTTGCTTCTCTCCTTGATCAGTTTCCACTTTTTCATGATTAGCTTGAAGGAGAATAAGCGCTCTGATACTCAAAGCAAAGCCATGTTTCTCTCCTCCCCTCCAACATAAGAAATCCCAGCTGAAACTTGGGAAAGCTCCGGCTTTTGCCCCCCTGCCTTTATTATAAACTCTTTTCTGTGACTCACAGCCCCCCCCCCACTGGGTTTGACGAAGGCTGACATCCATCCTGAGAGGCAGGGAAAGCAAAACCAACCCTTAACTAAATAACTCCCTGAGATGGAAAGGGTGGCCCCTGTCCACCACGCCTCAGCCTGCCTGCTAATCTGTTATGTCTTTTTCAGTAATTTAGCACATTAGAACTGTCCTGGTTGTGCTCTGTTTATTTTTTCTGATCCTCACAAAAACCATATTATAGCTGTAGGCCAGGGGCAGGAGGACTGACCGGGAGAGAGATGCCTTGTGCTTAATACTTTTAAGTGGGCTTGGGGGGGAAGGCTAAGGGAAGGCACCATGATTGTGTTTTTGGCCTCACATCTGCTGTACAGCTGTTAAAATTAATGTCCCCATTTAATGAAATAGCAGTTGATGTTGCAGCCCCAGGCCCTGGTATTTAAAAAGATTTGTGAAATCATTTATCCTTTTTTTTTTTTTCCAAGACACCCCTCCCCACAACCTGTCTGAAGTTCTCCAGTCCTCCTCCTTTTTCTCCTTCTAACTTTTCCATCATCATTACTCTGTGGTCTGGTTTATAGCAGATGCTGAATCATCCTGGGCTACGTTGGACTTTGGTCTAATGCCATACATGAACTCAGCTGCTGCAGCTTACAAACTGTGGTTTACTGTGTGGGCATGAAGAACCATGTCAGCATCCTCCTTGTGGCCTCCAGAATTAGTAGAGTCCCAAACTTAGTCTCCTCCTCCTTTGGACTTTTGGGGAGGATTTGGAGGGAGGGCTTAAGGGACAAAGTGTAAGCCATGCAAATGCTTTAGACACCCATATCTCCTCTTAATTTCCTGAAAATGTCACCATTTTTTGGTCCCATGCACTTTGGAGGATACCTTTAGATGTGTCACCCAAATCTTCACCCCCACATTGATGGAAGTTGCATTGTCTTTGTTTATGGCTTAATGTATCGGGAATGAACGCAACCAAATGTACTTTATTCAGTAAGCATGTTTTGGCTTAGTGAGGTTTTTATTTATTTGTATCCCATCTTTATTATTTTTTTATAAATAATTCAAGGTGACAAAAAACATTACACAGTACTTCTTCCTCCTGGTTTTCCCACAACAGTAATGTTGTGAAGAGGGTTGAGCTGAGAGAGAAATTGCCCAGTCAGCTTTTATGCCTAAGGCAGGACTAAAACTCACAGTCTCCTCGTGATTGGTCCAAAGTCACCCAGTCGGATTTCATGCCTAAGGCAGCACTAGAACTCACAGTCTCCTGATTTCTAGCCTGGTGCCTTCACCATCACACCAAAGTGGCTCTAGTCTAGGTCGCGTGATATATGAACACACAGCTGAAAAGTCCTAGACGTGTTAATTTTCTGCATGCAGGGATGACTGCAAATCAACACATTGTGAAGTTGCTGGTAATTTTTTTCCTTTTTTTGCTTCTGCTTCCCCCCCCCTTTTAAAATGCTCAGTTTAATAAAAAGAAAAAGAAAATGCACAGGTTACTGAATACCCTTCAAATAAAACTCTTGGTTTATGCTCCCTCGCCGAGACAACATTGCAGACATTCAGTGTTGCAATCAAGCCTCCATACACGCAGACTTCTTTCTTTCCATTTTCAGAGCAACACTGACTTGTGGAATGGGGAAGTGTGTTTACATTAAAGATTAATGTCAAATAAACAGGGAAGTTAATCTGCTTCCCTAATGCTGTTTTCTTCCCATCTTGCCCATTCTTGTCCCCTTTGGCGTGTTCTGATCAGACAAGAGGGAAAAGACACTTGTCAGATGATGGCCCATCCTCTCTCTGTGCTTCAGTTCCCAAGGGTAGAAGAACTAGGCTTTTAATGATGTCTCTTTCAAGAAGAAAGAGTAAAAAAAATAAAAATAAATGCAGGAAGTCCTTGACTTACAGCTATAATCGAGCCTGTAATTTCAATTGTAAGTCATGATGCCATAAAGCAGATCACCATGTGGCCACGCCCAATGTTACGAACTTTTCTGTGGCAGTCGTTAAGCAAATTGACAGGTGTTAAATGAACCCATTGCTCACTATGGAATGTTTTTTTCCCCCTGAAACTGAAAAAAAATGCCAGTTTCCCCCCCCAAAAAAAGTGGTGTAAATCACAGTCACGTGACTGCAAGATATTACAAATGGCCATAAATGCAGGCTGGTTGCTAAGCACCGAAAATGTGGTCATGTGACCATGGGGAGACCATCCCTGCCGGAATTCCGGATCCAGATCATGTGTCCCTTTTTCAGAGTCCACCGTAACTTTGAATGGTTTTAAGTGACCAGTTGTAAGTCAAGGACTAACTGCAGCAGCAACCTCTTTTCTTTTGGAAGAAAATGTATTGATTCAAAAGACCAATGTTTCATCACATGGATATTGTCCCTATCACCGGTTCCTCTCTTTTGCAACACAGATGATGGAAGGCCCATATTGTTAACGACAAAAAGGAAAGTTGTTTGTAGCCCTTATGTATAGTTTAAATTTCTTACTGAAAAATCAATCCCACCAATGTTCTCTTGAAAAGCCAAGAAAAGTTGGAATTTCATAAGAGAAGGTCCTGAAGCTTTCTTTTACCTTCTGTGTTGGCTTTTTCCAACATTGTTTGTTGGTTTATCAAGTTTGCATGCCACCCCGCTCTGAACAACTAGGAGCAGCTTGCAACCTCTAATAACAAGAGAAACACAAGGAACACAAAATGACAGATGGTAAGAACCACAAATCAGGCAGGAATGAACCAAAAAGAGCTCACTCTCCTTCCCCAAAGGGTTCAACATTTCCCATAAGGCCCTTGTGGTACTTTCAGCACAACAATCTGGAAAGATTAAAATGGTGCTGCAGAGGCTACCAGGGTAGAATTGAAGGAAATTCAAGATGACAGATCCTAGGTTAAAGCAAAGCAAACACTATCAGCTGTTTATGACTGATGGTTGGTGATGCTGAGCTTGTTTTCAGTGATATGGACTAGGGATGGTCACGTCCCCAAAAGTGATTCTTGACACAGTAATAAATGTGGGTCATGTAACTTGTTTAAAGATCAGAAAGAATGCATAGCCCTGATGGCGCAGTGGCTAGAATGCAGCATTGCAGGCTAACTCTGCCCACAGTCTGGAGTTCGATCCTGACCAGCTCCAGATTGAGAGACTTCCATCCTTCCGAGGTCAGTGAAATGAGGACCCAGACTATTGGGAGCAATAGGCTGACTCTGTAAACTGCTTACAGAGTGCTACAAAGCACTATGAAGCGGTATATAAGTCTAAGTGTTACTGCTATTGCTATTGTCCATGAGACCTTGGATCAGAATGGTACCTTGCCCTGGACTACCCCAAACATGTCATATATTTATCTAGAAGAATAGATGAGAATTACCTTTAATTACCTTAAGAGCCGTTATGGCACAGTGGTTAAAGTGCTGTATTGCAGTCAAACTCTGCCCACGGTCTGGAGTTCAACACTGACCGGCTCAAGGTTGATTCAGCTTTCCATCCTTCCATGGTTAGTAAAATGAAGACCCAGATTGTTGGGGGCAATATGTTGACTCTGTAAACCATTTCAGAGAGTACTATAAAACACTACGGGCAGTATACCACTAAATGGTTCAAGGTAGTAACAGGCAATACAAACCAGTTCATACGTTTAGGGTTATAGCTCCCATTGTCTGTGAATAGGGATCCTCCCAGTTGTGCTCTATGGGAATTTTAATCCCAAACATCTAGCAAGCTGTGTTTGTCTACCCATGCTTTTAGGGGTCAACCATCCAAGAAGAACTTTGGGCCATGGGTCACCCTACGGTCACAGTTGAACAACAAGATTATTTTTTTCACATGGCGTTTTTGCACCCCACTTTCCTCTTCTCTGGGACAGAGATCGGCTTCGTGGTTGCTTGAATTCAAAAGTGAAAAATGTCATCTGGCAAGCTTGTAAGAAATGGAATTCTGAGTCACTCCATCATTCTGTCTCTGGGAGTTAATGTTCTCCCTTGGAAGAGAAAACACACTTTGAGAGCTTGTCTGTCTTGGCTGGGCTGCCAAGCTAAATGCAGCTCTGAGCTGAATAGTTATTCCTTTCTTTCTCTGGAGAGACTTCTGTCAGTTTGAGAAGGGTGGTGGCTTTCCTCTCCCGCATCCTTTCCAGACTTCTCTCTCTCTCTCTCTCTCTCTCTCTCTCTCTTCCTTTTTGCAAGGAAGGAGGGGAGAGAGGTGGCTGGACTCTCTTGCCCTTATTATTCCAGGGCTAATACTTTCAGCCTGTGTTTATTTAAAGAGAACAGCAAGTCACCTCCCTCGCGCATCATCCCCGCACATCCCCGTGTGGGTCCGAGGGGAGGAGACAGACATCACGGGTGTGCACAAACGGCACGCAACAGCAGTGAGGATGGAGGGAAGGGTGTTTGTTTTAGAAGTGTTGCTCGAGGGAGGATGGGCAAGATTGGCGGGTGAGCAGCTTGTGAACAGGCCAAGTGCTGGATTTGTTTACTTAGCTGAGTGGATAGTTAGGGAGTAGGAGGGAAAGAGTTAGAAAGAGCAGTGCAGACCTGACAAGGAAGCTCTCTCAATCAGGACTAAAATAAACCCACAGAAAGGAAACAATGGCTTCTGGATGAGAAGCATCTTTCCTTGCAGAAGAGATTTGGGCTGAATAGAGCGATGGAAGAGGAATTTCACTTCCTTTGCAACCAGGCGCAGTCTTGTCTTATTGTTATTTTTTTCTCAACAAAGCACAAGCCAAAGCTTGGTTGCCTTTCTATATTGACTCCTTTCTGAAGGGTTGTCCGAATGCTGACAGTGACATTGCGAGAAAGGAAGGCACAGAAATGTAACCCTTCATGAAAATAACAGAATAACAGAGTTGGAAGGGACTTGGAGGTCTTCTAGTCCAACCCCCTGCCCAGGCAGGAAACCCTATACCATTTCAGACAAATGGTTGTCCAATCTCTTCTTTAAAATGTCCAGTGTCGGAGCACCCATAACTTCTGGAGGCGAGTTGTTCCACTGATTAATTGTTCACAAGGCACAGAAGTAATACTGGAGAAGTTACCTACAGAGAAATGCACATCTAGACCCAACTGAATATCATAATGCAAGGTCTGGAGGGCTATGCCCAAAAATGCATGCCCATCTTACTGCAAATATTCTTTTTTTAATGTTCAGCACAGGACTGGGTCAAGCAGGAAATGACGTACTAAGAGGAGCCCAAACTGATATTCACAACTCTAAGAAATTGAAAGAAATGCATGGTAGTAAATTGGCTCACCGCTAGATGAGAACATGGAATCCCTCCATTGTTTCATAGGTGAAATCAAGAACAGTCTTCTGATACATCCGAGTAGCATCTTGATTTGTATACTGACACCTTTGCTGCAGGTCAATAGACCTCTTTGTCCCAGCTGTTCCTTATAGGACTTCTGTGTCCCAGCCAGGGAATTAATCCTGAGCTGGAAAGATTCCGATAAAGCTGGTAGTTTAGCCAGAATTCAACTTGGGAGTGAAATCCAAAACCCATTAATCAAGATGAGACGATTTATCAATGGCAAGAAACCTTAGCATCAATGTACGGACTGCTTCTTTTTGTAGCATTCTCTCTTTCTTTGCCTATGTTTATTTCAGTAATGCTTTTGAAACACAATCATATACGTTCTTCAAGTGCCCTACTTCAAAGAGTGGATTTATATAAACTCAATTTTGGCATAGTGCAATGTATAAACTTTGATACTATAGCTTATAAACCAATTTTTGTAACTTAGCATGTTGGGCAAACCCAACCGTACCCATCATCTTAAATATAATAGTTGTTCAAGCTGTAACTATTGTAATTGTGATTCATTGTAATGGGAGAACATTTTATTCTTCTCTTGGGAACTGTTTTTTTTTTTTTTTTAGTATCAAAACTTTCTAGCTGAGATACCCAAGCTATAGGTTGAACCTGTAACATACAGCAGAGCCCTATCTGCTCATAATGATGATGTCCAACAGCCTGTTTTTCATGTTTTAAGCTCATCTCAATTGTATTCTTGTCCTCATTGATTTGGTATATTTCAATGCTCGTTTTCCTCTGCTGGTTCACATTTTGGCAAGGATGTAGTCTACGTTAACCTGTTTTTGCAGATCAAAGAACAGGGGAGGCCAGGTGGCCTTGCTAAATTCTGGGACATTTGCTGCAAGATTAATAGGAAGGTTAATGGCAGTTACAATTCTTTCTTCCCTTCCATTTTACTCTGATGTAGCCTAGATGACAGGAAGAGGTAATTTTTCCAGAGGTCTCTCATCCTCTTAGGTATCTGTTTTAATATAATAATTTGTTTCCCTCCATATTCTAACTGGTCATCACATGTTCTGTATAATAATTCATCCCTAATCTTCTTTCTTATAAATTTAACATGGACCTCTCTAGGAAGATTATGATGTCTTCCATAATTTGTTTGCACTCTATAGGTCTCATCCATTTCAGCAATCATCTCTTCTTTTTCTCTCTCTAAAGCTCCTGCTAGCAACGCAGCCATCTTATCTGGGAGATCTTCTCCTCTTTCTTCAGTAACATTTTGAAACCTAAGATATTGGGACGCCTTCTCCACTTCCAATAATATCACCGCTGTCATTAACTCTTTATCAGCCTCCATTAAATTTTTTCCCATCTCTTCCACTTTCTTTTCTTCATCATCCAATCTTTGCTCCACAGCCACCAATTTCTGTTCAATTAAATAAACATCTTTCTAATATGGGAGTTATTTCAGAGGGTGCTTTGGACTTCATGAAAAGCAACTAGAGGCCAGGTACTCTGCTGGTTTTAACCAACAAGAAAGAGAAAGCTTGGATTCTCAGAAACAATGCTTTCTACCTGCCCACTCACCATTGCAAACATTTACCAATGCAGTTAATTACAAGCCAGAATCAGAACAGAACCCCAAAAGTGGGCAACATGGTATCAGAATTATATGCAGGAGCAAGATGCAAGGGCTTTTGCTTCATTTGATATTGAAGGATTTCACTTATGTGTCATGTTCTGCTCTAGCAAGTGCTCCAGGCCCCACTTTCCACAGGCCAAAAAATCTATGCTCCTCAGCCACCAAAAGATTGACTTGCAAGTGTAAGATTGACCCATTGCTGGAAAAAGATATTTATCGGTTTATTCTCTCCGGGATCATCTTCAATGTAGATCTGATTCTGGGCTGAGATACACTTCTGCTTATTACTGTTCCTACAGTCAATAGTCCAGTGGGGTAATAGAATCTGGAATCGAAGGTAATAAAACACAGTAGAAAGTCTGGCATGCATAAAAGCAAAGGAGGGTTCCTATATTCAGTCTGAATGGACCCACCTGGCTTCTGGGGAAAAAAAAACAAGAACAGCTGTGTCAATCTTTAATGAAGACCTTAGGAAGGTAACCCAGCATTGGCCAGGTAAGCAAGACCCCTTGTGGTATCATTGCAAAATATCCTATCCCCATCTTACCTGTCAGAAATGAATTTCTGAATCCCTGCAGATATTTTCTTCATATCTGTAATTGACTCGTTCTGATTAGGATAACTACTCTGCTACACAATGAGCCACTTTGTGATTTGGGCTAGGATATGGCTTTCCCAGACTTGTTTCTCAGGGAGTAAAGGGAGGGTGAATTACCCTCTGCCTCTTTGATCCAGCCCATTGCTCATGGCATCTAAGAGGAGACGTCTGAAAATGCATCTTGAGTTTTGTAGAGTTATGGCTCCCCACTTTTTTTTTTCCATCAGCTCTTTGGCTCCTAGCCAGAAGAGATGTTCTGACTTGTTTGCTTGCCAGATGTGATGGAGGGAGAGGAAAGTGGGGGGAGGACGTGTCTGTGGATGCTTGAAAAGAAAAAGAAAAAAAAATCCTTGGTTAAATCAAAAAGAAATGTTTGCTATGAGTAAGTGAGGCCTGCAGAAGTTGATCTGTCTTTATAAAGCTAACTTATCCCAGGAGAGAGCTGGTGAGACTGATCTACCCATCTATGTTCTCTTATGGCTGCTGGTGGCTTTCATCTGAAACTAATGGTTTACATTCTGATGGAACCTCTTTTCTCTCTCATTTAAGTCTCTCTTCCTTTTTTTTTTTTTTTTTGGTACATTCAGGATGGAGAGTGCTTTTTTAAAAAGCTTCACAAAAAGAGAGAGAAAAAAGTAAACTATGCCAGTAAATTATAACACATGAAAATAATGTCTCTTGAATTAAAACATTTGCTTTCCCCCAAATGTCAGGCCTATGGCACGTGTGTCCCTATTTTCTTTTAAGTTTAAACAACAATCAAAACCTGGATCCCAATTTTTTTCAGCCAGTCCTACAGAAATCCCTCTTATCCCTTTAGTGATTCCAAACAAACAATTATTTGCTGATTTATATGGCACTTCTATTTATTTATTTTTATCCCACCTTTATTATTTTTATAAATAACTCAAGGTGGTAAACATACTGAATAATAATTTCCCAACAACAACCTTGAGGTGGCTTTCATGCCTAAGGTAGGGCTAGAACTCACCATCACCTGGTGATTGGCCCAAAGTCACCAGGCCAGATTTCATGCCTAAGGCAGGACTAGAACTTACAATCTCTTGGTTTCTAGTTCCATGCCATAACCACTAGACCAGGCTGTCTAATATAAATCATAATTACATGATTCAATGGTGGAATTTGGATTGCTCATGGTTAAGATCATAATTCAACCTCTCCTAGAATGGCACATCCAATCAGGCTATACCCATCAAAATGGATTCAAATGATTCCTTTCTTGGAAGCTTT
Organism: Crotalus tigris; assembly: GCF_016545835.1. Classification (NCBI taxonomy): domain Eukaryota; kingdom Metazoa; phylum Chordata; class Lepidosauria; order Squamata; family Viperidae; genus Crotalus; species Crotalus tigris. The sequence continues at coordinate 4,084,682 of NW_024097215.1, read as the reverse complement.
GTATCAACCTGGAAGTCAATGCTAGGTCTGTTTGGTCATCTTCTTCTTCCCTGTTCAAGGTCTGCCTGGATGGTTTGAGTTACCCTGAGGATTCAAGAATGGATTGTTGCTAGACCAAGTACAAAGGATATATTTATCCCATGGCTTTGCAAAAGACCAGGTGTTATCCTCTTTAATCTTCTGGATCAAAGGTCAGCATTTCTGACACCAAAGTTATCAAGCAGAAGATGGAATTGGGGTGATTCCCAGGGAGATATGTGGCCTTGGCTCAAAGGGATCTTTCTTTCTTTCTTTCTTTCTTTCTTTCTTTCTTTCTTTCTTTCTTTCTTTCTTTCTTTCTTTCTTTCTCTCTCTCTTCTTTCTTTCTTTCTCTTTCTTTCTTTCTCCCCCTCCCTCCCTCCCTCCCTCCCTCTCTTTCTTTCTTTCTTTCTTTCTTTCTTTCTTTCTTTCTTTCTCTCTCTCTCTCTCTCTTTTCTTTCTTTCTTTCTCTTTCTTTCTTTCTCTCTTTTCTTTCTTTCTCTTTCTTTCTTTCTCTCTCTCTCCCTCTCTTTTCTTTCTTTCTTTCTTTCTTTCTTTCTTTCTTTCTTTCTTTCTTTCTTTCTTTCTTTCTTTCTTTCTTCTCATTAGAACTTAAAATAGTGGTATGGTTGTCAGCCAATGCAAACTGAACATATAAGAATGTGTATGATATACTCTTAGCTACCATAGCCTTTTGTGCATTTTCTGGGGGGGAAAAAGTCTTCAGGGAAAACCAGCATCAAAACTTCCTGATTTCCTTCCTGATTGTTTTCTGAGGCAATTAAAAGATGGAGATGAATGCTATGGGGCTTGAATGAGAGTACTAGATGGATTGTTGCACTGTTTCTCAACCTTGGGAACTTGAAGATGTGTGGGCTTCAATTCCCAGAATTTCCTAGCCAGCCATGCAAGATTTATCATGGATCAATTATTCAGATTTTCAGGTCTTAAAGGTAAGTCAAGGGATATTGAGTTTTCTACTCTGATGCTTCTTCTATGGATTGTTCTCTTCTGAAATATGCTTCTGTCTCTACCCAGTAAACTGGCTTATCTCCATTCGCCAACCGTAACAATGTTTACACTAACTATTTTTGCACATTGTAAACCATTATATAGATCATTTAATCTGCTTTAATGGCTTATGGTTGATAGTGATTTGCGGCATAATATTTATATTCCTTGCAGTCTTCTAGTCCTTAGCACTCTTTCTGAGACGGTTTGAGTTTCTTGGAAGTTTATCTCAGGGCACAGATAAACCCCCAAGTGGCCTCAAGGACTCTCAGAAAGAGTGCTAATGACCAGATGACTGGAAGGAATATAAATCCTTCCATTCGCCACCACTCAGTCAGAACTGAAGAAGCTTCTTGGATGAGAAGCGAAATGTCTCCAAGGAAAAACCAAGTCCAGTTGCCTTTTGAAGAAATACCTTTGGGGCATCCCAGCAGATGCTCCTGTTCAAATGCATTATGACATTAGTATGCAAATGATCCAAATTATGCATGATCTTGCGGCAACATGTGACTTGTGGCACATGAGATTGTCCTGTAGATGCCCATGAACCTACCATTTTTCTCAGATTGATCAGAGAGTTGCTAAGTTAAGCCACGCATGTGTTTACAGTCTAACTTCAGCTTTCCTTCACCCTTTATAGATGGGCGAAAGCTGTATATGTGAACATTACTCACAAAGTTACTTTTCCATCATCATAATAACAGTGAATGGTCGCTAAACAAGGCAATTGCTAAGCAGGAACTACTTGCATATTTTACCACCCAGCTATCTTTGTTCCCAGAGCCTCAAGGTGTTCTGAGATCTATGGCAGGAACTACATTTTGTTGTTTGCTTATTTTTTAGCACATATTTTTGGAATTCCATGACTACTTTGAAAAATAATGGCAAAAATATTAAGGCAGAAAATGCTGGATGCAGGTTTTTAGCCTCTATTGGGTATCTCCAGAGTCTGGTTTAAAAAAAAAAAAAAGAGGTTGGCCTTAGTATGATCAGTTTTTTATGTGCATCACAGACTCCCTGAATTCTTTGGTCCTCAATTTTGCTGAGTTAGATGAGAAGCAGAAGTTTCCATTTTCCCTGTATACAAGCAGTGGTTTGTGGAAGGGGAATTTTGTTGTTGTATTTTAATCTCCAGCGATCCTAAAATCCAAATTGCTTCATGACCAAACTGTTGACAAAGCACAGCTACGCCTGAAGAAATTTGGAAGTAGAAGCTTTTTGCCCTCTGCAGTGGTCCACATCCTACGAAATGAGCTCTTGGAAGAAATGCAAACATCTGGATAAGTTCCCTTCCCCGTCCCTTTGCAAAGTGGCTAGCAAAGAATGAAGAGCATCTAAGGCAGATACAGAAGAGTACAATTCCTTGGCATTGGCTTGGCTGAGAGGCATCAGATGTAAACATGCAATTAGCTATCTCATTCCAATACTCTATTATAATTAGTGAGTCATTTTAGCCCTTTAGTCAGAAACAACTTCCTTCTAAAATCCTATAAGGGAGAGCAGATGTGAGATTGCTAGTTCTCCTCTACTTGGGCATCAACATGAACTCAACTGGTAGGTAATAGCGCCCATCCACTATTGCAATATCCCAGCGTTTAAATCCATTGTTTTCTCCACTTTGTCAACTTTAAGAAGTGTGGACTTCAACTTCCAAAATTCCCCAACCAGCCAGACTAGTAAAACTTTCTACAGCCTTTGATTCTGGAAGCAGTAAATATCCATTACTATAAGTACCCACTGACAGGTTGATTTTTGTAATCATTGACTCTGAAAACAATTAATTGCCAGTGGCATGGACTGTGTGAAAAATGTATCTTCTTCCATCGGTCCTGAATCTTCCTGCATTTAATTCCAGTAGACACCTTTAGTCACAGCACACACAAAAGAACATGCCACACATGATGTGCCTTTATCATATCAGTACTTACTCTCCATTACTCCATTCTAAAAAGTTTGCTGCATTTTTTTTCCCCCTTGGAGAGCAGCTGTTTCCAACCTGTAATCGTATGTTTTATCCACATTTATGCAAGGACTTTATTATATCAGTCATCTTTGTTCCCTTTCAAGTGCATAACCCAAATGAAAAAAGAAAAACATCCCTAGTTCGCTAACACATAGTACAATCATGGGAAACACACCATCTTGTAGTCCTTGTCCAGTGATGAGGAGGAGGAGGAGGAGGAGGTGGAGGAGGAGGTGGAGGTGGAGGAGGCGGAAGAGGAGGAGGCGTTGGAGGAGGAGATGATGTTATCCATTCAGTCATGTCTGACTCTTGGGAATTCTATGGGCCAGGTATCTCCATATCTTCCAATCTTGCACAGCTTTTTTGAGTTGTTCTATGCTCTGGCTGGTGTCAGTTTTGATGGTGTCCAGCCACCGTGTTCTTTGGCAGCCTGGTTTCCTTTTACTGCTAACTCTTCCACATAATTGCTTTCTCTAGTGAATTCCCCTGCATGACATGGCCAAAATAAGATGCTGTTTCCTGATTTTTTTCCTTCCAGTATGCTCCAGGACTTGTTTGTTAGTCACCTTTGCTCTCCAAGGAACACACAGGAGACTTCTCCAGCACTATGGCTCAAACAAGTTGATTTTCTTCCTGTCTTGCTTTTTTAAGGTCCAACTTTCACAACTATAGGTAGCTACAGGGAACACAGTAGGGTGGCCTAACCTACATTTGGTTGGCAGGCTGATGTCCTTGCTTTTCCAATATCCCCCTAAATGTTCCCAAGAGCATGCCATCAGAACAGGCTGCTGTATTTCCTTACCATCTTCCAGGTTGTTGCAGGATGAAAAAAGTTCTGGAATTGAGCATAGAATGTCCAATAAGCTTAATGCCACTTTTGAAAACAAAACATATTTCCAGCCTCCCTCCTCTGCTGATGTTAGGCCACTGCAAATCTGTGCTCCTAGAGACTGAAATAAAAAAGGTGAAAATCGGGAGCTTTCAAGGACAAAACTCACCCCTTTCATATTGTGTTGTAAACTGTGAATTGGTACAACAGTTATGACAAGCATTGGCATCTTTATAAACCAGATACACTGTGTGAAGATGATCCTGCTTGTGCTGATAACTCTCTTTTCCATCTCCTCTTCGTCCCTTCGTACCAGGAGAATACGGCAAAGTTATATGCAACCCACCAGGCATGTCTAACAACCATAGTTCCTGCTCAATTTTCAGAGTTCCCAGCTGTGCTAAAATACATTCTGTTGCAATCTGATATGTTGAATTTAAATACATTCCAGTTACGGAACTTCCCCACCAGAGAATTTGTTCCAATGGTTAGTTAACCTCATCTTTCATATAACGTAAGGCAAATCTTGACCACTCTAGCTTTAGTTCCAGACAGTGGATCATGTTCTGTCTTTTGTCCTCTTCAAACGCATTCAAGCATTTCTCATCTTCTTTCGCTACATGCCCTCCTTGCCTCTACTAAAGGAGAATATTTGGAGCTCAGAGTTGAAATGAGGGGTCCTTGGTGTTCCCTGAGCTTGGTTGTGTTCTTGCAAATGTTTCATTACTCAAATTAGATAACATCATCAGTGCTAGAAAGGAGTGGGGTTTGTTGAATGGAAGAGAAGGAGGAGGAGGAGGAAGAGGAGGAAGAGGAGGAGGAGGAGGAGGAGGGTAACTGTGGAGTCCTTGATGTTCCCTGAGCTTGGTTGTGTTCTTGCAAATGTTTCATTACTCAAACTAGGTAACATCATCAGTGCTAGAAAGGAGTGGGGTTTGTTGAGTGGAAGAGAAGGAGGAGGAGGAGGAAGAGGAGGAAGAGGAGGAGGAGGAGGAGGAGGGTAACTGTGGAGTCCTTGATGTTCCCTGAGCTTGGTTGTGTTCTTGCAAATGTTTCATTACTCAAACTAGGTAACATCATCAGTGCTAGAAAGGAGTGGGGTTTGTTGAGTGGAAGAGAAGGAGGAGGAGGAGGAAGAGGAAGAGGAGGAGGAGGAGGAGGAGAGGAGGAGGAGGAGGAGGAGGAGGAGAAGGGTAACTGTGGAGTCCTTGATGTTCCCTGAGCTTGGTTGTGTTCTTGCAAATGTTTCATTACTCAAACTAGGTAACATCATCAGTGCTAGAAAGGAGTGGGGTTTGTTGAGTGGAAGAGAAGGAGGAGGAGGAGGAAGAGGAGGAAGAGGAGGAGGAGGAGGAGGAGGGTAACTGTGGAGTCCTTGATGTTCCCTGAGCTTGGTTGTGTTCTTGCAAATGTTTCATTACTCAAACTAGGTAACATCATCAGTGCTAGAAAGGAGTGGGGTTTGTTGAGTGGAAGAGAAGGAGGAGGAGGAGGAAGAGGAAGAGGAGGAGGAGGAGGAGGAGGAGGAGGAGGAGGAGGAGGAGGAGGAGGAGAAGGGTAACTGTGGAGTCCTTGATGTTCCCTGGGCTTGGTTGTGTTCTTGCAAATGTTTCATTACTCAAACTAGGTAACATCATCAGTGCTAGAAAGGAGTAGGGTTTGTTGAATGGAAGAGGAGGAGAATGGGATGAGGAGGAGAAGGGTAACTGTGGGGTCCTTGGTGTTCTCTGGGCTTGGTTGTTTTCTTGCAGATGTTTCAATACTCAGACCAAGGTAGTTTTGGTATTGAAACATCTGCAAGAAAGCAACCAAGCTCAAAGAACACCAAGGACTCCTCCTTGATCTGTTCTGGCTACATCTCATAAGCTGCTATCTAGAATGAGATGTGAACATTTTTAAAACAGGACTCATGGTTGCAAGTTACAATCAGCAAAGCTGTAAGCTCTTCTAGTTCAATCTGTGTTTACCTCTTTAAAATAACATTTGGGATTGTGAGGATGGTTTGTGATTTTAAAAAAAATATGACCACATTGTCTCTGTCACTGGAGCATACTTCCCAATAAAAGTTTCATAAGGTTGTTCTTTTTGTTTTCTCTCTTAGTTTTTTTTTTTAAGGAAAACTGTCTATTTAAAAGCATATGGTGTGATTTTAAAAGCAGTAGGCATCATCTGCAATTCAGGTGTCATATTGTATCTTAGCCTCAAAGAGAAATGCCCTTCTAATTATTATTTTTTTAAAATAATACCTAAGCTGAAATTCAGATGCAGAGGTGATGGCAACTGTGTCACTTATAGTGGGAAGTAGCTTTGTGTTATCAAAAGCACTTCTGAGATCTCTACCTAAAAAAGGTGACAAAACTTTGGAATGTACTAGAAAAGTGGATGACTACTGCAAGTTAGTATTTCCCAGAATATAGAAAGAAATTTGATAGGAAGGAATGAGAAATCTCATAGATCGCAAAATGCAAAATGCCAAAATTCAACACTCTTCCCCATCCTGATAACCCCGCTAGGAATACTGGGTTACAAATTCCATCCTGCGCAATTGTCAGCTGATACTCCATGGAAATGAGATGGAATGAATTTAAGAAGGGAACAACAAATATTTAAAATTGACTTTATGGAATGAATGAACACAGTGAAAAACTTTCAGCCAGATGTTTTGGGACTGGAAGTCTGGTAGGCTGAGATTTTTGGAAATTAGGACACCAGATTGGGAAATGTGTTGTGAGAACTGAGGACTTGCAAGCAGACTTTCGCTTTCATCAATGAAATGTTGCCAGTTATAAGTAAATTAGTGTTTGTCATTACTCTCAGAGTAAGTCTGTTAAGCTGCTTGTCTCCCATGCTGCTCCCATCTGTTTCTTAAGCCATCTTCAGAAATTCCAAGCTAGGATGCAGTAGATTGGCAACAGGGCTGGGTTGGTGCTGAATCTAAGCACAAGACAGCTTATTGATCATTCTCCTGCTTCTTGACCTTATCTGTGCAGGAAATGTAAGCCTCACCAGCTGACTCCTGTGTGGACAATTCTATTGGGGCTCTGCTTCTTTCATTTAAGTTAGCAAGATTCTGTTACCATAACATAAAATAAAAGTTGGTGCTTTTTGTCTTGACTTCTTCAAAGGACTTGGTAGAAGACATAATTATATTAACTGAAAAACCCAGGTGAAAACTCAATCTATATTTCTTGGCTTTTGGCAACAGTGCAATAAGGAGAATATACTTCTGCAATAAGTAGAATAAAAAATATTGGCCCCGTTGAGAGGCTAAAATCACAGATTGGAGCATCCACCACCACCTTTAAAAGAGTGGTTCTGGGTGGAAACTTCAAAGTAGAGTGGGGTAAAGTAGTCTTGTTCAAACAGATGCCCTTCAAATGTACCAGATGGTCATCCCCATAATTCCAAATCAACATGGCTAAAATAATCCAGAACTGATAATATCAGATTATTAAAACTGGAATAAACCTAACCAGCAAAATGAATCAAAATGTTTGCAACAAGGAGTGTTTGCAGACAGACCTTGCCTCTAACATTCCCATTGCATGCGTGTTTTCAAAGAGTTGTCATCACTCTAACATCTAAATCACACTTTATTGAAGCAAGCATCCATGGTTTCTGGCAAAGAATCTTGCTGGGTTGTGCCTGATCAAAGACATGGGGATTGGGCTCCAGATCAATGAAAAGAGCTATAATGATGCCATGTGATACTTATTAGCTGCAGGTGGAGATTCTCCCTCACACCTATTATATGGCCTATAGAGGTGTCGATACCGTCTTATCCAGCAAGGAAATAAGGTTTTATCTAAGGGGGGGGGGATAGGCAGAGAAATGTGGACTTATTGTCATGGTAGTCCATTTTCTTTCTTCTTCTGCATGAGAATTACTCCTATACGCTAATTTGGGATTTTGCCATTTGTATGATATTTGTTTCTTAAATGTATTTCTGTGCCACGCCAATTAAAGGACTCTGAGTGGTGACGAGGGTATGAGTTCCCATAACCAAGTCCTCCTGTCCCAAATAAAGCATTATGTAGATACACATGGAAGAGCGTGTTGGGAATAGCTAGAGGATGAACATAGGATCCAAGGGTAGAAAGAGAAGGCTCAGTTGGACCCAGGGACTCTTTTGAACCTATCATTAGAAGCAAAAATAAAAACAAATTGAGCATTCTTTAGTGCAGTGGTTCTCAACCTTTTTAATGCCGCGTAAGTCGAGGACTACTCAACCGGTCGTAAGTCGAGGACTACTCAACCGGTCGTAAGTCGAGGACTACTCAACTGGTGCAGCACCGTGTGCAGAATGGGACTTTTGGCGGGCTCAGCAGGGCAGAGACAGCCTGGACAATTCCTATTGGCTTTTGAAAGCCAATAGAATTAGACTCTATTCAAGAGAGTCTATTCTATTGGCTTTCAAAAGCCAATAGAATAAAAGGGAATAGCACAGCTAAGGAAAAGGGGGAAAAAAATGGCAGACTGCGTTGTTTGGCGACCCCCGTGAAATGGTCATTCGACCCCAAATGGGGTCCCGACCCACAAGTTGAGAACCACTGCTTTAGTGTTTTGAGGCATAGCCTCAAAAGGTTCTTGCCAACCAGAAGGATGTTTCTGATGCTTGGGGAGATGCTTTTAGTTATTTTTTTTACTTGGGGAGGGCATGCAGATGTGGAACAGGCAGGAGAATGAAAGCCCTTGGTCTCCAATCAAACATTTTGTAATAATCAGTATTTCTGTTTATAGTCAGTTGGGCTGGACCATGGCCAACCATGTGGATTTTCAATGCAGTCAAGTTCACAAACACCAGAAAAGCATTCAGGAATTAGTTGCATACCTACTTATATGCTTTGTTTGTTTACGGTTATTAAACAGCTGTTTGGTGTGGCTTTTATCATACTCGTTTGTTGTGTAAACAGTAAATGCATAACAGATGGATTTTTTTTTAAAAAAAACTTTATTACAGTTGCAGGTCTTCTAGTGGGCTCTCAGTTGTTTCCTATCCATGTCATTGACCAAACTTTGGCTGGTTTTGCTTCACTGGTATTGCACTATTTTTGATTCTTAAGCCATTTCTCTGAACCAAGTTTGCAGAATGTGTTATGAATAGTTAAGACTAGCAGGAGAGCACCCAGCCAAATCTTATTTCGGGGTAATATGGGATCTTACCAAATTTCATTGACATCTTTCATAGCAAAATTGATTGAAATACATGGAATTTTTTTTTCTGATGTATTTTAAACTATTCTGCACCTATAGAAAAACTACTTTTTCTTTAAAATTAATTAATAACCCTGCAAGGAATGGCTAGCCCAGGGGTAGGCAACTTTGGCTCTTTTATGACTCATGGACTTCAACTCCCAGAATTCCTGAGCCAGCATGGCTCAGCTTAGAAACCTCCCTTTCCCCTCAGCGTGGCTGGCTCAGGATTTCTGGGAGTTGAAGTCCATGAGTCATAAAAGAGCCAAGGTTGCCTACCCCTGGGCTAGCCAATGATCTATGCCATCAGTCTTATAGAAAGGATCTGCAGGATCTTTCTTTTGTTCCCAGTGGGTCATCCCTCTATAATGGCAATAAGGTGGCAAGCTACCTTCACAATTTCATGAAAATTGTGAACATGAAAAGAAAGAACAGATTATTATTGTGTCTCACATAATCGTTACTGGAATCACACAGTCCTTGGCCCTATTTTGTCCAACAACATCATACCACTCAGGTTCACGAGTTCCACCTTTGCAAAACCCAGCAGCTAAATTATGCCTAATATTGCAGAGAAACTGGGGAGCCTGACTTGTCATTAGCCAATAATCTCACCCAGGACATTGGAAGATGGTACTATACTTGCCCTATGCTTTCTAAGCTAGCCAATTGTCCTCAGAAGATCCAGTTCTGTCATAAAGCTTGAAAAAAAGTTTCAGCAGACAATCCAGTCAGTTTTGGGGGGATATAAGAGGCTAGTTTGGCATTTTATTTTCCTTAGGCCATGAAAAAGCTATGTCAACTCTACAGTGAAATTAGCTGAAGCCATTTTCCCTTCATTTTCGGTTGCCACAAAATTGAGACAGGGGATGAGTGTTTTATCTTAGACCAGGGGTAGGCAACCTTGGCTCTTTATGACTCGTGGACTTCAACTCCCAAAATTCCTGAGCCAGCCATGCTGGTCAGGAATTCCGGGAGTTAAAGTCCACGAGTCATAAAAGAGCCAAGATTGCCTACCTCTGTCTTAGACATAACAATAAATTGTTCTGTGGGAACCAAGGTCATTTCTGCCTGCATTTTGGCTGGCTATAACTTTAGTTAGAAAGCCTCCTGACAAGTAGTTAATTGGGGAATGTGATTTATGACATATTACTGGGGTGGGAAGTTTTATTTTGAAACTTTGTAACCTTGGGAGGGGGTGTTTCAGTCTTGGGTTCACTTTTGAAGGTGCCAATATTATGTAGCCAAATAAATATGTTCTTTAAGGAAACTTTTTTGCTTTAGAGTTCTTTTTGCTGGTCTCATCTATCAGAAACATGACCAGCTATTTGGGAGACTCTTCACGAAGTATTCAGATTGTTCTGCTACAGAAGACCATAAAGACAATCCAAAAGAGCAGCTTAGCTTATCCCAGTTTTCTATTTGATAATGATTAAATGTTCTATCTTAAAGGAAATCAACCTTAACTGTTCTTTGGAAGGGCTCTGAGAGACAGGGAGGATAGGGGAGCTGGCATACTATGGTTCTTGCGGTTGCAAAGAGTCGGACTCAACTTAGTGACTGAACAACAACATCTTCTATCTCTTCTTCAAGAAGGAAGAGTAACCTTCCCACACAGAATTTACCTGTGATCATTCTGGGTTCTAAAACAGAACTCAAGCTTGGCCAACATAGACCTGAAAAGATCAGCAACTCTACTTTGCTGTGAAGGAGCTGAAGAATTTTGTTGAAAGTTTCAAGCATCTTTGTCCAATTTTATTCCAAGACAGGCTTCTAGGGGGATAAAAATACCATTCCTCTTCTTTCTCATTTTCTCTCTCATGTTTCTTTTTTTCCCCTGGAGGGAAAAAAAATGGGTCTCATCTTCTGGGTTGCAGCAAGAGTTGGCCTCTGACCCTTTTCAGACACAACGAAGGTGTCTACCCTGAAAGACAAGCTTGTGTTGAGCAGCCCAAATGAATAAAGCATGGGAGAAGAGAGGGGGGAAGGATGTTTTATCCAAAACACATGTTTTTGCCACTATTCTAGTTATCTGGAATATTTCCTGCATGTTTGTTGCCATGGCAACTGGCCCTGCATGAAAGACCTATTTACTAGGCTATAGGATAAGAAACAGCCATGTGTTGCCAATTTTAGAGTGCTCTCTGTCTCTCTCTCTCTCTCTCTCTCCTCAACCTCTTACACACACACACACACACACACACACACACACACACACACACACACACACACCATTATATGGTCCCCTCTGTTGCATTCCTGGATGGTATAGAGCCTAAAACCCCAAGATGAGAGCCATCTCTCCGTTTCGCATCATTCTCCAGTAATTTTGTTTTCTCCTTGAGTGAGGTTTTTTTGGCTCCATGTGGAAAGGAACTGGGCAAGAAGCCACACTGGGATGGGGTGGGTGGGTTTTTTGCTTTGGAGGAAATGTTAAGAAGTGTCTGGTGCCGTAGAGGCGTGATTTGAACAGGGGAAGCTCCAAGAGTGGAGAGCAATTTACCGATTGAGCCGGAGGTAAGTGATCCCTTGCGCTCTTGCGTGGCGGAGCCGGGGAAGGCAAATCCTCTCCCGGGGTCTCCATCCTTAGCATTTTTCTCCAATGATCTTTACTCAGTAAGCCCATTTGGCCACCTAATTTTGGCATCTTTTTCCTTGCCGCTTTCCCGCTTTCCTTGTGAAGTGAGCAGCTTGTCAACGACCAACTCGGTAGGAAAATATGAATTGCATGTGCTGTCTGCAAGGAGAAATTTGAACCCAAGTGGCATTTATATTCACTGGAGGAGGGAATATATTTCTAAGAATATCAGAATCTTAATCAGGTCTTTTTGGAGGGGGCAAAAGGAGATGGAAAACTATGCTGGGACTCTTTTAGGAGACCTCAGAAATGGACATTTAATCAGGGCTGTTATTGTATTCTAAGCATCTTCACAATTATTCTTTGAGAAGGGTCTGGAAATTGACTAGGGAGTCCTCAAGAGACTCTCCAGTAACATAAATGAAGAGGCACATGCCAAACAGAGCAGAGTTTTGCCTGCTGCCTGTTGGATTCGAAAAAACTACTCCTCAGCGAATCCAAGCCCTCAAGGAGACATCTGCAACCTAAAATTGGCAGGTGTAAACCCGCTAGGGTATTGCACTAATTAAAAACAGCCCAGGTAATTTGCCTGGATTAATTATCCTAATAAAAGGCAAATGTTTTTTCCATCTCCCCACCCTGCCCAATTTCCCTTCCCTGGATGAATTAGAATAAATTTGGAGATAAAGGAGTATTGAGGGGTGTAATTTATTCCCCAACAGGTGTGATACAAGCAGTGATGAAATTGTCCCAGAGACTGACTCACAGGGTTTTGCAAAGAGAGTTTGGTGTTTTCCAGAAGATAGAGGGCAATATTAACTTTGTTAAGTCATGTAATTAAAAATAGGAGGTAGGGTTAGTGTGGGCTGTGTGTGATTCCAAAGACATAAATATGCTACAGAGGCATGTTATCCAAACTTTTACTGCATGTGGATCTAGAGCACAGGTGTCAAACTCACCACGTCACGTGATGTATCGCGACTTTTTTTGCATTGCTGGAGCTGGGGTGGGAGTGGTCTCCACGTGATGCAACCAGCCCGTGGGCCGGCAGTTTGAAACCCCTGGTCTAGAGCAATCCAAACAAGTAGAGTTGAATTGAGTTTGGAAGCAATGCAGAAAGAAGGCAACCCCAGAATGGACAATCTAATCCAGGAGTGTCAAGCTGCCGGCCCGTGGGCTGGATGTGTCATCCGGAAGCTGTGCCTACCCCATTGCCGGCAATGGCAAAACCATCCTGATACGTTGCGCGACATCACATGACATTGCAAGTTTGACATGTCTAATCATATGATACGGGGAGTACAACTAAGTAGTTGCTTTGGGCTTGGAAGGAGCTGGTTTGCTTTGCAAATACTAAATTAAGAGCAAAGTAAGTTGGTTGGTCTGCTCAAATTGGTGTGTCTAACATTCCAGATAATTAATGTTCCTCTTTTTACTGGTGATTCGAGGCACTGATCAAAGGCATTTGTGGGCACAAGTCATATGCTGTGTATCTGAACCAAAGATCCATTTGTTAAAAGGACAGCTAATACAACGGATGGATTCATACATTATTGAGTTGTAATGCCTGTGATCTTCTTGCCATCGGCCAAGCTGCCTGGGGTGGTGGTTGAGCAACCTAAGAATATCCAGAGTCCTTGTAGATCTTGCCAATAGGCCATTTATCCAATAGTCTGTGTCTCAAGCGGCCACCTCATGAATTCAGGAAGCTCATAAACATGGATAGGAGACAATCATTCATCCCCTCTGGAGGACTTCTTGGTTTTTTTTTTTTAACAAAATAAGAGAGTTGGAAGGGATCTTAGACATTTTCAAGTCCAACCCCCTGCTCAAGCAGGAAACCCTATCACATTTCAGAAAGATGGCTGTCCAATCCCATCTTAAAAACCTCCAGTAATGGAGCACTCACAACTTCTCAAGGCAAGTCACTCCACTGAATAATTGTTCTAACAGTCAAGAAATTGCTCCTTAGTTCTAGATTGTTTCTCTCCTTGATTAGTTTCCATGCATTGCTTCTTGTCTTGCCTTCTGGTGCTCTGGAAAATAAGTTGACTCCCTCTTCTCTGGGGCAGCCCCTCAAATATTGGAACACTCCCATCATGTCACCCCTAGTCCTTCTTTTTACTAGACTAGACATACCCAATTCCTGCAACCGTTCTTCATATGTTTTAGCCTCCAGTCTCCTAATCATCTTTGCTGCTCTTCTCTGCACTCTTCCAAGAATCTCAACATATTTTTTACATTGTCATAACCAAAACTGACTGCAGTATTCCATGTGTGGCCTTACCAAGGTCTTATAAAGGGCTACTAACACTTCACGTGATCTTGATTCTAGATTTTCTTTGGCTTCCAACCACCCAAACCTATTGAATGATTGTTCCATTTGTTATTCATACAATCAGTTCCCCTCATAATGTGGTTACCAGGATGTTCAGTCCATTGTAATTATATTGTTACCGTTTCCTGCCTTTCTCCCACCCACAGAGAAAAACTCTACATCTTTAATAGCTTCATGAAAGACAGAGATACAGGAAGTGATGCTTCACCCATCATTGTGTTTCCATGCTGGAAAAAGTCCTGCTATTTGTTAGGTTTCTGTTCCTCAGGCAGAAATTGAGACCACCGTAGATCGGCCAAGGGACACGATAAAAAAATGGAGGATGATCTTGGGAAAACCAGGAAATGTAATGAGAGTCAATCAGAAACAGGTAGAATTTGCCTTGAGTACTGATTTCATTTCAGAAGGGGCCAATCTAGGTCATCATAACAGACTTTCTAGCTTGCATTTAGCAATATGTACCTACAGCTGGGCTCCCCTACTGAGGAAAAAAACATTCCTCATATTTTTGTATGGATATGAAGGGACTGTTTCCATACCTTTAGCCAGAACAATGCTTCAAGCCATTTCTGAAGAACCAAACATTCATTTTGGCATGTGCACCCTGGCAACAGCACAGCGTCCTGCCACGTGCCAAGGAAAACAGCTCTTGACATTGCCTTAGAAAAATAAATGCCCAGGTTTGCTTGCAGTATGAAATAACTTGAATATTAAAAAAGAAACGGAGGCCCAGTCACAGGGCTGGAATAAGGAAGGGCAGAGCAGCAGAATGTCTGAGACCGATGGAAAAAGGAGGAGGGGGAACGCGCATTTTTGGTGCTATTGGCTCTTGACTCAGTCAGTAAGCAAGCAAGAAGGAGAACCACGGTCAGGCTTCATCCGTTTTTAAAAAACGTTTAGCTGCGGCATTGGGTGAAGTGAGAGATGGCACCCTTCAAGAGATCTCTCCAAGGCCTCTGAAATTAATTGGTGAGTTGAGGATGGGTACAATCTGCTCGGCTGAGTGAAACAGATGAAAAACAGGGCTGTTAGTTGGCCATCCACCATGCATGCAGGCTGACCAAATTATTCTGGCTCCAAAAGCTGAAAATACTCCCTGGGATTATTAAATGCTCCCTGGGAGCAATAAAACAACGTATTAAATAAAACGGCTAGTATTCTTTAGTGGCTCTAAATATCACGGAAGAGGATGCCTTGGTTTTCTGAAATGTCAGGGCTGCAGAGTTCCTAATGGATCAACATAGCAATGATACTAGGTTTTGTTTTTGTTTTTTGTTTTATTTTGTTTTTTTAGGAAATACTGCATCCCCTAAGACACAGTGTGGACATGGAACCTTAACCCTCACTTAGCTAGAGATCTTAGCAGTGGGTGGGATTCAAATATGTGAACAACCGGTTCTCTGTGTGGATGCCACTTCCGGAAGTCCATTCTGGGCCTGGGCAACAAAAAATTAGCTATCAGTTCTGCCAAAGTGGTGCAAACCGGCTGAATCCCACCACTGGATCTTAGAGTTTAAATGCTGGAATGTCACATAACATTGCAAGTTTGACATGTCTAATCATATGATATGGGGAGTACAACTAAGTAGTTGCTTTGGGCTTGGAAGGAGCTGGTTTGCTTTGCAAATACTAAATTAAGACCAAAGTAAGTTGGTTGGTCTGCTCAAATTGGTGTCTCTAGCATTCTAGATAACTAATGTTCCTCTTTTTACTGGTGATTCCAGGCACTGATCAAAGGCATTTGTGGGCACAAGTCATATGCTGTGTACCTGAACCAAAGATTCATTTGTTAAAAGGGCAGCTAATACAATGGATGGATTCATACATTATTGAGTTGTAATGAAGTTGTAATGAAGCTGAAAATACTCCCTGGGATTATTAAATGCTCCCTGGGAGCAATAAAACAGTGTATTAAATAAAACGGCTAGTATTCTTTAGTGGCTCTAAATATCACGGAAGAGGATGCCTTGGTTTTCTGAAATGTCAGGGCTGCAGAGTTCCTAATGGATCAACATCGCAACGACACTAGGTTTTGTTTTCGTTTTTTTTTTTTATTTTGTTTATTTAGGAAATACTGCATCCCCTAAGACACAGTGTGGACATGGAACCTTAACCCTCACTTAGCTAGAGATCTTAGCAGTGGGTGGGATTCAAATATGTGAACAACAGGTTCTCTGTGTGGATGCCACTTCCGGAAGTCCATTCTGGGCCTGGGCAACAAAAAATTAGCTATCGGTTCTGCTAAAGTGGTGCAAACCGGCTGAATCCCACCACTGGATCTTAGAGTTTAAATGCTGGAATGTAAAAAGGTTCCCAGTCTGATTTCTGTTCACTCCTGTCTCCTAGACCCCATCATGCAGATATCCAACCACCTGAATTCAGAATGAAATATATGCTGAGAATAGAAGCTCTTTATGGTCATAGTTGATGAGCACCAGGCTAAAGATCATGAATTTTAGTTCTCCCTACCTTAAATCCTAAGCCTGCTAGGTGACTTTGAGATAGCCGCTCACTCTCTCAGCCCCAGGAAGAAGCAAATGGGAAGCTATTTCTCAAAATGTCACCAAGAAAACTGCAGAGGTTGTCCAGATAGTCACCAGGGATCAAGAGTGACTTGAAGGTACAATATTATTTATTCATGATGTCATAGAACAGGATGTAGAACCACTGGCTCGGCAGATATTGAAACCCAACCTCCAACAAACCCAGATTTCATAGCTAGTGGTGAAAGATGCTGAAGTTGTATTTTACTAACATCTGGAATGTCACAGACTCCCCAGCCTTGTTATACAACCCCTAGGTTTATAGGTTATGTCACTGACTACTAGTTGTTGGAGAACAACAGAATAGGAGTAGTAGGATCTTCTTCCTGTGGACTATCTAGAGGTGTCTGAATGGGTTACCAAAAGTGCTTTTCAAATATGTTTGAAATAATTCCTCATCCGCATGGTTGTCCCAGTGCATCTGGATAGCACCAGTTTGGGAAGATAATTCTAATGTTTTTTTCTGAATCAAGGCATGCATACAAATAGGTAACTTGATGTCAGGAGACATTTGTATTGGCTTTGTGCAAGTGGATATCTCTGAGTATTGTTTTGACAACCATGGAATAAAGGTGAGCTGCAGTGTAGCAGTTAATGGGGTTATTTTACAGGTTGGATGTGGGAATATCTGAATTTTCATTTAGCGTGAACTCAACAGGAAAAGAATTTGCTCATAGATCTCTGAAGAACATCTTTGCAGAATGTAGACACCTGATATATTCAACCTTGAATGGTTTTGGTGAACACTTAATGGAGGGTGAGCATACTCTACAAACTTTTGTTGAGGGTCCATTTGCACTCCACTTTCAATTCTCACTATGACTACAATCACTTTAGATGTTTGTGGATTTAAGCAAATGGGTGGGTGTGAGGCAATCGTGGGTCATTTGAGCTGAGAGAAACCATAATTTTGCAAAAATTGGTGAGTTTTATAGTGAAGCTTGTAACCCAGCAGTGTTATAAACTGGGTCTATTTTCAGATTTATATTTCTCAGAAGTGTTAAACATTTACAGATGCTGTTTCAGTTTTCAAGAAGGTTAGAAAAATGCTATAATAAAACAGAACAATATCCTTGGGAACATCGGCCAGGTTTCAGATTTTGCACTTCATCCGGTGTGTAGAATACTCTTGGAATCAGCCCCCATTTTATAGGAGTTTGGTGCAAGCCTAGATCCAGGTTTAAGCAAGCATTATCATGAGGGTAATAGAATCTCCCATTAACCTCTAATTAGGTTCACAAATAATCATATTGCCTCTGCGCATTACCAACCCTTAAAGGGACATTCCTTACTCTGCTGAATAGAATCAAAATCATGTGAAGTATTAGTACCGCTTTATAAATCCTTAGTAAGACTACACCTGGAATGCCGCATCAAGTTTTGGTCACCACATTACAAAAAAGATGTTGAGACTTTGGAAAAAGTGCAAAGAAGAGCAACTAAGATGATTAAGAGCTTAGAGACAAAAACATATGAAGAACGGTTGCAAGAATTGGGTATGGCCAGTCTAGAGAAAAGAAGGACTAGGGGTAACATGATAGCAGTATTCCAGTATTTGAGGGACTGCCACAAAGAAGAGGGGGTCAAAGCACTAGAAGGCAAGGCAAGAAACGATGGATGGAAACTAATCAAGGAGAGAAGCAATCTGGAATTAAGGAGAAGCTTCTTAACAGTGGGGATAATTAACCAGTGGAATAGCTTGCCTTCAAAAGTTCTAGGTGCTTCATCCCTGGAGGTTTTTAAGAAAAGACTGGACAGTATAGGTTCTCCTGCTTGAACAGGGGGCTAGACTAGAAGACCTCCAAGATCCTTTCCAGTTATGTTCTGATTGATTGAATTCTGCTATTGTGCTGTGTGGGAGAGCAAGACAGCAGTTTGTGATCATCCATGGTACGTGCCAGGGATCCGAGTGCCCAGACGACCAGGCCCTTGTTTATAATAACAGTGAGATGTGTGTAGTAAAAGCAGCCTATAAAAGGCAATGCAAGCTGAAGGTTGTAGAAGAGAGATATAAACATGCAGCTAAAGGTTACAAGTATCTATCCAGAGCTGTGAAAAAAAATAATGGGTGTGAAGCTCAGAAATGGAACAGAGGCTGAATATGGCTTGTTGGACAGAATTATGAATGTTGATGCAAGAATTCATGTCAATGTTCAGAATACAACAATATTAGGAATTAGTATTGTAGCCTCTGGATTTGTCTCTATGAAACCTGTGATAGAATCTCAGCTTTGTAAAATCTGGGGTAGATTGGCAAAAAGTTTTGTCCAATTGTAGACAATTTCTTTACCTGTTTTCAATTTCACAGAAACAAGTGTTTTTCATCTGATAGATATCTAGATGGAGATATATATACATTAGATGCAGATAGATAGATAGATAGATAGATAGATAGATAGATAGATAGATAGATAGATAGACAGACAGACAGACAGACGATAGACAGATGATAGACTGACAGATATATACATACATATACATATATACACACACACACACACAAACAGATGCTTACATGTTTTTTAAATCAAGGTTCAAAATCTAAACAATATTACCCAAATTCTTGAGATCAGATATAGTATTCATAATCCATATGAATAAAAGAGAAAGTAGTGAGTGCACAAATATTCTATTCATTCTTAAAATCAGAGTATTAAAATGATCAACACAGCTAATCAGCCACAACAGTGCAGAACAGCCAGAAGACTTCACCATCCTAATTAATAAACAGTGTCTTGAGATGTGTATTAAATACTGTATCTCACTTTATGGTTTAAAAAGCAGCCAGATTTCAAACTGTGCTCTGTGGGACAGACTGTCCAGTCCACAGCTGGTTTTCAGACCAAAAAGAACAATAAGAAGGGAGAGGGACAGAGGCCTCAAATTTTGTTCAACATAACTTAGCTCCTGGAGAAGCAATCACACAGCAGGTATCCGGTCACTAGGTCACAAATGTCCCCCTGTTGCGAGAAGCATTTTTAACTCTCTTAAAATATGAGTAGTCATTTCTAAATTTGCATCTGTACATATAGGTTAGCATATATTTAAAACGTTTAATGCAAATATAGATCTACTTTTTTCTTTTGGTGATCTGTGTTTATTTTGCATTCGTTTGCTACAGCTAGGATGTTTTAGAACATTTATTAAACATCATAGTGACCTGATTTGCACATATAGTTTATCTGCAGTTTATGACCGGTCACTTAGTGTCTGTTCAAAGTTATGACAGACCTCCCCAGAGCTATTTATGAACCAGTTTTACAGTTCCAGCAGCCACCACCATCCCCATAATTAGGTGATCACATTTTGAGCGCTTGGTAACCAGCCTGCATTTACGGTTACATTTAATGACCTCTGGAAAAATGGTCATAAAATTGGGTATGGTCACATGATGACCCATTTAATGACTGCCACCAATTATAACCATAATTCTGGGCTCAGTTACGGTGATAAGCCAAGGACTGCCTATATCAAGGGTAGGTAACCTTGGTTCTTTTATGACTCGTGAACTTCAACTCCCAGAATTCTTGAGTCAGCTCAGGAATTCTGGGAGTTGAAGTCCACGAGTCATAAAAGAGCCAAGGTTGCCTACCCTTGGCCTATACAATTGGGCCATCATATTTAGGCTTGCATTACACACTAGGTTAGTGTCATGGCCAAATGAGTGTTAAACATATCCAATGAAATCATGGCCACATCACCATTGATTTCCATTATCTGTAGGAAGCTGCTGCATTGTTATGACTTTTTATGATTCAGTTAGTTGCTAAGTTGCCAAGACATCATTCTTCCCATGGTTTACACCCCACCTTTGCAGGATAAAAGGAAGTCCCGCCCTTGAGAAATTGCTGAAATTTTTCACTTTTCCCTAGAAAACAATAGAGCAATTATCAATCTCCACCCAATTTCTCTGACCCCAAATTTAGAGGGGGATTTTCAAAGGCTATTTTTGTGAGGTATTTTGTGCTCTCTGAGCTTGGTTGTTCTCCTTGTGGACATTTCATTACCAAACTAGGTAACATTTGCCCAGTTCTAAATCTATTCATTATGTTTTAATGACAATGATATAATTTATGCAGTGGGGTCAGGGGTTAGTGGGGTCAGAGAGATGTTACATTTCAGATCAGTGTGGAACCAGGCTACTGAATTGGAGGTTTCCCAAGTTTTGGAACTCACCTCCAGATGCTCTATCCCCCTTGGGCTGAAGCATCCAAGCATCCTTTGAATTCTTCATTAGATCACCTGGACATTCAGAGCTCCTATTATTTGTTGTTCAAGAAACTGCCATTAAAATGCCACAGATGAGCGTATCTGAAAGACAGAAGGCCACAGGCCTTCCCTGAGGTCCGAATTGCACAGCACAGGTGTTGAGCCAGAATGCCTCCAATGGAATTTCTCCAGATTGACATCAATGTTACCCAGAGGAGCACCTGCCATCATTTGCCCAACAAACAGCGCAACGAGCAGCCCTGAGGCCATCCACTAGGTCAAAACCTGACCTCTAAAGATGCAGCCACACAGGCTGGAATGTGTTTCCACAGCAACCTGTTGTATCTGGATTTCCCCCCTACCCACTTATCAAGGGGACAGTTTATGTTTTGGCAGCCAACGGGAGCAGCCTGGGAGCGTAACTGGATCCATCCCTGGAATTAAAGCAATAGTCTGCATTGTTTAAGAAGTTTGATACATAGGGTGAGAGGAGAAGTGGGCTCGATGTTCAAAGCCGAGCCTCAGAAGCAAGTGCTGAAAGTAGGACACCTGTCTGCATGGCTTGGGAGCTGTTCTCCTGGATCATTTGTGGTCTAAAGCCTGGCTAGATATCAGTGGGAGAAAACCAATGAGTGGCAAAGTCAAGCTTCAAAGGACTAGCGCAGTGAACAGGAGGATTTGTGCACACTCAAGACCAAAATAAAGAAACCACCACATGTTTATCAGCTTGGTAGAAAATCTATATCTTAGATCTTCTATAGATTATAATCTGTCTTTAGTAGGTGTTTTGGAAGATGGGCTCATTGTCTGCCCTTGAAATACTGAAAGGAAGATCCATTTCCAATATCTAAAATATTTTTTCTCTTGTTTATTAGAGGCAGGGGGAAACTATTTGGACAGGGTCTCCACTTGTGTAGGCAAGGGGGGTTTATCATCTTGAGTTGCAAGGGCAGCCTTTTATGAGAAACATCACTTTTCTCTCCCCCCCCCCATAGGAAGTTTAACTTGGCACAAAAGCTTTTGGTCATCTGGACAAATGTGATTCTTTGCTTTGAACTAAGGAAAATATGTAGTGCTTTTCCAGCAAGTGGAGACTAGCAAGTTCTGCTATAGGGCAGGTAGTAGGGCATGAATGGATTGATCCCTAGTTGAGGTTCCAGAGTCAAAGATA
Organism: Crotalus tigris; assembly: GCF_016545835.1. Lineage (NCBI taxonomy): Eukaryota > Metazoa > Chordata > Lepidosauria > Squamata > Viperidae > Crotalus > Crotalus tigris. Next base: position 4,062,829 of record NW_024097215.1, on the reverse strand, counting down.
ATAATAATAATAATAATAATAATAATAATAATAATAATAATAATAATAATAATAATAATAATATAGTAATAATAGAGTTGGAAGGGACCTTGGAGGTCTTCTAGTCCAACCCCCTGCTCAGGCAGGAAACCCTATCCCATTTCAGACAAATGGCTGTGCAGTCTCTTCTTAAAAACCTCCAGTTGTTCCACTGATTAATTGTTCCATCAGTCAGGAAATTTCTCCTTACTTCTAGGTTGCTTCTCTCTTTGATTAGTTTCCATCCGTTGCTTCTTGTCCTGCCTTCAGGCACTTTGGAGATCTTTTAGAGTTTCTGGTCCAGATAGTGGGACCAGCCTCTATGCAGCTCAACCCACACCACATATAGGATTCTCCTCCCCCTGCATTGAGCTCTGTATTTCTTTGGAAATAATCTCCAAAAAGTCGGTGATGGAAGCAGCTGAAGTAAGCAGAGTCAAATATTGCTGGGGGTGGAGATGGCCTGAATCCTGGGAATTTAAGGCAGAAAACTAATGTGAAATGGAATAAGGATTCCATGCTGGATTCCTTAGCAGAATTGCCTGGCATCTCCCATATCCATTCTCCTCATTAACCAGCTGTTGTTCCAACTGGATGGTGGTCAAGAGACAGAAAAATGGCAGAGAAGAAAATCTTTGGAAGCACATCTGTCTTTGGCACTGCTGTTATAACAGCAATCTGGTCAGTTAAAAGAAGACATAGTCCAGGTGTGGGAAGGTTAAGGATTAACAAAAGAGGTGGGGGAAAAGAGGCTTTGTTCCCAGGGTTACCAGGATGCAAACATGGCCCCAGAAATCCTGGATCTTAAAGATGCTTCAGGCAAGGAACAGCATCTTTAGAAACATTGTCTGCTGCCTTTTTGATTTCATAGTGTGTCTGTTGAATAAATATTTCCTTTTCTCCACCGTGCAGTGACACTTTCATTGTTTCTCCTTCATAAACAAAAAGGCTGGATTTTCACCACTTTGTTTGTCTTGCCTCTTGTGCCAGGCTAAAGCCAGAGTAAAAGAACAAAAAATGTCAGAAGGAGCCTTTTATGAAATAGTCACACTGTCCTCGTCCTATCCAGAAAGATTTCTTCTTTTTTTTTTCTTTTTAAAGGGGCTTTAATTTTATTTTATTTTTAAAATAAATGGTTGAAGAAAGGGATATCCCCCAGAGGTATCCAAAAGAGTCAACATGAGGGCTGTGATTATGCAGCCTTGCAACCTGCCCCCTTTCTACATGTATCACAGGCCCAGACAATTTCATGGACAATTTTTCTTGTTTTCTTGAATCCCAACAGCCCCAATTTCTTTTCTTTAACCCTAATTCTAATTCAACTAGTTTAGTTTAGTACTCCTTGGGGAGTAGCTACTATTTCCCCCAAATCCAGTTGTAAGGTTTGCTTAGCATGGTAGGTCAAGAACAGGGGTCTTCAAACTTGGCCTTTTTATGACTTGTGGACTTGAACTCCCAGAATTCTGGGAGTTGAAGTCCACAAGTCTTAAAGTTGCCAAGTTTGAAGACCCCTGCATTGGACTATTGTGATTTATATGAATTATCTTTGGCTGATGTGCATTTAAAATGCTTTCATTTAAGATCGTTCATCTATGTACATTTTGGAGAAGATTTGGTGGCTAGGAAATGACAGATGCTAGGAAAAATTTGCAGGTAATCCTTGACTTACCTCCGTAAGTTACAATGGACCACCCAAAAGCTACTTATGACCTGGTTCTGAAGTTCCAACAATTGGGACTTCTAAAGGGAAATCAGGTCGCTTATTTAATTGATCGATCTTCTGGAGTTTAATGGAGGGTGGACCTATAATGAGAAGCGAAATATCAAGGCATTATTCATTGCAATTTGGCATAGACCCTTAGGAAAAGATTGATAAAAAGCAGAGCATTTGAAAATCTCTCCTCACCATTACCAATACATGCATATAGACAAAACAAGGGGTTTTTTTAAAGGAAATTGGAACAGATGCTGGTATATAGGCTGTAGTAACTGCTACAAAATGCAGACCATTTTAAATTAAAGCTTTCTCTTAGGAGTTAATGCTACATTTTAACTTTGCTAAACGTGATTAGCTGTAACTTTCTATCCTGGTTTCGTTAAACTGTTTTTCATTCCTTTAGTAAGTTTTCCTCTTCAGTCTGCTGCTTTCCATCCCTTATGTTAGCTGCAAGGTAGATTATTATTTCAAAAGGCTCTACTCACAATTGTTCCACTATTTCACAGGAATATTTTTAAAGAGAACTTTTTCTTGCCTCTAAACTCCTTGACGTGCAGCTTACTCAAAGGCCAAAGACGGTTTACACTCTGTAAAACATTCATCATGCACTTTGGCTAAAAGGCCATAGAGAACATGTTGCTTGATTTAGTGACATTTTAGCAAAGCCAAAGAAATACTTGTGGCAAGGTTGAAGGATCAGAAGGCTGCAGCTTAAAAAAAAAAAAGCGGCCAGTTATTTTTAAAGTGAATGTTCATCTGGAGTGGTAAACTCAAGAGTCCACCAATCTGTCTGCAGACAATCTGTCTGCAGAGGGGTCTGTTCCTAACCACAATTTACAACCACATGCTCCACTTAACAACTGCAGTGATTTGCTTAACAACCATGGCAAAAAAGGTCATAAAATTGGGTGCAACTCACTTAACAACTGCCTTGCTTAGCAACAAAAATTTTGGTCCCATTTGTGGACATTAATCGAGGGATACCTGTATATTCTATTTTTAATGGAACAAAAAGCATGGAGATTATTAGAATAGAATAGAATAGAATAGAATAGAATAGAATAGAATAGAATAGAATAGAATAGAATAGAATAGAATAGAATAGAATATAGAATATAGAATATAGAATATAGAATAGAAAGAAAACATGGTAATAACCCCCATTTGATTTTGTTAGATTATTTAAAACAAAAGTGAAAAGTAATATAAAATAAAAAAAGAGTGAAATCTAGATTACATCTCAACTGTTGGTGTATCATATGGATGCAGAATCTCAACTATGGCTTATTGCCAAAACTGTTCTGCTTAATTCTTTTGTTTCACCCATTGTGAAAAATGTCCCAGGCATAGGACTGTAGGAAATAGAAGCCATCGTATTTTATTAGGTCTAAAGTTCCCAAATAGATTACTTTAATCTCACCGCCATATATAGGTTAAAGATACAATAATGAAGTCTCTTTTTCTGTTCCTGGAGAGATTTTGTTTGAAGACAGTTCTTAATTTCCTGCTTGGCATGCTTCAAAGTCAAGGGATGCCTTAGGGAGTATATGGAACTGGTTTCTAGCAAAGGTTTTGGATGCAGAACTCCTGGGAAAAGTGACAGCTGCAGCCTTAAACATGATGGTTACTTTATAAATGAGATAAATTACAGGCAAAAGCACTTGGCCGGGCTGAAAAGTTGGGTTTTGCAGACAGGAGGAGAACTCTGCTCTGAACAATAGAGAAATCTCCCTCAGAATGTCTAAGAAGGCATGTTTTCTTTGAAAAGGTCATTTGATATGCTAATTAATTTATTAACATACCCAATTAAGCAAGCAGAAGGGGTTCTTTTTTAGCTTCTCCAACCAGGAAAGGGTAAAGGAATCCCTGTGGATTTTACTCTGCTAGTCATTGCTGCTTATAGGGGGTGATGCTCATCTCCATTTCAAGGCCATTGAGCCAGTGCTGTCTGAAAATATCTCCATAGTCACGTGGCCAGCATGATGTCACAGAGCACTGTCACCTTCCCACCGAAGTGGTACCTATTGATCTATTCGCATTTTCATGCTTTTGAACTGTTAGGTTGGCAGGAGCTGGGGCGAGGACAGGAGCTCGCCCCATTGCGTGCAGCTTAGGTCTTGAACCTGGGCTGCTAGTTTTACAGCTGAAAAGCCCAGCATTTTAATCATTGAGCCACTGCGCTGCCCTCTCCAATCAGTGGGTGATACAAAAAGAAAACTGTAAGCCTCTGGCCCAGTTGAACACGTTGGATGAGCTCAGCCACTGGATACTTGGACAAGTCAGCACTGGTTGAAAGTTGGTTCAACATCTGAACTGATTGGAAAATACATTAGCTGACTTCTGACAATGTGCAACTTCCCTGTGATAGGCAACATCACTTGATTAGAGGACCCTACTTAAAGCAGCCCTAAGGACCTCTGTGTAGATCAAGATTTGCACAAAGAAATGAAGATAAGCAATCCGGTTAATTTAGAGTTTAGGTGGGAGCCATATCTAGTTTCTCTGTCGAGATACTTAAGCACAACGCAAAGAACATTTGCGATAAAATGTTGACCTACCATAGCAAGAAGAATGTGCCATGTGGCATCCCCTGCAGCTGGCGTCCCATTTATATTAAAACACCCTTCTCCAACCTTGTGCCCTCCAACTCCCTGGACTCTCCATGTGAGTTGCCTTGTTGACAAACAATAGCAAAAACCACCGAGACAGGAACATGGATATGAATCCTTCAAGTCATGGTTGACTGTATTAGGTCTAATGTCTAGTCCAGGGGTAGGCAACCTTAGCTCTTTTATGACCCATGGACTTCAACTCCCAGAATTCCTGAGCCAGCATGGCTGGCTCAGGAATTCTGGAGTTGAAGTCCATGAGTCATAAAAGAGCCAAGGTTGCCTACCCCTAGTCTAGTCCAACCCCCTGCTCAGGTAGGAAACCCTGTACCATTTCAGACAAAGGATTGTCCAATCTCTTCTTATAAACCTCCAGTGTTGGAGCACCCAAAACTTCTGGAAGCAAAACGTTCCACCAATTAATTGCTCTAACTGTCAGGAAATTTCTCCTTAGTTCTAGGTTGCTCCTCTCCTTGATTAGTTTCCATTCATTGCTTCTTGTCCTGCCTAATGTGCAGAAGCCAGAACTAGAACTCACAGTCTCCTTGCCTTTCATGGCTAAGGCGGGACAGTTTCCCAGTTTCTCCCTGATGCCTTCACCACTACATCAAGCTGGCTCTATAGTACTTTACCATTATACCACTTTTTATCAAAAATTCTTTTCCCCCCCCAAAGAAAAACACACCAAAAGTAAAAACTCTGCTAAGCCTCGAAAAAGATGTACCTTTTACCAAGCACATAATTTGTGGCTATTATACTTTGCTATGATAGGAAAGCAACTAGGCCTCATTTGAAATACTGCCTTTTTTTATGGCTACCACAGAAGTGTTAGCACATCAAGGACCGAAATAAATTTTAGAGACTATTGTTGATTTCCTCATTAGCTTTCACATATCTAAGGTTTTCAAAGGTGGCCCCTCCTTCTGGGAGAACCTGCTGCCTTTCAGAAAATGAACTACATGTTGTAATGACCTTTCAGAACACGAAGAAAACCAATTAGTAACCCTCACCACAAACATCATGCCTCTGGTTTCTCTACCCCACCCCCTGGTGACTTTAATGCAAACTTTAAATTACTCTGCTCTTTGATCAGGCCACCAAAAATATCACCATAGAACTGGCAATCAGCCAGTAATAATATTCAAATGAATCCTGCACATTGCAAAATGGTTCACTTCATAATATTCAGAGACCTCTCCACCACAATGGCCATTAAATTTAAAAACATGGTATGGAAATCCCATGAGGACATCGACCGAACACGATAGGCTAAAGCGATGCCAGGGATGTTCATACTGAACCTTCCTCATCCATTTACAACCTGTTGAAATTTTAAGGGTCACTTTCTTCAGGGCAACTGAGCTTTGCAACAAAAGCTGACTCTGAATGGGTGGGAGTTTGATTCCCCACCACCACCTTCTTCTTCTTGTTGTGCCATATCCGTTATCGGACGTTGGCGATCATGTTGGTGATCCTGTTTTTATCAGCAGCCACACGAAAAAGTGCTGCTGAGTTTTGTCCAAACCAGTCCCTTAGATTTTGAAGCCATGGTGTTCTTCTTCTGCCTGGACCTCGTTTGTCTTCAATCTTTCCCTGGAGGATTAAATGGAGTATGCCGTATTTTTCTGGGTGTCGCATCACATGTCCGAAATTTGCTAGCTTTCGTTTTTTAATTGTTTTGATGATTTTCTTTGGCTTTCCCAGGCGGCTTATCACCTCCTCATTTCTAATCTTATCAACCCAGCTTATACATAGCAGCCACCTGTAAATCCACATTTGCTTCTAGTCTCTTCAGGTGGCCTTCTGTCAAAGACCAACTCTCTACTCCATAGAACAATTCGACCTGGAGCCTAGAAAAGTAGCTACAGGAATGGAGACAGGAAAACATGGGAATGTAGCCTGCATGCCTTCTCCCCTTAGGCCTCTGGTTCAGCCTCTCCCCCTCCTCCCCCTGATTTGATTCCCTGTTGATCTGGCTTTGGCAATTTGAAATTGATTATTTCGATTTGCGTGTCTGCGCAAAGCCCTTCCTTTTCTGCTGGCAAATTAAAACGTAGCCTTGTTCAGGCAGCATGCTTTTAAATTGCTAAGGATTGCCAGGCTGGGCCGAGGGACAATGGCAACAAAGAGGAATTCATTCATTCTAAAGTGACAGTGTTTCTTTAAGAGGGGGCTTGCGGTACAGGAGAGGGGCTGGATCCTGTTGATTGGAAATCCTGTTCTCATCAATCTCGTGCTCTCTCTGCAAAGGCAGTGGAAACAGCGGCTCCAGATTTTGCGTCTTGGCTTGCTTAACTGTTGGCTGAGTTGGGAATGAAACTCTCTTTCTCAGGCTCCATGTTTCTCCTGGGGACGACTGGGAAAAGATTGCTTGGGCCCTATGTGCCGCCAAAGGCAACGAAGCATCACTCCTCCTTCTCAGCAAGAGTGCTGTTGGATATTTAAAATTCTGGAGTCCCAAGACTGCAGTTATTCAGCCAGCCTTGGTCCCGTCCTGCCAGATTATCCCAGAGCCGAGGGTGAGATATCTAAATGAGAGCAGCAAGGCAGTGTCAGTTCAGCTTTGTGAGTTTCACTCCCATGAATGCCTGAAAGGTCCCATGTACAAACTGCATTAGACAAGCTCCAAAATGTTCATTCCTGATTGGCTACGCTGTGACCCACAGCTGCATTCCCTGGCTAGGGAGTGAAAGATGCACAGTGGCCTTTGTTCTGCCAAAATCAGGGCTTGGAACCATGACAGGACGATCATATTACTGAAATGGAGGGTCATCTGGAGAAAAATGATCCTCGCTGGGCCTGGAGGGAGGTGGGGGGGGGGGTTCTGTCCCTCCCTGGAGGAACAAAAACATGCAAACTCTCAGGTCTGCTTCCCTAAGACAGAGTCAGTGAAACCGAGGTGCAAAATACAGACCTGAAGGAGCCCCAAACCTTCTGCTCCTCTTTCATCTAAATCACAGCCAGAGGACAAATATCCCCCTTGCTTTTAATCACACAGCATGTTAAGCCATAATATGGTGTTTGCTTGGTTTTGATTTCCCCGGTTATGTGAACCGAGCTGCACAATATAGTCTTAGTGTGATGGATGAACTCAGTCAATGATTTGTCCAGCAGACTGTGACTGTATAACTTTGTGAAATGGTTGAAGTTATCCAATGAACATTTAATGGGCTTTTGGGGCTTGCCAGTGATTTATTCAGCAAACCCTGGTTGGATGAACCATGATTCAGCACCACAGATAAACTCAGTCTGCATTAGTCACTGGAAAGTATAAGTGGGAAGATATTTACTGCATTGTCCTTATGTCCCATTTGTGGAACAAGGCCACAAATATTTGGCTGGATTACAGAAGCTGCTAGTGTGATGTAGACGACATTTTTTTATTTATTTATTGCAAACATTACTTTTTTATCAGATTTGAATTGTTTATTGTCCTTCAAACAGAAGACCAAGAGGGAGGGAGGGAGGGAGGGAAGGAAGGAAGGAAGGAAGGAAGGAAGGAAGGAAGGAAGGAAGGAAGGAAGGAAGGAAGGAAGGAAGAAAGAAAGAAAGAAAGAGAAAGAGGGGGAGGAAGGGGGGAGAAAGAAAGAAAGAAAGAAAGAAAGAAAGAAAGAAAGAAAGAAAGAAAGAAAGAAAGAAAGATCTATTTGCTGATTCTGAACGCAATGGTTTGAGATAGGAATAAGTTGTCAAAGAGAAAGTCAGCTAATTTGGCCATTTAACTGAGCAGGAAGTAAAGAAGGAACAAAGAATGAATACAGTGAAGTATTCAGATTTATTGGCAATTTCTAAGCTAATAAATCAAACTAGAATCTGGAAGAAAGGGAGGGAAGAGGATAGGGATCTTTGTACCACCTGTATGTGAAACTGACAGAGCAGATTGACAAAAATATTTGCTCATTCATGAGTCATTGGAGACCTCAGAAGTTTACCAGAAGTTCTCATGAGCGATTCCAGCCGTGTGGAATTCTGTGTGAATCTTCCTTGCTGGTACAATCTTAGCAGCCAGAAGAAGCAAAATCCTGTGAATTGCGTCTGAAATGACATATGTTGTATAAATTAATCTGGTTTGCCAAATGTTTTTTGTTCTCAGCCCTTTGGGTTTCTCCCCCTTCCCTTCAACAGTTCATTGTTCAGCTGCATTCACAGAAAATGTCTGCTGCTCTAGCTAGTTGTGAAATCAAAATATGTGTTACTGGTTGTAATATGGGATATGCATTGTGGCAGTTCAAGTTTAATTCCAAAATGATATTTCGGAGCATACTGGATCACAAGCACAGTGCTGGTCCGCAACACTTTGAAAACAGCTACAGTTTTTCCTGGGTTGTACGCTGCCAGCTGCTTCAAAAAGTTGAAAATATTATCTCACCTAATGCATGGAAACAATTTGGGGGGATAAAATCTGAAAAGCTACACCATCTTTGTGTGGAATGTTTTCATCTGGGGTTTTATCTGTTCAACTAATCAATATGCTTTTCTTAGATAGTTCCATTCCATTCGGAATTTCCTTAACTCCTGTAGATCATTTTCTATCTCATTTCCCTCACTATAATCTCATTTTTTATTTGATTTATTTTGATCTCTTTTCATCTGATACCTTCACAAAATTTGTGGCCAATGTGCAAATATATCCTGGTTTAGTGTGATCTGTCAACGGAGCTTTGAAGACATCAAACAGAGGATCTCACTTTGTAAATTATTATCTATAATCCATTGTAAATATCTACAATTGCCTTTGTTTAAAAGTTTGTGGCAAGATACTGCTCAATATTCTAACATACACACAACCACACATTGTACCATAGAGTATTCAGTCACATTTTAACCTAATTGTTTAGGTTAAACAATTAATGTATGGCATGGAGATAATGCACATCTAAAACATTGGGTTAATTCCATAAACCATAAACTATGATTAATAATGAGTAAGCATGTTATGAAAGCACCCCGACAAGGTTGCCTATTTCTGCTTTAAATAACTACACAGGCCATATTTGTGCTATAATCTGCCTCTAAATAGGGATAAATGAATGTATCAATTTCACTTGGAATCAGTTTCTTCTTTTTCTTTGAAAACTGTGGCTTAATCTTCTGTACATACTTTGCCAAAGATTTAGCCCCTTCTTGGATGAGGTTCTTCAACCAGTCTGAATATTCCTTATTGATAAAATATTTGCAGCTTGATTGAGGCAATCAGATAGAGTGTGCTGAGAGGAGAGAAAGAAGGATCGGCTGCTAATTTCCAAAGATATGTTCATATTTCCCACAATCTGAAATGCTGTCACTTCTTCTCTAGCTTTGACTCAAAGCAAAAATCATAAAGTGTAGCGCCCCTTACAAACAAAGCCAAAAGTATGTTTTTTTACACTTGCGCATTCAAACTTGACCTGTTCGTGGCTCTTGAAAGGAACTGTCCTTTCCTGTGATTGCACAGCTACTCACCTCAGGGAAAGAAGAATTTTGGTTTAAATAATTAAAAAACATGTTTCTATATATGTGCTCTGCAACCCTAAGAAATAACAAGGAGTACACCGAAACAATATGTATTTTTTTACAATATCTACTTTCTCTGTCCTCCCATTAACACAAGCAGCTAAACTAATCAGGGATAGTTCATTTATTCATAATTCTACTCAGGAATTATAATTTGTTGCTGGCAAACAAGCCAGGGTTTATGAATCAAAAATTAATCCTGATTGAACCACTAGGAGGCTGTGGAGTGAGAAGACATCTCAAAGGTTGCAGCACCATGGATAGTTCCAACTGCTCCAATAAGATCTAAGGCAGGGGTCTTCAAACTTGGCCCTTTTATGACTTGTGGACTTCAACTCCTAGAATTCCTCAGCCAGCGTGCCTGGCTGAGGAATTCTGGGAGTTGAAATCCACAAGTCATAAAAGGGCCAAGTTTGAAGACCCCTGATCTAAGGGGACAGTACCAGAACAGCCAGGACTTTGATTCAAACTCCACCCCTTGTCTTAAAGGGGGAAGCCTCTGGCCTAAAGCATAAACTTTTTCCTTTTTTCTAACATTTGTTAGATATGCTGACTACGTTGGTGCATCAGCTTTATGGGAGTGAGGTTCTGGAGGTGGGAATGTTGACTCTTCCCTGGTGTTCCATGAACATCTCTAGAAGTTGTAAAGCAGGACTGTCCAACTTTGTCAACCTTAAGACTTGTGGACTTCAACTCCCAGAAACCACCAGCCAGCATGGCTGGCCAGGAAATTCTGGGAGTTAAAGTCCACAGGTGTTAAAGTTGCAAGGTTAGACACTCCTACTGTAAAGTCTTCCCACAATGGTTTGCCCTCCAGATACAGTGGATTATAATGCTTTAGAATTTTTGGCTTATATTGATCAAAAGGCAAAAGGGAAAATAAAGTCCAGAAGTTATTCCCCATCCCTTTCCAATGGTCTGTACAGAGTTGCTGCATCACGCCACCGAAATTCAATGGCATTTTTCCTTTCTTTTTTTTTTAATGGACGTAAGTTAATATTAAATCATATTATGTTAAACAGGTCTATTTACCTTTCTAACCCATGCCTTACCTCCCCCACACACCAAATGCCAGCCAAACATTTCGATGCTGCTTTCTCTGGAGACATCAGCATCTCATTCTCTCTAGTTTTAAATAATAGTTAAGAAAAAGTGTGGTCTATAGATAAAAAAATCAATCAAAAGTTCTCCGCCGTTCATAAGAAAGACTTCATAATAATTTTTAAAAAGCAAGAAGGACTTCTTAATAATAAAAAAAACCATCAAGAATAGCTTTTGACCAAATTATCTCAAACTTTCCATCTAGCTATTAGCTATCTCCAGGGTAGACTGTATATGGTTAGACATGAAGAGAAGACCTGTCTGTCATCCCTTCTGAACCATAAAGTGGCTTGTCCTCTGATGTTAATTTAGTTAGATTACGGCCAAAGGGCGTAGCTTGTATCAATGCCAGGTCTTAATGAGCAGCTCATTTGAATCCATGCAAAGTACCAGGAAGCATGGAGACATGCTAATTAAAGTGACTGCTGTTCTTTAATTAAGCAGTAATTCCCTGCAAAAGGGTGATTCTCATGTAAATTGGGCACCACTGAAGTGATGTAAATGGTTTGGACAATATCTGACCTGCTTTCATTGGAAAGAAGGAGGGAGGCTTTATGCCAGTGTTCATGTACTGGTATTAAGCAAGCAGATAAAAGTTATTCATTTATTGAGCTGTTGGGTTCTCAAGGCTTTGTTGGAGAACAATGGGATCAAGCAACAAGGGTCTCCTTACAATAATATATTTATGAATAAACCCACTTTCCTGCTAAAAAGCCTTTTCAGAATGTTCTCAACATTCAAGGGCATTCAAGACTGCAGATGTAGAGTTAAGGTCTGCCAGGAACAATGTGTGGGTGCCTGAGTGTGTTGGGCACATGAGAGAAACTGGCTGAGAATCTGGCAATATCAGCGTTTGGAACCGATCAAATGGCATAAAATAGTATGCAAATTGGGGGGAGGGGGGTTTCTAGAGCTGTTCATCAGATCAGTTGTTGAAACAAGGGGAGGATTGGAAGAGCTGTAAAGTCCCAAAGGAAAGTCATCTGTTTTAGCCACAGACTTTGCAGATTAAAGTAAACCTCAAGATGAGCTGTTTGAATTCAGGTCGGCATAATACCTAAATCAATTTTGCAAAGTTGAGGAAGGCAGATCTTCTTCCCAAATTATTTCTGAATACTGCAATCCCATGTAAGTAAAATTCATTGCAATGCCAACTTGTCTATCAAGCTTATATTGCAGCACCACGTTCTTTTGTTTCAGAGAAAGACCTAACTTTCACTGTATCTCTGCTCCATCCTTGCTCCCTCAAAGTTTCATTCTCATTATACTCTTCCTTGAAACTCTGTGCATGCACATGTATGCCCCCCATCTCTTTCTTTCATTTCTATATTTTGTCCTCTTTTGTAGAATTCTTTGATCCTGATTGTGTCTTGGGACATGCGTGTCTTTGTGCAAGCAGGTAGCAATCAAGCAAGCTATTCTCCAAGGCACCTGAAGGCAGGACAAGGAGCAACGGATGGAAACTGATCAAGGAGAGAAGCAACTTAGAACTAAGGAGAAACTTCCTGACAGTTAGAACAATTAACCAGTGGAACAACCTGCCTCCAGAAGTGGTAAATGCTCCAACACTGGAAGTTTTTAAGAAGAGACTGGACAGCCATTTGTCCGAAATGGTATAGGGTTTCCTGCCTGAGCAGGGGGTTGGACTAGATGACCTCCAAAGCCCCTTCCACCTTTATTATTATTATTACTATTATTATTATTATTATTACTATTATTATTATTATGGTTTCCACAGTCATCATCACTATTTGGTCCTGTTCACAGGTTATAGGGTAGCAAGTGATTTCCAGTGGTTTTGATCATTTGCAATGTCTTCAGCTTTATCCCAAGAGACAGTAATATTATCTTAACATCTTCCTTAAGTGTTTGGCCCCAGGTTTGCCAAGGCTGGCCTTATTTTTGTTTCCTCCAGGAGGCATCCAATGTAGCGCAGCTTTTGGATGCCAGTTTTCAAGCAGATGCATTTGAGGTGCCGTAATTTCCTAACCCCTTCAAAATGCATATAGACAAAACAAACAGGTGCTATGGCCACTGCAGGTTAAACTGAGGAAGGTTTAACCCACCATTTTCTGTAGATCTTTTAAGGACCAATCTTATGTGGTCACAGGGAAGATGAAAAGTAAATTGATCACTGAAAAGCAGTTCCCAGAGAAGCCCCATTTTAAAATCTCTGCAGATGAAAGGAAGACTTAATCCCCATTTATGCATTCATATCATATACTGTATCAAGAAATATTAGATTAGCTCCAAACAATCCTGGGCTGCTTTTGGAATATAACTAGCTCCAATTGCACAATTCACTACTTGAATTATTTGTGTGTTATATTAACCCTGATCATAACCTAATTAATTGTTACATAACTTTGATGAGACTGGCATCGCATTCTCCAGAATTTTTTTTTTTTATTACACAGTACTTTCCCATCAGTTGTGCTGCCCAGCAATGTTGGGAAAAAGTACAAAACATCGATGGAAAAAGAATTATCCCTAGTTTAAACTACACATCAATTGGTAAGGTGATACTCCTTGAATTAGGTTATAGAGATGAGCTAGAATTGACCCAGTGTTTCTGAACTACATCTTACACTCTTTTACCACTGCCTGTATTTGCTGTGTTGCTGGCAGTTGTAGCTCAACAACATTTGGAAGGCTCCAGATGGCTGTTGCTCAGCCATGACTTCAACGTTTACGGTTCTGTAAAATTTAAGAGAATTATACTTTATAGATTAGATAGGGCTGGTTAAAGCCTATGGGGTATGCACAAAAAGTACCAGGAAATAAGTAAAGCTCACAAATGATATCTAATCAGAATAGAATAACAGAATAATAGAGTTGGAAGGGACCTTGGAGATCTTCTAGTCCAACCCCCTGCTCAGGCAGGAAACCCTATACCATTTCAGACAAAGGGCTGTCCAGTCTCTTCTTAAAAACTTCCAGTGTTGGAACACCCACAACTTCTGGAGGCAAGTCGTTCCATTGATGAATTGTTCTATATGTTAGGAAATTTCTCCTTAGTTCTAGGTTGGTTCTCTCCTTGATTAGTTCCCACCCATTTCTTCTTGCCTTACCTTCAGGTCCTTTGGAAAATAGATTGACCCCTTCTTCTTTGTGGCAATACCTTAGATATTGGGACACTGCTATCATTCAGGATTTTTCCATCTCAGATTGTTGGGATATCTGAGAGGCTATCAAGCTCAGTTCACCATTTCTACATGGGAACAATTTGGGAATCTACACAACCATTACAAGGACTTGTAGAATGCTGGATCTTCTTTGGAGCTATATTTCAAGTCTCCTTCCAAGATGTGGTTTTTAAATAATTGAGGTCTTGATCTTGTTTATTTGGCTTTTAATCCACAAAGAATAATTATCCTCATAGGGGATTTAGAGTTTTATTAGTGTTTCTTTTCTCTTTTTAAGTCCTTAAGCGCATCAGGCTGATGAAATGCATCTGTTTCCATGGGGCTTTACGATGCCGTTCCATCATGTAAGCAAAGAGGAGAATAATGGACAGTAGAAATCTGGAGTAATCCCAAACAGCAAGAGGAACCAATGTGCTATCTGAAGAAGAAAACAAAAACAGAGGCTTGAAGCTTATGGCTTTGTTTATTTTATACTTGGCCTGCAGAATCCTTTTGCAGGAAAGAACGAAAGAAGAAGAAGAAAAAAAAACCCTTAAAACAGCAGTAGCTATTTATACAGCCAAGCCCAGAGTAAACACTCTGGGATGGAGTTGTCTCCATTCACAACACAGCAGCCATTTTCGTGGATTCGTGCCATTTCCTGTTTCCATAGCAACGTAGCTCACCCTGATTCGCCTTTATCACTTCCCTATTGTCTGAGCCTTATGGAATTCCAAAATTAAACCTCAATCAGCTTTCCAAAATAAGTTTGGCTGAGGATCAGGCTGAGTTATCTCACTGTACATCTAATAGGAAGGATTTGATAGGTGGATAAAAGTGCCAAATCCAGTCGAAACCTTTGGCTGATTATGTGAACAGCAGCAATAACAACAATAATATTAATAATAATAATGGAACATAGATATTGACAAAAATCACAATCAGTCAATTGCAAGAGGCAGCTTTACTCGGAATAACTTACATCATAATAACTTTTCCACTATCAGACAACAACATCTGCCTAATCAGATCCTTAGAAAGGACTCAATAGGTGGATAATGATGCCAAATCTAGTCTCAACATCTGGCCAGCTATGTGATCAACCATAATGGATAAAAATGCCAAGCCTAGTCTAAACATTTAACTGTGGGACCAACCATAATGAAGAATATATCTTAAAATTCCTTGAAACTTTAGCTTGACAAGGGAGAAGTTAAGATATTTTTTGTTTGCTTTGGAAACTGAGATTCCATGGCTCCAGGGCAATGGACAGCAAAGCCACAATTTGGTGCTGCTTCTAATATTGTGAAGGTCTTCCTTGTTTTAACGGGTTTTAAGTAAAAACACATCTCCAGGCAGTGCCTCCTAGCCCCATCTATTTTGCTAGCATCTTTTCAACTGTCAGCAGCTTCCTTTTTGAAGGACTGGAGAAGGTAACATGAATGTTCTTTTTCACATCCCCCCCTTTAAAAAAAAAAAAAAGCACAGTGCCTTTTGAGCAAGTAATATAATATTTTAACACTTAGGGCAGCACCATTATCTTTTCTGTGCTGAAGCATTCTGCAATCATCTTCCTGCCTTGGATGCTGGTTTTGCAATCCAGGGTGCAGGCACAGTAGCCCTAAGCTAATGAGGATAATTGCACCTTTAAGAAGATTGTTGTGAATATTATGCTGTAGAGGTCCAGAGTGTTAGGTTAAACATCACCCTTGTCAGAAGAATCATTCTAGGAATCCAGCCTTTTAGACACAAATTAAGCTGGAATTTTTAAAAGAGGAAAGGGCAGTTTCCAACAGGATATAGTGCTCCTCTATGCTGAAGAATGAGCCCCTAGATTCATTTCTATAGCTATCCAACGTATTCAGTTTAATTGTACAATTGTGTAGAAGTGATGGTTAGAAAGAGCTACGATTAGGGTTATGCAAATGATCTGTCTGAAAAACTCTGCATGCCCACCAGATGTCACCAGAGTTAGTTTCCAGTATCATATTTCTGTCACCTAGAGGTCATCTGGATGTTTGCAGACCAGATTCAGTAGCCCTAATAGGCTATCTGATATCTGCTGTGACCCAATACAGGTAGTCCTCAGCTTACGACCACAACTAAGCCCCAAATATCAGACATTCGTTAAGTGAATTTTGCCCCATTTTACAACCTTTCTTGCCACAGCTGTTAAGTGAATCACTGCAGTTGCCACGCTAGTAAAACAGTTGTTAAAAGAATCTGGCTTCTCCATTGACTTTGCTTGTCAGAAGGTCACAAAAGGTGAACCCCTGACCCCCCGGACACTGCAACCGTCATAAATGTGAGCAAGTTGCCAAGCGTCTGAATTTTGATCACATAACTACTATGGGGATGCTGCAACGCTTGTAAGTCACTTTTTCCAGTGGCATTGTAACTTTAAACAGTCACTAAATGAACTGCTGTAAATTGAGGACCACCTATATTTCAGGGCCATGTTTTCTGCTAAGATACAGAAGAGCAGCAAAGTTGCTGAGCTTGTGTTAATTTATATAAGAAAGCTCAACCACTTTTGTCCCATTTTCCTAACATAGGAACTTCAGATACTTTATGTAGCTATAAACTCATTATCAACTAATTAGTGCCTTCCTCCTCTTCTCCAGAGGTATCCTATGTTCTTCTGTTCAAGAACTGACTATATCCAGACCAACTTAGCTTTTGGCAAGGACCATCTCTCCCCAGTTATAGGTGATTCTCAGATTATGACCATAAGGAAGCATCCCCATTACTGTTGTACATTGTGACAGCTGTAAAATGGGTTGTCATGTGAGTGGAGCAAGTTTTAGAACCTTTTTGTGGTGGTCGTAAAATGAACATGGTGGTCATTAAGCAAACACTGTGGGTTGCTAAACAAACGGCATAGCCATTAAGTGAACCTATGGCTTATTATGCAGCATTTTTGCCAAAAGACAGAAGTAAAGGCTGGTTTTTCGCAAACAAACGCTGTAAAATGTGGTCACATGATCACAGGACAATCCAAGGTTAAAATATGGGACACATTTTTGGCTGCTGTATCTGTCACAAAACACATTATATTGTAGAAAAGGTTTAGAAAAAAGATAATCAAAATGACCAAGGGTGAATATTTAGCATTTTATGCAGTTCCATTTAGCCAAAAGATAAAAGGGGGTCGAAAAGTATGGAGACAGTGGATAAAGATTCTTCACGACATGGGCATCCGTAAATGAGATCAATAACTAGCAAGCAGGACCCAATTTGGGGAGTAACTCAGTAGGTCTTCCTTAGGAGTAAATATGTAATAAGCTTGCATTGTCTCTTTATTTTTATTTTTTTAAACATTTATAATGGGGAGAGTTTGGCACATCTCCATCCTTCTTTATCATGTTGTGCCAAAATTCTAAAACAGAGGTGATGGGAACAGAAAAGCATTAAGATGTCTCAAAAGCAAATGTGTCCGGCAGTTTGTACGTATGTGGGCACACACTGAAGCTAAAACCGAATTAGGACGAGAGAAAACAGATTGTGAGCCTACTTGAAATTTTGGACAGCTAACAATACTTCATTCAGTTACTGTAAAATAAACGCTTTGTGTTGCAGCATGCTCTAGATATGATCTCAAAAAAGAAAAAAGAAAAAAAAGGACTGCTAGTTTTCTATTTTCTGTGCCAATCCTCAAGCTACCTTTGGAAAAGAGAACCAGCTGAAGCAAAACATTGCCAGCTCTTGTTAGGAAAATATTTTCCCCATTCAGAGAACTGCCATGCTTGAAAATATAAAAGATATCGAGCAAAGCCAGTGACTCGCATGTACATAGAATTTACTTTTTTTTCCTTTCGAGAAATACTCTCTAAATTTAGCAATTACAGTTAAATCAAACAAATACGGCATCATTTTTCTATTCTGTGTGTGTGCACACGCACACATGCATGATAACAGAATGCATGTGATGCTTGAGAACAGTGATAAATGAAGGCAGCACCTCATATGAAGGTGGCAAGATCCAGAGTTAGCTCTTAATAAATTAGCTCTTAAGAGTCATGGTGGTGCAGGGGTTAGAATGCAGTATTTCTGGCTAATTCTGCCAATTGCCAGCAGTTCGATTCTCACCGACTCAAGGTTGATTCAGCTTTCCATTCTTCGAGGTCGGTAAACTGAGGACCCAGATTGTTGGGGGCGATATGCTGACACAACATGCTTAGGGAAGGGCTGTAAAGTCCTTTATGATATATAAAGTCAAAGTGCTATTGCTATTAATATCTGGAGGGCTTCTGATTCCTTGTCTTAGTTCTTTTAACAGAATATCAGAGTTGGAAGGGACCTTGGAGGTCTTCTAGTCCAATCCCCTGCTCAGATAAAAAACGGTATACCATTTCAGATAAATGGTTATCCAATGTCTTCTTAAAAATCTCCAGTGTTGGAGCACCCACAACATCTAAAGGCAAGCTATTACACTGAGAAATTGTTCTCACTGACAGGAAATTTCTTCTTAGTTCTAGGTTGCTTCTCTCCTTGGTTAGTTTCCATCTATTGCTTCTTGTTCTGTCTTCAGGTGCTTTGGAGAATAGGTTGTCCCTCTCTTCCTTGTGGCATCCCCTTAGAAGTTGGAACATTGTTATCATGTCACATCCCAATTCCTGCAATTGTCCTTCATATGTGTTAGCCTCCAGTCCCCTAATCATCTTTGTTGGTTTTCTCTGAATTCTTTCTAGAATCTCAACATCTTTTTTATATTGTGGTGGTCAAAACTGGATGCAGTGTGCTCTTACCAAGGCATAATAAAATGGTACTAACACTTCATGTATTTGTATAAAAATCTTACACAAGGTGTCTATGTTAACTGTTTGGAAATGTTCATCTAATTAGGCATCATAATGAACCTAACAAGCTTCTCAGCATCAAACTCCTCCTGAGTCACCAAAAGCAAAGAAAGAAGAAAAGACTTGGTTAGTTAACAAGGCCACATCTGTATCAGTACTTATTCATCTGGGAGGAATCCAAGGGCAATTGTTCACAACTTTAACTCTCAGTGGCTG
Organism: Crotalus tigris; assembly: GCF_016545835.1. Lineage (NCBI taxonomy): Eukaryota > Metazoa > Chordata > Lepidosauria > Squamata > Viperidae > Crotalus > Crotalus tigris. The sequence goes on along the minus strand of NW_024097215.1, from coordinate 4,043,751 downwards.
TGTTCATATATCCCACTGTGTTCTGGACAGTTTCAGTCATGGTTTGTTGAATAAAGAATAGCAGTCTGGGTTACATAGGCTAGGCCAGTGGTGGCAAACCTATGGCACGGGTGCCAGAGGCGGCACTCAGAGCCCTCTCTGTGGGCACGCGTACCATCACCCCAGTCCTAGGCCTTCAGCTGGGTTTTATAAAATCTTTTTGCTTTAGGCCTCCGCCGCTGTGTGCAAAAAAAAAAAAAAAAAGATTCAATCAGTCAATTTCAACTTCTCACGGGAAAAAAAAGATCTTGCAAAGTTGGAATTGATTGATTGAACTTTTTAGTCTGACGTTACCACCGCAGCCATGCCCACCCAATGGACCACACCCAGCCAATGGGCCACATCCACCTGGCACCCGATGATGCATAAGTGGGTTTTGGGTTACATTTGGGCACTCGGTCTCTAAAAGGTTCGCCATCACTGGGCTAGGCTCAACCACTGCACTAATCCAAAATCAAATACAGTTAGTCCTCATCCCATAACTGCTCACTTAGTGACTATTTGAAGTTAAGATGGAACCACCCCTCCCCAAATCTGCCTTGAATTCTCAGAGAAAGTGTAGCACAAATGTAACAAATGAATAGTTTCTTGGCCTTTGACTACAATTAAGTGGAATAAACTGAAGACTAATACAATAAATGTGGTTTTAAAATTGGAGGACGAAACGTTAAAAGCCTGCACTGTGCTGAGGATGCTACCATGACAGCTGAATGCACAAAGGATCTGCAAGCATCAGTATTGAAAGTTGAAGAGCACAGTGAAAAAAATGGGACTAGGATTAAATATGAAGAAAACCAAACTAAAGACAATAGGTGAAACAACCAGATCTTAGAGTTGACTCCCAGGGGATACAGTAATGAATAGCTTCCACCTTTTAGGATCAAAGCAAAGATGACTAAATTCAAATTATCTTATTTTGGAGACATTATGCAAAGACCCAGCTCTGTAGAAAAGACTTTGAAGCTGGGAAAGGTGGAAGGAAGCATAGGATGACCAGCAGCAAGGTAGACTCTGTAGACCCAACTACAGTGGTGATGGGTGAACCATAAGAAATCCTAAAAAAAACAGGTTAGGGATAGATCATCATAAAAGTTGAAAATGACTCAACCACACAATCCACCAATCAATCAATGCATATTAATGTCTTCCTACTTATTAAGTCATGATTTGTTTAATCACAGTTCATTCATTCAATTCCACTTCTAGAATCAC